>NC_044313.2:69904218-70546092 GCF_007474595.2 Lynx canadensis
ATACCCATTACATGTTAACATAACTTTTTTTTAATGCTTATTTATTTTTGACAGAGAGAGAGAGAGAGACAGAGCATGAGTGGGGGAGGGACAGAGTGGGAGACACAGAATCCGAAGCAGGCTCCAGGCTTCGAGCTGTCAGCACAGAGCCAGATGCGGGGCTCGAACGCACAGACTGTGAGGGCATGACCTGAGCCAAAGTCGGACGCTCAACCGACTGAGCCCCCCAGGCGCCCCAACATAACGTTTTTATGAACGCCACTACTTTGTACATCTTTTTAATGCCGGGCTTATCTCCTTCTGCATTTGATCCTTTGTGACACGTTGCTTTGGTTGAAGTAAATGAAGAAAATCTGGCCTCACACAGATATGTAATAGCCTTTTAGAAAACAGTGGGTTTTCTTCTTGGACACTACCCTTCAGTTGGCTGCAGTGTGGAATTTGAAACTATGCCAATGGACTTTTTATGCTGTTACATTAAAACCATCAGTCTTGCACTTTGAATGGATCTTTTAACCAGGTGTGATTTTGTAACAGCAAGCATTAGTGCTATGAAAACTGTGAAAAATTGACTCACTGAATTATGCAGACCTTCCAAATGTTGATACATTTCCCTAGGTAATTTTTTCTTTTTTTTTTTTTTTTTTTTTTTAAGTAGGCTCCACACCCAGCCCGGGCCTTAAACTCATGACCCTGAGACCAAGACCTCTGCTGGGATGGAGTCAATACTTAACCGACTAAGCCACCCAAGTGCCCCCTCCTTAGGTAATATTTTAAAACCACTCACTTATCAATATGACAACCACATAATTATGGACACTGAAAAGGATCTAGGGGCCCCTGAACGTCCCCCAGCCCACACTTTAAGAGCAGTTTTAGGGGGCGCCTGGGTGGCTCATTCAGCTAAGCATCTGACTTCAGCTCAGGTCAGGATCTCACAGTTCGTGAGTTCAAGCCCCGCATCGGGCTCTGTGCTGATGGCTCAGAGCCTGGGGCCTGCTTCAGATTCTGTGTCTCCCTCTCTCTCCCTGCTCCTCCTCTGCTCGTGCTTTGTCTCTATGTCTCTCAAAAAATAAATAAAATGTTAAAAAATTAAAAAAAAAAAAAGAACTGTTTTAAAGATACCCACTTTTAGCAGTTTAGTATGTATCCCTCAAGACACCATGTTTATGCAAGCTGTTTAGCTAGATATCACGTATACACATGTCTGTGCAACTTACTTTTTCGTACTGTGAACATCTAGGTTCATATAGTTATCACACGCTTTTCAGTGAGTTTCGATCACTATTCTGTATCACTGCAAGACATATCTGAGTACAAGTACCATTACCCACTGTGTGACTATTACTGTAAGAAAAATTTATAAAAATGAAATTGCAGAAGGGGTTGAGAAAGGAAAAGGACGCTTTCCTTCCAATCCCTCCCCAGTCCTGGGCCTGCAAACAGGAGACAATTCCTCAAGGGTTTGTATCCAAAGCCTAAAAAAAGGCCACTGCCCAAGATAATGAGTGAAACATGGACACAACTGATGTTGAAATCAGGTGGGACTGGAGGAAAAAACATGATCCAAGGGCCCCTGAAAACATGCTGGAACTCAACATGCATCTGAAGGTTGGTCTGTGTTGTCATTTTCTTGAATGATATCCAATTAACTGGAACTCCCCCTCTGCAAGCGTAGATGCAGTTCGGGGAGCAAATCTGAAGCTAAAACCAAAACCAAGTTCTTGGACAATATATAGAAAGCCTCATGTCAGTAGACAGAGTTTTTCAGACAACTGACATAAAAAGCAAAAGAGATTCGGTTTTTATGGTGTTTATATCTCCAAATCCTCACCATTACTATAATCATTTTTTTCAATCTCTGCTAGTCTTTTTTTTTTTTTTTTTTTTGAGACAGAGCACAAGCAGGTTAGAGGCGCAGAGGGAGACAGAGACTCTTAAGCAGGCTCCACTCTCAGCGCATAACCTAACATGGTAACATGGGGCTCGATCCCATGACCTTGGGATCACGACCTGAAACGAAATCAAGAGTTGGACGCTCAACCAACTGAGCCACCCAGGTGTCCCTCTGCTGGTCTTTTAGATAAAACATGACACCTTATTGTTTTACTTTGCCTATCTGTGGTTATGAGAGTTGTTAAACACCTTGCCATTTCTCTTTAACTGCAATGACCTTGGCTATTTTATCTCTAATTCTAAGTGCAGTCAACAACCTAAGAACATAGCAAATATCCTCTTTCAAATGTATTTCGGTAATCCTCAGTCCAGCCTCTCTAGGCTGCGACAGGCCTGGGGTCCCCCAGAGGCTGCCTCTCCCCTGGAGAGCACTGGTCAGAGGACGGAGGCTCTCCCTCCCCACCCCTCCTTCTCAGGTCAAGGGCAGTGCTTCCTGCCAGAATCCTTGCAGACGAGACTGTATAAAATCAGGCCAGTGCATGGCTCTTAGAGCCAATCAGGGAAGTGAGCAGAAAGCACTCAGAAACAGAAAAGGCCACATGCCTGAATGAATTTCAGTAGAACCATAAGGAGGCCTAAGGGTTTTTCTGTCTCCAAAGCTCCTGGAGGAGGACGTACATCTCTGGGTTAAGGGTCTATGAGGGAACGAGCAACAGGAAAGAAAAGAACAACCTCTATGAGCCCTGCCTACTAATCACCTGGAAACATCTGGAGCCCGTGGGCAATGAATGAGATGAACAGAAGGTCGGGGCTCTGGAGAAAGACACTGGGTAATTGGGGGGCAAATATCTGACCCAGCCAGTCTCACGGCTGGTTTCCTCTTCGTGCAGTCTGTGGTCCGCCTGTAGGGTTTCATACACGGGATCGTGAAAAATGTAGCTTTTCAAGCCGAGGTCTGAAGTCTCCGTGGAGTTCAGGTGGGCATTCCAGGAGCAAGGCCGCAAAGCCTCCAAATGCTGCTTGGTGGGCGGGAAGTGCATGCACAAGGGCCAATGTCCTCTCTTTGAGCCCTCCCTGAACCTCCTTGGCCACGCAGCCTCCAAGATCTACAGACACGCTGGCCCAGAGCAACACAGAAATGCTCCAGCACTTGCTGGCTCGAGGCCCTCTGCATGTGACCAGGTGCCCAAAGTGCCAACAACTGGGGCACTTTCGCATTCCCAGAATGCCCTTAACCGGAAGTGGGGGAAAAGCAGAAGGGCTGTGCTTCGGGCAAGATATCCATTTCTGATCTCTACAGGGCGGGGCGGGGCAGGTAATACATAAAAGTTAAAGTGGTATGAAAAAAATATCTTTCGATCTCTATACTGTCACATCTTGGGACCAGAAGTGCAACCTCACTTAGAGATAACCTCAAAAGCGAATGAAACCAGACCAGTGAGCCCACAGCCCACCCCTGCTGCACCTGCCCCCACCCCACAAACTATGATACATATACACCTTTCTAGTTGTGCTTTTATTGGGTGGATCCTGGGGTGGGGACAAGTACTATACAGAGTAATTACAGCCTAAACAGCCTAATTTAAAAAAAAAATTTTTTTTTTTAATGTTTATTCATTTTTTGAGAGAGAGCGCACGCGTGCGTGGCGGGGTTGGGGCGGGGAGAGGCAGAGAGCGAGAGGGAGACACAGAATCGGAAGCAGGCTCCAGGCTCCGCGAGCTGTCAGCACAGAGCCCGACGCAGGGCTCGAACTCACAACTGCGAGATCATGACCTGAGCTGAAGTCCAACGTTTAGCCGACTGAGCCGCCCAGGCGCCCCTAGACAGCTTAATTTTTGATGAACACGGTCCAAGAACAACAACCTTGTGCTGCTCTTCCTTTTCTTTGTAGAATTTACAGACACCACGTGGTGTCCTCAGGGACACCAAGCACATGGCAATAGGCAGGTCCTGCACTTGTGCCTACACTATTTTATGACAGAGTAAACTTCTGCAGGCACCATCAAGACCCATATAGGCAGGAGGGGGAAAGAATTATATTGTTATAGCCAAAGGGAGCCTATATGGCATTTAATTCTCATTTTCCCCATAAGGGATCTCTAGCTGAAAATAGCAAAATGCTTGCTTCAATTATACCACATAATCTAATAACAGAATTGGAGCTCTTGATGCCTGGTTCAGGAGCTTCCCAAATCTTTCTTTTTTTTAATATATTTTTTTAAGTTTATTTATTTTGAGAGAGAGAGAGAGCACGGGAGCAGGGGAGGGGCAGAGAGAGAGAGAGAGAGGGAGAGAAAGAGAGAGAATCCCAAGCAGGCTCCACGCTGTCAGCACGGAGCCTGACTCAGGGCTCGATCCCACCAACCGTGAGATCATGACCTGAGCCGAAATCACGGGTAGGATGTAACTGACTGCACCACCCAGGTGCCCCAGGAGCTACCCAATTCTTAAACAGCTTGTTCAAAATGCAGATTCTGTCTTCTCCTAGTCTGATACTGCTGGTATAGGAAGAGGCCCGGGAATTAGCATTTTAGCAAGCAGCCCGGAGGATTCTGGGGCTGGTGGTCCATTTTTCGGGGAACACAACACACAAAGACGGTATTAAAGGTCATCAGACATGCCGCTCTCCTGTGATCAACATCAATCAAGAATGCTAATGCATAACCGGAGGCTAATGCTGTTATTCCAGATGGCATTTCACAGGCCTGACTTGGGACTGGACCTTTACCATAAACCCTTTTAAAGACTAAAATCCCCTAACACACCGGCTTCACGTGCAGGATAAGAGCTGAAATCCACGGGAATGCGGGCTATTCAAGCTAACACACGTCTCGTGGAATACAGTTCACTGAACAAACTCATTGGACATGTACTTGTTCTCTCAACTAAAACGCAGGGAAGAGAAGCATTGCTGGTCTCAGAAATCTAGCTTTATTGAATCAGATTAAATTCTTCGCCTAAACCACCGCAGCCCAGGCACTCAAAGGTTGTGTGGATGACTTCCCACTCACGCCCGGGTTGGTGACCAAAATAGCTATTTGACAGTTTTAAAGGGGGGGGGGGGGGGAGGAAACATGAAAAAAAAAAAAGAGGTTCCAAGTCAAAGCTGCTAGAACCTGCCCCTGACGGTGTAAGAGGTGGATCCCAAGAATCCCTAGGACGGCAGCCCCTCAAAGATGTCCTGCCCCCCATATCTGAGAATCTGCTGTCCATGCTTTCGTGTGACTCTCTGGGGTGTTCAAACTTGATGAGCTAATGTCATGGAGCCGCTGGATGGGTGGTCTGTGTACAAACATCAAGGGAAGTGTGTGTCGGGGGTCCCGGCTGACACTGAGAGTCCAGAGTGTCCTGCAGCCACACGCAAGGATTTGAAGAGCCAACCCAGATCCAGTGAGCAAATATGGCTTTATCCGCTTAGCAGGTAAGAGTCTATTAAACTGGGGGGGCCCTTCAGGGCAAAGTATTTTTATGTAGAAAGAGGTCTGGGATACATAGTTTGTCCAGCAGCCCCTGCTCTATTTCTGCTAACTGGCCTTTCTTTGGGGGGGAACTCCAGCACCCCCACCCCACCCCTACCCCATCCACATGGTCACACTATCTTAGTAAAATGCGATCCTGTCCTCAGTCACTACTGGCTGGCCCACGCTGGCCAGACCACCCAAGCTGGGCCTGCTGGCGTCCTTCCACACAGTATTTACCAACTGGAACTAAGAAGCATGGCCGAAACTGAGTGTGGACCCTGTTAATAGCCACGGTCCAAAATGTGGGAAAAAAATAAAATGATGCGGGGGGGGGGGGGGAGGAGAATACGGTGGGCTTCCCGGATGCCCCATCGGCCCTGGTTCCAGTCTGTCTCTGTATATATCCAGCCCTTCGAGAGTTTTCTTCAGCAAGAGCTGGTTCAGACCGAGTTACTATCACTCACACGGAGAGCCCAGGCATGAAAACTGAGAGGTGATCTACGCGGCAGCACTCCTATTGTGTAAAGATGACCACATCTCCCAGATGGTATAACGCTCCTGAAATGGCTAGAGAGTTTCCTTGGATCTCCATAGCATTTTACACCTAACACGCACCCAACGAACATTTGTTGAATGTGATTTTAAAAGATCCTCTGATGTTTAAAAAAAAAAAAAAAACAAAAAAAAAAAACAAAACAACGAACTCAGCTTCTGGTCTTAAAGGACTTTTTCCAGTCTATAGAGCAGGTAAGCTATAGAGCGCAGTATTATGTGTGACCCTCCCCGCTTCCCAAATGGCCCCACTCCCCCCACCCGCCCCGGGGCAGGGCGGGGACCACAGCAGCAGGACAAAGCTTCACCGAGGAGGGTTCCTAGAACAGGAAGTGCTAACTCAGGCGGTACAGCGGGCACCATGCGGAGCAGGGAACCACCAAGTCCACACAGCTCCCCTGCCCTCAGAGCCCAGACTGCCCCGGACCCATCCTCCCCACCCCTCACTCTCTTATCACCAGGTCCAAGCCTCTTTTCCAGCCTCCAGCTCCTCATTTTTAAATGTGTAACATACTCCTCCACTGACGTAATGACAAACCACCTTTCCCCCTAAAGGAGCCACCCCTCCTGACTCCCCCCTTGCTGCAATGAACCCCACCTTCCCAATGATGGATTAGCAAGGTTATTGCTCTCCTGCACAATGGCAGACTCTGCAGTTACTGAAGACATTGTAACATGTGTTGACTAGGAAAACCTTTGCAAGATGTGCCCCCGAAAATGCAACTAAGAATGTATAATGCGATCCGTGTGTATTTGTGTCGGTGGGAGTGCCTGTGCATGCGAGCAGTACAATGCAAGAGTTAAAACAAAGCTTTGGGACACATCTGGTTGAATCTGTGATCTTAGGGGAATTAAATTCTGAGTGATTTTTTAAAATATATGGAAATAGGATGGACCTTAGAGAGGATTATGCGAAGTGAAGTAAGTCAGACACAGAACGACAAATACCATATGATTGCACTTACATGTGGAATCTAAAAGGCAAAACATGCACAAACTAACCAAAAGCAGAAACAGACCCAAGAATACAGAGAACAGACCAATGGTTGCCAGAGGAGACAGAGTGGGGGGGATGGGCAAAATGGGTGAAGGTCCAGGAGGTACAGGTTTCCAGTTCTGGAATGAGATGAGTCACAGGGATGAAAGGCACAGCATAGAGAATATAGTCAGTGGCATCGTAATAGCATTGTGTCGTGACAGATAGTAGCCACGCTTGTAGTGAGCATGCCAGAACACAGAGGCTTGAGTCACTGTGTGGTACACCTGAAACTAATGTTAACATTGTGTGTCAAGCATACAGGAAGGGAGGGAGGGAGGGAGGGAGGAAGGAAAGAGGGAGGGAGGAAGGAAAGAGGGAGGGAGGAAGGAAGGAAAGAGGAAGGAAGGAAGGAAGGAAGGAAGGAAGGAAGCAAGAAGGAAGGAGGAAGGAAGGAAGAAAGGAAGGAAAGAGGAAGGAAGGAAGGAAGGAAGGAAGGAAGGAAGGAAGGAAGGAAGAGGAAGGAAGGAAGGAAAGAGGAAGGAAGGAAGGAAGGAAGGAAGGAAGGAAGGAAGGAAGGAGGAAGGAAGAAGGAAAGAAGGAAGGAAGGAGGGAGGGAGGAAGGAAGGAAGAAGGAAAGAAGGAAGGAAGGAGGGAGGGAGGGAGGGAGGGAGGAAGGAAGGAAGGAAGGAAGGAAGGAAGGAAAAAGAAGGAAGGAAGGAAGGAAGGAAGGAAGGAAGGAAGGAAGGAAGGAGCAAGGAAGGAAGGAGGGATGGAGGAAGGAAGGGAGGAGGGAGGGAGGAAGGAAGGAAGGGAGGAAGGAGGAAGGAAAAATAAAGAGAAGAAAAGAAAGGGAGAGAGAAAAAAGAGGGAGGTAAGAAGGAAGGAAGAATTTGAGTATCCATCTCATGGAGAAGTTCGGATGTACAGAAAGCATTTACATTGTGCCTACACAGGAAATATCCCAAACTATTAACAGTGATTATCTCCGGGTGCTAGGTCTATGAGGAACTTGTCATTGTTTTGCTTAGCTGCACTTTCCAAAAAAAGCTTAACGTCTCCTCCCAGACTCGAATAGTTAACTGGCAACTCCTGCATTTTCTGCTTCAGAGAAGTGTCTCTCATTTGCTTCTTGTTTCCCGGTCACTGGCCTCCACCCCGCTGGAGGCTCTCACCTTCTCCAAGCACACCTCTAGCACCCCCCACTTCCTGCTTCCTCTGCACCCTGCTATCAAATTAATTCCTCAAAGTCCGATTCTGTGCCAGTCTTCCACTTCAACCTTTCCCACGCTACTTGAGGCTCTCTGGAACCCACCTTCCCAGTGCCCGCTCCCTCTTTAAGGTACAATCTGCGCTATTCCCTTGTTGATTATCAGAGAGGCCTTGCGACACCACCACCGCTGGCTTGCACAGGACTTTAAAAAAAAAAAAAAAAAAAAAAGGAAAGGATTAATCACATGAATCTGTGACTGCACAGGACTTTTTCAAAAAGGGATTAATCACATTCTGCCAGGACTTCTAGTACATCCCTCAACACAGATTTGACCTCGGGGCCTTCCAATGAAATAGATCAACACAAATTATTCCAGATAATTCAGGAATGAACTCCGTTTAAGTTACTACTTGGACCCCACTGCCCCAGGCTAGTAAATCTCTTAAAGCCCAAACACCCAGAGGGGCGCCTGGGTGGCTCAGCTGGTTAAGCTTCAGCCTTCAGCTCAGGTCATGATCTCACAGTTCGTGGGTTCGAGCCCCGCGTCGGGCTCTGTGCTGACAGCTGGGAGCCTGAAGCCTGAAGCCTGCTTCGGATTCTGTGTCTCCCTTTCACTCTGCCCCTTCCCAGCTCACACTGTCTCTCTCTCTCTCAAAAATAAATAAACATTAAAAAAAAAGCCCAGGGGCGCCTGGGTGGCGCAGTCGGTTAAGCGTCCGACTTCAGCCAGGTCACGATCTCGCGGTCCGTGAGTTCGAGCCCCGCGTCGGGCTCTGGGCTGATGGCTCAGAGCCTGGAGCCTGTTTCCGATTCTGTGTCTCCCTCTCTCTCTGCCCCTCCCCCGTTCATGCTCTGTCTCTCTCTGTCGCAAAAATAAATAAACGTTGAAAAAAAAAATTTAAAAAAAAAAAAAAAAAGCCCAAACACCTAGAGTACTTTTAAAGACCTTGGGGCATTCTGTGAAAGAACTTGTCAAGGCCTGTAGCCATATCTTATCTTTATCTCAGCTAAATATCAGACTGACCAAAGATAGCAGTTTATTTTTCCTTGCATTTCAAATACTTAGAGCTCTGGTCCAAGGCATAATTATAAGGTTGTGGCTGTTCTCCAGCTGCACCAGGAGGGACCTGGAAAAATACTTCTGGGAATAGCACATCGACTCCCAAGCCACTAGAGTGTGTTTATGAACCAGAGCTTCAGAAAAGGAGTGGCCCTGAGGTTTTCCTGTCTGTTCCAGTGTCGAACTTAATTAACCCGGGATGAGTACTCCCATTTCACCCCCATATTTGTGCCACATCTAAATCCCGACTGTAAACATCCTAGGTGTAGATTTATCTACTTAAAATGCAGCTCACTAGCTGTGCAATGCTGGTTTCAATGAATGTTTATTAATAAATCAAAAACGGTTGTCTTGGAATTTGAGTCATTCTGTAAGAAGCTTAGAAAATCTATTCAGAGAGAACTGGAAATCACAATTTCAGTGCCAGCCACAGAGTGGGAAGACAATATCTAATTGATTAAAAAACAAGGCTGCTTTTCCAGATTTAATTAAGTCTCACTTTTCAGAATGGATATGCTCCTGAAAAAAGAAAGAAAGAAAAAAAGAAAGGCGTAAGTTGTTTCTAAACAGTATCTTAACGTACTAGATGCATCTACAAAGGATTTCTGTGATAAGTTTTTTGGCAAATTGAGTCTTAGGAAAAAAGCAGCTTTCATGTATTAGATTTCCTTAATAAAGTTTCTACCTGTACTTAAAAGAGGATAAGAACCTGCACTAAGTGAAAGGAAGGGGCCGATTCCAAGATGAAAGCCCGGTGGCCAGGGGTAGGTGATCAGGGCCCAGCGGGAAGTTAGAAAGGAGGGAAGTTTGTTCTCCGCTGGCCTAGCCTAAGCCTGTTGAAGAAAGCTGGAGAAAGGCTCGAGGTCACCTAAATCCCAGCCCTTGCCCTGTTTTGGCGTCACCTGAAATCCTGTGTCCCGGTCCACATCGCCAAATGTACTTCCAAAGGACTGAAAAAAGCTAAGCCCCATTGTCTGGCGCCCAGACACGACCCGAAGAACCCACACGGGCTTCACCCAGACGGGGAAGCGGGTTGGGGGATTCGGTTCCACCACGCTGAGAGGGGATGGGCCGAGCGCTCGCCTTCACAGCCATCTGAGGCTGGAGCCATCCGAGGCTGGAGCCATCCCGAAGTAATCGGATTCTGCACGCGCCGCCTGGGGCGCGGGGGAGGGGGGCGAGGGCTGTTCCAATCTGCTGTCTACACTCGCGCGGAAAAAACTGTCCTCTCCCAGGCAGCAAAACACAGTCGCACACAGCCCTTCACCCCGCAGCCGAAGTGAAAGCCCTTCCCTGACCCCGGAGGTCTGTTTCACTCGGGAGAGGAGTGACCGCGGCGCGCCGCGTCCGCCCAGAGGCCACGAGCGAACCCCACAACGCGCCTCCCGTTTCCGAGCCAGCTGGGGCCGGACCTGGGGCGCCCGGGCTCCGAAAACTGCCTTTTGAGTGGGGACCCTCCCCGGGTGAGGGTTGCACCGTGGGCAGAGAGGACAGGGTCCCTCACTCGGCGCCGGCTCCAGGAGCAAAAGAGCCAGAAAGGGGCGGGTGGGCGCGCGGACTTCCGGAGCAGAGCGCGAGTCCCGGCGAACTTTCCCGGGACGGCGAGCCCGGACGGGGACCCCCCCCGCCTCGCCCCGACCCGCGGAGCCCCCCTTACCATCTCCTTGCGGAGCAGGGCCAACGCGGCGTCCAGGTTGGGAGGCTTGGCGGGCAGCCCCGCGGCCCGGGGCCCGCCGCCGCCCGCGCCCCCGCGGCTCAGCTCGTCCTGGATGCGCGACTTCTGCGCGTACAGACGCTCCAGGTGTCGCCAGCCCCCCGACGCGCCGCCGCCCGACGCCGAGTGCAGCAGCCCGCTCAGGCTCTTGGGCAGCGGGGGCAGTCCGTCCACCCGCAGCCCCCGGACCGCGTCCGCCGCCCCCGGAGCGGCTCCGGCCCCGCTCATCGCGCTGCACCCGGCCACGCGCCTGTCCCGCCGCCGCCGCAGCCCGGGCCCCAAGCCTCCTCGGGTCCGCCCCCTTCCCGGTGGCGCCCCACCCACTTCCCCTCCCCGCCTCCCGGCCTCCGCCCCCGCCCCCGCCCCCGCCCCGCCTCCCCGCCTCACGCCCGGACCCCCCTGGCGGCCCCCGCCCCGGCCCGGCTCACCACCCCCAGCCCCGCCCATTTGCCCCCAGGCCCCCTACGCCTGTGTCCGCCCCCGCGTCCCTGCTCACTTCCAACTTTGCCCCCTTACTTCTCGCCCCGCCCCCACTCCCGAGCACCGCCCCGCGCCCCGCCTCACCTCAGGCCCCTCCCTGGACTCCCCCCTCACCTGCCCACAGTCCTGGGGGACGGCTCCATTGGCGAGGTGGCCTTCCCACTGGCCGCCAGAGCTGCTTGTAATTACCGAGGGAGCCCCCACGTCAGATGCAACCCGACGGACGGCTCGTGAGGGGGTGGGGGACAAAGGCTCCCGCTCGGAGAGAAGGTCAGGCAGTGCTGGAGGACCCCCCGCCCGTGGTCTTCGTCCCCAGAGGCCAGGGCCCTACAGACAGAGTCCCGGCCAAATGAGGTGGGGGAGGCGGGGCTCTGGCCACAGGACCTCTGCCCCTCCCCCAGGCCCGAATCGGGACCTCCTTTTAAGTCCAGCTCGCTGCCTGGAGGGTTGGGACACCCAGACCTGAGCGAGTCGCTTATTCCCTCCAGGGCACGCTGGCCTCAGTCAGTGACAATGTCCAGCCCTACGGACAGCAGCCAAGAAGAGCTCTAGGTCCACTTTTGGAACTTCAAACCGCAAACAAACACGCCTTTCAGCCTGGCCGTGAACACAAGAGTAATTCTCGATGGAAATGTTGACAAAAGTAGGGAAAACTTAAATCTCAGAAACTATCCGTCAGCTCTGAGGCGAAAAGAAACACGACTCACACCTCTGGGAGAGAAAAGGGAGAGAGAAACAAGCTGTATCCTTTCTAGGCAGAATAAAAATGACGGTTATAACCAGATTAGAGTTAGAAAGGTAAGGAAGTAAGGACCGATTAGCAGACAACAGCCCCTCCACGGACTAAAAGCCAATGCAGTGCATATAGAGCGGATAAATTTAATGCCCGCTGAGTATTGATTTTAATTATCAAAGAGATTTAATTGTTCTAAATACCCAATAGGATCATAATTATAAAGTGTTCTGAGTGCTTCAGACACCCAACGTAAAAGGCCTGCATTTTGGGGGGTCTTTTCCCCTTTAATCTGCCACCCTGTAGAGTGCGCCCCATGATCAGTGTGTTTAACATTGGCAGATGTTCTCTGCTGGACCCTTGCCACAGGTTGATATTGACCCTAAGAAGCCTCAGGGCAGGCAGTGTGATTTGAGAGCATCAGGAAGGCTTCCCACCCCACCCACTGCCCAGAATTTTCCATCTGCTCACTGTGCCTCACCTTCCACTAATTACCTAGTCACATTTCCGGATTTCAGGTATTCATTCATTAGCCTGTTTAAACAGAGGGCCTCTTTGGGAAAGTTACAAATTGCTGGTGTGGGGGGACTAAGGGAGAGGAGAGGGTGGGAAACGTTTTGATCTTGGGTCACACCCTGGCATGAATTCCTTTAATTTCATGTGTCGCATTGCTGTCTGTCCTACAGGGCCTAGCAGAGGGGTAAGTTGTATTCCTCAGGCACTCCTCAGGCACTCCTGGCTGCCCGAGGACAAAGGAAAGGAAAGAAAACAAATGGTTAACTGATAGAGATCACAGTCATACAGGATGTGAGTCTCTATCAGTTTACAAATATCTTAGTAAATTACGAGAAAAAGGCAATCTTATCAATAGCCTAATCTCCAGAAGCCTCCAGACTCAGTTTCCTGGAGCCCCAACATCCCCTTCCCTTCCATAGTGATATTGGGAACAAAGGCAAGAAGAAAAAAACAGGTAAAATCCAATTTCCTTGCAACCTGCAGCCCATTGACAAATACTTGAGGCAAATACAGAGCATAACATTTCTCCCTACTGTCTTAATGTTAATAAGGCTTTGCTAGAGGGGAAAACAACCTTAGCTTGACAATAGCTAGGCCACCGGTAATCTGTGAGTCTTTAGCATATGAAAATCTCTTTGGAAACTTCCTTTTTGACTTTACCTCCCCCAGCCCCATAGTATATAAGGAGCCACTCTTCACAACTCCAGTGCAGCTCTTTCTGCCCACGGGTCCTGTCCCCATGCCTTAATAAAATCACCTTTTTGTACCAAAGACATCTCCAAGAATTCTTTCTTGGCCATCAGCTCCGGACCCCCCACCATCACCCCCAATAATTCGTCACCAGGTCATAAGGGGCAGCTCGGATGATGCCAACCCCCCAGTTTTAAAGGCAGGCTCTGTGTTATGGCCTATATTCAGTGAGGTGAACATATTGAAATAGGCCCCCCTTACATCAGAAATAACATCCCAGCGTGAACAGAAATTTCTATAGAATGTCTATGATGCTAAGACTTTATTTGTATAAACCCAAAACGTAATTATGCAAGAGCCCACCCAATGTTTTAACACCCTGGAAAATGTCAGTCAGTGCCTGCGTATTCCACCAATATAAGGTACCTTTTAAAGTTCATGCTTATAACAGGAATGAAGTAATAAATAACTTCTGAAAATACAGTTAACCCTTGAACAACGTGGGGGTTAGGCGCGCCAACCACAGCAAAAATCTGTGTATAACTTTTGATTCCTCCAAAACTTAATTACTACTAGCCTACTATTGACTGGAGGCCATGCCAATAACATAAACAGTCAATGAACACATATTTTGTATGTTTATGTGTTCTATACTGTAGTCTTAAAGCTAGAGAAAAGAAAATGTCATGAAAATCACAAAGAAGAGAAAATACATTTATAGTACTGTACTAGTTCTAGTACTAGTACAGTATAGTACTGTACTAGTATAGTACTGTACTGTAGTTCTAGAAAAAAAAAATCTGCATCTGAGTGGACTCGTGAAGTTCAAACCTGTGTTGTTCAAGGCTGACTGTATGGGGTTTTTTGGTTTTTTGGTTTGTTTGTTTTTTGTTTTTTTTGCTTTTATTCAATTCTGAAACACTGGTATTCTGACTTGAAGCCAGAATGAAGCCCGGCCATCTCCTATTCAGCTAAATCAACCTTTTTTTCATATCTGTTTGTTTTTGTTTTTGTTTTGTTATTCACAAGTTCCTGGAGGTTGGGGAATGCAGACTTTTAATCTAGTGCTTTATTCAGTAACCCACACCTCTTCCTAGATTTTGTAGGTCAAGGTCTGGGACCTGGGCCTTGCAACACAGACCTCAAAGTCACTGACATCTGACACCATTCACCAAGAGGCAGTCTCTTCCCTGCATTCTGTCCTTCCTCTAATCCAACCACTTCTTCATTCCCACCCTGAATTCCTACCCACTTGGCATGTGCTTTCTGGAACATCACAGAATCTTTCTGTGCTTTTCTTCATAATTCTAAAACCTGAATAACTTAGGTTGTGGATAGAATAGAAGGAAGGTGAAAAGCACATTAAGTCTGATTGAGCTTTCTTTTTTTTTTTTTTAAGTTTATTTAATTATTTTGAGAGAGACAGAGAGACAGCATGCAAGAGGGGCAGACAGAGAGAGAAAGAGAGAGAGAGAGAGAGAGAGAGAATCCCAAGCAGGCTCCATATTGTCAGTGTGGAGTCTGACTCAGGGCTTGAACCCATGAACCATGAGATCATGACCTGAGCCAAAATCAAGAGTGGGTCGCTTAACCGACTGAGCTACCCAGGCATCCCTGAGCTTTCTTTTTTGAGAATTTAATGACCTTAAGTTCTGCCAGCCATTGAGAAGTGTACCTTCTTGTTCACAGTAGCTGTTTTCCCTTTGTGGCAGAACCTAAAATTAGAATACTTTGAGACCAGTTGTGCAATGTATTTGGCCAAAACTTTAGCAAATGTATTTAATTCTAGACTCTTTGATGTAGTTTTTTTTTCTTTTAAGTTGGTGCTTTATCAGCTCAAAATGTTGACAAAGAAAGAATTCACTGAAAATTAAAGCACGCGGACATTCGTTTGAGCAATTAGGGTTGCAATTTGGGAGACAGATTCAGGTAGCAACCTGACTTGTGCTCTGAAGAAGACAGTGAGGGAGGCAGAATGGCACCTGAGTGGCTCACTCGGTTTAGTGTCCAATTTCGGCTCAGGTCTCCCGGTTCGTGGGTTTGAGCCCCGCATCGGGCTCTGTGCTGCCAGCTCAGAGCCTGGAGCCTGTTTCCGATTCTACGTCTCTCTCTCTCTCTCTGCCCCTCCCCCACTCACTCTCTGTCTCTGTCTCTGTCTCTCTCTCAAAAATAAATGAACATTAAAGGAAATTTATGGAAAAAAAAAAGAGAGAGAGAGAGAGAGAAGAGACTCTGAGCTAGACTCGCTCCATGTTGAGATCTCCTTTTACGAACCCTGAAGGTCATGTAGTCTGGAATAAGGGCATGGCTTTTTTTTTTTTTTTTTTAGGAAGTTTATTGAGGGAGGCAAAGGTATTTGGTTGTGTTTCTTTGAAGCTTTTGTTTAAATCCCACTTAGTGAGCATACAGTGTAACGTTAGTTTCAGGTGTACAATATAGTGATTCAACAACCCTTCTGTACATCACGTGGCGTTTGTCACAAGTGTGCTCCCTAATCCCTGCCACCAATTTAACCCATCCCCCACCTCTCTCCCCCTTCAACTTTCAGTATATTCTCTGTAATGAAGAGTCTGTTTCTTGGTTTGCCTCTCTTTTGTTTTCCCTATAATCATTTGTCTCTTAAATTCCACGTATGAGTGAAATCATATGGTATTTGTCTTTCTCTGACTGACTTGTTTTGCTCTGTATAATACTCTCTGGCTCCATCCAGATTGTTCCAAATGGTAAGATTCCATTCTTTTTTATGGCTGAGTAACATTCCACTGTGTGTGTGTGTGTGTGTGTGTGTGTGTGTGTGTGTGCATATCACATCTTCTTTATCCACTCATCAGTCCATGGGCATTTGGGCTGTTTCCATAATTTGGCTATTGTAGATAATGCTGCTCGAAACAAAGTGGTGCACACATCCCTTTGAATTAGTGTTTTTATATTCTTTGGGTAAATACTGGTACAATTGCTGGATGATGGGGTAGTTCTATTTTTAAGGGTATTTGGTTTTTCGGTTTTTTTTTTTTTTTTTTAAGTAAGCTCTATGCCCAATGCGGGGTATGAACACACAACCCCAAAATTAAGGATTGCATGCTTTACTGACGCAGCCAGCCAGGTGCGCCTCCAGGCTTTTCTTGTAGCTGCTATAGCACCCAGCACAATGCTAGGCACTTAGTGATATAAAAATTCTTTGAAAAAAAAATCATTACTATAAATATATCATCACTGTAAAAAAAAAAAGAAACATAGACAATTTGGACGGGCATTTGCATCTCCTGATGTATGTATCTTGGTCAGCTTCCCTACAAGCTCACCTAATTGCTTATATACTTTCTAAAGTATACATTTTTATTTTTCTAGTTTTTTTTATGTTTATTTCTTTTTTTTAAATTTTTTTTTCAACGTTTATTTATTTTTGGGACAGAGAGAGACAGAGCATGAACGGGGGAGAGGCAGAGAGAGAGGGAGACACAGAATCGGAAACAGGCTCCAGGCTCTGAGCCATCAGCGCAGAGCCCGACGCGGGGCTCGAACTCACGGACCGCAAGATCGTGACCTGGCTGAAGTCGGACGCTTAACCGACTGCGCCACCCAGGCGCCCCTTTTATGTTTATTTCTGAGACAGAGAGAGACAGAGCATGAGTGGGGGAGGGGCAGAGAGAAAGGGAGACACAGAATCAGAAGCAGGCTCCAGGCTCCGAGCTGTCAGCACAGAGCCCGACGCGGGGCTCGAACTCACAAACCGAGAGATCGTGACCTGAACCGAAGTCAGTCATTCAACCGACTGAGCCACCCAGGTGCCCCACAAAGTATGCATTTTTAAATGTTAGCCTGTTAATTTACTCTGATTATCAAGTATTACCAGTGTTGAGCTATTAAAAGCACACAATATCTAGTAAACTATCATAGGTTTCCCATAATTTCACTTTTTTTTGTTTCAGTTTCTCTTTCGACACAGAAAGATTTATCAGACAGAATTGCTGCTTTGGGGAAATGATTTCCCTGAAATTTGGATGAGGATCGGCGAAAAAATGACTCCATTATTTGTTCTTAATTTTCTTAACACTTTTTCATTCGCAAAGCTCCTGGAATATAACTAGTTTAAAAAACTTACTTGATGTGTGTTCACTTAAATTGGGCTTGACTTTGAACAAGGGAGGTGAGATTGGCGAGGGGCAGGGAGCGTGCTGGTCAGTTGGAAGGGGGAGTGCTTTGGGGATCAAAAGGTAGAGAGGCCGGAACACTGGTTTTCGTACCAGGCTGGGGAGGGTTTCAAAGTGCACGCTGTGACGTTTGGATTCTGTCTCCTAGGTAATGGGAAGCTATTGAGTGCTTTAGTTATTTATGTTTTTTTATTTTAAGTTTTTATTTTAATTATATTGAGCGCTTCAAAGGACTAAAATCTGAGCTTTGGAGGGATCAGTCAGGGGGCGCCTGGATGGCTCAGTCAGTTGAGCGTCCCACTCTTGATTTCTGCTCAGGTGTGCTCCCAGCCAGCGTCCTGGGATCAAGCCCTGCATCAGGGTCTGTGCTGGGGGTGGAGCCTGCTTGAGGTTCTTTCTCCCTCTCCCTCCGCCCCTCTCCCCTGCTCTCTCTCTCTCTAATTTTTTTTTAAACGTTCTTAAAATAAAGATCATTCAGGCACTTTCACGTCCAATAGATTGGAGGTAGATACAGAGCTTAGAGGCAGGGAGAGTAGTTGAGAGGTTAACACATCTTTGAATCGAGAGGCAAGGAAGGTCCCAACAAGGTGGCAGAAAGCAAGGGATAGGAAAAAGAAATAAAAATAACCAGCGCTTGGTTCATTGTAAAGCACTTTCTCGTGTGAGCCAAGAAATCCCTGGGAGGTACTTCCCAGAGTTCCCTCTAAGGAATGAGGGAGAAAGGGGTTCATCAAAGGTATTTGCTTAGCTAATAAGCAGTGGGACCTCCCCGCGGGGCCACCGTCTTCTTACTGGGGAGGTGCCTGAGGCAGAATCCAGGGAGCTATTTGGTTGTGGAAGGGCCTGGAGGGTCTGCACTAACGAGTGATGGTCACAATACCTAGAAGAGGTACATCACAGGGAGAGCAAGCCCAACCAGGACTTAGAAACCCTCTCATTCAATACTAGCCCTTTGAAGTTACAGAGAAAGGCCAAGGAGAGTGCAGAAACCTAGAAAGTGCAGCAAGTGAATTACAGCATTTGGGAAGGACCCGCCACAAGTTGGCTTTTCTGGAGTGCAAGGTGAAGAGCCTAGCCCAGGAGGCTTCCCCAGATGATAAAATGCCCCTTGGGAGAGGAGAAGAAGGATCCTAAGAGTTTTCAGCAGTAACTGAACCTAGTGGAAGAGGAGAACGGAAAAGTGGGGTAGAGGAATAGAGTGGTAGACATGAAAAATCAAGGCAAAAGGAGACTGTGAAATTAGAACGGGCAAGCTGGTGGGATGCTGGAGTTAATATCACTCATTCCTCCCTTCCTCCCTCTCTCTCTCTCTCCCTCCCTTCCTCCCTCTCCCTCCCCCTCCTCTCTCCCTCCCTTCCTCTCCCTCCTTCTCTCCCTCCCTCTCACCCTCTCTCCTTCCTTTCTTCTATTTTAATCTATTTTGCACCTGGCAAGGAGCCAGGCTCAAAGACACAAATTAATTCCTCTGACATAACGAATGAAATGCATTGAAGAACATGGCAGTTATTTTCGCGAATGGAGTACGAGCCTCTCCTTAAAATCTGAGATGATTGGGGGGACTACACTTGGTCACGCATTCACACTTCAGACCCTTCTGATTTTTAGAAATAATATTCCTCCCTGGCGGCTTCTAATTTTAAAAAGCCCCTTTCCTGCTCACTTATCTCCACCAAAGTCCCTACTTAGTCAAAATATGCCTTCCCAACAGTTCAAACCCTGGTTACACCCTGCTCGCTGAGGTTGTCTGAATGGCTATTTTCACTCCCATTGAATGGCTAACACACTCCTCTGAGATACCCTTTCCTTGGGGATAACATCCTTAGGCCCTACAGCTGGTCGTCTGTGAAGATATGGTTTTGAATTACTTTGCCCCCTTAATCACTCTCTGCCAGACACAGAGCACTTTGTCTGTGTTTTTCTTAAAAGGTAGTGTCCCTCTGTGAGTGAAAGCTTCCAGATGTGTTGGGCGAGTTCTAAATAGCTCTGGAGTGTTTCCTTCATTTTACTGTTAGCCTCCTTTGTTTGAAGCTTAAAATCAAAGTCGGAGTTGACACATCACATTTCTGAAAAATAGTGACCTCATCATGCATCTCAACTTACATTTTAACTCCTTTTCAAATAAGTTGCAAAGAGAGTCTGTCCCCGTAAGTGTTAGCATTAAGAAAAGATAAACGAGTATATGTTTATTTAGGCAGAGGACGTTTCTGGAAGGACATGTACCAAAGCAGGAGTGGGAAAAGGGGGATTCTGAGAGGGGGATTTTTAACCTTTCGCTTTACATTCTTTTGTACTGTTTGCATCGTACATGAAATATTTAATAGAATAAAAAGTATAATCATAATTTTATTCTTAACTATATTTTGTCAATGAATAATCACATGACTCTTTTTGTATGGGCTACGGTGAATCTGAAAGCTTATTTTTGTGTAGCTGGATTTTAAAAAATTTTTTTAAAAATTATTTATTTTTTTAAAATTTATTTAAGTAATCTCTACACCCAACATGGGGCTCAAACTCACAACCCTGAGATGAAGAGTTGCACTCTCTGACTGAGCCAGCCAGGCCGCCCCTGTGTAGCTGGACTTTTTAACCCAAATGCAACACTTCAACTAATCTATATTAGATTTCATTTTATTTTATTCAGCCTATGGAATCCTATCTGGGAAAAGCCTTTTGAATCTTGATTTTTTTTTTTAATGTGTCTTTATTTTTGAGGAGGTGGTGGGGGCGGGGGGGCGTTGAGTGGCAGAAGGACAGAGAAAAAGGGAGACAGAGCAGGTTCCGTGCTGACGGCAGAGAGCCTGATGTAGGGCTGGGACTCAGGAACTGCAAAATCGTGACCTGAGCCCAAGTCCAACACTTACCCGACTGAGCCACCCAGGCGCCCCTTGGATCTTGATTTTTCAATCTAACTTAAAGACCTAGCTTTCCCCGAGTTACCTCATCTGCCAAATTAATAAAAATACCATTTATGGCAACAATAATGGCAGTAAAACCTAACATTTTGAAGGGCTTAATATGTTCTGTGTACTGGGGTAAGCATTTTACAGGCGGGATCTAATTTACTCTCCACAAAGGTCCTTTGAGGTTGGTGTAATTATCCCCATTTATGGATGACGAAACCAAAGTTAAGAGAAGAAAATTAACTTGCTCATATTCATGCGTGTATATCTTGGTGGAGCCAAGATTTGCAATTAAGCTCTTTCTGACTCAGACCAAGTGTTCTTTTTTTTTTTTTTTAATTGTGATGAAAAACACATAACGTGAATCCACCCTCTTTTTTTTTTCTAAAGCGTCATTAACCTACAGGGTTCTGTTAGCTTCACGCATACGATATAACGATTCAACAATTCTATGCATTTCTCAGCGCTCATCTGAAGTCCATCCTTGTAACAAGTGTTTAAGGGCACAGTACAGTATTGTTGGCTATGTGCCCATTACGCAGCGGCTATTCTTAACCGCTGTAGTATCCACGCCGTCAATGAAAGCGATGAACAGAACAGGGTCAAGGACGGAAACTTGTGCCTCTAGAGACCCTCCTCCTCCTCCAGTGCGACAGCAGTGTGTTGACTCACAGTGTTTGTGTACATTTCACTGTCACTCAACTGTGCGCGGTAGCAGGCCCTATGAGGACTTAAAGCCAATATGAAAGTCCAACATGAAAGCCACTCGTCCCAAAGGGCTACCGATCACCTGAAATGTGGCTAGTCCAAAGTGAGGTGTGCCGTAGGTATAAAATGCACACCGGACTCCAAAGACAGTATGAAATGAAGAACTTAAGACATCTCAGTGACAGTTGGTCACGTTGATTGCATGTTAAAGAGGTAATAGTTGGGGTATATTTGGTTAAAGAAAATATATCATTAAAAATTAATCTCACCTGTTTATTTTAATATGGGGCTACTAGAAAATTTGTAATTACAGACGAGGCTGGCATTTGTGGCTCACATTATTTTTCTGTTGGCCAACACTGGCCTAAAACTGGTCCTGGGCTCCCAAGGGCTTACAATTCATACATACATACATGAAAAGGTTAAAAACAATAACAATCATTATATTATGAATATAAGTACCAAGCCAGAGTGCTACAGGCTCCAGGAGTTCCCAAAGGGGGGACCCTCACTAGAAAAGGGCCGAGGGGAGGGAGTTGAACTTTTCTGGACCTTTAAGGAGAAACAGAGGCTGGTTTTCCAGGACAGGGGCCACCATGAGGCACAACGTGGAGATGGGCAGTGGGCCTGTGAGCAATAGTGAAGATGATGATCTGAACAGAGCAGGTAATAAAGCCGGGGACCCTGCAGAGACCAGGTGGGATCGTTAACCGTGAAGTAAGGGATAGGGTCCTTGGACTTGTTTTTCAGCAGAGAGGAAGCATGGATATTCGTGCAGGAATGATGAAATCTGTGGCGTGTTTTTCCCCCAGAAGATCTCACATATTCATCCTAACCAAACGACTACTATGGAGAAGCGTAGAAACAAAGAGAAAAATCTTCCTAAGAAAACATGGCCAATTGACCAGAGATGGTGATGCTTTCCGCTTCATACGGTAAGACGCTAGTGACCTTGACATGGCACAAATATGTGTGCATCTCGGGACGCCTGGATGGCTCAGTTAGTTAAGTGTCCAACTTCGGCTCAGATCATGACCTCACAGTTCGTGGGTTCAAACCCCACATTGGGCTCTGTGCTGGCAGCTTGGAATTCTCTCTCTTCTGCCCCTTTCTCTCTCTCTCTCTCTCTCTCTCTCTCTCTCTCTCTCAAAATAAATAAACTTAAACAAGAAAAAAAAAAACAAATACAGGTGCATCTCATGTGGGATTCCTTATAGACCCAGCTTGGTTATTCTCCACTGTCTCTTCTTGTAGTTGGACCTGATTCTATTACCAGTTTTTTGGGACAAATCTGCTTTTGTTTCTTGGCCAGGAATCTCATGATCCTGAAAAATCTTGTGAGAAGCCCCAGGGAACAGAGTCAACCACACACACCACGGTGGTGGAGAAAGGGAGAGAAGGAAATCTGGCTTTGAGCCCTGACAAGGCAGAGGTATGGGATGGATTAGTGGGGGAGAGGGGAGGAGCTGGCCCACTGAAAGAAGGAAAGAACAATTAAGAAGCTAATGTTTTGGTCCATGCAGAGGTTAAAGCTGGCCCCTAGACCAAGGGCCTGGCTGTGAGTATAGAGTGGAGAGGAGGTATAAGGGACATGATTAAAAAATAATAATAATAACCAAAACAACCAAAGCTGGGACCTGTAGTGCTTGGTGACTTTCTGTGTGGAGTTGAGAATTAGCCTCAGAGGCTATGTATGCACCCTTTCTTTTTTTATCCTGAATAAATGAGAGTTGAGAGAATGACTTATCGCAGTCAGTGGGACTGTCACACACAATAAACGCCGTTCAGCTGACATGATTCAAGTTGAAACAAGCCATTCAAAAGCTCCCTTGATAGTGGCCAGCATTTCCAAGAATCCTTTGGTGGGAACACTTATTTGCAGATAACAGCTTAACTGAAACCAAAAAGCATGGCGTTTCCCCACGTGGCATTGCTCGGTCTTTGAATATCAGATAATGGGGTTAAAACTCACTGCACAAGAGAGTGGAGGAAGGACCAGAAGCTCTCAGTACACACTGGCCGGGAATCCGCACAAAGAGCAAAGGGGAATCGGAATGTAAATAGAATGGGAGCATCAGACAGAATTTAGACAAAGTCATCAGTATCCGACGCAGCAGAGTGCAAGCCAACTGGGCTTTATTCAACTCTACAAGTTAACCAAACCGAATGACAACGAGTGGTATGGTCCTTTTCTTATCCTTCTGGTGGGTAGTACCAGAGCTTAATCACCAGTTAAATAGATTTATGCACTCACTGCAGGCCAATTTATTAAGAGTAAATTGAAAATAACTTTTAAAATAATGGCCCACCTGTCATCTATCCCATATGCCATGACCCACCATTGTTCATTTGTTTTTTCACTTTGTGGGTTTGTTCACTTATTTTTTTTTTCAAATGTGCTATTTATTAAACACCTACCATGTGCCAGCCACTGTGTTAGGTGGTAAGAATATAAGCAAATGGTTTCTTCGCCCAAGAATCACCAGAGACTGGCATATAAACTCAGAAGTCAAATAGAAATCCCGGGTCCTGTGACTGAAGAGGAAACCAAGTTCCCTGGGAGCAATGGTAAGTCATTGAAGGCTTGATGGGGGGAGGGAGGTGACGTGATTGAGTGTTAGGGTTCATCCTCACTATTCACGGGCTCTGTATTTGTGGATTCCGGATGTGCGAATTTGCCTACTTGCTAAAATTTATTTGTGACCTCAAAATCAACACTTGTGGCACTTCCATAGTCATTTGTGGGCATGTACAGAGAGCTGAAAATTTTGAGTCTCTCAGTGCACAGGCTCTCAGCTGAGGTCAAACAGGATGCTCTGTCTTCCTGTTTTAGGTCACACTGTAAACCAGTGTCCCTTTTGTGGTCTATTTAGTGCCATGAAGTTTGCATTTCTTTTGGTTTCTGTGGGTGATTTCATTGTTTAACACAGCCCCCGAGTTCCGTGCTGAGATGTTGTCTAGTGTTCCTAATGCAAGAAGGCTGTGATGGGCTGTATGGAGAAAATTCTTGCGTTAGATGAGGTCCGTTCGGGCACGAGTAGCAGTGCTGGTGAGTTCAATGTTAATGAATCAGTGATATATATATCAAATAAGGCATCTTTGAACAGAAACACCCATAAAGCAAGGCTATGCATTAACAGGTTGAGGAAAATGTTGTGACCGAAAGACTCTCAGGAACCCGATCCTGTATCTCCCCTTAGAAGGAATGGTTCAGGGGCACCGAGGTGGCTCAGTCGGTTAAGCACCTGACTTTGCCTCAGGTCATGATCTCATGGTTCATGAGTTCTCTCTGTGTGGACAGCTTCGAGCCTGGAACCTACTTCCGATTCCGTGTCTCCCTCTCTCTCTGTCCTCCCCTGCTTGCACTCTGTCTGTCTGTCTCTCTCTCAAAAATAGATGAACGTTAAAAAAAAATGTTTGAAGAATTAAAAAACACAAGGAACGGTTCAGCATTCACTAATTCAGCGTCCGCGGCAACCTCGTAGAACATAATGAATAACAAATATTGGATGTGTTTTGGAAAGATCCGTGTGGCAGCGTTGTCGTCAATGGATTTGAGCGTTTTCTGCTTGCCAGCCTTGACTCTAGTTAGACTAGCATAACAGTTCATTTGATAAGATGAGGGCCTAGAGCAAGAGAGTAGCAAGAATGAAGATTCACTCATTCATTCGGTAACTATCTCTTGAGCACCTGCTCTATGGGGGATATAGCTGAGCACAAGGCAGGCAAAACCACTGAATCATGAAGCTCACTTGGGAGGGTGAAAAGAAGGGGTCTGACTGACAGATATCGGTGAGGGATCAGGTATGAGAGAAGAGAGAGAAGAGGTCCAGGGTGAGCCCGGATTTCTGTTTCGGGCAGCAGGGTGAATGGTGCTGATTCTCTTGAAGAGAAGGAAGGTAAGGAGGACGCAATGGAGAAGTCAGTTGGGTACATATCAAGTTTTTTGAGGTAATGGGGGAAGGTCCAATCAGAAGTCCAGTGGCCGGGGCGGGGGGCCTAGGTGACTTGGTTGAGCATCTGACTCTTGATTTCGGCTCAGGTCATGATCTCACAGTCGTGAGATCGAGCCTTGCGTCAGGCTCACGCTGACAGCATAGAGCCCGCTTGGGATTCTCTCTCTCCCCCCTCCTCTCTCTGTGCCTCCCGCATGCCCTCTCTTTCTCTGAAAATAAATAAATAAACTTAAAAAACAAAGCCCAGTGGCAGGTAAATATACGGGCCTGGAGGCGGAGAAAGCAGTCTCTTCTCTTGCCCCTCCCAAGATGGACTCCAAGCAAAACTATGAAGTACAAAAAGACCTCTCAGAGCTTTCCTGATTCTTGGAACCCACTGGAGGAGAACTGCAGAGGCTCTGGACCTCTAGGTGTAAGTCTATCTTTTAAACTAATGCTTTTGGGGAAACGAGTGGCCGGGGGAGTTGAGTTTATTAATTGTTCGTATACGCACCTCATCTCCTCCGCCAGTTTTAAGCTGCTTGGTGGTAGAAGTTGTGCTTTGCTCCTGATTGGAATCATCCTCAGCATCTGGCGCAGTGCAAAGGACCCAGTAGCTGGTGGAAAAAGATGTGTAGAATCAATCCTAAAAGTGGGGAGTTTCAAGTCAAGAAGAAGGAAAGGTGATGTCAGGGCAGGTGGTACGGTGAGAGATATCGCTTAAATTGTACGCTCTAGGTCACTACTGATTTTTACCAGGAAGCAGGGACTTTGACATCTTCTTCCCTCCTGTGGCCCCGGGGCCAAATGAAAACCTGGCATATAGTGGGCATTCGATAATTCTCGGCTGAATCAGTTATCCCTCCATTTTGCTCTGTAACTTAACCACTGGTGTTAGAAGAGATACAAAGAGCACTATGTGTCCATTCTGCAGTCACCAAATTTCTTTTTTTTTTTTTTTAATTTTTTTTTTCAACATTTATTTATTTTTGGGACAGAGAGAGACAGAGCATGAACGGGGGAGGGGCAGAGAGAGAGGGAGACACAGAATCGGAAACAGGCTCCAGGCTCTGAGCCATCAGCCCAGAGCCCGACGCGGGGCTCGAACTCACGGACCGCGAGATCGTGACCTGGCTGAAGTCGGACGCTTAACCGACTGTGCCACCCAGGCGCCCCACCAAATTTCTAATCCAGAGTGGGAACAGTCTCTTTTAGAGAATGAAGGCTCTAGCTTCCAAAATGTAAGGACTTTCTGACTGTGGCCATATGGGGGTCACTGGTTCCAGAGTTGCTCTCCAGCCTTAAACAGCTGGCAAACTGAACAAACCCTAGGAACCAGATGGTTTCAGATCTTAGGCAACAGGCGACAGATGACTGGTCCCTGAGAGAGAGAGCAATCCAAATAGGGAGAGTCTTATAATTTCCCTGGTTTTCTGTCCAGAGGCACTTTCCAGAAGCCAGGCAGGATGGGAGGTGGAGACGCCGGAGAAGTCAAGATGGACATTTGGAGAGACAGAGGCAGCTGGTACGGGCAGGACACTGGAGAGGAGAGAGCTGTGCAGAGTGGTCCCCAAATCAACAAGGGGCGACCTTGAAGTCAGCTGAACACTCAGCTGTGCGTGCATGGGGTGTGACACCAAAGAGCCACTATGAGGAGCTGTCTGCTGAACTGTTGCCGGAACCACCACGGGGCTAGGAGACGCTGTGTTCCCACCGGCCAGAGGGGACAGACGCTCTTGAACCTGTACATCCGGTGCAGAAACCGGAGGCTCGCTTCTTAGCTGTAGGACTCTACTACTAGCTTTACATTAAGACATGTGTTGTATTTTAATTAACCAAATTTCCAAGAACTGGCTTTGTCCTTAGGACCAAGAAAAGTCTTATTTTCCTGCTTCTATTTTTCTTTATTTTTAAAAAAATTTTTTAAAGTAAACTCTACGCCCAACATGGGGCTCGAACTCACAACCCCGAGATCTAGAGTCACCTTCTCTGTCAAGCGAGCCGGCCAGGTGCCCCCTATTTCTGTTTTTCTTAGTGTTTAAATATACAGCTTAGCTATTTTCTACGTGCTCAGATCCCCCAGCAACACCCTGACACCATCGGTTTGAAACTTACAAGTTAGAAATTTGTGCATTTTATTAGGAAACGGTATAAAATTAGAGCAACATCAAAAGAAGGTTAATTTTTATTTGTACTCATGCAGCTCTGCATCCTTTCATTTTAAAATCAATGACATTTGGGGCGCCTGGCTGTCTCGGTCAGCAGAGCATATGACTCTTGATCTCAGGGTTGCGAGTTTGAGCCCCACGTTGGGCGTGGAGCCTACTTGAAAAAGAGAACGGAAAACAGAAAACATATATGACATTTAATAAAAATTAAAGGAAATTAAACGCTATTTTTAAAAAAGTGTTTATTTATTTATTTTGAGAGAGAGTGTGCGCACTCGTGTGCGAGTGGGGGATGGGCAGAGAGAGAGAGAGAGAGAGAATCCCAAGCAGGCTCACGCCATCGGCTTAGAGACCGATGCAGGGTTTGATCCCACAAACTGGGAGATCCTGACCTGAGCCCAAATTAAAAGCCAGACACCCAACTGACTGTGCCCCACAGGCGCCCCTTAAAAGTTATTCTTTAAAGTATAAATTATATAACAGAGAGAAGAAAACACGTGGGAGAAACGAAAGTTGGCCTATAATCCTGTCGCTCTCAGATAACCATTCTTTGTACTGTGTCTTTTTAAAGAACACTCTCTCATACATTATCTTGTTTGGTCATCACAACAACCGATTAGGCACACAGAGTGCATATTATCCCCAGTTTATGGATGTCATTAAGTGGCTTGCCTAAGGACCCACGGCTTAATGGCCAGGAAGCCAGATCTGGGCTCAGATATTCCGACTGTAGATGCTTCTAGGCTCTGGGACCTGTACTTCCCAAGGAACTGTTCCCCAGCCTTCACTTAGCTTTTCCAATAAAGTAGAAAAAAGGCCACGAAAACAGTTCAACTGTAGCTAGCAAATACACATTTTAGGCTTAAAGAGTTAAGAGGCACCTTTTGGGAAAACAAAGGGAAACGTATTCAAAAGAAGTCATCTTTCCTTGAGTCAAAGGAAGAAGCTGGGTTTCATTTTACTTTTGGATAGATTTTTTTTTTAACATTTATTTATTATTCAAAGACAGAGCATGAGCAGGGGAGGGGCAGAGAGAGAGGGAGACACAGAATCCGAAGCAGGCTCCGGGCTCTGAGCGGTCAGCACAGAGCCCGACGCGGGGCTCGAAGTCACAAACCGCGAGATCATGATCTGAGCCAAAGTCGGATGCTTAACCGACTGAGGCACCCAGGCGCCCCTTGGGTAGAAGATTTTAAGAGAAAGAGGAGGGCTTCCTAGTTTCTATGCCACACTCTGACCAAGTAGATTTCCAGTGGGTGACAGAGCAAGGTGGCCCAGATCAAGATTTATACTGAGATAATTTCAGGATGCATAAGGAAGTGGGGGAAGGGGACATCTGAAATTTAAATTGTCACTTTGTGACTCTAAGAAGAATAAAGCATTCTCCTATTTCCCAAATCCGCTATTTTTTTTTTTAAAACAGGATTCTTCAGCGAGTCTGCCCTTCTTAGAATTATTCTTCCAGTTGTATTTTGGTCTTCCTTGCCTTTTAAAGCAGCATGGGAAATTCTATGCAGCCTAGCTCCTTCCCAGATGTTGGCTTGTCCTTTTAGGTACTCAGAGCCTAAAACCTTTTCTCGAATTACAAGGTTGCCCTTCTAGCCAGAAGGAGTTAGTAGCGGAGTCAATCAAATGCACACTGGAGGCCAAAAGTTTTGTCTTCGGCTTCCTCCTCACCCTCTTTGCAATCCCTATTTTAAGAGAAATTTTCTGCTTAACCAGAAAACAAGCCAACAGGCAAACGGCCATCAGATTTGCACTGGGTCAGATGTTTACACCGGAAGAGGGACACGGGGTGGATCACCAATACTTGGACGAGAGGGCGATCTCCACCCTGGTTCAGGGTCCCCATGCCTCGTTCTGCTCTTCTTCTACTGGGTTCCCATTCCTAAATGGGGTTTCTGTTGAGGGTAGGAGGACTCTTTGTTTCCAAAGCATTCCAAAATTATGAACTCCCCAAAATGCATATTTACTCTCCATGTGTATATTTAACTTTCTTATCTGGAGCTACCTAGAAAGCCCTGGTGAGCACAGCGAATTTTGCCATCTGGGCGGATTTCGCCTCTGCCAAGAGAGCATGTTCTAGAGGCAAAGTGAGTTTGTTACAAGATTATTTTCCTGCCTCAGTCTGAAGATATTGTCCACCAACCAGTAGGATTAAGTCTGTGTTTTTCTTTTTATTTCAAAAGATTTTTTTTAAGTTTATGTATTTATCTTTGAGAGAGAGAGAATGGGGGAGGGGCAGAGAGAGAAAGGGATAGAGAGAATCCCAAGCAGGCTCTGCACTGTCAGCGCAGAGCCTGATGTGGGGCTCAAACTCACGAACCTTGAGATCATGACCTGAACCAAAATTCAGAGTCAGACACTTAAGTGACTGAGCTACCCAGGCACCCCGAGTCTGCGTTTTTCTAAAGTTTCTGACACATCATTCATGAACAGAGGTCAGATCGTTATGAATTTCCCCTTCTTCAGGTAATAGAAGAAGAATACCAAGGCTCTAGGTATTATAGTGATGAGTAGGGATATGTACGGGAGGAAGTAACAGGATTTCCTAGGAGAAATGTTGTATATCTTCAACGTGTAACAAAGATCATCCAGCAGAGGAAGCCAGCACATTTAAAGAAGACCCTAAAACCAGGCTGGCAGAACAACCTGGAAGACTTAGGCTTCCCAATTGTAAAATCTACTACAAAGCTCCACAAAACAAAATACGGTGGGACTGGTGTAGAGACAGACATATGGACCAATGAAAGCGAATGGAGAAGGCAGAAATAAACCCTCGTGTCCACGGTCAATTGACTTTTCCACAAGGGTGCCAAGACCATTCAAGAAGGAAAGCACGGTCTCCTCAGCGAGTGGTGCTGGGAAAATGGGACATCCACATGCAACATCCACGTGTGCTCCCTTGTGCCGTATGCAAGAATTAGCTTGCAGTGGATCAAGGACAGCAATAAATGGGTCAAAGACTTAAATGGAAGAGCTAAAACTAGAAAACTCTTAGAAGAAAACAGAGGGGAAACCTTCATGACCTTGGATCTGGCGATGCGTTCTCAGGTACGACACCAAAAGCATAGGCGACAAAGACAAAATAAATTGGGCTTCGTTAAAACTGAAAACTTTTGTGCATCAAGCAACACCATCAAGAGAATTAAAAGACAACCCGCAGAATGGGAGAAAATATTTGCAAACTATCCATCTGACAAGGCTTAATATTTAGAATATATAAAGAGCTCCTTCACGTCAACAACAGAAAGACAAACAAACCAACTTAAAAACGGGCAAAGGCCTTGAGTAGACATTTCTCCAAAGAAGATACACAAATGGAAAAGCATGTGGGATAATGCTGGGCATAGTTGCTATTAGGAAAACGCAAATCAAAACCGCAGCGAGCTGCTAATTCACACCTGCGAGGGTGCCTGTAATTAAAAACAAAAACCAAAAAAACAGACAATAGCAAGTGTTGGCACAGATGTAGAGAAATTGGAGCCCTCATACACTGCAGACGAGAATGTGAAATGGCACAGCCACTGGATAGAGAGAGCGAGAGAGAGGGTAGTAAGTTCTTGGCGTCTCGTGATCCCCGTGAAGTTACGTCTCATATACAAATATGTAGACAGGCTTATGATAATTGCGAAGGCCAATGTAGAGGATTGTTGGAGGGCTAATCTTAACTCATGAAAGGCCCTTTCATGTTTAGACTCCGAGGGGAGAGGTTCGGCTGTCGAGGAGTTGGTTAAGTCATTTGGTGCCCCGGCAATTTCACAGGAGCTGGAAGTCATTGTCGGCAGCAGCCAGTGAGACCCAGGAATCTTCTTACTTGTCTCTTATTTGCTGGCCTGGGAAAGTTTTGAAGGCCCTGCAGTATGTCTGAAGTAAGGATTTGCCTCCGTAAGATAAAGCACGTCCCAGGAAATGAATCTCACTTTGACCAAATTGTGACTTCTCTTTGGAAACCCATGTCCTTTCTGAGGAGGAAGATGGAATCAGTCTTGGATCTCACCTTGTCTCTAGAACAAGCAAAAGCTCATTATATATTGGGTAAGCGTAGGATATAGGGAAATGGAAGGTTCTTGGGGCCCTGGTTGAAGATGATTGAGAGGCGGAAAGAGTAAATTGTCCAGGCACACTGCTAATTCCCCAGGGGAACGTAAATGAGTTTTGCCCGCTTCGATCTAAAGGGACACTAAGGAAAGCAAATCGGCTGTTAACTACGTAGCTGCAGGAGGCACCCATGTGAAATTAGATTTGGGTTTGGTACAATAGCGAAGCAAGGGATGTCTATCCCATTCGTGGCCCTGAAGTCCTGAATGCATCTGTATCTTGGCTTTCGGACTTTTCGACGAGGGACGGTAGGAGTATTATGTGGACTGGTACAAGCCATGAGTGATAAGCATTTTCTCTGGGAGGCCTTCACCAAGTTCTTTAGTGTTAGTTCTTTTTTAGCTTCCGGTTTAACAGAATGCTGCAGAGTTTGGATAGAGACTTAGATGAAGCACTCTGAACCTTACTTGTTTTCACTCCCAAATCCCGCCTGCGTCGAAAAATGTTTTTGCGTCTCCTTGACCAATTTAGATTTGACTCAGATACTGGAGTAATAGTAAATCAACGGGGAAATTAGCTATGGTCTCACTGTGAACAGGGGCATTTCCAGGGATTTCCAGGAAGAGACCTTCAGGAGAACAAGGAACTTGGTGTTTTTATTGGCAGTGTGAACCCCTCCTTATCAAGTTAGTGCTGTTGTGTCACAAGAAGGAAGGAATGTTCTTAGGTTAAAGGTCTGAGGACGGCTGTTATTAGCATTGGGAATGTTTGAGGGTGTTGTTTTTTTTTATTTCCAGTTTTTATTTAAATTCTAGTTGGTTAGGGGCGCCTGGGTGGCGCAGTCGGTTAAGCGACCGACTTCAGCCAGGTCACGATCTCGCGGTCCGTGAGTTCGAGCCCCGCGTCGGGCTCTGGGCTGATGGCTCAGAGCCTGGAGCCTGTTTCCGATTCTGTGTCTCCCTCTCTCTCTGCCCCTCGCCCGTTCATGCTCTGTCTCTCTCTGTCCCAAAAATAAATAAAAACGTTGAAAAAAAAAATTAAAAAAAAAAAAATAAATAAATTCTAGTTGGTTAACATAGATGGTCAAAATTGGTTTCAGATGTAGAATGTAGTGATTCATCACTTACCCATAACACCCAGTGCTCATCACAACAAGTGCCCGGGGTTTGAGGATTATTTAAAGATACCCACCATCAGACTTTTGTAAATTCGTGTATCTATTCTGAGCCTTGTTGTTTCTTTTAAAGCATTTGGCGAGGAGCCGGAGGTCTGGCGATGGGCTCTTCCCTGCTCTAGCTTTTGCTTGTATATTAAGTCCCCTATTTCTGGGCTAAGGCCATTTCCAAAAGCCAGGAGAGAGCTGGAGTCACATCTGCTGACCAATCTACTTCCAAACGCTGTTGCAGTCTGCAAGGGGCCTCATCCTCTCTTTGCCCAAGGGCCGACTCAGATCCCCATGTGGTTTCACTGGAAAGATCTGGGGATAGCTTCCAAAAGATCTTGTCCAACATCGACAACTTTTCTCAATCCCTCTGGTTTCCTCCACCGTCTTAAGCCACACTCGGTTCTTCCCGTTCTGGCCTTGGTGACCCACTGTTTTGGCAAAGGAGGTTCCTACTAATATCTGAACTAATTGGGATAGAGCAGTGAGTTCTGGATGACATATTCATAGACTGTTCTAAACTCCTCTGTAAATTTGCGTCCATCGAGTCACATTTCTCCAAAGACTTTGGGAAAATTTTGACAACGGCTCTCAGCACGGGCAAAAAACGGGGCTTAACATCAACTGTAGGGATTTTCTCTGCTCCAAGGAGGATTTAATTTGAAAAGATAGGGGTGCCTGGGTGGCTCAGTCGGTTAAGCGTCTGACTTCGGCTCAGGTCATGATCTCTCAGTTTGTGGGTTCGAGCCCCGCATCGGGCTCTGTGCTGACAGCTCGGAGCCTGGAGCCTGCTTAGATTCTGTGTCTTCCTCTCTCTCTGACCCTCCGCCCGTTCATGCTCTGTCTCTGTCTCAAAAATAAATAAAAAAAAAATTAAAAAAGAAAAGATAATTGAACTTGAAAGTTTCTGGTGGTTCAGGAGGGAAGCAGGCAGATCAGGGGAGAAGGAGGGGCAGAAGGAGATGGAACAGAGAATGGAGAAAGGAATAGGAAGAATCAAGGCTCTTCGATACGAGTTGTGATTAAGGGATTAAAAAGAGACACGTTTATGGCACAAAAACAGACACACAGACCAATGGAATAGAATAGAAACCCAAGAACTAGACCCACAAACGTATGGCCAACTCATCTTTGACAAAGCAGGAAAGAACATCCAATGGAAAAAAGACAGCCTCTTTAACAAATGGTGCTGGGAGAACTGGACAGCAACATGCAGAAGGTTGAAACTAGACCACTTTCTCACACCATTTACAAAAATAAACTCAAAATGGATAAAGGACCTAAATGTGAGACAGGAAACCATCAAAACCTTAGAGGAGAAAGCAGGAAAAGACCTCTCTGACCTCAGCCGTAGCAATCTCTTACTCGACACATCCCCAAAGGCAAGGGAATTAAAAGCAAAAGTGAATTACTGGGACCTTATGAAGATAAAAAGCTTCTGCACAGCAAAGGAAACAACCAACAAAACTAAAAGGCAACCAACGGAATGGGAAAAGATATTTGCAAATGACATATCGGACAAAGGGCTAGTATCTAAAATCTATAAAGAGCTCACCAAACTCCACACCCGAAAAACAAATAACCCAGTGAAGAAATGGGCAGAAAACACGAATAGACACTTCTCTAAAGAAGACATCCAGATGGCCAACAGGCACATGAAAAGATGTTCAGCGTCGCTCCTTATCAGGGAAATACAAATCAAAACCACACTCAGGTATCACCTCACGCCAGTCAGAGTGGCCAAAATGAACAAATCAGGAGACTATAGATGCTGGAGAGGATGTGGAGAAATGGGAACCCTCTTACACTGTTGGTGGGAATGCAAATTGGTGCAGCCGCTCTGGAAAGCAGTGTGGAGGTTCCTCAGAAAATTAAAAATAGACCTACCCTAGGACCCAGCAATAGCACTGCTAGGAATTTATCCAAGGGATACAGGAGTACTGATGCATAGGGGCACTTGTACCCCAATGTTCATAGCAGCACTCTCAACAATAGCCAAATTATGGAAAGAGCCTAAATGTCCATCAACTGATGAATGGATAAAGAAATTGTGGTTTACATACACAATGGAATACTACGTGGCAATGAGAAAAAATGAAATATGGCCTTTTGTAGCAACGTGGATGGAACTGGAGAGTGTGATGCTAAGTGAAATAAGCCATACAGAGAAAGACAGATACCATATGGTTTCACTCTTATGTGGATCCTGAGAAACTTAACAGGAACCCATGGGGGAGGGGAAGGAAAAAAAAAAAAAAAGAGGCTAGAGTGGGAGAGAGCCAAAGCATAAGAGACTGTTAAAAACTGAGAACAAACTGAGGGTTGATGGGGGGTGGGAGGGAGGGGAGGGTGGGTGACGGGTATTGAGGAGGGCACCTTTTGGGATGAGCACTGGGTGTTGTATGGAAACCAATTTGTCAATAAATTTCATATATATATATATATAAAAAAAAAGAAGACATTTGTCAGAACTTCTGGGAATAAGATTTTCATACTCTGTTTGGTGTATTCAAATAATAACCATTAAGTGGACCAGTTAGAAGATGAAACTGACCTTCAGAAAAAAAAATGAAGCAGCATCAAAGGATGAGTGTTGGTGACATTAATGAAACCTGAAGATACCCCTAAAATCTTCTCTTGGAGATTTTTCAGTTATAAGAGCCAACAAATAACGTTTCTTTCTGTTTAAACCCTTTTAAGTTGAGTTCTTGGTCATTTGCAACCTAAAACATGTTACAATACGGGCATTTAGATTATTTTCAAAATATTGGCTCTTATAAATAATGCTATAATAAATATGCTCACATTGTTAACTAAAAAAAAAAAAAAAAAAAGAGACACGTTTTTATGTTTTTCACATTTTTCTTCGCCATGGCCAAGGACTCTCTCTTTTTTTAAATGTTTTATTTATTTACTTATTTATTTTTTGAGAGTGAGCGAGCAAACATGATTGGGGGAGGAGCAAAGAGCAAGGGGGACAGAGTACCTGAAGGGGGCTCCGCCCTGACAGGCTGACAGGCTGACAGCAGTGAGCCCGATGTGGGACTTGAACCCACAGTGAGGTCATGACCTGAGCTGAAGTCAGAAGCTCAACCAACTGATCCACCCAGGCACCCCTGTGACCAAGGAATCTCTTAAGGAAGCAGCTTTAAAACCTAAATTTCTTTCAGATGCTCTCTCATACCAAACAAAAAAAAAAAAAAAATATATATATATATATATATATAAAACATTGGGTAGTTAGAAAGATTTCCTTCTCATTCATCTCTCAAATGATTTTGTGACTATCAAAAGTTCCCTAAAGTGGCTCCCGTAATGCTAAGTTATTGGTGAAATGATGCCATTTAGAATGATATGTACATGAATTTGAGTTATAGCACAAATACAGATATGGCCTAGAGGGGATGGGCACATAGGCTGAGCCCAGCAGAGTCTGGTCCAAATTACCGCTTATACATCTGTCACAGGTTCTCCAGGCGACGGGCCGAGCTATAAAACGACAATCCCAGCATATTCCCAGCAGTTCCCAGAGGGTGAAAGATTTGGAAAGGAAATCTCTCCCAGAACCAGACTGTCATGGAGAAAACAAGGTAAGACTGGGGAAAGTTCTCATAAGGATTCTCATAAACAGTGTTATTGAGGTACAGATGATATATTACAAAGTCTATCATAAGGGTACAAGTTGATATTTTTAGTAAATTTGCGAAATTGTGCAACCATCCATGCAGTCCAATTTTAGAACATTCCATCACTCTGAAAAGTAACTTCTTGGGGTGCCTGGGTGGCTCAGTCGGTTAATTCTCCGACTTCGGTTCAGGTCATGACCTCATGGCTTGTGAGTTCAAGCCCCTCATTGGGCTCTGTGCCGACAGCTCAGAGCCTGGAGCCTGATTCAGATTCTGTGTGGAGCTTGATTCTCTCTCTGTCCCTCTCCTGTTCACGCTCTGTCTCTGTCTCTCAGTCTCTCAAAATAATTAATTAATTAATTTATTTATTTATTATTATTATTTTTTAAGTAACTTCTTTTCCATTTGCAGTCAATTCCTGTTCCCACTCCCAGCCCTAGGTGACCACTAATTTACCTTCTGTCTGGGGCACCTGGGTGACTCAGTTGTTTGAGTGTCTGACTCTTGGTTTTGGCTCAGGTTGCGATCCTAGGGTCATGGGATCGAGTCCCATGTCAGGCTCCGTGCTGAGCATGGAGCCTGTTTAAGATTCTCTCTCTCTCTCCCTTTGCTCCTCTCTCTGGCTCTCTCTCTCTCTCTCTCTCTCTCTCTCTCTCTCAAATTAAGAAAAAAATTTACCTTTGTCTCTGTGTACTTCCCTATTCTGGACATTTCATATAAATGGAATCATATAATGTATGGCCCTTTGTGTCTGATGTCTTTCGCTTTGCATAATGCTTTCGAGTTTCATTTCATAAGGTTTTGATGAGTGACCAAGGACAGTTTGTCCAAAGGATGCCGGCATAAGTTGAAGACTTCTGAATTTCTCCGTCTCAGTGCCGACTTGAGAAATGTACTTATTGGAATCTATCCTCCCTTTGAATTTTCTTCTTATGGTCATGCGACAAACACCAAAGACAGAGACAAATAGCAACCTTACTAGTGATAAGGCAGATTTCTGCCAAGGTTAAAGTTTTTCCAAATCTGACCAATAACCAAAGATTACTTCTAAAAAGGGTTTTTTACTCATAGGAAACAAAACAAACTCAGCAGCTCCACAAAAAGAAATCAGAGCCAATATTATCCTGACACATAACAAGGGCTAAATAAATGCTGGCTGTTATCATTCATTCAATAGGTGCCGAATGCCCATCATACGTAAGGCTCGGTGCCTAGGAATTAGTGATACAAAGCATAAAGTTAGTTCTAGGAAGAAAAGGGAAGGGGACAAGTAGACAAATGGATGCAATTGAGTGTGATCAGTGCAATGATAGAAGGAAGCTGCTAGATGGAGAAGAAGACCTCTGAAGGGACTAGGGTTTTCCCAGAAGGATGAGCCCTAGGATCGTACAGAGGGAGGTGGTGGGAAGGAGGAGGCATGAGGTCAGGTGGTGGGAGCCATCTTGCTTACATAAAGGAGCAGTGAGCAGAGAAAGCCTGGTTCATTTGGAAACATCAGAGAGTTCAGCATGGTGGAGACGAAGAAAGTTGGGTGAGCAGGGTCAAGAGATAGGGTCAGAGAAGCAAGGGTGCTGGCCGTGTGTGCCTTGCCAAGGAAATTGAGGGTAACTGAAATATTGCAATCAGAGCAATTAAATGATCAGATGTCTGAGTACCGTATTCCAGGCACCGTACTCACTACTTTATATGTGTTCTCTTATTTAAGTTACTTCACCTCCCAAAGTTAGACCTTTCCCCTACTCTACCAATGAGAAAACCAAGACTTGTGGAGATGGAGCACCTTGACCAAAGTCACACAGTTATTAAGCGGCAGAATTGGAATTTCAATCCAGACCTTCCAGAGCCCAAAGCACGATGCTGTTTATCTCTCACCCATGATATTCGCCACGATATTGCCCTGCACCCATGGGTTTCAGGACCCCATGGGGGAACACTGGAGGGTGGAGTCCAGTACAGTACCAACGAAAGAAGAGAGACTGGAGTGTACTCAAGATGTCCTAATGAAGTAGAATCTGCAGGAATCGGTAAATTGAAAGGGAGGACGGTAGATTGATGATGGTGCCATTTGACCAACAGGGACTAGAGAGGAGGAGGAGCAGGATTTAGAGCAAGGTGATGGTTTCTGCTTGGGTCACGTGGAGTTCAAATTACCTGTGGGAAAATTAAGTGGAAAGTGTTGTAGTCAGAAGGCTCGGGGTCAAAGCTCAGGAGAGAGACACCAGCTAGAGAAGCAGATGAGGGAAATGTGAGCTTGGGTGTGCGAGGTGAAGCCAGATGGGGGGGTGTAGCGTGCGAAGAGAAAGCTGGTGACAAACTTGGGCCTTGTCATCAAGGCGGAAATACTTAGCGTTGTTGATTTCCTAGACAACGGTCTAAGGAATTGAATTTCCATTAGTATATGCAGAGGTGAGCCGCATGTCTTTTCTTCAATGAGATTACAAATTTCTTACTTCCTAGAGTGGGTCACACAGAAATTCTTTTTTTTTTAATGTTTATTTATTTTTGAGAGAGAGAGACAGAGAGAGACAGAGCCCGAGCAGGGGAGGGGCGGAGAGAGAGAGGGAGACACAGGATCCGAAGCGGGCTCCAGGCTCCGAGCTGTCAGCCCAGAGCCCAATGTGGGGCTTGAACCCACAAACCATGAGATCATGACCTGACGTGAAGTTGGATGCTTAACCGGCTGAGCCACCTACGTGCCCCCACACAAGAAATTCTTATGGTATAATGAATAATCCTGCTTTATATGATCTTAATGCCTTTGTTTGTAAGATCTTGTAAAACCCAATGGAAGAGTCTCATCAAGAAAGAAACAAAATTAACAGTCCCTGACATGGAAGAATGCGCTGCTCCAAGACACACATTCGATTCAGACCCATAAATGGCAACCTCTGACCCAGAAGCCCATCACAAGGTCTTCCCCATATGCAAGTCTATTAACAGAAGTCTTAAGTGCTTAAGGGATCTCTTTAGCCTTTATTCATCACTTCCATGCATTAATTTATGAAGTCCTATGAGGTCATTACGTAAGCATCAAAAGAGAAAATGCATTTCAGGGTTTACCACAGCGTTTCCCATAATATGCTATGCAAGATAACAACTTCCCGTGGAACAGGCCAAAGAGTCCTCAAGTGGCATAGGTAGAGGTGGTCAGATGGGTTTTTTTTTTTCCCAGCACTCTGGAATGTTCTGGAATGTGAAAATCAAAAGACCAGTACAATTTTTATCAAAAGTTGTAGGCTGAATTACATCCCTCCAAAATTCATATGTTGAAGCCCTAACCCTTAGTGTCTAAGAATGTAACAGTATTTGGAGAAAGGTCTTTAAAGGAGTCATTAAGTTTAAATGAGGTCATTGGGATGGGCCTTTATCCAATGTGGCTGGGGTCTTTCTAAGAAGATGAAATTTGTGGGGCGCCTGGGTGGCGCAGTCGGTTAAGCGTCCGACTTCAGCCAGGTCACGATCTCGCGGTCCGGGAGTTCGAGCCCCGCGTCGGGCTCTGGGCTGACGGCTCAGAGCCTGGAGCCTGTTTCCGATTCTGTGTCTCCCTCTCTCTCTGCCCCTCCCCCGTTCATGCTCTGTCTCTCTCTGTCCCAAAAATAAATAAAAACGTTGAAAAAAAAATTAAAAAAAAAAAAAAAGAAGATGAAATTTGGGGGGGGCGCCTGGGTGGCTCAGTCAGTTGAGCAATTGACTCTTGATTTCAGCTCAGGTCATGATCTCGCGGTTCATGAGTTCGAGCCCCACGTTGGGCTCTGCTGACAGCTCGGAGCCTGCTTGGGATTCTCTCTCCCTCTCTCTCTGCTCCTCCCCCCTTTTCTTACTCTGTCTTATAAAAAAAAAAAAGGAAAGGAACTTTGGGCACAGACACACATTCCATGTGAGAACCATGTGAAGACTCAGGAAGAAGACAGCCATCCACGAGCCAAAGAGAGAGGCCTCAGGAGAAACCAAACCCGCCGATATACCTTGATCTCAGACTTCTAGTTTCCAGATGCGTCAGGAAATAGGCTCCTGTTGTGTAAGTGGCTCAGTCTGTGGCACTCTGTTATGGCAGCCGACAGCCCCCAGCACACGAATACACCAAAAAAAAAAAAAAAGAAAGTTATTTTTTTCCCTACACAACTACAAAAGCAACAAAGGGCTGGACATAAGTGAAGAATTCTGGCCGCCTGCAGTGGTTTTGTGACGCGAGCCGTAGAAGTGGATGCCACCTTAGAAATGGCAGCTTTTGAGGCTTGTGTGATTGTTGCAAATGCAATGCTTCAGTCCAGGAAAAAAAAGACAAAGCCGCTTTCAGAGGCGGGCAGGAAGCGGGAACCTGAAACCCCGGCTGTGCAAAGGCCACAAATAAAAGCAGATGTGTCCGCCATACGGTTTGCCTTCCGCCTGAATTTTCTTTGGTCAAAGCTTGGTAACTTGGTACAATCTCTGTGTGCCATTTATGGGCAATTGCTGGCAACAGGGAGAGGCAGACATCCCAGACAGGTGAGGGGGTGGGGGGGCAGGATGGTGGATGAGGGACGGGTCCGAGACGCTCACTGCTTGGCCCCGTCCATAGGCCTTTGCTTGAAAAAGAGGCAATTTCTCTCACCAGACTTGGCTGAAAGAGAGCTCTGTTTATCGTCCGCCCGGGCTAAGATTAAAGCCCTTTCAGGAGTAGGCAGGAAGGAATTTTAATCTGCTGCCTCGTCTCTCTTTGAATTTGTTTCCTACAGGCAAATCTAGTGAGCCGATTTTGAAAAAGATGGATAGGTATGTAGTTTTGGTTCTCTGGGTTATAACATGTTTTCTCCTCTCTATGGGTTGTAATTGTGGACTGGTTTCCTTTTTCTTCTTTTTCTCCTTCTTTTCTCCCTCCCCCTATCCCTTCCCTTCTCTTTAAACAAGGACTATTGGAGCGCCTGGGTGGCGCAGTCGGTTAAGCGTCCGACTTCAGCCAGGTCACGATCTCGCAGTCCGTGAGTTCGAGCCCCGCGTCGGGCTCTGGGCTGATGGCTCAGAGCCTGGAGCCTGTTTCTGATTCTGTGTCTCCCTCTCTCTGCCCCTCCCCCGTTCATGCTCTGTCTCTCTCTGTCCCAAAAATAAATAAACGTTGAAAAAAAAAAAAAATTTAAACAGGGACTATCTTGGGTGGCTCAGTGGGTTGAGCCTGTGACTCCTGGTTTCGGCTCAGGTCATGATTTCACGGTTCGTGGGTTCAGGCCCCACGTCGAGCTCTGTGCTGACAGTGCGAAGCCTGCTTGGGATTCTCTCTCCCTGTCTCTGCCCCTCCCCTGCTCATGCTCTCTCTCTCTTTCAAAATAAATAAGTAAAACTTAAAAAAAAAAAACATTTAAACAGGGGCTATCTTTAACATGCCCATCAAAAGACACAAGAGTCGCTGCACAGCTCAGAATCTTGCCACATTATCTGTAAACCCCAATCTTGCCCATAGACTGTCAGATGCGGGGTCTCCCACAGCAGGGTTGAAATGTGATGTCTCCTGGGCCCCCCCCAAAGTCACAGAAATCATTCACCCACGGATGGTAAGGAGCGAGGGAGTCGGAGGGAGTGACTTACTGAGGAATACCTATCGAGCGTCCCCTTGCTTTTGCTCTGACCATCCTCTCTCCACATTCTTCACCAGCTACTGTCCTGGGTGGTGTTCTGGTCTAATCTGAGCTAATGCCCGTAGCCCGTAGACGTCAATGCTGATGTCTAAGGCCAAATGATTCTTCTGTTTGGGCCCAGACCTGTCTGCCTGGGCCTGAGCCACCCCCAGGGATCGTTGGAAAGTCTGCTGCTCTGATCACGTTCTTTAACCAGGCACAGGGCCAGTGGTGGGGAAGTGGCCCCAGGGGCTGCCCCACCCCAACCTCCCCGAAGCACTGGAAATGTAGACCCAGCTGTTAGAGGAAATCCCACAAGACTGGGGAGGGGACCTAGGAGGAAAGGCTGTGGGTCACCTATTGTGCCTAAGAACAAAGAAAACAGCTCCAGAGGGAGGGAAAACAGCTCCCGAGCCTTCCGCATGCAGGACAGGAAAGGGGAGGAGGCTGGGGGCACAGAGAAGACAGCGAAAGGGCAAGAAACGATGGAGAAAGCAAATACACTGAGTCACCCCCAGCTCCAGAAAGTTCTATGGCAAAAGGTGCGCCTCGGGGACCAGGGGTGCTTTTTCTGGAAGAGCTGGGCTCCAGGAGCCGTTCCTTGGAATTCAAGGTCCTGGGTCTGAGTCCTCGTGCGGCCACTTGCCACCAGTGAGACCGTGGGGATCTCATCTGACAGCAGAAGCCACAAGCCTGCTGTAGAGGTAAGTATCGTGTGACAGCCTTCGCACCACCATCGTGCATCTGGACCCAAGGGTGCTGTGAGCGCCTAACCAAAGAGCAGGGTCTGAGTGCACAAACACCAGGGAGACCGCACCCCTCCCCCACCTCGGCCATCCCCCGGAAGTCCGTCTTCCGGGCCCAGCTGCAAATACGACTATGTATACAGCCAGCGTGTACATATCTGGGGCTGGAGGATGGAGTGAGAGTGCTTTCCAGGAGACGACGCCACCGAGTCGGGTAGGTATTAGCCCAGGTACGTTAGGAAGAGTCTCGAGCCAAATACGATCTGGCACAGGCTAATGGTCAAGGTCACACCGGTAGAGAGAACAGGATCACTGGGTACCTCCCAGCTGACTTACTGCTGAACCAAACCAGAGGATGTCCCGGTCCTTTGAGTTCAGGCTGGTGGGATTGGAGGGCCCCAGACCTCTCTGTGCCCCCTTGGTGACGCTGATGTTGTCACCCTCGCTTGTAACCCTTGTGTCTGCTTTTTGTAGCTCAGCAGCCAGAAGGAGCCCAGTGATTACCTGGGACACCAAGTCCCCTTGATGGTAGAGTCACTGCCTTCCGCAGTGGTTTTTAAACTGCTTCCAAGGGAACCCCTCAAAGGCCCCCAAGCAGAGGACACAGGGGCTGACGGAACGTCCCTGGCTTCAACGGAACAGCCACAGTGTCATTTCTTCTTTTCTGTTTTTTTAATTTTTAAAAAATGTTTATTTTTGAGAGAGAGAGAGAGAGCACAAAACAGGGGAGAGGCAGAATCCGAAGCATGCTGTCAGCCCAGAGCCGGACGCGGGGCTTGAACTCATGCACGACGAGATCATGACCCGAGCCACCCAAGTGCCCCATCTCTTCTTTATGTATATTGGGCTCTAGATAAGACTTTATTTCAATAAAGGCCTTAGTAGAGGTTGTTTGGTTGAAAGCTCCAGAAACCCGCTCAGGCTGCTAAGCAAAGCCAGGATTTATTGGGGGGGTGTGGGTCTCACCTCAAGAAGCAGTGTCTGCAGGGCTCAGCAGGAGGGCTTGTCCATGTCTCTGCGGCTGGGGGGGGACGCACTCAGACCAAAGCTCCGTCACCACCTCACCCTCACAAGTGTGTGAGGCCACAGCAAGCCCGCGTGAACCACACAGGGTTGAAGCTGGGGGTCAAAGATAACAAGCACCATGCCAAACACCTTGGAGATCACCATGATTAGAAGAGAATGGTCATAAAGTCAGCCACCTGCTCACTCCTCTGACCTCCCCGACCCCCTCAAGATGGGAGAAGACAGCTGTCCCTAGATGTGTGTGAGACTTGCCACTTCCCTGATGCGGTGCGAGAGCCAGTGTCCTAGCCGACAGGGAAATTGACTCTCTCCAGGCCTTTCTAGGCCTTGCCTTAGGGAACCACCGGTCACCTCTACTGTTCCCAACCCCACCAATCCCACACCAGAATGCTTGAAAAGCTTTCCTGATGCAGCACGGGAAAGGGGAGGGGGCTGGGGGCACAGATAGCACAGCGTGGGGACAAGAGACAGAGGGTAGAGGAAGGAAACATATCGTCACCACCCACTGCAGAAAGTGTCTTTCACTTACAAAAGGCAGAAGTGTGACCCTGGCTTCCCTGAAGGTGTGTCTATGCCCCACAGAGGGCAATAAAGAGCCAGATGGCTGTCAAGACTGAGCCAGCTGTGCGGAATGCCAGGGGTGCGTTCAGGAACATTCACTGGGACGGTGGCTCAGTCGGTTAAGCGTCTGACTTCGTCTCCGGTCATGATCTCACAGTTGGTGGGTTCGAGCCCCATGTTGGAGCCTGCTTCGGATTCTGCGTCTCCCTGTTTCTCTGCCTCTCCCCTGCTCACGCTCTGTCTCTCTCAAAAATAAATAAACATTTAAAAATTAAAAAAAAAAAAGGAACATTCACTGGGGGTGGCTGGGTGGCTCATGCGGTTAAACATCTGACCCTCGATTTTAGCTCAGGTCACGATCTCGCGGTTCGTGGGTCCGAGCCCCACATTGGGCTCTTTGCTGTCAGCACAGAGCTTGCTTCGGATCCTCTGGCCCCTCTCTCTCGGCCCCTCACCCCCCCTAAGTAAACATTAAAATTTTTTTTTAAAACATTAGGAACACGCACTGTAAGCCTGCAATGAGATAGACTGCTGTCAGGTCAAATCCTTCCAGAGACAAGCTGGGAAGGCTGTACGCAGAATTCGCCTCCTTCTAATGAAATAAGAAGAAAAACTCAGCATTACCCGTAGCCCCTTTGTCGTGACTATAACCTCCTTTCTCTTGACTGCTGACTCCTAAATTAAGCTTTACCAAGAGTCATTGGATGTCTCTACAGGTGTTCTATCACCCGGAGGGTAGAGAGGATGGAGCTTCGGGATCCAGTTCAGGGGCTCCCCGATTTCTGGACTCCTCTAGAACCTCTTGCTGGCCCATTCAGATTTGTGTAGAGGCCTCAGTGGTGGTGAGTGTCTCATGTGAGTGTGTATTAACCTCCCGCCCCCCAGTGCCAGGCCCGAAACATCAGAAACCATGCTCCCCAGGGCCATCCTAGCTCATTTGCCCTGGGCGCGCAAGCAATAGAAAGCTCCAGTAACCGGGTTTAATTGTATCTTTCCTTGCGAGGTCAGATGAGGTCTTCCTTAAAAGCTTCTCTGAATTTAGAAAAGGGGCAAACGTTTAGGGGCACCTTCGTCCCACTGAGGAGAGTTTAACTGCAGCCGCTCTCTCGAATGGAGGCAAGACCGCATCAATTCCTGCTTTTGCCTCTAGCCTTCTCTCACTGATACAACTCACACTGGTCTCCCCGGAGGCCTGATCGTCGATAGACTGGGGTATTTTAACCATTTCGCTCTCTATTGCCTATTTGACTTCTACTTACTTGCTCACATTCCACTCTGTTCCAGGAAGGATTTAAAGCGATGGCTGAGAATGGGGTCATAGGGGAAGTTGAAAGTAGTGGAACTAATCCCAGACCGAGATTTAGAAACTCAGAGTATAGGGTTGCCTGGCTGGTTCAGTTGGAAAAGCGTGTGACTCTTTTTTTTTTTTTTTTTTTAATATTTTTCTTGGGGCGCCTGGGTGGCTCAGTCGGTTAAGCGGCCAACTTCGGCTCAGGTCATGATCTCGCGGTCCGTGAGTTCGAGCCCTGCGTCAGGCTCTGTGCTGACAGCTCAGAGCCTGGAGCCGGTTTCGGATTCTGTGTCTCCCTCTCGCTGACCCTCCCCTGTTCATGCTCTGTCTCTCTCTGTCTCAAAAATAAACATTAAAAAAAATTAAAAAAAAATGTTTTTCTTTATTTTTGAGAGAGAGAGACAGAGCACAAGTGGGGGAGGGCCAGAGAGAGAGGAAGACACAGGATCCGAAGCAGGCTCCAGGCTCTGAGCTGGCAGCACAGAGTCGGATGCGGGGCTAGAACTCGTGAACTGCAAGATCATGACCTGAGCCGAAGTTGGATGCTTAGCGGACTGAGCCACCCAGGTGCCCCGAGCATGCTACTCTTAATCTCAGGGTCCTGAGTTCGAGCCCCACCTTGGGTGTAGAGATTACTCAAATAAATTTTTGAAAGGTTAAAAAAAAAAAAAGAAAAGAAACTCAGCGTGTAGTCTAACCACTCACCACTGTGTGACCTGTTCAGCTAGAAAATGAGGAATTTGCATTTCCAGCTCTAATATTCAATGCTTTGAGATACGAAGGCAAAATGACAAGGGTCCAAAAAAATGGGATATGAACTGAGAAATCTGTACCCCACTGCAGGGCATCTTGGCATCCTGGAACCTTAGACTGGTTTCCAATTTTTCCAAGGGACAGAAGTGGAGCTGTATAGAAATACGTGGCTTGGGACTCTATCCCATCCTCCAATCAAAAAAAAAAAAAACCTTCTTATTCCCACCAGATGTATATACATCGCCCTTTTGAGATGATGCAAGCAGAGGGCATTTCTGCGATTCATTATGTCCCAATAAACACGTTGGAAAAAAGAAAACAGCTGCCTCCCCCCTTAAAAAGGTGATTTTATGCAAGTCACTGCTAATAAATACACTTTTAAAGAGCCAGAACCCCTTTGAATATTTGCTTTTCTAACTCTCGTCTCTGAAGCTGCTGTCAAACTCAAGAAGAAAGCAATTCAACACAAGCTACTCCATCTAGAGGCAGAGCTGCTAAGCCACCCCTCACCAGCACCCCCGACGCTGCTGACTGCTCATTAGAAGTCTCTGGAGCCCGATGGGGTCGCCACAGGACCCTGGCCTCCTTCCTGAGCACGTGTATTCTTCCACAGCACTTCTAACACGTCCGCTCAGCAAAGGCTGTGTTCCTCCCCTGGGCGATGGAGACACCAAGAACCAGTTTCTGCCCTTCAGGACTTCACAGTCTAGCCCAGCGTGGGAGCCGGATGACAAATAAATACCACGACGCATGACAGCATAGCTGTGGGCTGAACTTTGTGTCCCTCTCAAACTGATGTGCCGAAGTCCTAACCCCCAGTCACTCAGACAGAATGTGACTGGATGAGAAAGTGCTTTTAAGGAAGCAATCCGGTCAAAATGAGGTGTCCTTCCAAGAAGGGATTAGGATTAGACAGACACACAGAAGGAAGACCGTGTGAGGGCCCAGAGAGAGGACGGCCCTCTGGCACGCCGAGGAGAGAGGCCCCAGGAGGAGCCAATACCTTATTTATTTACAACCCACGTCGTTCTGAAAATTATTTCAAAAGTATAAACAGTATTGTGGAGACTAGGACGATGAACCCAGAGGAGTTTAGAAATCTTCACAGAGATGAATTTCATAGACAGATGAGCTAGGGCCACCTTATAACTTTAACAGGCTCTAGGCACTTGTGCCTTTATGGGCTCCTTTCTCCACACACAAAAATTTTTTGTTATGTTTCACTAATGGAACTGGTAAAGACACATATTACATATTAAAACATTTTTTTTGGTCATTTTTTCTTTCTTGATTTTGAAAGAAGTTAAAACAGGGGCCCCTGGGTGGCTCAGTCGGTTAAGCGTCCGACTTCGGCTCAGGTCATGATCTCGCAGTCCGTGAGTTCCAGCCCCGAGTCGGTCTCTATGCTGACCGCTCAGAGTCCGGAGCCTGCTTCGGATTCTGGGTCTCCCTCTCTCTCTGCCCCTCCCCCACTCACGCTCTGTCTCCGTCTCTCTCTCTCGAAAATAAATAAAGCATTTAAAACAATATTTAAAGAAGTTGAAAGAGTACCCGAAAGATACTATGGATTCTAAGCATTGTGACTCCGCCCTGATGTGGAAGTCAGCCTTCGAGGTGAGGGAAAAGGCATTTTTCTGTTAAGAACTCAGGGCCAGGAGACAGTACAGCACACTTGTCGAATTGCAATTTCATTGTGGCTAGGGCTACAGGGGAGCTAAGGGAAGGAGGAGAAGCTGGAGAGGCCAACCTGGGCCAGCTGGGAAAGGTCTAGAATGCTACACAGCAGTGTACCGGTTAATGCTTCACAACTGGTGTCGGCAGGAGAAAAGGCTCTGATTTGTAGCGTTTGCCGGTTTTCTGTGTGCAAATGCTCCCGCGCGACTGTTTTCAAGCTGCCACCCTGGTGTCACTGAACAGAACCGGGGAGGGTAGGCGCCATCGTTCCCACGGGCCATGCAGCCGGGCTCCAGCGCGGTCTGCACTGAGGAGTGATTCTGTCTCCAAGAGTGGAGAGGCTGTAAGTGGGAGATTTATAGAACCGGGTTTTTAGTTTAACTCACGCTGTGTCTCTGATAGAGTCCATTTGGCTGCAAGTAACACAGAAGCCAACTAAAATTGGCTTAAACTTGTAGGAAATCTGCTGCCTCGCGCGGTAAGACGTCCAGAGGTGACAGAGGTCTGTGAATCCCGCCGAAGACGCCCTTTCTGTCTCTCCCCTCTGCCGTCCACAGTTGGCTTCATTGTAGAGCTGGCTCTTTTCGTGGTTGAAGAATGCCTACCAGTACCAGTTGGGACTCAATGCTCCCTTGTTCACATCCGCTGGGTGGTTTCCCACGGCCCTTTAAGAAGAAAAAGAAGCAGTTTCCTAGAGGCTTCCAGCAAGTCTCTCTCATGGCTTCCTTGGGCAGAATCAGCCACACGCCCATTCCTACCGAGTCACTGACAATGGAGATGGGATGCTCCTTGTATGATCCCAATTCCTGGGACCAGGGTGGGAGGGGGGGGTCACCGTCCCTTGAGGTCCCAGGCGGGACCCTTTGTAACTGACAGGGTAAGTTGAATACAAACGGTGATCACAAAGAGGGTGCAGAGATCAATTCAGGAAATGTGTAAGAGACAGAATTAACAGGACTTGGAGCCTGGCTAGCAGAAGAATTAGGAGTTCTCAGCAGTGTGTGGAGACACCAGCCAAGGCGGGGAACTCAGACCAACACAGCCGAGGATGAAGGTTTTGTGTATTTTGACCACACCTGGTTCCGTGTATTTTGATCCTACCATGTTCCATACTGAATTGAAAAATAAGGGACTGAACTCAGAAGCGAGGCAGGAACCAGGGAGATTGATGGGCTCTCACATTAGAGATGTGCTTGCGGAAGCTGCAGGTCTGGAGGATATTTCCTTGGAAAAACACGGAGGCTGAGCAAAGAGGGGTGAGGTGAGAACTCTGCTGAATACAAATAAAGAGGGGAGTGGTGGGAAATAACAAATAACCTGGATTTGGGGTACTCCCTGGCCTTAGAGATCTAGACAGGATTGCTTTCAACCCCACCCTTCGGATTCCTGTGCTCGGTCCGGCTTCTACAAGCTTCCAGGGACTACCTCTGTCCTGGCTGCACCTGGCTCGTCCCGGAGGTGGCCCCCTTGATCACTGTCACTGGATTGGGAGGCTCAGCACCTCCCGTTCCCAGCTCTAGACCAGGAGGAGTAATGAGAGCATGGATTTGGTGGCTCAGTCAGTTAAGCGTCCCACTTCGGCTCAGGTCATGCCCTCAGGGTCCATGGGTTTGAGCCCCGTGTCACCCTCTGTGCTGACAGCTCAGAGCCTGGAGCCTGCTTCAGCTTCTTTTTTTTTTGAATGCTTATTTATTTTTGAGAAAGAGAGAGTGGGAGAGGGGCAGAGAGAAGAGGGAGACCCAGAATCTGAAGCAGGCTCGATTTTGTGTCTCCCTCTCCTCTCTGCCCCTCCCCCACTTGTGCTCTGTCTCTCTCTCTCTCTCAAAAAAAAAAAAAAACATTAAAAATTAAAAAAAAAGTAGAACGTAGATTTCACAGAAGATTTAGGAGAGGAGATGACAGGGGGCTTAAAATCTATATGGTAGTGGATATTTCTGTTCTCCTAAAGTCCTATTGGGATTCACTACCTTTTGTTAAAGAACAAAAAATCCAACTGAGTAAACATGAAGGTCTAATTGGTCTTATTAAGCGATTCATGAATGGGGCAGCATCTCATCCTTGGAGGCTACTCCAAAGAGTTGTACAAAATGGAAGGTTTTTATAGGAAGGAGGGTGGGGGGGGCGGGGAGAAAGTTACGAACAAATGAAAAACAAAGGATTGTTCCAGGCAAGGGGGTCTTATTAAGTGGATGAACTCATCTTCCTTGGGGGGACTAGAGAGGGCCCCAGCGACGGATTGCCTCCCTGGTGCTGACCAGGAAATTCCTGACTGACCAGTTAAGACTTCACGTTTCTGGGGGAAGTTGAAACTGCGATTTAGGTGAGGCGTTCAGGCCTTGTTCCGCAAGATGGCGTGAACGAAGCCATTTTGGGCCTGGGGTTCTCTTTCTCAACACTGCCATAGCCCCAGCTCCTGGATATGACAAGAGCTCAATTGAGCTCAATTTATTCAAGCTGAATAAATTGATTAATGAAGGTTATTCTTTGTGGTCGTTCCCCCAAACCAGGCCCCAGATTTCTCTTTCTCCTGCCCAGAGTCCAACTTGGCTCAAAAACCTTCAGAGTGATTGCTAACGCGTGCACATTCAGTTCTCTGGCTTTCACCCTCGAATTGGCGCTCACGAAGCCATCGAGCGGCTTAGCAGAACGAAGGACTTGTGTTTGTCGTCTCCCGGTTCCTCCTTAGACGTCAGTTAGGGTTATAAAAAGCAAACCACATTTTCTGATCACGAAAGAAAAAGAGAAGGCAATGTTACACAGCGTAGGCCACTCATACTGAGTAAATACAGTTTGAAAGTATGCGATGACCACACATGAGTTTTGTCAGAATCAAGACAGCAGCGTGTGGGTGACTGATTTCCTGGAAAGACGAAAGCGGTGGCTGTCAACCCTGGCTACACACTAGAACCTCCTGGAAGGCCATAACCCCCCCCCCCCCATGCCCAGACCTCCCCCAGACCCCTCCTGTCAGAACCTCTGCAGCCAGGACCTAGGCACCCAGAGGCTGAGACAAATGAATCAGCTGTGAGCTGGCAGAAGCAACGTCAAAAATGAGGCTGTCAGACCCTGGGTCTTCCCTGCAGGATTCAATCTGGGATCTGGCCACTTACAAATTTAGCAAATAAACAGCGTATAACTCTATGAGGATTAATGGGAGTAAATACTATGTCATCACTATCTGCATGAACTCTCCCCTGGTGAGGGTGGACTAATTCTTTCGTGTATATGTCACAACAAGGCTGGAGGGTGATAAGGACAGAGGAGGGTGGACTTTGCATGACAGAGGCCTGAATTAGGAGGCTGTAGGAATGTGAGGTTCTCATTGATGTCTAGGAAACTTACTTCCCAAACTTCACAGGGCACTGCCCTCAGAATGTACAGCCCATGCCTGTCTCTTTGGCTCGGGCTGTACAATAATTTCTCTCACCATAATTCAGTGGATCAATTTTCTAAAGAGAAGATGGCAACAGAAAAAAAAAAAAAGAACTCTTCTTTTGGTTGTCAAACTGTTCAGTCTTTTCTTGTTGGTAGACCCAAATCCTTAACCCTTCATTCACTTCAATTACCTCCGTCCATATAACCCTCTCAGACACAGGCATATCTGATCCCATTTTCAAAGCAGACAATCTCTCTCCACCAAAGTCCCAGGGGAATGTGAGCTCCATTTAGACAAAGTCTTCTCTTTGAGTCTTTAGCACCAGGCTTTCAAGACATGAATAATTCAGAGTCACTGGTTTGCTGGGTGGTTTGTCAAAATTTGACGCCCACTTTCCCCTTTATGTGCTAAGAACTCACGTTGTAACTGAACTCAAGAGGTTCGCTGCTTGGGGCACATCAAACTGAGCACAACCCGAGGAAAGGTTGGATGCAAAGCATTTTTTATTACTTGTCACAAGTAAGGAGACAGGATGATAGCTCTCAAAGCACTGTCTCCCCATGGGGTTAGTACAGAAGCTTTTAATTTTTTTAATGTTTATTTATTTTTGAGAGAGAGAGAAAGAGAGAGAGCAAGCAGGGGAGGGGCAAAGAGAGAGGGAGACGGGATCCAAAGCGAGCTCTGCGCTGACAGCAGAGAGCTCCTATGCAGGGCTCGAACCCACAAACCTAGAGATCATGACCTGAGTCCAAGTCGGATGCTCAACCGACTGAGCCCTCCAGGCGCCCCACTTTTATTCAGTGTATTAGGGAGCAGGGGCAAGGAGCTTGTATAGGAACTTTTGGTTCGTTTAGTTGCTCATGCCTAACACATCCCTGTGCTAATGCATACACGTATGTTCATAAATTAGTGGAAAACTCCGCCCGTAGGAGGAGATCTTAGTATTATAATGAGCTAAAGGTAGCTTTAGGACAACTCAGGGGGCTTCTGCACAGGTCCCCTGCTCCCATCTGGCTCCAACTGGCTCATGTAAGGGCTATCAGGTGAAATACCTAGTTGAGCTTCTCGGCTGGAACGGTTGATTCTGCAAAGCAGAACAGCCCTCCCCTGCTTTTGTCCCTTCCCCCACACCCTTTTGCCGATAGCTTTCAGCCCTCTTAAGTAACTGCCCGTTGCATCCTGGCTAACAGCGTCTCTATTCTTTTGTGGATATTTTCCAGCAGTAAAATTGCTGGGTCACATGGTAATGTTGTGTTTAATCTTTTCAGGAACTGCCATACTGTTTTTCACAAGGGAAGCTCCGTGTCTTGTTTTTTAGTGCCAAAAACTCATTACTTTTTTGAAAAGATGATGAAAACTGCAAACAGCATGGTCCTTAGTAGGTCTCTTCATAAAGCGGAAAGTCCAAAGATAAGTTGTTCCCTAAGAAGGAAGGAAATTATGGGGTGCCCGGGTGGCTCAGTCGGTTAAGTGTCCGACTTCAGCTCAGCTCATGATCTCGTGGTTCACGAGTTCGAGCCTCTGTGCTGAGGGTTAAGTGTCCGACTTTGGCTCAGGTCATGATTTCACAATTCGTGAGTTCGAGCCCAGTGTCAGGCTCTGTGCTGATAGCTCAGAGCCTGGAGCCTGCTTCGGATTCTGTGTCTCCCTCTCTCTCTGCCCCTCCCCTGCTCTCACTGTGTCTTTCTCTCTCTCTCTCTCTTTCTCTCTCTCTCTCAAAAATAAATAAACATTAAAAAATTTTAAAAAAGAAGGAAGGAAATTATGACATATGATACAGCATGGATGAACCTGAAGGACATCATGCTGAGTGAAATAAGCCAGTCACGGAAAGACAAGTACCATATGACTCCCTTTCTATGAAGAACCCGGAAGAGTCAAACTCACAGAGACAGAAGGCAGAATGGTGGTTGCCAAGGGCTGGGAGAAGGGGTTTTGGGGCTCTGTTGTTTAGTGGGGATACAGTTTAGGTTTGTGAGCACAACAGTGTGAATGTGCTTAATGCTCCTGAACTGTGCATTGAAAAATAGTCAGGATGTATGGAAGAGTTGAATCACTATATTGTACACCTGAAACTAATACAACACTGTATGTTAACCAACTGGAATTCAAATAAAAAATAAATGAGATAAAAAAATAAAAGGAGTCAAGATGGTAAATTTTATGCTCTGTGTATTTTACACAATATAAATCAGTAAAAATAAAAACATATTAGTTGCAGAAAAGTTTAAAGAAAGGGAATGAAACCAATCATGATCTCACCATTCAGACATAGCTATTAACATTTTGGTGTGTTTCCTTCCAGTCTTTTTTCAGAAGTCATGTTAGTGCCCTAAGTTTGTGAGCGTACGTGGATGCACATACATTTAAATGTGCACACTGTGTCCATATATGGAGGCACTTATATATTTTTATATAAAACTAAGATTACACTGCTATTTAGTTTTTATTTAGCCTTTTTAACTTGACATTATATTCTTTTTTAAAACCTTTTTTTCCTTCTAAAAACATTTTAGGGGTGCCTGGGTGGCTCAGTCAGTTAAGCGTCTGACCCTTGATCTGGCTCAGGTCATGATCCTGATCTCACAGTTATGAGATCGAGCCCTGAGTCATGCTCTATGCTGAGCGTGGAGCCTGCTTGGCATTGTCTCTCTATCCCTCTCTCTCTGCCCCTCCCCTGCTTGTGCTCTCTCTCTCTCTCTCTCTCTCTCAAAATAAATTAAAAAAACATTAAAAAATTAATTCCAGTATAGTTAACATACGTTGTTATATTAGTTTCAGATGTATAATAAAGGATTCAACACTTCCGTACCTAACTCAGTGTTCATCATGATTAACCCCCTTCATCCATTTCACCCATCTCCCCCCCCACCCCCCCCCACCCCCGGTAACCATCAGTTTGTTCTCTACAGTTCAGAGTCTTTTTTTGTTTGTTTGTCTCTTTCTTCTTCGTTTGATTTGTTTCTTAAATTCCACCTATGAGTGAAATTGTATGGTGTCTGTCTTTATCTGACTAACTTATTTTGTTCAGCATTATACCCCCTAGCTCCATCCATGTCATTGTAAATGGCAAGGTTTCATTCTTTTTTATGGCTGAGTAATATTCCATTGTGTCTATATGTGTATATATTATATACACACATATACATTATATATACATGCACATTATGTACATGTACATATTATACATGTGTGCATATATGTATAATATATACATTATGTATACACATGCATGTACATTATATATCCACACGTACACATATATACACACACATACGTGTGTGTGTGTGTGTGTGTGTGTGTATTTCTTCTTTGTCCATTCATTGATCAGTGGACACTTGGTCTGCTTCTATAATTTGGCTATTATAAGTAATGCTGCAATAAACTTAGGAATGCATATGTCTTTTCAAATTCGTGCTTTTGTATTCTTATTTTTTAAAATTTATTTAATGTTTATTTTTGAGAAAGAGAAAGGCAGACTGCAAGTGGGCGAGGGGCAGAGAGAGAGAGGGAGACACAGAATCCGAAGCAGGCTCCAGGCTCTGAGCTATCAGCACAGAGCCCGATGTGGGGCTCGAACCCATAAACTGTGAGATCATGACCTGAGCTGAAGTCGGATGTTTAACCGACTGAGCCACCCAGGATCCCCAGTGCTTTTGTATTTTTTGGGTAAATACCCAATATGGAATTAGTGGATCATATGGTAGTTCTAACTTTTTGAGGAACCTCCATATTGTTTTCCACAGTGGACACACCAATTTGCATTCCTACCAACAGTGTACGAGATTCCTTTCTCTCCACATCATCATCAATAGTTGCTGTTTCTTGTGTTTTTTATTTTACTCTTTATGTCGGGTGTGAGGTGATATCTCATTGTGGTTTTCATGTGCATTTCCCTGATGGTCAGTGATGTTGAGCATCTCTTCATGTGTCTGTTGGACATCTGGAGGTCTACTTTGCACTATTCATGTCTTCTGCCCATTGTCTAATTGGATTATTTGTTGTTTTGAATATTATATTCTTCAAAACATCTTTTTTTCATAGTATATTCAGAGTCAGTACTACAGTCTTAATTATTCTAGCTTAGAAAATTATAGCTTAATTATGATATTTGGTAGGTAGGTCTCCTTACCTTGTTCCTTTTAAGGAGAGCTATGGCTATTCCTGACCCTTGTTCATCCATATAGATTTTAGAATAAGATTGTCAGCTTTTCTTAAATAAGAAAGAAGAGAAGAAAAAGGAGGGGCTGGAGGTAGAAAAGGGAGTTCGAAGGAAGGGGAGGAGGAGTGAAGAAGGTAAAGAAGAGAGAGAAGCAGCGAGAAAGAAAACCATGTTGCAGTTTTTATTGGAATTGTGTTAAAACAGAGATTGATTTGAGGGGAAATTACATTTTAAGATTTTGCAGGAAGCACATCGTTTTAAACCTCTTACTAATTTTAGATTAGTACCTGTAGATTCTTTGGGGTTTTCGATATAGGCGATCGTAGCAGGTTGACACAATGACAGCTTGTTTTTCCCTGTCCAGTCCCTGTGTCCCTGCACACCCAGGCTGGCCTCACCGCACGGACAAAGAAGTTAACTGCATCCTTACCTTGTTCCTGGTCTTAACAAGATCATTTTAACATGTCACTTTTAAGTACAATGTTTGCTGTGTCTTTAACTACTTTCTTAAAAAAACAAAATCAATCTAAGGAAGATGCTCTGACTCCTTGCTTGCTAACATGTTTTTTTTTTTTAATCATGAATGAGTATGAATATTATAAAATAATTTGGCTGTATCTATTGAGATCATTATATACTTTTTCCTTTGATCTCCATAAAACCACAACAATAATACCTAATATATATATTATATTAATAAATAAAATAGAACTAAAATACAGGCCTACCTCAGCATATGCTTGGGAAGGTCCGTGCTGAGTTAAATCAGTCTGGCCTTTCTGTTTTGAGGAAGAAGTAAGGATTTTTGTTTACTTTAGACTTTGTTAAGTGAAATGCGTATGTCCAATAATTCCGTGTAGTCTCTAAACCAGTGGTGTCCAACAGAAATATGTTAGCCACAAATACAAATATTCACATAATTTAAAAATTTTCAGTAGCCACATTAAAAAAGGAAACAAGAAAACAGGTACAACTAATTTTAATAATATCTTTTATTTAACACCATATATTTAAAATATTATCATTTCGACATGTAATTAAAATGAAAACTATTATTAAAACTTTTATATTCTTTTGTCTTCAAACCCTAATGTGTATTTTATACTTACCGAACATCTCAGTTTGGACTGGATATTTCAAGTGCTTAATGATTACATGTGGCTACTGGCTACTTAATTAGGCAATTCGACTTTAATGATATTGTTACAGCAAATTTCTAAACCGTTAGAGTAAAAATAAATACAATAATAAAAAGAAAAGGAAAGATAGAGGAGGCCATTTGAAGCAAAAGAAGGCAAGAAAAAAAAAACAAAAAGAAAGTTTAAAAATAAGGAAAAATAGCATGAACAAATTCAAATATATCAATAATCACAATAAATGAAAATGGATTAGACTATGAAATTAAAAGACAAACATTGATTAAATTTTGAAAATCCCGCTATATATTGTATGCTGTTTTCAAGAGACTTATTTAAAATTCAGAAGGAAATCCTGAAAGTAAAAAGACATAGAAGTATATACTAGGCAAATTCTAAACAAAATAGACCTAAAAATATAAGGACAAAATAGACATTAGTGGACATACAAAAGGAAACAACATAATAATAAAGGATTGAACTCATCGGGAAGATATAACAATCCTAAAACACATGTGAATTTTAAAATCACACTACAATTTGTGAAGCAATAATTAACTGTAGGGAGAAAACTTCAAATCTGTCATCAAAAACGGGAAACTCTATCTCTCTTAATAATTGACAGATTAGGGGCGCCTGGGTGGCTCAGTCGATAGGTGTCCGACTTAGGCTCAGGTCATGAGCTCACACGACTTGTGAGTTCGAGCCCCGCGTCGGGCTCTGTGCTGACAGCTCAGAGCCTGGAGCCTGCTTCGGATTCTGCGTCTCCCTCTGTCTCTGCCCCAGCCCCGCTAACGTTCTGTTTCTCTCGCTCTCAAAAATAAGCATTAAAAAAAATGTTTTTTAAATGATTGGCAGATGAGGCAGACAAAAAAATCTTTAAGGACATAGGAGATTTGAGCAGGCACATTAAGAAATTTAATGAATATATAAAGAACATTACGCACAATAACTAGAGGATATAAGTTATTTTCAAGCACACATATCTCAAAAACTGGCCACGGGCTAGGTCACAGAGCAAAGTTCAACTAATTTCAAAACACTAGACTCATACAGATCAGGTGTACCAACAGTTCAGTTAAATCCATGACAGAAAAGATCCCAAGAAAAAAATCTCCAGTCTATAAAGGAGAGCAAAGAACACACAGTTCAAATGTCAAAAAGGCAGTCATAATTGAAAATTTAAAAATTAGTGCTGAATAGCACACATAAGAACTCGTGGAGTCACAGAAACCATACTTTGAAGGACATTTAGTCTTAAATGTTTCCAAAAGAAAAGAAGAAAAGCCCAAATCGACTGAGCTAAACGTCCAAATAAGAAGTGTAAAAAAAGAATAGTAGAAAAAACCCCAAGAATAAGAAAGAAAATAGGGGCGCCTGGGTGGCTCAGTGGGTTAAGTGTCTAACTTTTGATTTCGGCTCAGGTCATGACCTCGAGGTTGTGGGATTGAGCTCCGCGTTGGGATTATGTCTCTCCCTCTCTCTCTCTGCCCCTCCCTCACTTGCACGCACACACACTCTCTCCCAAAATAAATACATAAACATTTAAAAAGAAGAGAAAATAATAACGGTAGCAGAGATTTACATAAAACATAACAATTACACAAATAGAAAGAATTAATGAGGCTAAGAATTTGTTCTTTAAAACACTAATAAAATAGATCAAACTGGCAATATTAATCAAGGAAATAAAGAAGAAAGTACAAATAAGTTACATTAGTGATAAAGAGGGGTTATGACAATAAATGCAGCATAGATTTAAAATACAATATGAGTAATTTCATGCCAATAAATTTTAAAACTCAGATGAAATAGATAAATGCCAAGGAAAATGCAAATTACCAAGTATGACTCAAAAAGGAATAGAAAATCTTTATTGTGCCATTATCAGGAAAGGACTAAAACTGTAGTTAAAAAATCCATTACAGACCCAGATGCTTTATAGGCAAATTTTCTCATTTAAAGACAGACAGGGTATGTCAATCTTACACAAAAAAAGGAGAGAACATTTCTCACATCGTGTTGTGACAGCAGCAAAACCTTGATCCTGAAATTAGACAAAGACAGTCCAGAGAAAGAATATTACAGATGGTTCTCATTCATGAAATGAAAATGGCAAAATTAAATATTAGCAAACAAAATCCAGCCATGAGCTTAAATACATCCACGTATTCTTCTCCCAGGAATGCAAGCTTGTTTTAAAATGAGAAATCTGATTAATGTGATTTTCCACATGGGTAAGCCAATTCATTACATCTATAATAAGCATCTGACATTGCTTTCAGATAAATTGGAAACACGCCTTCACCCCCACTTGCTACACTACCCCGACTGAAAAGTGTTCCTTGGAGTTGGCGCAGAGGGGACACAGATTAGTGAGAACAGTGTCAGTGGCACATGGGGAGGCAGGGCGGAAATGAGCCGGCGGGGGGCTGAAGACAAAGGACAGTGAGGGCATTTCCACTGCGAGGCTGTCCAGACGCGAAGACCGCGGAACCAAGAGGCAGATACTGTCTCCCAGCTTCCGAGGCCCCGATGCAACCCCCAGGTTTGCCTGCGCTCCTTCCACCCTTCCCGTTTCACTTTGCAATTTCACCTGCGTTTATTCCAATCCATTTCTGCTCCAATAACGGTTGCCTAAGATAACCGCCTTCTCTGCCTAGGAATTCCTACATGTCTTTAAGACCAAGCTCAAATGTCAACTTCTGTGGCACGTTCCTCCACTCCCCCAGACACGTCTGCCTGCTTCTTCTTATGTGATCCTGTAGCACTAGATATATAACCCACTTTTCTCGCCTAAATCCAATGCTGTATGCGAAGCAGCACCTGCCACACTGTGTGACGATGATTTTTTCAGATACTGATCTCTTCCGGTGCCTGGCATAGAGTATTTGTGGAATACGTAATAACAGACGTGTGCCAGGCACTGTCTTTGGTTTCTTGCACATCGTCTCAGCTAACTTTTAGAACTATAAGATAGATACCTGTTTTTACAATTTTTTAATGTGTATTTATTTTTGAGAGGAAGGGGGTGAGAGCTCGAGCAGGGGAGGGGCAGAGAGAGAGGGAGACAGAGAATCCAAAGCAGGCTCCAGGCTCCATCTGTCAGCACAGAGCCCGACGCGGGGCTTGAACCCACGAACCGTAAGATCGTGACCTGAGCCGAAGTTGGATGCTCAACCGACTGAGCCACCCAGACACCCCCATAAGATAGATAGTTTTATTGTCCATGTAATAAACTACAGAGGAACAGAGAAGTTAAGGAACTTGCCCAAGTTCACACAGGCAGGCAGGTGGATAGCTCGAGGAGGATTCAGACCCAAGCAGTCAGTTTCCAGAACCCCAGCTCTTTGGATGCCCCTGCTATGGTATGGACACCCACTCATCTTAGTTTGAAACACTTCTCACAGTAGAGAAAGAGTTTTCAAAAGGAGCCTGTGAAAACAGGGGGAAGCTACAATTTACCTACACACCATTTACATCTTGCACATCAGTGACTACCGTGGAAGGCTGGAAGGACCTCTTCTCGGACCACGCTGGGGTGAGCGGAGCTACCCTGAGGACCGCGGCTGGCAGCCGTGACAGTGACATAGAGCTTCGGAAGCAGGGTAGGTGAGCAACACTGTTTTCTAAGCCAAATTTTACTCCGTATTGCGTGCGCGTAGAGTGGGGCTGTGGTTCTTCTCTGTTTCTTTCTCCTTGGAGGATTTTTTTTTTTTTATGTCTGTTTTGAAAACGACATTCGCTAGTGATGCAGTACTCACTGTGTTGAGTAGTTATGCAGGCGTTGCGCTGGACACTATTATTTCACGCCACCCTTGGATCAATGTTGTGAGGTAGGTGCTGCTGGGGAGGAAGCAGGGCTGAGAAATAAATCCCGTGTGTGAATTCCACCCCCACGGGAGGAGCCAGGATGGACCCACAAATGCTCAAGCTGAGCACCTGCCCTTCCTGAACTCTAGTGATCTGAGGTTGGTCCCAACACTGTGCAGCCCCCTGGTCCCCACAGAGCCCCACCTGGGCCCTGCTGGGTGTCAGGTTATCACCGACCCGGATGGAAACAAAAATCGTCGCCTGTTCTTCGGTAGCGGTGACCGGTCTTTGTGTTCAGTGTCTGTGAAATCCGCTCTCCTGGAAGCGCAGCGAGCACGGGCTTGTCAGTGGTCTCTGCTTGGATGTCCGGGTGCATGGGGAAGGGGGGGGGGTGTCACGTGCCCCCCCCCCCCCCGCGGGCTCTGGGGTCACCACGAGATTCCAGGCAGATTCCGCCTCCTCTAAAACAAAGACCGCTCCGCTTTGGGATCGCTGGAGAACACATTTCCGCCCTATTTGGGATCCCGAAGGGATCTTATTTAAAACGGAATGGAGTGTCGGTACGAAGTGAGCCCAGTGATACAGAAAAGACACCTTGCAGATTTTGTGGAGGTGGCAGGCAAGGGGTGGAGGAGAGTACACCGGGGTCAAATTCTGACGTCCTCAGTTGCTAGTTCTATTCAATGGTAAGTTATTCAATTGCTCCTTGGTTGTTGTTTTTTTTTTTTTTTTTTTTCCCCAGTTCATTGATTGCCTTGCTTTTCCCATCTATAAAATCAGGTTAAGAATGCTTAATTTGCAATCGTGGAAACTCCACGAGAAGACACAGCCAACACGGTTCAGTTGTTCAATTAGTGATGGTTATCGTTATTAGAGCATTTGTCAGATCGAGGTATGATGTAGAGACATAAACACAGGTATCTGTTTCACAATTCCAAGTGTAGCTGCCAAAACGAAGGAAAATAAACGTCCAAGGGAAATAACTTTATCTCTTGAATGTGTTTCTTTAAAAAAAAAATGCACAAAGCCCAATTTAGGTCACACCGTATGAATTAATAGCTGAGTGTTACAAAGGCACGGAAATTGAAGAGCCCAGTTACCCGGTCACCTTCAAAATAAAGGCAGTTAAACCCTCCCTCCTAAAAGAATTTCTGGACGCTTTCTAATTAAGGACGGTGCTCGGCTCCTGAGAACCTAGCCGCTCAGTTTCTCACTCGTCTGCTCCCTGGTCCTGGAACGGAAGTGCTGCATTAATAAAAATCGCTACCAGCATCACATGGTTTCCTTTGTCTTTCTACCCTTAAAACCTCCGAATTCGGTGGTCTGACCCACAGATCTAGGGGGAAAAGGCCTCCAGGAGAATAATATTGGTGGGCATTTTGCACTGGAGTAGCAGACATCACCATTGGTCCCGTAAGGGCATCGTAAAGGGCATCAGTTGGTGAAGGAGGGAATGCATACATTCTTAAAGGGAAAAACCATCCAAGCAACTCACCGGGGCCTCTGTCATGTACACATCCCTGCTCTTCTCTCCTTCCTTCCCTATTTTGCCAGGCTCTGCCAGCTTCCTGCATTTAGAGCCTGCTCCATGTGTCCCCACACTGCTCTGTGGGGCTGGTGACCTCGAGCTGCCCTCGGTCCTGGGCTCCCATTCAGCCAGAAATTCCCATTAGACGCCCACTCGGAAGACGGGACCTCGCTGGCAGGTATTGTGCCCGGCTGAATTGGCCCAGCTGCTCTGTGGCATTTTGATTGATGTGAGTCCGGATGAGACCTTTTAAAACCCAATTTCCTTTGGAAAGGCAGCTTGGAAAATCACTCCACTCTGTGTGTGTGTGTGTGTGTGTGTGTGTGTGTGTGTGTGTGTTTTCATGTGTGTGCATCCCACACAATCTAAATGCCTCTCAAATACAAAAGATATTGAATTTAATGAAATTCAATTAATTTGAATTCAATTTGGGGGATCTCCCATGTTAAGGAACAAAGCAAATTTCACATCCCTGAGTTTTTGACGTAGGAGTGATCCAGACCTTTCCATGCCAAAAGCACACATATTTGTAATTTTACCTTGGATCAAAGCTTCTTCAAAATAAACAGACTTAGGGGCACCTGGGTGGCTCAGTTGGTGAAGCATCTGACTTTGGCTCAGGTCAGGATCTCACGGTTTGTGGGTTCGAGCCCCGCGTCGGGCTGTCCCGACAGCTCAGAGTCTGGAGTCTGCTTTGGATTCTGTGTCTCCCTCTCTCTCTGTACCTTCTCTGCTTGCACTCTCTCTCTCTCTCTCTCAAAAATGAATAAACATTAAAAAAATTTTTAATATTCGAAATAAACAGGTTTAGCAAATTTCCAAGATGCCCCCAGAATGTCTCCAGCTCCAGAGGCTCACTGCTGTGCCTGCCCCTCCAAGAAGCACAAAAAGTACAGCTTCGTCCTACGGGACATCAGACAGAAAGTCCAACCCCGCATCTGTCTCCAGCTACAGCCGAAAAGAAGGCCGAGGAAAGTTGCATCTGTATAATCCAGTGAATAATCCACCATTAGACTCACAGCCACTGCCAACCAGACCAGTTCGTCCGGGTGTTTGCCTCGAGAAACTATTTTATAAAAGCAAATGGTTCTGAGTGACCTCCTCCTTGCCTTTCACGGGAGCCTTTTGACATTTCTTTTCGAATCAGAAAGATGTGGGGACACAGAGTAAGGTCGTCCCAGTTCTCGGCAACCCATCTCGTTATTTTATAGTCTTTCTCATGGGGCGCCTGGGTGGCTCAGTCGGTTTAAGCGTCCAACTTCAGCTCATGTCATGATTACACAGTTTGTGGGTTCGAGCCCCGCATTGGGCTCTGTGCTGACAGCTCGGAGCCTGCTTTGGATTCTGTGTCTCCCTCTCTCTCTGCCCCTTCCCTGGTTCCTCTCTCTCTCTCTCTCTCTGTCTCAAAAATAAATAAACATTAAAATAAAATAAAAACTTAGTCTTTCTCATTACAGTGTTCTCAAACAAGGATGTTCCTCTGTCTTACATAGTTCCTACTCAGTGCTATATTTCAAAAGACATTTGTGGTGACCCCACAAGGAGAAGCTCTTAGGATTTGGAGAAAGGGCCACCATTTGAAAAGACACAGGTGAAAAGGCAACACACCCATGATACAGGAGCCACGTGCCCCCTCAGAGAGGTTTCTAGGCCACTGAAGAGACGGGAACATCCGGTACGATGAGCAGCTCATATTCTTAGGGCTGGAATATAACGCCAAATATGTGTCCTAATTGATTTTGGTGATTCCAGATCTGAATACAAGACATACTAAGAAAAGGGGTGATCCGCACGTGGAACATGAAAGAAATCGGGAGGCAGAGTGTCAGAATGTGGGTCCTCCTCTTCCAGGCAAGGGGAGGGTGTTCTAATTCCAGAACACTCTTGTTCCTCAGCCAGAATGCCTCCGGGAGAGAGAAGGGCATGTCTTCAGCCTGCTGGGAATGGCTAGAAACGTCCCTTGGTAACTGTCTGTTCCACCTGCTTTAATTTTGTGCTCAAAGCACAGCTTCCGAGCTGGGAGCTGGCGTCTTGAGCCATTCACCCCTTGGAGTGTCCCAGGGAGGTGGCTGCCCACGTTGTCCATCTGTGAACACCCCTCATTCTGAGGACAGCAGTGGCCTGCCAATCTGAGCACGTGAATTTGGCTAGTGAGCCTGTCCCCCAGAGGTTCACCAACTCGAAGCGGAGGATAAAATGACATTTCTGGACTTTTAAACCGAGACTCTGGACTTTGAACCTTGGAGACTGTATGCAAAGGACTGCCTGGCCAGGGGCATGGCCCAAAGCACATAGTAGGTCTCCCTACAAGGAGAGAGCACACGCTCAGCTGTAACAGGTATGTGCGCTCTGCTTTGTTGGATTTGATGTTCCTGAACTTGGAAGTCATGAGTTCAATCCCTACAGTTTTCCACATGGAAACTCTGATGGATTCAGATTACACTGCTGTTCTTGTTTGTTTTTGATTTGATTTGTTTTTTTGGTTTTTTGTTTTAATTTTTTTTAGTGTTTTATTTATTTTTGAGACAGAGAGAAAGACAGAGCATGAGCAAGGGAGGGGCAGAGAGAGAGGGAGACACAGAATCCGAAAAGGCTCCAGGCCCCGAGCCGTCAGCACAGAGCCCGACGCGGGGCTCGAACTCACGAACTGTGAGATCATGACCTGAGCCGAAGTCGGATGCTCAACCGACTGAGCCAACCAGGCGCCCAGATTCGTTTTTTTTTTTTTTTTAAAGTGAACTCAATGCCCAGCACGGGGCTTGACCTCATGACCCCAAGGTCAAGAGTTGCAGACTGAGCCAGCCAGGTGCCCCCCGCTTTCTTGTTTAGCTGGCTTGTTGGTTGTTCGGTTGGTTGCAGAGACAGATTGTGAGAAGCTCACTGCACGTATTGTCTCTAATCATTACAACCGGCAGAGGGGTCAAAGGGGCCTGGGTTCTAATACCAGCTGCATTCCTAGCTCGTGTCACTCCCTGGGTGGCTTAGGTCCCCAAGGGCAGAGTCTGAGGCAAGATCCTGAGGACAACTCCCTTATTGGAGAGGTGATCCCAAGAAGCACAAGTGAGGGAGTGGTGATAATGGGACAGTGGAGCAGGAAAAGTCAGTAAAGGGCGTGCCGATGGCTGGTCACCCAGGGGTACCAGCGGTTCACTCCACCTGCGGTGCTCCAAGGGGCAGGGTCGACACACCCCAGTGTCGTCCATCTGAGGGATACGGAGCGACCCATCCTGCTTCGCTGGAAGTTTGACTCCCTGGCGTCGTCCCAGATGCCCTGCACACAGGCAGAGCAAGCTCTCACGGGAGAGAAGTAGACAATGATGACAGAGGTCAAGGGTCTTTGTCAGTAAAATGAGGAAGTTGAACTAGAACATTGTCTGTGGCTCCCTCTATCCTCAGTAACCTCTGCGTGGCCGTTTTCTGACACAGATGTGCCCACTGGGCAAGCAGGGCACTCTGCTGCCTGGCGGGGGCCGGGGGGGGGTGACTTATGCCCCCATGGGCTGTGAGGTCACAGGAACAGAGCCAGCGTGCGCCATGGTCTCATGTTACGGCCTCAGACAGCTGCATGGGGTGAGCACATTTGTGCGGGCGTCCATCCAGGAGGGCAGCAAAAGAACCCAATAACACTGGAAGAGATTTGGGTTGCCATGTTCCTACAGAGTCAGGGGGACAATTAAAGTAGTCTAGGGGCACCTGGGTGGCTCGGTCCGTTAAGCGTCTGACTCAGGTCACGATCTCACGGTTTGTGAGTTCGAGCCCCGCGTCGGGCTCTGTGCTGACAGCTCAGAGCCTGGAACCTGCTTCAGGTTCTGTGTCTCCCTCTCTCTCTGCCCCTCGCCTGCTCACGCTCTGTCTCTCTGTCTCCCAATAATAAATAAACGTTAAAAAAATTTTTTTAATTAAAAAAATATAAAATAAAAATAAATAAAGTAGTCTAGTTCTTGAAAGGTCCAGAAAGCAGGCATTGAAGGAACAGGTTGCCATTTCGATGTAGAAACTTGGGTTCTTGTGATCTTTCCTTTTTGCTTGGATTCTGTCCATGAAGTGAAGAAAATACACTGCGCGGGCAGCGATAAACGGCCCACACTGCACACACTGTGTGATCACAAAGTACTTTAATCTCCATTATCTCATTTAAACTACCCAATAATCTTTAAGGCAGGTAGGGCTTATCTTTTCCCATTTTACTTTTTATTTTATTTTTTTAACGTTTCACGAAATCTTCAATGAAATTGGGGGAGGGGCACAAACAGAAGGGAGGGGTGATGGGGACAGGCTTGGGGGCAAGGGGCACAGGGCTGGGCAGGGCAGGGGGCTCGCCTTTTTCCTGTAGCCACCTTCCCCCAATCGTCCCACTGATGGGGGGATACGTTTTCCCATTTTGAAGGTCAGGAAACTGAGTCTCAAACGCAAAATGAATATTAATAGTAAGTCACACTTGTATAGCACTTTATCCTGAAGACAGCATGCTGTCTTGTCTTCGTTGCTTGTTCTGGCAACAGAGCCTGTCCTTGGCCACAGGGGTGGACATGTGGCTGATCACAGTGGTTCCCCGCAACCCCCCCCATCCCCCACCCCCCACTGGACACAGTGATCGGTCCAGGAACAGGTCAGTAAGGAGGTGGTTTTTTTGTTTTGTTTTTTGGTCTGGTTCCTGCTGGAGTTGATGGGGTAAGACTCCGTGCTGTCAGATCTTGGATTGGGAAGAAGGATATTCTGGATCCTGCCATGGAGAATGAAAAAGGAAAAGGAAGCCAAGAAGGGGGGAGAGACCAAGAGATCCCTGGTATTGAGGAGGCCCCACTTCCAGTCCCTGAGACCCCATAGTGGTCTTTGTCTCTGTCCCTTCTGCGGCTTCTGTTTGTCGTTCATCCTTCAGACCGATAAACCAGCCTGCGTGTTCCCGATGAGTCCCCTGTGGATTGAGCTAGCGTTAGTCAGTCCCCCTGGTAAAGCAGCTGCTCATTCTACAACCATCCAATTCACGGGGAAGGTGTCAGTGACGAATCCCCTGCTGTCACTCAAAGCGTTTAGATGATTGACTTTCAAAGATAAAATTTCCAGGTAGATTTTTTTTTAACCTTAATTTGAGCTGCTTCTAAATTTAAATTTGATGTTGAGAATTCATTCTCAGCATAAAACAGACCCATGCGCTACACCCATTTTCATAGCAGCACTATTCAAAACGGCCAAGAAATGGAAACAACCTACTATAGATTAAATGTATGTGTCCTCCCCAATTTCATAGGTTGAAGTCCCAACCCCAGAATGGCTGTATTTGGAGTAATTAAGGTTTAATTCAGTCATAAGGGTGGGGCCCTGATTGGATAGGATTCGTGTCCTTATAAGAAGAGCTAGCAAAGTGAGTAAGAGCCTTTCTCTCTCTCTCTCTCTCTCTCTCTCTCTCTCTCTCTCTCTCTGTCTCCCTCTGCAAGCACACACCCAAAAAGGCCATGTGAGGATATATATAGCAAAGAGGCAGCCATGTACAAGCCAGGGAGAGAGACTTCACCAGAAATACAATCAGCTAAAACCTTGATCTTGTGAGAAAATTAATTTCTGTTGTTTAAGCCACACGACCTGCGGTATTTCATTACGGCAGCCTTAGCAGACTAACGCACAAGCCAAGTGTCCGCCAGCAGATGAATGGATAAACAACCTGTGGTATATCCATTCAGTGGATATCATCAAGCATCAAAAGGGAAGGAAATCCTGACCCAGGCTACAGCATGGCTGAACCTTGAAGACATCGTGCTCAGCGAAATAAGCTGGTCATAAAATGACAAATGCCATGTGATTCCACTTACAGGGGAGTAGAATCTAGAAGAATCTATTTCATAGAGATCAAAAGTAGAATGGTGGTTGGGAGGGCCCAGGCAGGGGGATGTGGGGAGAGAGGGAAGGAGAGTTGTTGTTTTATGGGGACAGAGTTTCAGTTTTGGAAGATGGCATTGTTATGGAGACTGGTGGTTCAACAATGTGAGTGTATGCCATCCTGCTGAACTAGTTACGCTTACGAATGGTAAAGACGATAAAATTTATGTTCTGTGTATTATACCATAATTCAAAAATAATGTTTTAAAACCCAACACACTCTTACTTCAGAAAATGTGGAAAGTCTAAAACAGTTCAAGGAAACAGGCAAATGTCCAGTTTCCCACTGGGGTGGGTGGGGGCCATTGCTTAACCCCTTTCTCCCCATTGGGGAGAAGATCCTGAGGTATAAGTACTCCTTTTAATCACTTTTTCTTAAATATTTTATTGATTTTTGAGAGAGAGAGAGAGAGAGACAGAGAAAGGGAGAGAATGAGCAGGGAAGGGGCAGAGAGATAGAGAGACAGAGGATCAAAGGCGGGCTCTGAGCTGACGGCAGAGGGCTTGATGGTGGGCTCAGACTCATGAACCGTGACATCATAACCTGAGTCGAAGTCAGACGCTACTGAGCCACCCAGGTGCCCCACCTTTTAATCATTTATTTTTTAAGTTTATTTATTTATTTTGAGAGAGAGAGAGAGAGAATTCCAATCAGGCTCTGTACCCTCAGTGCAGAGCCTGATGCAGGGCTCAAACTCACAAACTGTGAGATCGTCACCTGAGCCAAAGTCAGTCACTTAACTGACTGAGCCCCCCACAGGCCCCCCCTTTTAATCACTTTTTAAAAAATGTTTATTATTTATTTTTTGAGAGAGAGACAGAGCACAAGCGAGGGAGGGGTAGAGGGAGAGAGAGAGGGAGACACAGAATCAGAGGCAGGCTCCAGGCTCTGAGCTGTCAGCACAGAACCCGACATGGGGCTCGAACCCACCAACAGCGAGATCATGACCCGAGATGAAGTCAGACGCTTAACCGGTTGAGCCATCCAGGTGCCCCTTAATCACTTTCAATGAATCTTTTTATTTGTGGCTTCACCCCAGCCCCTGTCTTCAGAGATGCCCAGAACCTCCAATCCCTGTACCTCTTTGGGGCTGCAGTCTGAACTCCTTCTTCTTGGCTTTGGTGCCCATCCTTACTCCCCACTCCGTGGTCTTCTCCGAGAGCTAAGTCCAGTGCCACTTATCTATCTGACTCCCAGCTTCCCAAGTGATGTCCTTGTCACTCATCTGCTCATTACTCTCCCGCTATGGAGTCCTGCTTTTTCATTCCTCTGCAATGTTAGCAGGGTACTGGAGGGAACAAAGCTAAACATTTACGTTTACTTTGCCGTGCATCCACAAAAGCCTTTGCACACGTCTATGTTTAATGTAATTTCATCTTCTGTGACGTGCTTGTTCATGTTCTTTCCCAACTTACCAGCAAGATTATCTTTCTTTACTAATATTTAAGAGTTCTTTACGCAGAAAGAAATAGGATCATTTTAAATATATGATGCTCTCGTGTCAAGGATAATTTTCTTTAAAGGCATATTCTGGATTATATGGTGGACCAGCTTATAAATAAATGAGGGCTGGCAAGAATTTTTAGTGCCTGCATTTGCATTCGTGAAGTTGGTGAACTGGAGTTCATATGTTATCATGGCACGCCGTACGAAAGATTTGAATGCATGAAGGATTTGCAACAGCTTGAACAAAGTGATTGAAAAATCGAATCAGCTATACAGCAGATGATCATATAAGCATGTTGGGTATTAAGATCCTGCTTTCTGGCAATGAGTACCATAGTCATGTTTAAGAGCGGTCGTATTGAATGTCCTGTATTTGTAAGTACCAACCAATGCAGTTTGTTCACAGTGAAGAATGCTGTTGTTCCCAATTTCAGCAATAACTGACCAAGATAGTATTTCACGTAGGTTTAAGTAATGCGACACTGTTATAATTTTATCCTCCAATGAAGAAAACAGCTTTGCAGAATTATTATTTGAAGATTGCTTATTGGTAAAATTTTAATTAAGTGTAAGTTCTACTTTTCCAGGACTTGCAAAAAAAAAAAAAAGCTTCATTATTTTTATAGTTTTGTACACTGCATTCACAGAAACAACTTTTGTGGACTTCATTGTTTTTAAAGCCAAATATAAAAACAGAGGAACTATGGAAACAGTCTTGAGACGGGGCGCCTGGGTGGCCCAGTTGGTTAAGCATCTGACTTCGGCTCAGGTCATGATCTTGCAGTGCGTGAGTTCGAGCCCCGTGTCAGGCCCTGTGCCGACAGCTCAGAGCCTCGAGCCTGCCTTGGATTCTGTCTCTCTCTCTCTCTCTCTCTCTCTCTCTCAAAAATAAATAAAACATTTATTTAAACATTTTTTTTAATTTTTAAAAAGAAACAGTCCTAAGAAACCATGTCTCCACCATGAAATTTAACATCAGAGACTCTGCCAAACTGACAACATCTGTCACATTATGTTCCAGTTGTTCATTTCAATTTTATTGGTTTTGTAGTTTGGAGTATCTCACTTGTAAATTTTGTGTCTTAGAATTCTCTGGAGAAACAGAGCCAACAAGATATGTTTGTGTGTTTGAGTGCGTGTGTGCAAGCGTGTGTATGCGTGCACTCGGGATGGGGGAAAGGGAGAGAGATTTTATGGGATCAGCTCACGGGATTATGGGAGCTGGCAGGTCTGAGGTCTGCAGGTTATACTGACGGGCCCGAGACCCAGAGAAGAGTTTCACCTAAATTCCAAGGGCCATCGGGAGGCAGAATTCCCTCTTCCCTAGGGAAATGTGGGTCTGCTTAGTACGGATTCTGCTTTCTTTCTCTTAACATTTAGGATAAGGCTCTAGATCTTTCTTGCTACAGGATTTTGTTTTTCTTTTTCTTTTTAATTTTTTTTTAATGTTTATTTATTTTTGGCAGAGAGAGACAGAGCGTGAGCGGGGGAAGGGCAGAGAGAGAGGGAGACACAGAATCCAAAGCAGGCTCCAGGCTCTGAGCTGTCAGCACAGAGCCCGAGGTGGGGCTCAAATTCACAGACCACCAGATCATAACCTGAGCCGAAGTCAGACCCTCAACCAACTGAGCCACCCAGGCGCCCCAAGATTTTGTTTTTCTCATAGGTTTGGTTTTTGTGATGTTTTCCCTAGGGGACCTCCTCTTTTTCTCTTAAGGCTTTCAACTGATGGGATAAACCCCCCCCCCCCCCCCCCCCCCACACACACACATTATGGAAGATCATCTGCTTTACTCAGTTTACTGATCTAAGTATTAATCTCATCTAAAAACACTTTCACAGGAGCATCTGTGTGGCTCATTCGGTTAACTGTCTGACTCTTGACCATGATCTTACCGCTGTGAGATCGAGCCCTGTGTTGGGCTCTGGGCTGACAGCACGCAGCCTGCTTGGGATTCCCTCCCTCTCTCTCTGCCCCTCCCCAGCTCACGCTCTCTCTCTCTCAAAATAAATAAAATAGAATAAAAATAAAATAAAAGTACTTTCACAGGGACATTTAGACTTCAAGTCTTGTCTTAAATACACGTTTTTGACGTATTATAGTAAAAACAGGTTAACATAGCACAGGGGAGAGGGGTCTGTACGTTTTCTCTTTTTTCCTTTAAAAACATCTGAACTATCCTCAGGTGAAAGGACAGTTCACAGAACTGAAAGGCCTGTTTAAATACTTTTTCCCCAAAAAACCATAAAGCAATCTTCCATGAAAGCTTCCTTCTGTTCTGGCTCGTGGGACAGTGAGGGGCTTGCTGGCATAGGGTTTCAGAAATGTGGGTCTCCTCCCACCTCTCGAAAATCAATAAACACAGAAATGTGGGTCTGCTTACTCAGTACGTATTCTGCTTTTTTCTCTTAACATTTAGGATAAGGCTCTAGATCTTTCTTGTTACAGGATTTTGTTTTTCTAATGGGTTTGCTTTTTGTGATGTTTTCGGTGAAACATAACAAAGTTACTTACGAGGATCTCTGAAAATAGCAGCTACAAAATAACCTGAAAAACCAGCGTGGCGAACAAGCCTTGAGGAAGATTGAGGACAATGTCGTGTATATACAGTGCGTGTGTATTCAGCAAAAGGTTTCACACGAAAGGACCCTTTCCTCCTCTGCTCTCAATCCCTGAATAACCAGTACACCTCTTGAATGTCACCTCATGCGGAAAGGAGAACTGAACTAACGGTTTCATTAACATGGAAAAATCGTACGAATAAAAATATCCAACTTCAGGAGCACAGAGATGGTTTATTAAGCAAACCTGAACCTACTGCCTTAAAGTCTTAGGTCTGCTATAATTTATATTTCCTGTCAAGAACGCTCATACTTCAGCTATAAATAGAACATGGCAGCGGAGAGAGTGGTGTTTTAATTAGGTCATTCGTGACTCTGAGTGACTTATTTTCTTGGAGTCTTTGCCATTTTTTTACTTCAGATTTAATTTCTTTGTGATGATAATGCAACATGACAGAACCACACCAGGCTTCCAGAGAGTCCCCTCGCTGCTCTCCCCTCTCTCCATTTCTCTGTCTTTGTCAGTCTCTCTTTGTCTCTCTGTCTCTCTCCTCCCTACCCCCCCCCTTTCGCTCGCTCTCTCCCTCTGTCTCTATCTCCATCTCTCTCAGTGTCTCTGTCTCTGTCTCTCTCTCACGTCACCTGTGCACTTGCTCTGTCAAAACCTCTCATAAAGGGGAGGCAATGGGAGTTTCCATCATATGTTTACATCACAGATTGAGGCTCACCTCTGGTCACTCTGCCATCTGGGACTAAATGTCCCACCTGGTGCTTGGCTATGTCTGGCTCTCCCATGGCCACGTACCTTCTCTCCTGAACTTCGTGACTGACAATAATGGAGTATGTGAGTATGACTAAGGAATTGAGACAGAAGTAAGGGTCATTATTAAAAGGAATTGAGTGCCTTTAATGGACTGATTGATAGCTTTCCTGTCTTCCTTATTAAACCGAAATCTATAACAGCTCCTACTAGCTTTTGAAGGAATGATGAAAATGAAAAGACCCTTTCTAATCAATATTCTTTTACTTCATATAATTTTTGAGATGCTGAGAAGAGTCCTATGTCCTCTCCCTGTCACAGGCCCGTGGTAAAACTTTAGTAGGGGATAAATGTCTCCATTACCAGTGGCAGCACCATTGGTGACCCTGGAGGCTTTGGCATCCCCATAATTCTGTCAACACTCCGAAAGACAAACCCGAAGTCCTTCCTAATACCCACACATCTCGGCTAGAACTTACAGGAAAGGGCAGCTTCCCCCGTGTGTCCTCTCCATCAGCCCTCCCTTCCAGTCCTTTCCAACCAGACCACCTTCTGCATTTGTCCCAGGGTCATTTGGCTCCTATTGTGGCTGTGTGGGCGGGCCACCACAGCTGCATTATCAAGCCCAGACCTGCTTCCTGGTCTGGGATCATGGCCTGGAAAGGGCCAGCTGTTGTCTTCATAACTCGTTTAGCAGGAGAACCTGACCTGGACTGAACCCTCCTGGTGGAAAAACAGACCCTGTCTGATGTAAGACTATTTTAGCCCATATTTATCTGCTCTAGGACAGTTGGCCCCATTACTTTCCAGGTTGGGAGGGTCCCTTGAGGGTCCCTGCCACCATGCTTCTGAATCTTTATATCTCCAGCACGGGTACTGGACTGGCATATAAGTGTCCTATAAATATTTACTGAGTTTAATTGAAACTTTATGTCTGAGCACTTAAGAAATAAAGCAAGTGATATCATGGTAAATTGTCCTTCAGAATAAGAAATCATGGGGCACCTGGGTGGCTCAGTCCATTAAGTGACCAACTCGTGGTTTTGGCTCAGGTTATGATCTCATGATTCTTGGGATCGAATCCAAGTCAGACTCTGTGCTGACAGTGTGGAGCCTGCTTTGGATTCTGTCTCTCCTTCTCTTTCTGCCACTCGCTCTCTCTCTCTCTCTCTCAAGATAAATAAATACAGTGTAAAAAAAGAATAAAAAATCGTGGACTGTTAGTTCATTCTTTCATTCCATCAATCTTTCATTTAACTAACAAGCATTTTTTGGAGACTATGTTTTAGGCTTTTGACCACGTATCAGGAGTGTAAGATGAGTTATACATGGGCAGTGCCTCTCCTTGTTAAGTTCATAGCCAAGTAGAGAAGACAGATAAGCACCCCAGGATTTTAATAAGATATGATAAGCATACTGATAAAGGTGTATACATCTATCCCTGCACAGAAGTCAGGCATCTATCCCTGTGTGACAAGATGAGATTTGCATTTTAGAAAGATCACGCTAAACACTAAAGACATTATTGTTTGAAAATAGGGAATGGTCAAGCCTAATTACTGCAATATAGAGTAGTACATGGGGGTCCTTGCTTTAAGCTATTGGTAGTAACTAAAAGAGACTGCCTTTAGAAAAGAAAATCAGAGATAAAAATGGTCGGAGTTTTATTTTTTTTAATTTTTAAATGTTTTTTATTCTTTTGCATTTTTATAAATGTTTATTCATTTTTGAAAGACAAAGTGTGAGTGGAGGATGGGTAGAGAGAGAGGAAGACAGAATCCAAAGCAGGCTCCAGGCTCTGAGCCATCAGCACACAGCCTGATGTGAGGCTGAAACCCATAAACTGTGAGATCATGACCTGAGCCCAAGTTGGTTGCTTAACCACCTGAGCCACCCAGGTGCCCCCTGAGTTTTAAATACAATCAAAGATGTCATTGTAGGACTACATATAGCTCTTGCCTACTGTCACCAAAATGGTGCCACTTTCCTCTTCCTGGGGAATCTGCCCAAGATAACAGGTAACAGTGTCACTTCCTTTCATCTTAAGAGTCCTTGGGTCCCTGAGGAGGGCCTTTCTGAAGCATCAAAGGAAGGGGAAAGTCTACCCTTCGTCTCCATCAAGTGCTAAGTTCAAATCTGGGACTGCAGAGCTGATGCTCATGAAAGGAAGACGCGTGCACATTCCAGGGTCAGTGCTGGGCGTGTCTGCAGCGCATGCGAAGGTCCAGCCCTCCTTTTGCTCCCGGAAAATGAAGGTGGGAATCAGGATATGTTGTGCTGACCCCAGCGGCTACCTTTCAGCTCCAGATAAGTTTCCCTTCCATGCACTTCTATAGCATGTCTCACCATTCTGGCTCGAAGATTAGGAACAAAGTAGCATCCAGACAGGCTGAAGGACTGTGGGGAAACAGGAGGTGTTGGAGTACTTCCTGCAGAAGAAATGATGTTTGCATTTTTCAAATCCACATTTCCCTCCTGGCCATAGCCCAGAGACTCGACAAGGGCTGTAATAATGACAAATGTGCTTCCCTTAATGTACCCGCTAACTACAAGTCAGGTCATTTTTACATCAATGTCATAAATCTTGATGCTTCTGTAGCCACTTACATGACTAGCAGGAAATGCAGCTTTTTCCCAGGGATAAACTTGCTCAGATATATGTGAGAAGTCCTAGGCATGCTCAGGGGACTCTGCTGCTGCCTGCTGGGGGCAGGGGAAGCTTGGACCTGCCCCAATAGTCATCAGAGCCACCACTCCATTTGGGCCTCCAGTGTCTGCTGATCTCAGCTTCATGAGCACCAGGGCTGCCACTCTAGGGGCCCTGGGGTGGGAGGTCACTCTGGTCAATGTAGCAGGACATCTGCCATTGCCAGAGGTATTGCTGCATGGACCCAGCTGGTCTGAGGGCAAACCCCTATCAGCTGGCCAATGCAACAACTATCCAATGGGATGAGAGGTGGCTTTCTCTCTGTGTCATACTCTGTACTGGGTTTCTTATCCTTAAGAAAAGTGGTCTTACCCCCCCCCCCCAGTATTATAATTCCTCAGATTCTCTCTAGAGCCATTCCCAAGGTGAGCCCACAGCCCTGGGATGGGTAACTTGGATAGGTTCTGGTATTGTGCTCAGAACCAAGCCTTTCCTGATACTCTAGCTAGTTGAGAGCCTTCTGTTTGATCTCCTAACCCAACCCACCTAGTACCTTGTTCTTTGCAACTTTATTACTACAACGCTCCATCGACTCTTGGACCTAACTTTTTATTTTTTTTGTCACTCTTCTCTTATGCTGAGTCACCTTTTAAGAGCTCCATTGCCTGAGAATTTGAAGAGCTCCATTGTAAACAGCTCTGCTCTTTGGCCTCAGTCCATACCTTGCCTAGGCTATCGAATATGTTTTAATAGTCTGACAACTCAATGAGAGACTTCTGCTTTTGGAAAGATAGAGTACACATACCCTTCACTATTCTTCCCACTAAGTACAGCTAAAACCCTGGACATTGTACATAAAACAAACATAAATGACTCTGAAGGTGGAAAAGAGGCAGATAAACCAGGCACTTTGGGACCAAAGTGTCATGAGCTAAACTGTGTTCCTCTCTAAAAGGCATATGAACAATAGCCTAACTATGGAAAGACCCCAAGTTTTTAGCAACTGATGAATGGATAAAGAAGATGTGGTCTATATACACCGTGGAATATTACTCAGCCATCAAAAAGAATGAAATCTTGCCACTTGCAATGACGTGGCTGGAGCTAGAATGTATTATGCTAAGTGAAATAAGTCAATCAGAGAAAGATAAATGCCATATGATTTCACTCATATGTGGAACTTACGAAACAAAACATGAACATATGGGAAGAGTGGGGGGAAAGAAGAGAGGGAAACAAACACTTAATGCTAGAGAACAAACTATAGGTTGATGGAAGAAGGTAGGTGGGAGATGGGCTAGATGGGTCATGGGTACTAAGAAGGGCACTTGCTGTGATGAACACTGGGTATGGTATACAAGTAATGTATCACTGGATTTTATTCCTGAAACCAATAGCGCACTGTATGTTAACTAAAATTTAAACATTAAGAAAAAATAATAAAATATAAAAAATAAAATAAAACGAATATATTGAAGTCCTAACTCCCACTTCCTCCAAATGTGACTGTATTTGGAGACAGGATCGTTAAGAGGTAATTAAGGTCAAATTAGGTCATTAGGGAGGACTGTAATCCGATATGATTGGTGTCCTTAGAAGAAGAGGAAAGTTAGACACATAAAAAGATACCAGAGGCACATGTGCACAGCGTGTGAGGACACAGGGAGAAGACAATCATCTACAAGCCTTAGAAAAAACAAATCTTGCCGACATCTTGATCGTGGACTTGTAGCTTCCAGAACTGTGAGAAAATAAATTTCTCTTGTGTATGCCACCCAGTCTGTGGTACTTCTTATGTCAACCTTAACAAACTAATACGCTAAAGAATTACACACTGGTAAGTTCATATATTGCAGACTTTGGTGTTTCCAGGTTGTTGCTTCTTAAGCTCAAAGGGCACAGATTAAAAAAAACAAACAAAAAAAAAAAACCCTGCTCTCTCTAGGTAAAGGACAAAGAAAGGGGCAGCTTAGCAAGACAGAATTTTTGGATAATAACAGCTCTAATCCAGTCAAACTCCTCAGAAAAAACTATGGCCATGGCCATACTCTACCCATGGCCAAAGTCCAAGGGCGGGGGGACTAGACTTCCATCCTCATTGGACTGTAATGAGGCACCCCAATTCCCCCCCCCCCTGGGGAGTTGTATGAAAGAGGGCTGAGTAGGGAGCAGAAACTTTCATCCCTGGAGGGCCTCAGTGAGCCTCCCCATCCCTTAGTACCATTGGAGGCCACATGGGGAACTGTAACAAGATACTCCTAACCTTTTTACCCAGAGAAGTAGCTGTGGAGGCCTACTGGGAACTGGAACTCTCACCAACCCCCAACAGAAGCCCTCAGGTTTCAACAGAAGCTAACTCAGGAAACCTGGATTACTACTCCTGCCTGGAATTCTCCCCTTTCCCTTCTGGAGTGGTGTCAGCAGCTAAATTGGAAGATTTAAATAAGGTTTGGAGTCTCCTAATATATTATGAGAATGTCCAATTTTTAATAGGAAATCACTCAGCATACCAAGTCCCCAGAGTATCTCAAACTGAATGAAAAAAAGATCATTAATAAATGATAGCACCAAGAGACAGAGATAATAGAATTATCTGGCAGGAGATTTTTTTTAAAGCAGTCATAAAATGCTTCATAAAAATGCTTCAACAAGCAATTACAAACAAGCTTGAAACAAATGAAAAAAATATCAAGTCTTAGCAAAGAACACAAGATACAAAGAAAAACCAAATGGAAATTTTAAAAGTGAAAAAGGCAATAACTGAAATAAAAAGCCTCAATGGATGGGCTCACCGGGAGAATGGAGGGGCCATAGAGGAAAGAACTAGTAAATTGTAAGACAGAGCAAGAGAAATTATCCAATCTAAAAACTTGCAAAACAAAACAAAACAAAACAAACAAACAAAGCAGAACCTAAGGGATCTGTGGGTATATAACAAAAGATCTAACTTATGTGTCATCAGAATCTCAGAGGGAAAGAAAAAAGCCAGGAATGAAAAAATTCTAGAAAACATAATGGCTGAAAAGATCCCAAGTTTTGTAAAAGATGTAAACCTGCAGATTCAAGGAGCTGAACTAACACCAAATAGAAAAATCCAAAGTAATCCACACCAAGACACATAATAGTTTTTGTCCGGAAACTAAAGACAAAGAAAAATCTTGAAAGCAGCATGAGACAAATGACCTTTAGGAGAAAACCAACTCAAATGCAGAGGATTTCTCATCAGAAACCATGGAGGGAAGGAGGTAGTACAACATTTTTAAGTGCTACAACAAAAGAACTGTCAACCTAGAATCCTATATGCATGGAAAATATATTTCAAGCATGAAGAAGAAATCAGACATTTTTAGACGAAGGAGAACAAAGAGAACTTGTCACGAGTAGATCTACCCTAAAGGAATTTCTCTAAACAGAAAGGAAATGATAAAGGAAGGAATCTTAGGATATCAGGAAGGAAGACAACTTGGCAAATAAAAATATGGGTAAATACAATATACTTTCCTTCTTCCCTTGAGTTTTATGGTTTTTTAAACTTAATTTAAAATATATAGATATGTATCTAAAATACAAATATAATAAATTTGAAGATTAATAAATATAATAAGTTTATGAATATACAAAATATATTTTTAGATATAGATCTATATATAGATATATTTAAATATAAATATAGATCATATATTTAAATATATATTAGAGAGAATATATATGTATTTTAGAGAGAAAGATTGAGAGAGCGGTGCGAGCAGGGAAGAAGAACAAAGCGGGAAAGAGAATCTTAAGCAGGGTCCATGCTCAGCACGGAGCACAAAGCAGGACTTGATCCCACAACTCTGGGATTATGACCTGAGCTGAAACCAAGAGTTGGATGCTCAAAAAAACTGAGCCACCCAGACACCCCCCTTTGACTTTTCTATGTTATGTTTGATGGTGGAAGCGAAATTTGTAATAGCATCTGATGTGGCTCCAAATGTATGCAGAGTAAATGTTCAAGAATATCATAATATAAATGGGATAGAAAGGCAGATATAAAGGGAGGTAAGTTTTCTATATTTTCTATATTTCCTCAACTTATTAAAGAGCACCTATAAAAATCCTACACCTAACATTATACCTAGTGGTGAAAGACAGAAGGTTTTACAATAATCTCAGAAGCAAAGCAAGGCTATCTGCCGGGCAGGAAAGTGTGTAAAAGGTAGGTGGTTTGGGAAGGAAGAAATAAAATTATCCCTGTTTACAGATGACATAACTGCCTACATTAAAAAAAAATGAAAACAAAAACTTGTCGAATCTCCAAAACTTTCCTACGATTAATAACTGAATTCAAGGTCACAGAATGGAAGATAAACAAACAAAAATGTAACGTATTTCTATATACTCACAACGAACATGTGGACACCAGGATTAAAAATGTAATGCAATTTACAATCACTCAGAATAAAATGAAATACTTAGGTTATAAATCTAACAAAATAGGGATAGCACTTGTATGCTGAAAGCCACCCAAACACTGATAAAAGACAGAAGTGGCAAGATATATCCTGTTTGTAGATTGGAAGACACAACATGGTAAAAAACATCAATTCTCCCCAAATTAATATACAGGTTTAATGCAATTTTCTAACAAAATCTTAGCAAGCTTTTTTTTAATGTGGACAAGATTATTCTATTTTGGTTTTTTGTTGTTGCAGTTTTAAAATTTTTTTTTAATGTTTATTTATTTTTGAGAGAGAGAGTCAGAGCATGAGCTGGGGAGGGGTGGACAAGATTATTCTAAACTATAAAGCTTAGAGGCTAAGGAACTAGAGGCAAAGGAACTAGAATGAGTAAGATCATTTTGAAAAGGGTGAATAAAATGGGAGGAATCAGTCAACCCATTGTTAAGCCTTGTTATGCATCTACAGTAATCACAGCCCTGTGGTATTAGCAAAGGGATAGGCATGTAAATCAATAAGAAAGACGGAAAACCCACAAGCAGACCCATACAACATACCCAACTGATATTTTTAAATTCTTTTTTAAATGTTTATTTCTGAGACAGAGAGAGACAGAGCATGAGTGGAGGAGGGGCAGAGAGAGAGGAAGACACAGAATCTGAAGCAGGCTCCAGGCTCCAGGCTGTCAGCACAGAGCCGGATGCGGGGCTCAAACCCATGAACCGTGAGATCATGACCTGAGCTGAAGTTGGACGCTTAACCGACTGAGCCACCCGCCCCATATACTCACCTGATTTTTGATGGAAATGCAAAAACAATTCAATGAAGTGAAGATCACCTTTCCACCTGGACATTCATAGGCAAAAACAAAACAAAACAGAAAAACCTCAACATAAGTTTCACATCTTATGCAAAAGTTAACTCAAAATGGATCACAGACTTCAATGTAAAATGTAAATCTTATAAAACTTTCAGCAAAAAAAAAAAAAAAAAAAAAAAGGAGAAAACCTTCAGGATACAGGGCTAGGCAAAAAGTTCTTTAGACTTGACACCAAAGCACGCTCCACAAAATTAAAAATTAATACAATGAACTTCATCAAAATAAAAAAACCTTGCTCTGCAAAAGACCGTGCTAAGAGGAAAAGATAACGTGCAAACCAGGAGAAATATTTGCAAGCCACATATCTGAGAAAGGAATAAAGAATCTCAAAATCCAACAATAAAATCCCAACAGTTAGGAAATGAGCAAAAGACACAAAGAGACATTTCACCAAAGAGGAAATACAGATGGCAAACGAGCATATGAAAATGTGTTCAGCGTCATTAGCTACTAGGGAGGTGCAAATTAAAACCACAATGAGCTATCACAACATACCTGTCAGAATGGCTAAAATAAAAATAGTAAAACTCATAAGACCCTTTTGTCTTATGCTATCATAAGACAAAAGAGAGAGAGAGATCATAAATTACTGATGGTAATGTAAAACGATGTAAGCACTTTGGAAAACATTTTGGCAGTTTCTTTAAAAATCAAACATACCTTTACCATACAATCTGGCAAGTTTACTCCTGGGTCTTTATCCTACAAATACGAAAACTTAGGCTGATGCAAAAACCTGTATATGAATGTTTATAGAAATTTCATTCATTCAAGCCCCAAACTGGAAACAAGCCAGATATTCTTCAATAGGTATATCGTTAAACAAACTGGTACGTCCATACTTATTAACGTATTATTAACATATGATTAACATCCGCACATATTATTTTTTTGTAATTTTTTTTAGTGCTTATTCATTTCTGAAGAACAGAGAGAGAACACAAGCAGGGGTGGGGCAGAGAGAGAGGAGGACACAGAATCCGAAGCAGGCTCCAGGCTCTGAGCTGTCAGCACAGAGCCCGATGCGGGGCTCGAACTCACGAACCACAAGATCATGACCTGAGCCCATGTCGGATGCTTAACCAACTGAGCCACCCAGGCACCCCCATCCGCACATATTGTAATATAATACTACTCAACAACAAAAAGGAATAAACAATTGATAAAGACAACGACCTAGATGAATCTCCAGAGAGGTTTGCTGAGTAACAAAAGCCAATGCAAAAAGGTATATACTGTGCAATTTATGTAACTTTTTTTTTTTTTTAAGCCTACAGCACCTGGTATTTCTGGGCAGTCCCCATCCAAATACTAACCAGGCCTGATCCTGCGAAGCTTGTGAGATCAAATGAGATCAAGATTGGAGCATTCAGTGTGGTATGGCCAGAGACTATGACATTCTTGAAATCATAGAAATGGGGAACAGATTAGTGGCTGCCTGGGGTTAAGGAGGGGGATGTAGTGGAGGGAAGTGGGTGTGTCTATCAAAGGGAAACAGGAAGGACCCCTGTGGTGATGGAAATGTTCTGTATCTTGACTGTTTCAATGTCAGTGCCTTGGTTACGTATTGTGTTACAGTTTTGCAAGATGTTATCATTGGAGACCTGAGTAAAATGTTCACAGGATCTCTCTGCACTATCTCTTACAAGTTTATGCGAGTCTACAATTATTTTAAAGTGGAAGGTTTGAAAAACTTACAACTAGATTGCTTCTAGTTGTAGGTGGTAAAGTTAGTTCAGTGTTTCTGTCAGTTCCTCTGAGAAACCAACCGAAAAGAGCGAAAAGAACAAGAAACAGACAGGCCAACATCATCCTTGACAAAACTGGGCAACATTAGAAAGCCCAAATCAGAAAATAGCAGGAAGGGCTGTCTAATAATGAAGGCCAACTAGGATTGCAAAAAAAAAAAAAAAAAAAAAAAAAATGCAGAGCATGCCCAAAACTCATCGTGGTGATCACTTTGTAATGTATATAAATGGTGATTCACCATGTTGTACGCCTGGAACCAATATGATAGTGTATGTCTACTATACTTGAGTAAAAAAACATATGCAGACTTTTAAGAAGTGCAACAATAGGGAGCCAACAGTTTCAATCGGTTTGATTCCAAAGCAAAGCAGAGGAAATGGAGGCTGAACAAGGGATCGTATCAGCAAACCACATTTTTAGAGAGCTTTCTGTCGGTGTGACAGAATGGAGGAGAAAGATAGCATTGTGAACAGACCTCAGCCTCCCCTCTCAGTTGTCAAGGACAAAGTAAATCACCAAAGAAATCACTCACATACTCAATCCTGTAGGATAAGAAAAATTACTCTGGCTCCCCTCCCAGATGAATCTCTTTTAAGGAACTGGTCCGGGAAGGTGTTGTGTCATTCAAAGATAGGTATTCAAAAAGAAAACTTACAGAATTGATATCAAGATACCACAATGTGAAAAAAGGGAAAGAAAAGTTAAAAGCAAATAGCAAATAAAACAAAACACCTCTTTGGGATTTCCCATAATGCCTAGAGCATAAAGTTTTCCAGCAAGCTTCTCCCACAAAGTTTTATAAAAACTGTCAAGGGGCACCTGGGTGGCTCAGTCAGTTAGGAGACTGACTCTTGGTTTCGACTCAGGTCATGATCTCATGGTTTTGTGGGTTCGAGCCCCACATTGGGCTCCATGCCGACAATGTGGAGCCTGCTTGGGATTCTGTGTCTTCCTCTCTCTGTCCCTCCCCCACTTGTGCTGTCTCTGTTTCTCTCAAAATAAATAAATAAACTTAAAAAAAAACTGTCATAATTTTTTCTTTTAAAAAAAATTTTTTTTAATGTTTATTTATTTTTGAGAGAGAAAGAGAGACACAGCATGAACAGGGAAGGGGCAGAGAGAGAGGGAGTCACAGAATCTGAAGGAGGCTCCAGGCTCTGAGCTGTCATCACAGAGCCCGACGCGGGGCTCGAACTCAAGAACCGTGAGATCATGACCTGAGCCAAAGTCAGTCCCTTAACCGAGTGAGCCACCTAGGTGTCCCTCTTTTTTTTTTTTTTTTTAACATTTATTCATTTTTTGAGAGACAAAGGGAGACAGATTATGAGCAGGGGAGGGGCAGAGACAGAGGGAGACTCAGAATCTGAAGCAGACTCCAGGCTCTGAGTTATCAGCACAGAACCCGAGGAGGGGCTCAAACTCACGAACCCTGAGATCATGACCTGAACTGAAGTTGGACACTTAACCGACTGAGCCACCCAGGCGACCTGCCGCCCCCACCCAAATTTTTTTTCTCAACCTTCTGAAGATCTTGGAAAGTGACTAAAGCAGGTAGTAACTGCAGGGAAATTTACTATTGAAAGAGGACTGTAAGAGTAAGAATTGTAAGTTTGTGGCTTATTTTGAATTTCTGCCCCAACAGAAAATCCTACTGCTAAAAATCACAGCCTTCGTGGCTAAAGGTGGTAGAAGATGGAGCTCAATGTTGGCAGAAGAGAAGACTATTTAGAAGACTATCTTGAAGTCAGGAAACTTCCAGAAGGAATAAACCCCAAAATATGAATGTGAACATCGCTCACATCCCTGGCTAACTGCTAAACTATATGCATGGGGGAGATTCTGCTGGGCAGGTGGGGACAGTCCTAGTAAAATATGGGAGGTAGAAACAACAGAGGAATCTGCATTTGAAAAAGAACTGCACTGGATAAGATTTGTATTTGCTGTATATTTTGACTGTATATTTTCCAACTTGAATTTGGCTTAGATGGGAGAATGCTCAAGTTTTACTGGCCTAAGGAGTTAAAAGATAGAGCTAAGGATTTCAGAACATCTGGAAATTTAGGAGGCAATGCTGGAAGCAGAAGAACCACAGACAGTGTAGGTTCCCATATAGGAGTATAAATTCTACCCAAATCTTTGGCTGACAACTAAGATAGGCATATGTAACAGAGGCTTGGAGGGGCTCAAAGAAATAAGAGGCAGATGAGGGAGAGGAATGTGTTCTCAAAAGCCAGAACTGCCCCAGATGCATTATGTGTATTTGCTGCTTTTTGACTATACGTGTTTCCAACTCATGCACAGCCCAATATGGTATAAAGGTGGAAGCCATAATGCCTGTGGTTTCACAGAACAGAGCTGGGGCTGGCAGATTAGCTGGAAGCAAGGAAACCTCAGAGAGAACAAGATCCAGAATCTGAGAATCAACTCTTTCCGAAGTTGGCCGACTTCATACTACAAAGGTGGAGAACACTCCCAGAGGCAAGACTGTGAAAGCAGCAGCTGGAAGCTGAAATATCCTGAGCAGAGATATCAGCTGCCGCACCATATAAGGGAGACAAGGCTTATACTTAGAATTAAGGCAAGTTGACTCCTTAATAGAACAAAATCCAACAATCATTAGAAGAATGTAACAGAATGCAGAGTCTCCACAACACATCACCAATAACATTCAGTTTCAACCAAAAACTAACAGACACACAAAGAAACAGGAAAGGATGGCTTATATTCAGGGTAAAAGACCGTTTATGGACCCTTTCTGAAACTGGACCCGGGTGTTAAATTCAGCAGACAATGGTTTTTTTAATTAAAAAAAATTATTTTAAATGTTTATTTCTTTTTGAGGGAGGGAGAGAGACAGAGCACGAATGGGGGGAGGGACAGAGAGAGAGGGAGACACAGAATCTGAAGCAGTCTCCAGGCTCTGAGCCATCAGCACAGAGCCTGACATGGCGCTCGAACCCATAAACCACGAGATCATGACCTGAGCTGAAGGAAGACAAATAAACACTATCCAACCCAAATAAACACTATCCAACCCAAAGAGAAGAAAGAAAAGCAAGTGAAGAAAAAGCCAGAACCTCAGAGGCCTATAAAACAATATCAAACATCCAACATAATGTTTGCTTGGGATCCCAAAAAGAGGAGAGCAAGAGAGAGTTGAGAGAAAGAGAGAGAGAGAATATGAAGATAAAAATTACTAAGTCCCCACATCTGGTAAAATATGAATAATATCTGGTTAAGTATCTGATAAAACTCTACAAACCCAAAGTTGGATAAATACAAGGAAAACCACATTCTGGCACAGACTTCCGCACTACAAAAAACCAATGATAAAGAGAAAATCTTGAAATCAGCAAGAGAAAATAAGACATTATATAGAGGGTAATTGACTTTCAGTGTCAGCTTAGACATATGAAGAGCTTAGAAGTTATCTCTTCCAACTTTACAACAATGAAAAGCTAAACAAAGTAAAAATTAATGATTTCTGTTGGATGCATCAGAGCACTGAGATTGTAGAGCAAACTGCCACCCCAAAATCTGGAGAGACAGGGGAATCCAGAGAGTCACAAGGAAATCTGTTTACCCTGAGCTGAAGCCAGTGAAGCCATAAACTGGTAGAGACACAAATAAGAATTTTGACAAATTGCTAGAGGCTGAATGTAGAGTTGCATGAGAGTGAGAAACTCTTGAAGGATACAGTCTTTTTTTTTAAGAAATGCTTTTTTTTTTTAACGTTTATTTATTTTTGAGACAGAGAGACACAGAGAGAGACAGAGCATGAACGGGGAGGGTCAGAGAGAGGGAAGACACAGAATCTGAAGCAGGCTCCAGGCTCTGAGCTGTCAGCGCAGAGTCCAACGCCGGGCTCGAACTCACGGACCGCGAGATCACGACCTGAGCCGAAGTCGGACGCTTAACCAACTGAGCCACCCAGGCGCCCCATGAAGGATACAGCCTTGGGGGGCAGGGAGACTCTACCTTCTCATGGTTTTTATCTCCAGAAAACTCATCAGGCTTTCATGGTGGAAAGCCAAGAAATATCCCCTCATGGCTCTGGCAGAGGCAGGGAAGGAACAAACCTTGTGAGATATAGCAGAATTACAAACAAACACACGCAGTCTGAAAGACAAAATAAGCATCACCATCAGACCCATATGACAAAGATTATGAAGTTGTCAGAGAAATTAAAATACCTATGATTACTGTGTTGATGATGTTTGAGAAAAATTAGACGTCATGCAAAAAAACAGATGGTAATATAAGCAGAGAGAGGGAAACTCTAAGACAAAAACAAAAACAAAAGGAAAACTAGAAATTGAGAACACTGTAATAGAAATGCAGACTGCCTTTCTTGTGTTCTTCAGTAGACTGCACACATCCAAGCAAAGAATCAGTGAGTCTGAAGATGGGTCAATAGAAAATTTCCCAAACTGAAATACAAAGAGAAAAAATAATGAAAAAAAAACCCCAGAATATTCAAGAACTGGAAGACAATTTCAAAAGCTATAACATACATGTAATTAGACTACCAGAAGAAAAGAGAACAGAGTAAGAAAAATATTTTAAATAATGGCCAAAGCCTTTCCAAAATTAATGGCAGACACCAAAACAGAGATCCAGGGATCTCAGAAAACACTAAGCAAGAATAAATGCCAATACCTAAAGAGCCTATCTATGCATATCATGTTCAAAACCCAAAAAAAGAAAGACAGCAAGAAATTTTTGAAAGAAGCTAGAGAAATAAAACAACTTGCCTATACAACAAGAGAAAGAATTATAGTGAACTTCTTATCAGAAACCATGCCATAAAGGGACTCCTGGGTGGCTCAGGTGGCATCCCACTCTTAGGCTTAGGTCATGATTTCACGGTTCATGAGATCAAGCCCTGTGTCAGGCTCTGCACTGAGCTTGGAACCTGCTTGGGTTTCTCTCTCTCCCTCCCTCTGTTCCTCTCTCTCTCTCTCAAAATAAATAAACTAAAAAAAAAAAAAAAAGAGAGAGAGATGCTTAAAAAAACATACTATCAAGAAGAGAGTTGAATATAATATTTAAGGTATTAAAAGAAAAAAAATCACCAACATGGAAGCCTATATTCAAAAAAACTATCCTTCAAAAGTGAAAGAGAGATATAGGTTTTCTGAGACAAACTAAAACTGAGGGAAATCACCAGAAGACCTATTTTGTAAGAAATTATTGACAAAAGAAGTTCTTGAGGGATAAGATAAATGGTATAATTCAGAAACACAAATCTACATAAATAAAGGAAGAGGGTAGGAGAAGGAATAAATTAAGGTAAGATAAAATCTTTTATTTTTATTTTTCATAACCGATCTAAAAGATAACTGTTACTGTTAAATAACAGTAACAATGTTTTGGGTAATAATAGCACACAGATTAGTGAAATGAATGTCACATGGGCCAGGGAGAAGGATTGGAAATACTCTATTATAAAGTTCTTACATTACATGCAAAGCAGTATAAATCAGTTTTAACTGATTTAGATCAGTTAAAAATGTATATTGCAAACTCTAGGGCAACAACTAAAATATTTTTTAAAAAGAAGTATTATTGATATGCTAAGAGAAGAGATATAATGGAATCAAACAAAATACTCAGTTAAAATCAGAGAAGTCAGAGAGTGCCTGACCCAGTGTCAGTGTCACTGACAGTGTCAGTGCCTGACTCAGTGTCTCAGTTGGTTAAGCATCCAACCCTTGGTTTCAGCTCAGTTTATGATCTCGTGGTTCATGGGTTTGAACCCTGCATCAGGCTCTGTGCTGGAGCCTACTTGGGATTCTCTCTCTCTCTCTCCCTCTGTCTCTCTGCCCCTTCCCTGCCCTCTCAAAATAAATAAATAAATAAACTTTAAAAAATTAAAATTAGAGAAATAAGAATAAGAGGGATGAGGCAAGAAACAAAGAACAAGAGCAATAATAGCAAATAGTCACAAATATGGTAGATATTAATCCAACTATGTGGATGATCTAAATACACTAATGAAGAGAGATTGTCAGAGTGGGTAAAAAAAAAACAAGACACAACTATACATGTTCTATAAAAAAAAATTAATATAAAGATTCAGATAGTTTAAAGTAAAGGGATGGAGAAAGATATACCATGCTAACACTAACAAAAAAGCTTGAGTAGCATATTAACTTCATGAAAAGCAGACCTCAGAACAAGGAAAATTATCGAGGATAGAGAGAAGTGTTGTGTAATGATAAAGAGGTCAATTCTCCAAGCAGACATAACAATCCTAAATGTGTATGAATCTAATAATAGAGCATCAAAATGTGTGTGTGTATGTGAAACAACCACACAAAGGACTGGATAAATAGAACCCTACGGTTTCAAAATTCCTGTATTGTACTTGAAATAATTCAATGTTAAATATACTGTTATGTGATCAGTATATGGATAATATCTAGAGAAACACCTAGATAATAATGCAAAGTGACATAGTTAAGTAGCCAATAGGGAGATTAAATTTTGGACTAAGAAATATCTGATTAAAACAAAAGAAGACACAAAAGGAGAAACCAAGGAACAAAAATATGCCGAGACAAATAGAAACAAGGGGAAAAATGGCAGTTCAAATCCAACTTTATCAATAATTATATTAAATATAAATGGACTAAGCACTCCAACCAAAAAGTAGAGATTGGATTAAAAAATAGAAAACAATAAAACAAGACTCAACTGTATGCTATGGGTCTTGTAAAACTTTAAAACATGAAGACATGAAAAGAATGAAGGTAAAAAAAAAAAAGAAAAGAATGAAGGTAAAATGATGGAAAAAGACATTCCATACAAATTCTAATAAAAAGAAATCTGAAATGGCTATATTAATAGCACACAAAAATGATTTCCAGATCAGAGGTACTATTATCAGCAAAGAGAGACATTTCTATGTAGCCCATAGAAAGTACAGAGTGTGTCAGTTAGATGATTTCTTAGCAGACGATCAAAAGAAACAATGTAGGGGCACCTGGGTGGCGCAGTCGGTTAAGCGTCCGACTTCAGCCAGGTCACGATCTCGCGGTCCGTGAGTTTGAGCCCCGCGTCAGGCTCTGGGCTGATGGCTCAGAGCCTGGAGCCTGTTTCCGATTCTGTGTCTCCCTCTCTCTCTGCCCCTCCCCCGTTCATGCTCTGTCTCTCTCTGTCCCAAAAATAAATAAACGTTGAAAAAAAAATTAAAAAAAAAAAGAAACAATGTAAAGGTGACACATCATATACATAAAAATACAAAGGTTAAAAGAATAAGAAAAATATAATCAAATAAAATTGGCTGGTAAAGTGGAAGGAAGAAATGTGCACATATATTACTTTCATGTTTCTCACACCTGGGAGACAGAATATACTAATGACCAAGTGGATTAAAAATATTCTATAAAGTTATAATTATAAAGGAAATCACTAGAAAAAAATTTTAATTTTCAAATTGTCAGATAAAACTTCTCCCTAAAACAAGCAAAGACAGGTCATGTAGTAGAAGATACTTTAAAGATAATGATGACAGAAAACACAGCATGAAATTGACATGCCAAGATTAGATCTAACATTACCTATAATATCAATAAATGTAAATGGGTTAAACTCACCTATTAAAGAAGACAAGTATATTGTATCACAAGGCAAAATTTAATATTTTCTGGATCAAAAAGATATACCCAAAACAAAGTGACTCAGAATTTACTTGAAGGTGACTTTTAAAATAAGAGATTAATGAAAGAATATCAGGTAAATTAAAAGAAAGAAATTATAGGGACATCTGGGTGGCTTAGTCGGTTGAGTGCCAAACTTCTGCTCAGGTTGTGATCTCGCAGGTTGTGAGTTTGAGCCCCACATTGGGCTCGCTGCTGTCAGCCTGTCAGCGCAGAGCCTGCTTTGGATCCTCTGTCCCCCTCTCTCTGCCCCTCCCTCACTTGCAGTCTCCCAAAAATAAGTAAATATTTTTAAAAATAAAGGAATTATCTCAAATATCATGAAAGTTCGAATTTAGGGCAAAAAGAACAAAAGAATAAAAGAAGGCTCCTTTTTAATGATAGGTGTTCCAATCCACAGTAAAAATGTAATAATTCAAAATATCTATATGGCAAATAATTTTCTCAATATTCATTAAGGAAGAACTACAGGAACTACAAAAATTAATAGAAACACATTAGAAGTAGGAACCTTTCCCTCATCCTTCCTGACTCAACCAGATCAAGTGAATTAAAAATATGTAAATAAGTCCACCCTGGAAAGAGACAATTCATTTTCTTTTTCAAATACCCACAGAGCATTCATATAAATTGACTATATATTAGGCTACCAGGAAAATCTCAATAAATTCCAAAAAACTGAACTAGTACAATCTCTAGTCACAATACAAAATAAACTAGAAATAAGTGTAAAACTAGATAACAAAAATAAGCAAAACAAAGTATCCTTCCTCTTGAAAATTTTAAAACTTTTTTCAAACAGTTCTTATGTAAAAAAGAAAATTAAAACAGAAATTGAGAAAATAATCATAGTAAAAATATATTATTGTAGAACCAAAATTTATAGACTGAAATACTTATCTTAATCTTAAAAAATAAAAGCTAATGAATACAGTATCTGTTTCAATAAGCTAGAAAAAGAACAATAAACTAAAGCCAAAGAAAGAAGAAATGAACAAAGAGTAGAATTTTTTTAACTTTCTGTAATTTATTTATTTTTTATAATTTATATCCAAGTTAGCACATGGTGCAATAATGATTTCAGGAGTAGATTCCTTAATGCCCCTTACCCATTTATCCCATCCCCACTCCCACAACCCCTCCAGCAACCTTCTATTTATTCTCTATATTTAAGAGTCTCTTATGTTTTTATATTATTTTTGCTTCCCTTCCCTTATGTTCATCTGTTTTGTATCTTAACATCTTCATGTGAGTGAGGTCATATGATATTTGTCTTTCTCTGACTAATTTCGCTTGGCATAATACCTTCTAGTTCCACCCACGTAATTGCAAATGGCAAGAATTCATTCTTTTTGATTGCCAACTAATACTCCATTGTGTATATATATACACCACATCTTCTCTATCCATTCATCCATCAATGGACATTTGGGCTCTTTCCATACTTTGACTACTGTTGATAGTGCTGCTATAAACATTGGGTGCATGTGCCCCTTTGAAACAGCATAGCTGTATCCCTTGGATAAATACCTAGTAGTGCAATTGCTGGACCATAGGGTAGTTCTATCTTTAGTTTTTTGAGGAACCTCCATACTGTTTTCCAGAGTGGCCGCACCAGCTTGCATTCCCACCAACAATGCAAAAGAGATCCTCTTTCTCCGCATCCTTGCCAATATCTGTTGTTGCCTGAGTTGCTAATGTTAGCCATTCTGACAGGTGTGAGGTGGTATCTCAATGTGGTTTTGATTTGTATTTCCCGGATGATGAGTGATGTTGAGCATTTTTTCATATGCCGGTTGCCATCGGATGTCTTCTTTGGAGAAGTGTCTATTCATGTCTTTTGCCTATTTCTTCACTGGATTATTTATTTTTCTGGTGTTGAGTTTGATAAGTTCCCTGTAGATTTTGGATACTAACCCTTTATCTGATATGTCGTTTGCAAATATCTTCTCCCATTCTGTCGGTTGCCTTTTAGTTTTTCTGGTTGAAGAGTAGAAATTTTTAAATGGCAAAACAGATAAAAAGTAGGTTCTTTTTTTAAAAAAATCAATAAAATTGGGGCGCCTGGGTGACTCAGTCGGTTAAGTGTCCGACTTCGGCTCAGGTCATGATCTGGCGGTTTGTGGGTTCGAGCCCCGTGTCAGGCTCTGTGCTTGCAGCTCAGAGCCTGGAGTCTGCTTTGGATTCTGTGTCTCCCTCTCTCTGCCCTTCCACTTCTCATGCTCTGTCTCTCTCTCTCTCTCTCTCAAAAATAAATAAACATCAAAAAATTAAAAAAAATAAAATAAAAAATAAATAAAATAAATAAACTATTAGCTAACCTAAATATAAGAGACAAAAGCACAAATTCACAAAATAAAAAAATGCAAAGGGGGAAATAATCACAGTTACAGAGGAAATGAAAAGAATCATGAGAGACTACTTTTCTTAAGTATATGCATATAAATCTGAATTACTAAATGAAGGGAAATTCCAGGAAAATGTAATTTTATGAAACTGATTTGAGGAGAGACAGGAAATCTATTTTTTTATTTTATTTATTAATTTTTTAACATTTATTCATTTTTTGAGAGGCAGGGAGAGATAGAACACAAGCAGGGAGGGGAAGAGAGAGAGAGGGAGACACAGAACCTGAAGTAGCTCCAGGCTTCGTGCTGTCAGCACAGAGCCGGATACAGGGCTCAAACCCACAAACCACGAGATTGTGACCCAAGCCAAAGTTGGACACTCAACCCACTGAGCCACCCAGGTGCCCCAGGAAATCTGAGCAGAACGTTTACCATAGAAGAAACATAAATTTGTGCAAGGGCTATTTATTAACTCTCATGGACACTCCCCCATTTAAAAAAAAAACTCAACTGAATAAATATTAAAGATCTTATTGACTTTATTCAATGATCCATGTATCAGGCAGCATCCCCTGTAGCAGATAGAAAGGGGCTCCAAGATGCTGTATAAAATGAAAGACTGTTATAGGCAAAAGGGAGCAGGAACATGGGAATTCTAATTATAAAAATCACATTGGGTATGGCAAGGTGACTTTCCTCTAGGGGATGGCATAGGTCTATCAGGCAGATGACCTAATGAGTGGGGATCAGATGATTCCTGATTGACTGGTTTTAGATTCCATTTCTGGGAGAGCTGAAATCATAATTAAGCAAAGTCTTGGTTAGTGACATGGGACTTAGCACAAATGACTCCATTTTGAGCCCGTTGTCTTGTTTTTAACACTCCTAGCCGCCCCCACCCCTCCCCCCCACTTCCCCGGCCCCTGCAAAGAACCGGGCTCAAAGCTTTCATAGAATTTCCACCAAACCTTTATGGAACAGATGCTCCAGTGCAATTTCAAACTGTTCCAATGCAGAGAAAGAGAAGGATATCTTTTAAGTTCTTTGTATAAAGCTAGCAGACCAAATCCTGACGACAATAGCACAAAAAGGAAACCACAGACCAAATTTACTTATAAACACTGATGCAAAAATCCTAAATAAAATATTCACAAGCAGAATCCAGCAGATATTAAAAGAGCGTTCTTTCTTTCTTTTTTTTTTTTAACTTTACTTATTTATTTTGTGAGAGAGAAAGGCGAAGAGAAAGAGAATCCCAAGCAGACTCTGCACCTTCCGCACAGAGCCTGACACAGGCCTCAAACTCACAAACCATGAGATCGTGACCTGAGCCAAAACCAAGAGCCGGACACTTAACTGACTGAGCCACTCAGGTGCCTCAAAAAGGCACTCTTTCAACCAAGTGAAGTTTAGTTTGGGAATGCAGGCATAGTTCAATAAAGGTATTCAATATTAAAGCAATTCCCCCTTAAAAGAAAAAATACTATCATTATCTTCATAGATAATCCATTTGATAAACATCCACTCTTGAGGATTCTGAATAGATAAATCATTAGAAGGTAATTTGTCAGCATGATAAAAAAATGTATTTATCTCACCCAAACTACCATAATGCTTATGGAAAAAACCCTAAAACAGTCCCCTTAAAGTCAGGAACAAGACAAAAATGTCCATTACGCTCACCATTATTTGACAATGCTTTAAGGTACTAGCCAAGGCCACAATACTAGCAGAAAAAATAAGAGGTATAAAAATTAAGAAAGGAAAAGGTAAAATCATCATTATTTGCAAGTGATATTGTTGTATATCCAGGATACCTCAAAATAATCGAAAAAACTAGTTCAGTTAGAGAAATCAGTTAAGTAGGTAGAAAACTGCAAAATAAATCAATTCCCTTCAAATGTACAAACAATACGCAGTGTTAAGATATACTGGGGGGGAAAGGACCTCATTTACAATAGCAACAAGAGATGAATGAACTAAAAATAAGCTTAAAAGGAAATGTAGAAGAATCAGAGAAAACTTAAAAATACTATTGAGAAAAAAAATACTATTGAGGTCCCCCCAAAGAAGACTTGAACTATGGAGAGATCTATTATCTTCTATAGAAGGGAGTTAACCTTATAAAGGTATCAATTATCTCTAAGTTAACTTACATATTTATTGTGATCCCAATAAAAATGCCAGCATGAATTAACAAATTTTTTTATTTATTAAAAAAAATTTAATGTTTATTTATGAGAGAAAGAAAGAGACAGAGATCGAGCAGGGGAGGAGCAGAGAGAGAGAGAGAGGAAGAGAAAGAATCCCAGGCAGACTCCACGCTGTCAGGGCAGAGCCCAAAATGTATTCCAGTCTCTTAAACTCAGTTCAATTCACTTCTTCAATCAGTTGAAGAGCCAAAATCAAGAGTCAGACGCTTAACCGACCGACCAACAAAGTGCCCCTGCCAGCATGAATTTTTTTTTAACTAGGTAAACTAAGTGTAATCATAGGGTAATGTAAAAAAGGTATGGAAAGCCAGGAAATGTCTGAGAAAGAAAAGTGAAGTTGTCCCAGAGATATTAAATGTACTTAGAAACTCTGTATGTAGAACAGTGTGGTTTCGGGATACAAATAAACCCATCCTGATGTTCCTGCAAACGTGCTTCTCCCCCATCCTCCCATTTCAGTACAGCACCTCTCTCCACCCAGTTCACCACTTCAGAAATACAGAGGTCTTCTGGGGGCCTGGGTGGCTCCGTCCGTTGAGCCTCTGACTTCGGCTCAGGTCATGATATTGCAGTTTGTGAGGCATGTGCTGACAGCTGGGAGCCTGGAGCCTGCTTCAGATTCTGTGTCTCCCTCTCTCTGCCCCTCCCCCAGCTCATGCCTCTCTCTCTCTCTCTCTCTCTCTTCTCTCAAAAGTAAATAAACATTTTTAAAAATTAAAGATAGAAAGAAAGAGGTCTTCTTTGACACTTCCTTGTTCTTTACCCCTCGGGGTACATTTCATACTATATGATGCAAATTCTACCTGCAAAATACCTCTAAAAATCGGCCATAACTCTCCAAGTTACTGAGCCAACCAGTCCAGGTCAGAATCTTCTGGTACCTGATCTCTGCAGAAATCTTCCTTCCCCACTTATGACTTACCCACCCCCCGCCCCGCCCCGACATTCTCCACATGGCCAGGGATGTTTCAAAAGATAGATCTGCTCACGTCACTGTCCCGCTTCAAATCCCGCAGTGGCACTTAAGATAAAATCCAGGGGCTCCTGGGTGGCTCCGTGGGTTGAGTGTTGGACTCTTGATTTCAGCTAGGGTCATGATCCCAGGGTCATGGGATCGAACCCTGTGTAGGGCTCCATGCTGAGCATGGAGCCTGCTTAAGGATCTCTCTCTCTCCCCGTTCCCCCTCACTACCCCCCTCCCCTGCACCCCCCTAAAAAAGATAGAATCTAAGATAGCTGTGGTAACTGTAGAGCCTCCAGTGGGCAGACTCATCACCCGCCCTCCCCTTGCTCCCAGAGCTCTGGCCACTCTCTTTTAGTTCCCTCAACTTGGCAGCCCTTTCCCCCTCCAGGCCTTTCTATAATAAGCAGTTTCCTTTGTCTTCCTTTGCCTGGAATATTCCTCATATGGCTAACTCTTAACTTTCTTCCTTTTTTTTTTTTTTTTTTTTTAGGAAAACAAACTTTTAATTTGGAGCTAATTCTAGATTCACACGCAGTTGTAATCTACAGCAGATCTACAGCACGGTATCACAATCTGCAAATGGACACGACTGCAATTCACCAGCAGCAAGGTCTCACCAATTTACATGCCCTCAAGTGTGTGTGTGTGTGTGTGTGTGTGTGTGTGTGTGTGTGTGTCTGTGTTTAGTCCTATACAATTTTTCACGTGTACAGACTCACATAAGCACCACCACAGTTTAGACACAGAACAAGCACCCGTCAGAAGGATCCCTCAGCCAAAGATGACCTCGCTGATCACACCCCAGACAGCGACAGTCTGTCACCCCTTCCCTCCAGGCTGCGGTCACATAAGCCTCCTCGTGCCCAGTGGCCATTTTGGAAAGAAGTCCTTGAAGATGAGGAAATCTGAAAAAATGGATTCTCCAAAGGGAACTGATTGAAGCACTGAATTGAACTGCGTTTAACAGACTGGAATACATTTTAAAATGCTCTCCAGAACCCAGCAGGTGGCTTTGGAAACAATTAGATCAGTTTGGGAAAATGAGGGGCCTTTTTTTATCTGTCCACACGGGGCTACAGTGTGAGTAAACCTGCAACTCTTTCCCAAAGTATTTGTTGCTAGGATTATTTGTTTAAAATCTACCACTCATTTTAGACTGTAAACTCCAAGGAAACAAGGAAAGAAACTGTTTAGTTATTGTTTTTGTATTGCAATATCTGCACTACTGAGCGTGAGGCAGGCACTCCGACATTTCGTACTATAAACACTGATGAATGCAGGGGCACCTGGGTGTCTCAGTTGGTTGAGCCGCTGACTCTGGCTCAGGTAATGATCTCCCCTTTCTGAGTTCGAGCCTTACATCCGGCTCTCTGCTGTCAGCGCAGAACCCACTTCAGATTCTCTGTCCCCTTCTCTCTCAGCCCCTCCTCTGCTCACGCTCTCTCAAAATTAAAGAAAACATTTTTAAAAATGAATGCATGCCTACAGATTTAGCTCTGTATTAATGATTCGCCCGTACCGTGAAGCAAATCTGTCCCTTAAAATGTATTAAATATATTCTAGATACTTGAAACACCCTGTAAGATAAAAGAGCTTTGTTTTGATTTGTTTTCAAGAAAAAGCTGGTCAAGGCCAGGACGCGTTATTGTGTTACAAGTAAAATATAAGTGGCCCCCAGAGTGGATGCCTCTTGTCACTAACTCGTTGGCAGGGGATGGAGGTGGTGATATCAATTTTTTTTTCCCCTCCAGAGGGAAAAAAGGCTATCCTTCCCAGCTTCAGTGGTAAAGGAAGAATAAACAATACATATTATTATGAAATTGGCATACAATGAAGACGTGCCTATTTAAAAAAAAAAAAGCTGGCTACTCAAATAATGTATAACATTTAACAACATCCTTTCCAAGGCTGGCTGGTAAATCCTGGGCCTGATAAACACCTGTCCCGTGGGAGGGGCAGCTCAGAGTTTGAAAAGAGATGCCTGACAAAAGGGTAAATGTCCGTAAGAAATCAGAAATGAGAGCTGCTTTCCTTCTTCAGGAACTCAAAATGGAAGAAAACAAGAAACCTCTTCAAATAGCCTGCCTCCTCTTTACAAAACAAACAAACAAACAAATCACAAACCACTCTGAGGCCATGAGAACAAAGAGATAGAAAGGTGCCTTAACCTTAGTTACAGTTTTATCAGTTTGTGCCATGACACGGACGTTATTTACTACAAGTGTTGAAGTTCTAAGCCAAGTTGTTTCTGGTCCAAGCCTCTTGCTTCTTTTCCCACAAGTGTGCATCTGTATGCTGTGTTATGCAGTTGAAGACACTTCTGTTTGTGAGAATAAATCTTCATTTACAAAATTTTTTGTGGGGGGCACGTGGGTGGCTCAGTCGGTTAAGGATCCGACTGTGGCTCAGGTCAAGAGCCCATGGTTCATGGTTTTGAGCACCATGTCAGGCTCTGTGCTGACAACTCAGAGCCTGGAGACTGCTTAGGATTCTCTCTCCCTCTCTCTCTCTCTGGCCCTCCCTCCAACTCTCTCTCTCTCTCTCTCTCAGAATAAGTAAATAAACTTTTAAAAAATTTAAAACAATTTTTTTAATTTTATTTTTTAAAATTTACATCCAAATTAGTTAGCATATAGAGCAACAGTGATTTCAGGAGTAGATTCCTTAGTGCCCCTTACCCATTTAGCCCATCCCCCCTCCCACAACCCCTCCGGTTAAGTAACCCTCAATTTGTTCTCCATATTTATGAATCTCTTCTGTTTTGTCCCCCTGTCTGTTTTTATATTATTTTTGTTTCCCTTCCCTTATGTTCATCTGTTTTGTCTCTTAAAGTCCTCATATGAGTGAAGTCATATGATTTTTGTCTTTCTCTGACTAATTTCGCTCTGCATAATACCCTCCAGTTCTATCCATGCAGTTGCAAATGGCAAGATTCCATTCTGTTTGATTCCCTAGTAATACTCCATTGTGTATATATACCACATCTTCTTAAATTTTTTTTTTCAACGTTTATTTATTTTTGGGACAGAGAGAGACAGAGCATGAACAGGGGAGGGGCAGAGAGAGAGGGAGACACAGAATCGGAAACAGACTCCAGGCTCCGAGCCATCAGCCCAGAGCCTGACGCGGGGCTCGAACTCACGGACCGCGAGATCGTGACCTGGCTGAAGTCGGATGCTTAACCGACTGCGCCACCCAGGCGCCCCAGTATACCACATCTTCTTTATCCATTCATCCATCGATGGACATTTGGGCTCTTTCCATACTTTGGTTATGGTTGATAGTGCTGCTATAAACATGGGGGTGCATGTGTCCCTTCGAAACAGCACAACTGTATCCTGTGGATAAGTACCTAGTAGTGCAATTGCTGGGTCTAGGGTAGTTCTATTTTTAGTTTTTTGAGGATCCTCCATACTCTTTTCCAGAGTGGCTGCACCAGCTTGCATTCACACCAACAATGCAAAAGAGATCCTCTTTCTCCGCATCCTCGCCAACATCTGTTGTTGCCTGAGTTGTGAATGTTAGCCATTCTGACAGGTGTGAGGTGATATCTCACTGTGATTTTGATTTATATTTCCCTGGTGATGAGTGATGTTGAGCATTTTTTCATGTGTCGGTTGGCCATCTGGATGTCTTCCTTGGAGAAGTGTCTATTCATGTCTTTTGCCCATTTCTTCACTGGATTATTTGTTTTTTGGGTGTTGAGTTTGATAAGTTCTTTATTGATTTTGGATACTAACCCTTTATCTGATATGTTATTTGCATATATCTTCTCCCATTCTGTCAGTTGCCTTTTAGTTTTGCTGATTGTTTCCTTCGCTGTGCAGAACCTTTTTATTTTGATGAGGTCCCAGTAGTTCATTTTTGCTTTTGTTTCCCTTGCCTCTGAGACGTGTTGAGTAAGAAGTTGCTGTAGCCAAGATCAAAGAGGTTTTTGCCTGCTTTCTCCTTGAGGATTTTGATGGCTTCTTGTCTTACATTGAGGTCTTTTATCCATTTTGAGTTTATTTTTGTGTCTGGTGTAAGAAAGTGGTCCGGGTTCATTCTTCTGCATGTCCCTGTCCAGTTTTCCCAGCACCACTTGCTGAAGAGACTGTCTTTATTCCATTGGGTGTTCTTTCCTGCTTTGTCAAAGATTAGTTGGCCATACGTTTGTGGGTTCATTTCTGGGTTCTCTATTCTGTTTTATTGATCTGAGTGTCTGTTCCTGTGCCAGTACCATACTGTCTTGATGATTACAGCTTTGTATATAGCTTGAAGTCTGGGATTCTGATGCCTCCTGCTTTGGTTTTTTTTTTCAAGATCGCTTTGGCTATTCGGGGTCTTTTCTGGTTCCAAACAAATTTTAGGATTATTTGTTCTAGCTCTGTGAAGAATGCTGGTGTTACTTTGATAGGGATCGCATTGAATATGTAGATTGCTTTGGGTAGTATCGACATTTTAACAATATTTGTTCTTCCTCTCCAGGACCACGGAATCTTTTTCCATTTTTTTGTGTGTCTTCTTCAATTTCTTTCATAAGATTTCTATAGTTTTCAGTGTATAGATTTTTTTCCTTCTTTGGTTAGACTTATTCCTAGGTATTTTATGTTTTTGTGCAACTGTAAATGGGACTGATTCCTTGATATCTCTTTCTGTCGCTTCATTGTTGGTGTATAGGAATGCAAACGATTTCTGTGCATTGATTTTATATCCTGCAACTTTGCTGAATTCATGAATCAATTCTAGCAGTTTTTGGTGGAATCTTTTGGGTTTTCCATATACAGTATCCTGTCATCTGCGAAGAGTGAAAGTTTGACCTCCTCCTGGCAGATTTGGATGCCTTTTATTTCTTTGTGTTGTTGGATTGCAGAGGCTAAGACTTCCAATACTATGTTGAATAACAGTGGCGAGAGTGGATATCCCTGTATTGTTCCTAACCTTAGGAGGAAAGCTCTCAGTTTTTCCCCATTGAGGATGATATTAGCGTTGGGTCATTCATATATGGCTTTTATGATCTCGAGGTATGCTCCTTCTATCCCTACTTTCTTGAGGGTTTTTATCAAGAAAGGATGCTGTATTTTGTCAAATGCTTTCTCTGTATCTATTGAGAGGATCAGACGGTTCTTGTCCTTTCTTTTATTAATGAGATGAATCACATTAATTGTTTTGCGGATATTGAACTAGCCCTGCATCCCAGGTATAAATCCCGCTTGGTCGTGGTGAATAATTTTTTTAATGTATTGTTGGATCCGGTTGGCTAATATCTTGTTGAGGATTTTTGCATCCATGTTCATCAGGGAAATTGGTCTATAGTTCTCCTTTTTAGTGTGGTCTCTGGTTTTGGAATCAAGGTAATGCTGGCTTCATAGAAAGAGTTTGGAAGTTTTCCTTCCATTTCCATTTTTTGGAACAGTTTCAAGAGAATAGGTGTTAACTCTTCCTTAAATATTTGGTAGAATTCCCCTGGAAAGCCATCTGGCCATGGACTCTTGTTTTTTGGCACGTTTTTTATTACTAATTTGATTTCCTTACTGGTTATGGGTCTGTTCAAATTTTCCATTTCTTCCTGTTTCAGTTTTGGTAGTGTACATATTTCTAGGAATTTGTCCATTTCTTCCAGATTACCCATTTTATCATCTTATAATTGCTCATAATATTTTCTTATTATTGTTTTTATTTCTGTTGTTTTGGTTGTGATCTCTCCTCTTTCATTCTTGATTTTATTTATTTGGGTCCTTTCCTTTTTCTTTTTGATCAAACTGGCTAGTGGTTTATCAATTTTGTTAATTCTTTCTGAGAACCAGCTTCTGGTTTCATTGATCTGTTCTACTGGGTTTTTTTGTTTGTTTGTTTGTTTGTTTGTTTGTTTCGATAGCATTAATTTCTGCTCGAATCTTTATTATTTCCTGTCTTCTTCTGGTTTTGGGTTTTATGTGCTGTTCTTTTTCCAGCTCCTGAAGGCGTAAGGTTAGGTTGTGTATCTGAGATCTTTCTTCCTTCTTTAGGAAGGCCTGGATTGCTATATACTTTCCTCTTATGACCCCCTTTGCTGCATCCCAGAGGTTTGGAGTTGTGGTGTTATCATTTTCATTGACTTCCATATACTTTTTAATTTCCCTTTAACTGCTTGGTTAGCCCATTCATTCTTTAGTAGGATGTTCTTTAGTCTCCAAGTATTTGTTACCTTTCCAAATTTTTTCTGGTGGTTGATTTCGAGTTTCATAACGTTGTGGTCTGAAAATATGCATGGTATGATCTCGATCTTTTTGTACTTGCTGAGGGCTGATTTGGTCCCAGTATATGGTCTATTCTGGAGAATGTTCCATGTGCACTGGAGAAGAATGTATATTCTGCTGCTTTAGGATGAAATGTTCTGAATATATCTGTTAAGTCCGTCTGGTCCAGTGTGTCATTCAAAGCCATTTTTTCCTTGTTGATTTTTTTTTATTAGATGATCTGTCCATTGCTGTGAGTGGGGGTGTTGAAGTCTCCTACTATTATGGTATTACTATCGATAAGTTTCTTTATGTTTATGATTAATTGATCTATATATTTGGGTGTTGCCACATTTGGTGCATAAATGTTTACAATTGTTAGGTCTTCTTGGTGGATAGACCCCTTGATTATGATATAATGTCCTTCTGCATCTCTTGATACAGTCTTTATTTTAAAGTCTAGATGGTCTGATATAAGTATGGCTACTCTGGCTTTCTTTTGTTGACCATTAGCATGATAGATGGTTCTCCAGCCCCTTACTTTCTATCTGAAGGTGTCTTTAGGTCTAAAGTGGGTCTTTTGTAAACAGCATATAGATGGATCTTGTTTTCTTATCCATTCTCTTACCCTATGTCTTTTGATTGGAGCATTGAGTCCAGTGACATTTAGAGTGAGTACCAAAAGACACGAATTTATTGTCATTATGATGTTTGTAGAGTTGGAGTTTCTGGTGGTGTTCTGTGGTCCTTTTTGTCTTTGTTGCTTTTGGTCTTTATTTAATAGTTTTGTTTTGTTTTTTTTTAATCTTTTCTCCCCTCAGAGAATCCCCTTAAAATTTCTTGCAGGGCTGGTTTAGTGGTCACAAACTCTTTTAATTTTTGTTTGTCTGGGAAACTTTTTATCTCTCCTTCTATTTTGAATGACAACCTTGCTGGATAAAGAATTCTTAGCTGCATGTTTTTCTGATTCAGCACACTGAATATATCCTGCCACTCCTTTCTGGCCTGCCACGTTTCTGTGGATAGGTCTGCTGAAAACCTCATCCGTCTTCCCTTGTAGGTTAGGGACTTTTTTTCCCTTGCTGCTTTCATGATTCTCTCCTTCCTGAGTATTTTGGGAATTTGACTATGATATGCTTTGTTGTTAGTTGGTTTTTGTTGAATCTAATGGGGGTCCTCTGTGCTTCCTGGATTTTGATGTCTGTGTCTTTCCCCAGGTTAGGAAAGTTTTCTGCTATGATTTGCTCACATAATCCTTCTACCCCTATTTCTCTCTCTTCCTCTTCTGGGACCCCTATGATTCTGATGTTGTTCCTTTTTAATGAGTCACTGATTTCTCTAATTCTTAAATTGGGCTCTTTTGCCTTAATCTCCCTTTTTTTCTGCTTTGTTATTCTCTACGTTTGTCCTCTGTATTGCTGATTCTCTGTTCTGCCTCATCCATCCTTGCTGCCATTGCATCCGTCCGTGATTGCAGCTCAGTTATAGCATTTTTTATTTCATTCTGGCTATTTTTTTACTTCTTTTATCTCTGCAGAAAGGGATTCTAATCTATTTTTGACTCCAGCTAGTATTCTTATTATCGTGATTCTAAATTCTGGTTCAGACATCTTGCGTGTATCTGTGTTGGTTAAATCCCTGGCTGTCATTTCTTCCTGCTCTTTCTTTTGGGGTGAATTCATTCGTTTTTTTCATTTTGAAGGGAGAAAAGGAATTAATGAGGTAGAAAAATTGAAATTAAAAATTAAAATTAAAAAAATATTAAAATTAAAAATTACGCGCACACACACACACACACACACACACAAATTGAATAGATGATGCTAAACCCTAGGTGTGTTTTGGTCTGGGTGTTGAAAGTGGTGTGACAGATGAGAGAAAAAAAATGGGAGGAGAAAAAAAAAGGAAATCGTTTGAGAATTTGAAAAAAATGAATCACTGAAGTAGACTAAAATGAGATGATGGGGGTAAAATAGAATTTGAAAAAATATACACAAAATTAAAGAATATAGTAGAAAAAAATTAAAGAAAACTATTTTTAATAAAAATTAAAAATAAATATGAATTTTTCTTTTTCTGTATTTAAGAAAAAAAGAAAAGAAAAGAAAAAGAGAAAAAAGATTTAAAAAGAAAGAAAAATCCTTTGAAAATTTGAAAAAGTGAATACACTGTAGTAGACTAAAATAAAATGATGGAAGTAAAATAGAATTTGAAAAAATTTACATAAAAGCAAAAAATATAGTAATAAAAATTAAATAAAATATTTTAAACGAAATTGAAAGTAAAAATGAAGTTTTTCTCTTTCTGCATTCAAGAAAAAGAAAAGAATTGAAAAATAGAAAAAAAGAAAAAGAAAGAAAAAAAGGAAATTGTTTGAAAATTTGAAAAGGTGCATACACTGAAGTAGAATAAAATAAAATGATGGAAGTAAAATAGAATTTGAAAAAATTTACACAAAAGTAAAAAATATAGTAATAAAAATTAAAGAAAAATATTTTTAATAAAAATTGAAAATAAAAATGAATTTTTTCTTTCTATATTCAAGAAAGAGAAAAGAATTGTAAAAGAGAAAAAGAAAAAAAAAGAAAGAAAGAAAATTGAATAGATGAACCTGCTAACAGATTGAAGTAGGACTGAAATTGCTTTGTTTTCCCCTAGAAGTCAGTGTATGCAGCGCTTTGTAGTCCATAAACTAAGCCGGCGGTGAGACTTGTGTTCTTGAAGAGGGAAGTTGGCCCAGTTGGGTGGGGTTGAGTGTAATGGCTCTCCTCTCCACCAGATGGCGCTGCTAGCCTACTGGGGTGGATTGTTGCCACGCTCATAGGTGTGTATGCGCATGCGCGGCAGTGGTAAAAATGGTGCCACCCATTTTTGGCGTCCACTCCCCTCTTTCTCAATCTCCGTGACCAGGCCCCAGGCAGTACCTCTCTCCCGAGTTTTGTGTCAGATGCGGCTGTTTTCCCCAGCCCCTTACTTCCGAAGGACTGCGGCTTTGACCCGTTCTGCCCCTCTGCGGGAGGGTCTCACCGAGCAATGGCCGAATGAGCAATGGCCAAATGAGCAATGGCCGAGTGTCGGCTGCACCCAGGATCGCTTGCGGGACCCTGCTGCTGCCGGTGCCCCAAGACTGCGGCCAGGTGCCACCCGCCCCAGAAAAAGTTCGCGAGATGGTGTAGCTGCAGCGTTTCAGGGATTATGGAAAATCACAACACACATCTGGCACCAGGCTTCAGCCTTAAGGACCTTGTTCCAGCACCAGCGAATGTGGCCGTTTTCTGGGGTCTGCTGGGACCAGGTGGCTTCAACGGTCTCCACCAAATGTCCTTACAGCAGTGGAACCGCTTTTCCCCGTGTGGCCGAGAACCTCCCGGACCCCACTCTGTTCCTGGGGATTTGCCCTTCCCACCAGAGCACCGCCAGGTATGGAGCTGCGGAGTTGCAGCCTTTGCGCTCCCCATGTTTCCAGTCTTAATGGAATTTAAACCCTCTCCTTTCTCCTTTCTCCCTTCTCCCTTTTTAGTTTAATCCCTGCGGCTGTTCTCCAATTTTCCACTTTGTCTCCAGCTCCTTTTGGGGAGGGGTGCTTTTCCTGTATTCTCCCCCTCTCCCCAGTCTCCATCCTCTCTCTGCCTGAAAAAACAGTTCCCTACCTCTCATGGCTTCTCGCTTCCTAAATTCACCTCTCCGCACTGCGTACCTGCTGAATTCTGTGGTTCAGGTTGTGCAGATTGTTGTGTTAATCCTCCAATCAGTTTTCTAGGTGTGTAGGATGGTTTAGTGTCGGTCTGGCTGTATTTCATGGATGCGAGACACACAAGAAACTTCCATGCTGTTCCGCCATCTTGGCTCCTCTCCAAAAAATTTTTTTTAAGATTTGACAGTAGGTGATTACCTCACTAAACATAAATTATTTCAGTAGTTGTACTTTGTCCAGGAATAGACTGTAGGTGGCCCTTAAGTAAATAATTATTTGGCCCTTTGACTGTATATGGCCCTTAAGTAAATATTTACCCAGGGCTGGGTCAATTCGTAATCAGAAAGAGTAATCCCAGATCTTCTCAAGTCCTAGTCAAGACTCTTTGGGTTGAAAACCATGCAGACTCTCTCCAAATTACACAAAATGAACAGAAATGAGTGAAATGACCCAGGAATATTCATAGAATCAAGTGCAAGTACAAGACTTGGGACTGGAACCCAGGCTTGGGAAGCCACAGAAAGTTCCTCTCTGGTGCTTTTTTGGAAGTTTTTGGTGCCTCCTCTCTGCTTTCCTCTGAGCATCTACTTGACTATTCTCTCCACAGACTCAGTTTCTTTACTTCTAGAAGAAAATGACTCATTGGGTCCTCTAAAAGTTCTCCACCAACCACTAGGAATGCCCTTGTCCCGGTGGCACATTCCCAGGAAAGTAAACTCTGCTGGCCCAGGCTATCAGTGGACTGGCTCCCCTCTGGCCATATCATCAGTTAACGTTTTGTCAGGGTAATGGAAGCCTTCCCTGTATGCCAAGATGCAGGGTTTTATGTCATGGAATAGGAGGACCACACAGCCGTTGGAAAGAATGGAAGATGGACCATCAGGCAAAAAAGTGTGTCATCTCAGCCTGCACAGCCAAGCAGTGGTTTTCAAGAACTCACCCCAAAATCATTAAGAATCTCAATATCTTTGGGGTTACCCACCCATTTATCTCTATCCACAACAGGGAGATTCTCAAGAAGTTTGCCAAGGAGATGCTTCCACGATCAAGAACCTTCTGGAAGCTCCCACTCCATGTTAGCCTGCAGCACAGATGAGTGATTCACAGAAGTGGCTGCAAGCTCTCTCAGCTGCCTGTATCCCCAAAACGGTGGTTGGCAGGAACTTGCCCAGACACTGCTGTGAACCCTGGGTCTGCCTACAGATGCTTCCAGACAATAATTATTTCTTCTCTTCTGTCTGCTAAGTCTCATGAGCGCCTCTTACTAGAAAACTCTGACCAGAACCCTATGTGGAGGGGGATTCTGGAAAATGCTGTTCTAAGCTTCTCCTGTGTGATATGGAGGAGATGGGGGAAGGGGGTGGTGGTGAGCTGAGCGTGGGGGCGTGCACATGTGAGTGTGTGTGCATGTGTACATGCCTGTATGTGCGCATATCCAGTGAGAAAACAGACAGGTCTTGGGAACTGGGGCATGGCCTAGCCATCACTTAATACCAGAAAAAGCAGATTTCCCAGACTTTCCTTTCTTGCCCTTTCCTACATAATCTGACAACAGTTCGTCTCAGCTTGCTTAAGAAAACTCACCACAACACATCCAAAGAACTCGTCTGTAGCTAACATTTGATGTTCTCATCTCCTCTGCATTCCCTCCTCCTTCTGCTTGCCCTAGGCCCTCGCTTTAATGTGCGCAGCCATATTCTCCGTGAGAATGACTTAGCCGCACGGGCATGGGAGTCAGGACTATCTAGTCAACCCACTGCTCCAGCCTGGGGCCCCAGCGTTTGACAGAATCGGGAGGGCAGCCAGGCCCAGCCAGTCAAGTCATCCCTGGATGGGAATTGGGGGAGGATTACAAAAGTATCCGTGATTACAAAATGTGAGGCCAGGATTCACAAGAGATGTAGAGAGCACAGAGACTTGATCATCTCTTTTATATCCCCAGATTCAGCAACCAACATCTGAGGTCAGTTCTTCTAGCATTTTCATTACACATGCCAATAAATCTCTCATTTTATTTAAGTCTATTTGAGTTAAATGTCTCTGTCAAACATCTTAACTAGTAAATAAACGTAACTAAATCTGGTCTACACTTTTCCTCCGCTTGCATGTTCTTTGTGCCGTTTCCCTGCCCCACCTCTACCTGTTGAAATCCCAATTACCCTTTCCCACCAGGCCAAATGTCACCTTCTTCCAAATGGAGCCTACCCTGTTCCCCTGGACTTCCCTTCCCCCCCTATGGTGGGAGGGCCATATTTACTCCACGCTCTCTGTCCTGAGTAAGTTGTTCACACACATTCTCCCCACGGTGTGAATACTGTAACACTACAGTGTTAAGCATTAAGTTCTAGGGAGCCAGTGTCTTATTCATCTTTGTATTTATCCCTGAACTGAGGGCTTGCATGGTAAATACTAACTAAACAGTTATTGAATTTAAAAAATGCCCCAAACCAACAACCACCGAAACAACCATACCCAAAATGGACTTGAGTAGACATTTCTCCAAAGAAGATGCATGAGGGATCAGTAAACACAGGGAAAAATGCCCAACACTATCAGACATTAATTAGGGAAATGCAAACAAAACCATGAGATACCATCTCACACCCATTATCGACAAACCAAACAAACAAACAAGCAAACAAACAAACAAGAAAAACAGAAAATAGTGAGCGTTGGTGAGGATGTGGAGGAAATTTGAACCCTTGTAAATTGCTGGTGGTAATGTAAAAATAGGGAAGCCTCTGTGGAAAAGAGTATGGCAGTTGCTTAAAATTTAAACATAGTTATCATATGATCCAGCAATTCCACTCCTAGATATATGCCCCAAAGAATTAAAAGCAGGAACTGAAACAAATATTTGTACACTCGTGTTCATAGGGGCATTAGTCACAACATAGCCAAAAGGTGGAAACAGCCCATGTGTCCACTGACAGATACACAGATAAACGAAACATGGCGTAGCCTTACAATGGAATATCATTCAGCTGTAAGAAGGAAAGAGATTCTGACACGGGCTACAACCATGGAAGAAATTTGAAGACATTATGCTAAGTGGTATAAGCCAGTCATAAAAAGACAAATGCTGAGCGATTCCACTTATGAAGTGTCTACAGTAGTGTTTAGCATGGAGACAATGTAGTACGGTTGCTTCAAGAGTCTGGGAGGAAGGGGGAAGAGGGTGTTGTGCTGAAGACGGACAGAGTTTCAGTCTGGGATGACGAAAAAGATCTGTGCCCAGCTAGCGGTGAAGGTTACGACAGCGGAACGGAATATGGATGTATTTAATGCCGCTAAATTCCACACTTACAAATGGCTAAAATGGTTAATTTCATGTCATGTGTACCATACCACGATCATGATTGCCTGCAAGGTCGTTTTTTTTTTTTCACTTTTCTTTTAATGTGTGTTTATTTTTAGAGAGAGAAAGACAGAGTGTGAGTGGGGGAGGGGCACAGAGAGAGGGAGACATAGAATCCGAAGCAATTGCCTGAAATTTTGGACCAGTTGTTAAACTTAGGGAGCCTTTCGTGGTGCCGACATCTCATCCCATTCCCAACAACCAAATACAGGGCAGATATAATTTTCCCCCTTCTAGAGATGAGGATGCTGAGGTTCTGAAGACTTATGTTGTGTCCAGAGTTATTACATTTTGGATTAGGTCTCCGGACTCTTGAATTCCAGGCTTTTTCTGCTACTTCTTTCAGCATTAATTACCTTCTGCTTAGTGCAAAGGGAGTTCCTAAGCCAGAGCCTCACACACATCATTTGCCAGAAGGGCTACTGTGGGTCTGCATGGGCCTCCTAATGTCATGAGGACATTATGTTCACCTCCCTGGAGCAGTGGCTTTGCTACGTGTTCCTGGGGTTGCCAGTGTCATGGACTGAATGTCTGTGCCCCCCCACCCCCCGCCAAATTCGTATGTTGAAGCTTTAACCCCCAGTGTGGTTGTATTTGGAATTGGAACCTCTAAGGAAGTCGTCAAGGTTAAATGAGGTCAGAAGGGCAGGGCCCTGATCCAATGGAATTTGTATCCTTCTAAGAAGATAACACCAGAGGCCTTGCTCCCCCACCCTCCCCACTTGAGCACAAAGAAGAGGTCATGTGATCACACGGTGAGATAGCAGCCACCTCCAAACCTAGAGAGGAGGCCACAGATGAACCAACCTTGATCTTGGACTTCCCAGACTCTAGAACAGTGAGAAATTAATTCTGTTGATTAAGCCCCTCAGTCTGTGTGGGATTTTGTTATAGCTGCCCAGGCTGACTAATACACCAAATCAAGAAAGCAATATGATCAAAAGTGTGTAGCACGTTTGTGTACAGCAATGTGTGTGTAGTATTCCTAGAAAACATACCCAAGAAAACCTCGTAGGAAAATGATTTCTAGTGGCCTCCCTCTTGGTAGCCTCCCCCTCAGAGAAAGTGGCTGTACGTGCTGGTTGAGACATCAGTCTCAGGTATTCCAACATCACCGGCCTCTCCAGGAGAAAGGCAGACAATCAAATCCGTGGACCTTGATCTAGGCAGCTCTGCCTCCCACGGTGTGTTCACCTCAGTTCCCTCTGAGGATTTTTAGAATCCCAGCCCATCTTTGGCTGAGAAGCCCGGGACTAAGCAGCTGTCAGCTTGGCTCTCATTCTGGTGGCAGATTTTCTAGTCCAATGGGTACCACTCAACACCCATGCAGTATGAGCAGAGTCTGAGCAGCTTGGCTGTCATCTGCACATTCTGGTGCTCCTTGAATGTGGGGTACTCCCTTGAGACACAGACTGGACCTCATGGGAAGACTACCGATAAAAATAACAAAGAAAACAGTTAGTTTTCTTAAATCATGTCATGGAGAGCTCCAGATGAGGGCTATGTTCACTGTTAAAAGAAAGGAATGAGGGGCGCCTGGGTGGCTCCAACAGTTGAGCGTCCAACTCTTGATTTCAGCTCAGGTCATGATCCCAAGGTCGTGGGATCAAGCCCCACATCAGGCTCTACGCTGAGCATGGAACCTGCTTAGATTCTCTCTCTCTCTCTCTCTCTCTCTCTCTCTCTCTCTTCCTCTGCCCCTCCCCTGCTCACATACACTCTATCTCTCTCTTTCAAAACTAAAAAAAAATTGTGTGTGTATACACACACACACACACACACACACAATTTTTTTTAAAAAAAAAGAAAGGAGGGGCACCTGGGTGGCTCAATTGGTTGAGCCTCCGACTTCAGCTCAGGTCATGATCTTGCGGTCTGTGAGTTCAAGCCCCACGTGGGGCTCTGTGCTAACAGCTCAGAGCCTGGAGCCTGTTTCAGATTCTGTGTCTCCTTCTCTCTCTGACCTTCCCCCATTCATGCTCTGTCTCTCTCTGTCTCAAAAATTAAAAATAAAACGTTAAAAAAAAAAAAGAAAGAAATTTAGCACATACTGAACACCTATCATGTGCCAGGGAATGAGGAAAGACTTTCCCACAGAATTCAAAACAACCCTGCAAATTACAGGTTACTATCCCAATTCTTTAATTGTGGTAAAATAACACATAACCATCTTAATCACTTTTCAGCCTATAGCTCTGTGGCATTTAGTACATTAACACTGTTGTGCAACCATCCAGCTAGAACTCTTCTCATCTTCCCAAACTGAAACTCTGCATCCATTAAACACTAACTTCCATTGCCCACTTCCCCCAGACCCTGGCGACAGCTATTCTATTTTTTGCCTCTGTGAATTTGACTTCTCAGGATACCTGAATCACACAGTATTTGTCTTTTAGTGACTGGCTTATTTCGCTTAGCATGAAGTCCTTGAGGTCCATCCATGTGGTAGCCTGTGTCAGAATTCCCTAGTCTTAAAGGCTGAATAATATTCCATTGTGTGTATATATCACGTTTTGTTTATACATTCATCCATGGATGGACTCCAGAGGGTTTAACTTTCTGTTTAATTTTTTGATGTACCACTGCACTGTTCTCCATTGTGGCTATAATATAGTATTTTCTATTCCCACCAACAGTACACAAAAGTTCCAATTTCTTCACATCCTTGCCAAAACTTGTTATTTCCTTATTACCTTTTTTAAAATGGGAGTATGGTGCTATCTCATTATGGTTTTGATTTGCATTTCCCTAATGTCTAATATTGAGCATCTTTGCATGTGTTTATTGGCCGCTTGTATATTTTCTTTGGAGAAATGTCTGTTTGAGACCTTCGCCTGTTCTTGAATAAAATTGTTTTTTGTTGTTGAGTTTTAAGAATTCTTTACACATTCTGGCTCAGTCAGTTGGGGCTGACTTCGGCTCAGGTCATGATCTCACGGTTTGTGAGTTTGAACCCCATGTCAGGCTCTGTGCTGATAGCTCGGAGCCTGGAGCCTGCTTCAGATTCTATGTCTCCTCCTTTCTCTGTCCCTCCACCACTCACTTTCTGACTCTCTCAAAAATAAATTAGCATTTAAAAAAAGAATTCTTTATACATTCTGGATATTAACCTCTTATCAGATATATGATATCTGATCATCTCCCATTCCACTGGCTGCCTTTTCACTCCATTAATTTTGTCATTTGATGATGTTTTTAATTTTGGTATAGTTCAACTTATCTATTTTTTTAATTTTGTTTCTTGTGCTTTTAATGTCAGATCAAAAAAAATCATTGTCAAATCCAATATCATGAAGCTTTTTTCAGTTTTTTCTAAGAGTTTTACAGTTTTAGCCATTAAGTTTAAGTCTTTGATCCATTTTGAGTTAATTCTTATATATGGTATAAGGTAAGGGTCCAACTTCATTCTTTTTACCTGTAGATATCCAGTTTTCCCAGTATCATTTAATGAAAAGATTGCTTTTTCTGCATTGAATGATCTTGGCACCCTTGTTGAAAATCCTTTGACCACATTTGCAGGAGTTTCTTTCTGAATGCTTCAGTCTATTTCCTTGCTTGTATGCCTGACTTTCTGCCATTACCACACTGTTTTGATTACTATAGCTTTGTAGTGAGTCTTGAAATCAGGAAATGTGACTCCTCCAGCTTTGTTCTCTTTCAAGATTATTTTATCTATTTATGGTCCCTTAAGATTCCATATTGATTTTAAGGTAAATTTTTCTATTTCTTCAAAAACTGCCATTAAGCTTTTACTAGGGATGGCATTGAATCTTTGTTCAATGGCTTTGAGTAGTAGACATCTTAACAGTAGTATTAAGTCTTCCAATCTATGGATATGGGATGTCTTTTCACTTATTTGTGTCTTCTTTAATTTCTTTCAGCTCCATTCTGTAGTTTTCAGTGCACAAGTCTTTCGCCTCTTTGGTTAAGTTAATTCCTAAGTATTTTATTCCTTTTGTTACAATTGTATGTAGAATTGTTCTTTTAAACTCCTTTTTGGATTATTCATTGTCAGTGCATAGAAATGCAATTGATTTTTGTGTGTTGATTTTGTATCCTGCAACTTTTCTGTATTCATTTATTAGTTTAACAGTTTTGTATGTGTCCATGAGTGTGCATAGTCTTTATGGCTTTCTACATATAAGATCATGTCAGCCGCAAACAGAGATCATTTTACTTCTTCTTTTCCAGTTTGTATGCTTCTTATTTATTTTTCTTGCCTAATTGCTCTGGCTAGGACTCCCAGTCCTGTTAAATAGAAGTGGTATAAGTGTACATCTTTGTCTTGTTCTTTATCTTGGAGGAAAAGCTTTCAGTCCTTCACTATTGAGTATGATGTTGTCTGTGGGTTTTTCATATATGACTTTTACTATACTGAGGTAAGGTAGTTTGCTTCTATTCCTAGTGTATTGACTGCTTTTATCATAAAAGCGTGTTAGATTTTGTCAGTTGCTTTTTTTGGCATCCATTGAGACAGTGATATGCTTTTTTTCCTCCTTTATTCTGTGAATGTTGTGTTTGACATTGATGGATTTTTATATGTTGGACAATCCCTGCATTCCAAGACTAAATCCCATTTGGTAATGGCGTCTAATACTTTCCGTGTGTTGTTGAATTTCATTTGTTACTGCTTTGTTGAGAAATGATCCCAATTTTTACAGATGAAGAAATTAAACCCCAAAGATGTGAGATAATTTAAGCCTGTCTGATTCCAGAATCCATGCCATTTTCACTATGCCAGTCTGCCTCTTATTACTCCACAGTGGGGTGGGGAAGGGAAATTGTGGGCTAGCAAATACCAGCTCTGTGACTTTATAAGAAGAAGAAAAATTCATTCATTTCTGAGCCTTAGTTTGTGCTTCTATAAAATAGGGATGATGATACCTATTTTCCAGCACTGTTTAGATAAGATAAGGACTGTAACACCCTAAAACATCCTGAGCTTTTAGTTAATGGAAGCATGTATGGCCCTCAGCCACCGAGGTGGACTCTTCCCATCTCAAAATGCAGCTTGTTCCCCAACTTGAGACAGAGGCTTCGTGTGTGGTTTTTTGGCCAAATTACTGATCTCTTCTCTTTACTATAAATATTCCAGAAGGCTTAAAACCTTCAACAGGTTGTCCTGTGACTTTATGTTCTGGCCAACAAGGAGGTTTCCTTTCCCCCGATGACTCATTTACTCCTTTTGGCAGCCTCCCCCCTCCCCAATACCTTTGGCCATTGACATTTCAAATATCCTTTTCTTTTGGCTCTTCTTCAGCAGCCTCAACTCATGTCTTAAATTCTTTCCCTTCCTTCTCTTCTTTTTTCGCAAGCTTGGTGAACAGAGCATTGGTAGCGAAGATACCTAGCATTTTTAGGAGCGCTTCCCCCACATTCGTCACAATAATTTCATGCAGATCATTTCTGAGCCCAGCATGCAGACAGGGTGCCTGGGGCTCATAGTGGTGATGAGATTTTTCCAAAACATGCTAATGGGGAAAGGGAACAAGAGATGGCAAATCCAGAAATTTGACTTCTGGCTTTCGGGGCTACACACTCTTCCACTTAACGAGAATTTGTTCATTTCCTTGGAAATGAGAAGCACAATGCGTGAATCCTGAGAACGCCTTCACAGTGCAGCTTGAGAGGGATCTGCGTGAGGACCACAGGGGTACACAGAGGAAGGAGCTGTGCGCTGGCCACAGGGAGGAAGTTACAACTTGAACTACAAGGGTTGCAGTGAGAAATGCTATTAAACTGCACTTTATATGCAGGAACATATAGACAACTGAGCTCCAAGAGCCAATGTTTACGTAGTGTTTTCCACCCAAAGGGCCCAAAGCCCTCACTAAAGCTATAAATACCAGAATCCCTTCATCTTTGAAATACAGCCAGTTCCAGGCCCTGCTTAAATAGCCCGAAGCCCGTACATACAATGCATGTGTGTATGGTGAAAGAGGCCTTTATGAGTTTGCCGCTGCTGGAGGCCACAGAGAAGGGTGAGCAGAATGTTTTGGAATGTCTAGCAAATGACAGAGGCGGATTCTGGGGCCAAACTGCTTGGTGGTTACTGTGGGGCTGAGTTCTAATCTCTGGGGCTGCAGGCTGCCTGGCTGACCCGGCCTCTGTACTTGTCTCTACAGTACCCCTTGCCTGGTTCCTGCTCCAGAGGCAACATGGGAGGGTGCCGTTCTCTGGCCCCATGGGAGGTGTGGGCATTCACAGCCCTAGCACTTGCCCTGGCACCCTCCCAAGCCTGAGAGAGGCCCTCCTTCCTCCCAGACTGTGCCCCCACCCCCTCCTTGGATTCAAGAACTAGGCTACTCACATGCCCTGAACAAGCCCCCAGGTCCAGCATTTCATCTAGCTCACTTCCCTTTCCTAATTCATGCATTCATTCCTTAACAAACATTGCTTAGGACCTGCTAAGAGCCGCACCATGTGCCAGGCTCTGAATAGAACTGAATTAGACCGGCATGATCTGTCCTCCAAACCATAGCATCTGGTCAGGGAGCAAACCACAGAAAAGTAAATAAACAGAAAGCAAAATAATTGCAGATTGTGAAACATTCTTTAAAAGGAAAAAAAAAAAAAAGAACCCACATGGGATAAATAGCAGTTTGGTGGAGGGTCTGTGCTCCTTATATGGATAGTTGGAGAAGGCTCTCCAGGAACCAGGCGGGTGTAGGGGAGCCTCCAGTGCTGGGGTGGGAGATAAGAAAAGGCTTCCTTGCAGTGCTCTGGGACAGCAAGAAGGAGGCCGGTAAGCAAAGGGTGGGGGGACAGGAGACGAACTCTGACGGTGCTGGCTGTGTCCTCCTAATACGTGTGGCCCTAAAGGGAAGTTGAAATATATTGGAAGAGCAGGGGAAGCCATAGAAGGATTTTAAGCAGTGATAAGAGTGATACAGGGTGTGAGTGTGTGAACATGTGCGTGTTTTAATCGCTGCAGCTGCCGAATAAAAGAATGGATTACGGAGGTGAGAACGAAGCGAGAAAGAGGAGTTAGGAAAGTCTGGGATAGTCCAGGGGAACAACAATAGTAGCCTGGACCAGAGGAGTGAGGATGGAATTAGGGGAGAGGGGGCAGCTGATGAGGGACTAACTTCACGAGTAGAGCCAACAGGACTTGGTGGTGAATTGGAAGGTAGAGGAAGGTGAGGAACCCAGGGTGAGTGCTGGGTTTTTTGCTTGAGCACCTGGGTGGTTGATGGTATGACTTTCTAAAATAGAAAAGCCTGGGGACAGGCAAAGCAGTGACTGATGTGGGAAACAAAAGCAGAAGGAAATGGCAGAAAAAAATTAAATTTCCGTATAACCTACAGCGCTTTGACGAATACTTTTTTTTTTATTGAATATACTTTATTGTCAAATTGGTTTTGGAAAAAAGACAGTCTGTTTAACAAATGGTGCTGGGAGAACTGGACAGCAACACACAGAGGAATGAAACTAGACCACTTTCTTACACCGTACACAAAAATAAACTCGAAACGGATGAAGGACCTGAATGTGAGACAGGAAACCATTGACAAATACTTGAGGCCGGCAGAGTGTAGCATTTCTCCAGGAACTCCCTACTGTCTCGATGCTAATGCTTTGCTAGAGGGAAGAACAACCTTAGCTTGACCACAACTGGGCCTCCAGTAACCTGGGAGTCTTCTCTAGCATATGAAAGTCCCTTTGGAAACTTCCCCTTGACTTTACCTCCCCCAACTCCATAGTAATATAACCAGTCTCTCTTCATGGTCCCAGGGCAGCTCTTCCGGTTCACGGGTCCCATTCCTGTGACACCTTTTGGCACCAAAGACATCACCAAGAATTCTTTCTTGGCTGTCAGCTCCGAACACTCCCCCATGACCCCAAAACCCCATCAGTAACTAGGGACAGGGCAGCTTTGAGGGGTTGGTGGGAGGAGGAGATCCAAGTCATTGGTGGCTCTCTTGGATGGTGCCTTTCCATCCCCCCACCCCCACCCCATGCTTCCCTGCCCCCCAGCACACCTGGGCTGATTTGCTCCACCTGGAATGTGCTTCTCCCGCCTGTCCACCCCTGGCAGCCTCTTCTCTCCTTCACCACCCAATGCCCCTTCCAGGGTGAATGGGGGACCTGCTGGTACTTAGATATGTTGGTGTCATCTTCATTTGCTTCTTGTAGTTGACAGACTAAACCAATTTGAGATCTGGCAAGGCAAGATAGAGGAGGAGGTAGAGAAACCAGGGCCAGGGGCGCTGATCCTATATAGAAAAGACCTCCTAAATTACATCCACCAGCAGAGTACCAAAAGTCCCAACAGGTATGGAAACGTCCCCGCCGTGGAACTGAGGGATATAAATCAGCAATGGAGTGAGGTCAAGGTGCAGCAAGTGTCCTGATGGTTCTGAGTGATGGTCTTACTGAAAGGAGAACACTAGTGAGCAGCCACAAGGACAGGGGACGGGGTCCCACCCCCAGGGAAGAGGAAAGAGGGCAGGCAAGGGCTGGGTAGGGAATAAGGTGCAGACATACAGATGAGCCAACCCAGCAGGGGACAGGTATATCATCTCCCGTGTCTCCAAAGGGCGCCACACCCCCAGGCCACATGACTGTCAGAACTCTCCATCAGGTGTACCCAAGCTCTCCATTTACTGAGTGCCCACCACTTTCCAGGGTTGTGGCAGACAGCAATAGTGAGGTCCTGCTCACAACCACCTTAGGAGTGCCCTACCAGCTGTCCCGAAATACAGATGTGGACATAGACACAGAGAATTTTCATAGTTTGCCTAAGTGCTCAGAACTGGTAAGTAGTGGAGTCAGGAAGGGTTTTCCAGTGCAACTCATTCCAGAATTCCATCCATTCACCCTTTCCATCATGGCACCTCACCTTGGCTAGCTTACCTCAGGATGGACAGGGCTCATTATGTAGGCTAATGCGTTAGTAGTGACACCTGTAGGGGCCTTAGGAACAGTTGGGCCAGGCAGCAGCAGCAGCAGGAAGCTGACCATTAAACCTGCTTCCCATTCTGGAGTCCCTGGAGTCTTTCATAGTCCCTGTCAGGTTCCTTCCTCTCTGGCCTATGTGTCAATGGCTCTTGGTCCTCCAACAGCTAAATCCCAGATATTTCTGTAGTTTTATAGCTTAGAAAAGATGCGCCAAACACTTCTGAAGGATCGAAGGACAGACCCCACTCCAGAACCCTTCTTTGCGAGGCATGATTCTGTTCTGCCTAGCTTCTTGGTATTGTTTCTTGCTTCTGCAGGAGCCTTGTCTTAACATCCAGACCAGCGTCTCTCAACCTTTTCCCCTGAGAGCGCACTTCAAAAATGAGGACATGGGTGTAGATTGTGGGGGCAGGCAGGGGAAGCTTCTCTGGCCTCCCCTGACCCCTGATACCCTCAGCCCATTGAAGACACTCCATTGAGAAACTCTGCCACCTCTCCCCCAAGACACCTTGATGGGGGCTACTTACAGCTTTGTCTCTATCACCCCTTTGTTCATGTTCCTTCTTTTTCTTGTTAGAAACAGAATCCCTGAATGACCCAGCTTTGTTTTCTGACATTTCTGCTCTCAAGTCCATGCATTGGAAGTTGTGCCTGCCTTCCCTTCCCCTCTATCTCCACTCCTATCATTTCCTTTGAATCGGAGGCCCTTTGATGCTTTATTTATGTAAAATGTCTAGCATGTGTCTGGCACATGGTAGACACTCAAAATATGTTCTCTCAGTCCCCCTCTCTCCTATCCTAACATATGTACCAGGAAAATAACTAGATCATATGGCAACGATATATACCAGATTTTCTGGGGCAGTCCCAAATTTAAATAATTTTATCCTTTTCAAAAAGGCAACATGTTAAACGTATAATTACATGAAATTTAATTTTTGAAGAAAGATTTATTCAAGTATGGTGCGGGCAGGATTCTATGATGGCCTCTAGGAATTCTTGCCCTGCATAATCCCCAGGACTGATATAATATGGATTTTACTCTCATACTCAGAATATGTTATATGACACAGTTGATCTTAAAATGGTGAAATTATCCACATCGGCCTGACCTTTTTATATGAGCCCTTGAAAGCAGGGCTGGTCACAGAGTAGGAAGTCAGAGATTCAACATTGCTGGCTTGAACATGTGGAGGGTCATGTGGCCAGGAGTATGGGTGGCCTCTAGGGACCAAGAGCTGACCCAGCTGACAGCCAGCAAGGAAATAGGGACCTCATGCTTAGAGTTACAAGGAATGAAATTCTGTCACTAAGAAGAATAGGCTTGGAAGTGGATTCTTCTGCAGAGTGTCCAGATGAGAACTCAGCCTGGCTGATCTCATGTTTTCAGCCTTGGGATGCCCTGAACCGAGAACTCAGCCACAGATTACCAGACTTCTGACTTGCAGAACTGTGAGCCCAATGGGTGTTCTAAGCTGCTAGGATTGTGGTGATTTGCTACTGCAGTGGAAAACCAACACGGATATAACTTATATAAAATAAATTCATCACTTTGAAGTGGTCAGCTCCATGAGTTTTTCTAAAAGTTTATTTATTTTGAGAGAGAGAGGGGGAGAAAGAGAGAGAGAGAGAGAGAGAGAGAGAGAGAGAGAGAGAGAGTGTGTGTGTGGGGGGGGGTGATTTGGGGAGGGGCAGGGAGAAAGAGAGAGAGAGAATCCCAAGCAGGTTCCACACTGTAAATGCAGAGCCCCATGCTGGGCTCTATCTCACAAACCATGAGATTATGACCTGAGCAGAAATCCAGAGCTGGTTACCTAACCAACCAAACCACCCAGGCGCCCCTCAGTGAGTTGTGTTTTTTTTAAGTGTATTTATTTTGAGAGAGAGAGAGAGAGCATTCATGCATGTGCATGAGGAGGGGAGGGTCAGAGAGGCGGAGAGAGAGAATCTTAAGCAGGCTCCTCGTTGTCAGCACAGAGCCCCACGTGGGGATCAATCTCATGAACTATGAGATCATGACCTGAGTCAAAATCAAGAATCAGAAGCTTGACAGACTGAGCCACCCAGATACCCCAGGTTTTGACAAATTTATTCAGTCTTAAAACCACCATCATAATCAACATACAGAACATTTCCATCCCTCCAGAATTTCCCTACTCATTTAATTCTCTCCTTCCATCCCCAGTCCCTGAACTACCTGTTTCCTATCATATTTTTGCCTTTCTAGAAGGTCAAGTGAATGAAACACAGAATCTATAACCTTTTGTGTCTGATTTATTTCACTGAACACAATGCTTTTGGGATTCCTCTGCTGTTGCATGCATCTGGGGCTCCTTCTTTATTGTTGAGTAATATTCCATCAAATGTGTGCATCATAATCTATTCACCTGATGGTGCCGGTTTGGTTTGTTTTCAGTTGTTGGCAATATTCTTATTTCTTTCAGTAAATATGTAAGTGTGGATTGTATGATATATTTGTATGTAACTTAGGAGAAACTGCCACACTGTTTTCCAAAGTGGAATATTTTCACCAGAAATATATGAGGGTTTCAGTTGTCCCACACGCTCATTGACACTTCGTATTGTCAGACTTAAATTTTAACCACTCATGTGAGTATGCAGTAGTATCTCATGAGATTTTCATCTGTATTTCCCTAACGGCTAATGTTGTTGATCATCTTTTCCTGCGCTTACTTGCCATCTGCATCTCTCCCCTGGTGAAGAGTCTATGTGCATTGTTCATCCATTTTTTATTGGAATGTTCTAGATACAAGTCCTCTATCATCAGCCAGATATTTTGCAAACATTTTCTTCCAGTCTGTGACTTGTCTTTTCATTTTCTTGACAGTTTCATTTGAAGAACAGGAATTTTTAGTTTTGATAAAGCCCAATTTATGAATTTTTCTAATGGTATGTGCTTTTTCTATGCCTAACTAAAGATCACAAAGCTTTTCTTCTAATAGTTTATTACAGTAGCTCTTATATTTTCTATGATCAATTTAAAATCAATTTATTATATATGATTCAAGGTAATTATAAGGGTTTGTTTTCTGCTATGAATATCTGATTGTTCCAGAACCACTTATAAAAGAGTATCCTTTCTCCATTGAATTGCCTTTGTATCTTTGGAAAAAAATCAGTTGACCACACATATGTGAGTCTATTCTGTTCCATTTATCTATATACCTATTTTTAAGCCATGCTCATTCTCTCACTGTACTTTTATAGTAAGCTTTTAAGTTATGTAGTGTGAATCTCTCAACTTTGTTCTTTTTTTCAAAATCCTTTCGGCTGTTTGAGATCTTTTGCATTTCTGCATACATTTTAGAATCAGCTTGTCAACTTTTATGAAAAAAACCTTCAGGGGTTTTTACTGAGATTGTGTTGAAACTATAAACTAATCTGGGAAGAAATTATATCTTAATAATATTGAGTTTTCTAATCTATGAACATAGTATATCCCTCTCTTATTTAGATCTTCTTTAATTTCTGTCAACAGTGTTATAGTTTTCAGTGTACAGGTCTTGCACATATTTTGCTAAAATTTTTCCTAAATATTTAATTTTTTGATGCTCATATAGTGGTTGTTTCAGCTTTTTAATATCCAATCATTCATTGTTAACATATAGAAATATAATTTTTTTTTATCTTGACCTTTGCAACATGGCTAAACCCACTTAGTTCTAGTAGCTTTTCAGTAGATGCCTTGGAATTTTCTGTCAATGATCATGTCATAAGCAAATAAAAAAATTTTAACTATGGGGCACCTGCGTGGCTCAGTTGATTGAGCACCCAACTCTTGGTTTCAGCTCAGGTCATGATCCCAGGACTGTGGGATTGAGTCCTGCTAAGCGTGGAGCCTGATTGAGATTCTCTCTCTCTCTCTCTCTCTCTCTCTCTCTCTCTCCCCCTCCCTCTCTCTCTCCCCCTCTGCCTTTTCCCCTCTACCCCCCACCCCCTCCAAAAAAGTTTAACTTTTCCCTTCCTAATCTGTAGGCCTTTGATTTCATCTTCCTGGCTTATTGCATTGACTGAGACCACAAGTAAAATATTGAATAGAAGTGGCAAAAAGTATTCCTGGCCTTGTTCTTGAGGTTAAGGGGAAAGCATTCAGTTTTTCACCATTAAGTATGTTGTTAATTCTAGATTTTCCATAGATGTTCTCTGTCAGGTTAAGGAAGTTCCTGCCATTCTTAATTTGCCTAGAACTTTTTATTGTGTGTAAACCTTACCTTTCTTTCTTTTTTCATGCTATTTCTTCATTTATTGACAGGATCATAGGTTTTTTTTTTCTTTTTCTGTATTATTGATGGGTGATTTATATTAATTAATTTTCTAATGCTGAAACAGACTTGCATTCGGGGAAAAGCCCTTCTTGGTCATGAAGCACTTTTTATACATATTCCTTTTATATATGGAAGGATTTGAGTTGTTAAAATTTTGTTAAGGATTTTTGCTACCATGTTCATGAAGGATATTGGTCTGTAGCTTTCTCTTCTTATAAGATCTTTGCCTGTTTTGGGCATCAGGGTAATGCTGGTCTTACAGTATGAGTCGGAAAGTGTTGCCTTCTCTCATATTTTCTGAAAAAGCTTATATAAAATTCCTATTATTTATTCATTTTTTAAAAGTTTATTAAGAGAGAAAGAGAGTACAAGCAGGGGAGGGGCAGAGGGAGTGGGGAGAGAATCTTAAGAGAGCTCCACAGTCAGCTTGGAGCCTGACATAGGGCTCAAACTCAGGATTGTTAGATCACAACCTGAGCTGAAATCAAGAGTCAGACGCTTAACCAAATAGGCCACGCAGCTTCCCCTTATTTCTTAATTTTTTGGTAAAATGCCTTACTTTTTTGGTAGAATTCACCAGTGAAGCCATCTTGACCTGGAGTGTTCTTTGTGAGAAGGTTTTCAACTATAAAGTCATTTTACTTATTTGATACAGGACCAATCATTATCTAGCTCTTCTTGAGTAGTTTGTGTCTTTTAAGAAGTTATCCATTTCATTTAAGTTATAAAATTTATTGGCATAAAATTGTTCATGATAACCCCTTTTTTTCTTTCATGACAAGGGATTTACAGTGATGGTGCCTCTCTCATTCCTGATACTGGTAATTTATTTCTTGTCTCTTTTGCAGATTAGTCTTTCCAAGAGCTTATCAATTTTACTGATCTTAAAGAACCAATGTTTGGTTTTTAATTTCCTCTATTATTTTTCAGTATCCTATTTCACCGATTTCTGCTCTGATCATCATTGTTTCCTATCTTCTGCTTACTTTTGTTATAATTTGCTCTACCATTTCTAGTTTCTTAAGGTGTAAGTTTAGGTTGTTGATTAAGGTGTTTCTTCTTTTCTGATTACAGCCATTTGGTGCCGTAAGTTTTTCTCTAGTCATTGCTTTCTCTCTAAGCTGCATCCTATACCTTTGATATGTTGTATTTTTGTTTCCATTCTGTTCAAAATATGAATTTCCCTTTTGATTTTTCTCTGATCCATGGGACTAGAAGTGTGTTATTTAGTTTCCAAGTGTTTAAAAATTTTCCAAAGATTGGGGCACCTGACTGGCTCAGTGGGTAGAGTATTCAACTCTTGATCTCACATTTAAAATTGCTCTCTCCTCTACATGGCCTGGAAATTCTATGAAGACAGCAATCATATCTGTCTTCTTTGTTAAGGGTCCCTGATACATAATAGGGACACAACTGCCTTCAAATGGATGATGATGTGAAATCAGAAAGTGTGGGTTAAATTTCAGCCCCACCACTTAATGGGCAAGCACACCTGAGCAGTAATGTATTCCATCCTTTACATTTTCTTCTAAAAAGTAGAGTCATCATAATCCTATTTTACAGGGACTTTGTGATGATTAAATTGGGGAATATACACGTCAGGTATGAGTCTCATGCCAAACACTTAGGAAAACAAGAAATGTAACTTTTTTGTTGTCTTTGTAAGTGAATTCAGTTTCTATTTCAGCCACCAGTCTGCTGGATGATGGAAATATAATAACAATAATAATAATAATCTGCCAATTAAGTGTTTTCTTAGTCATGTCCAGGCAAACACTCCCCACTTCTGTCCTCCCTGGGGTTAATGTGAGTTCTGGAGGGCTTTCCACTGTGAGAGCATGTGCCGTTGAAGAGACACTAAGCATCTAGTCTCATGTAACCATCATCTTCACGCACATTGGCATCAGCTGGCATATCCGGTTTCCATCTGGCTTCTAGTTATACGGTAGATTAACTAGTAGATTCTAGTAGATTCTAAATCTAGTAGATTTAATCTACTAGAATTTAAATCTAGAATCTAGTAGATTCTAAAAGGTTGCTTTAGGTTTGCCAGATTTCTGGGGATAGATCTGAGCCATTATAAGTCACACACAAACAAACATTCTGGTGCTTCTGGAACACTTGTGGGGAGTGCAGGGACCCAGCTGGGCTGCCTTGGCCTGTCTGGACACAATGTGTAGCTATTTCAGCTCTCCTGCCTTTTCACCCATCTGGGCCCTCCCTCCATGAAGCTTGAGGCTTCTCAGGCTACTCCCAGAAATTAAAACTCTGATTCCCTCTGCTTTCAGATCCCCTGATCTACATGAAGTGTTTGCTCTCCCCATCCCTTCCTGCTGGGTCAGTATGGGATCAGGGGTCAGCAACACCCACCTAGTGACATGCCAACACTCAACTCTCCAGCTCTCTTTCTGATTCTGTATCATTTTCTCTGAAGGACACTTTTGTTTGTTTGGTAATTGTTTCTTCCTGAAGCAGGAGAAACTGATTCTAACTGATCTTGCGGTCTGTTAAAAACTATTATTTATGACATAAATTATGTGTGCTGAGTTATTTCAAGCTCAGAACTTTTTCTATACTCCAAATTTGAAAATTACTTTCTTTTTTCTTAAAATATTGTCTTTGCCATGAGTTCAAAACCTTATTTGGAAGTCACAAGCCAAGACTTGACTCTTTTGCTCTCTCTGGTTCTACTATGAACACCATCCCTTTGAGATGGGTATGGAGTTTCAATGAAAGGATCTTGATATAAAGAGAAATACTTGAAAATAAATTATTAAAAAATATTGAGACTATTTGACTAATACATCAAAATATCGTCCAGTTACATGCACATAAAAGACGTGCAAGTATGAGTTGGTCATAATTTTTTAATTTAGCATTGTTTCACTAAAAGCTTTCAAATCAATGCTGTTAAACTTTAATCAATGCATAGTGTAAGCACTTAAAAGTCTCTCTTTGCTTCCTTTGTTTTAAAAAAAAATCACTGTTCTCTATTTTTAGCAAGTTCATTACTTGCTGTTTTCTTTGTTCTGACTGTGATATCTGTCTTAGATATTAAGCTCCTCTGGAGCAGAGATTGTTTTTCCTAAATACTATACCCATTTCCTGATAGATTGGTTCTGATAGCTCATCTATCTTTCTCGCTCACACAAGACATGTGGCTCACTTTCCCTACTATCCTCCAATGCGGTCCTATATTTGAGCCCAAATAGTCTACTTTCAGTTCATTTATTACCAATATCCATTGAGAATATAACACAACATATGTTGGGGGTGGGAGGCAGAAAAGTAAACAAGTATTTATACCTAATATTTGTTGAAGACTACACACTGTCCACTTTTCTTAATGTTATGTTTTCTTATACATGTTACTTCACTAAGCTGTCCCAGCCCAAGGTATATGCTGTTATTATCTCCACTTACAGCTGAAAAGTCCAACTCTGAGGGATTAAGCATCTTGCCAAAATTTTTCCAGCTAGATTCCAACCCATGTAGTCTAGCTCTAAAGTGCACACTTCTAATCTGTATACTGCCTCAGAACCCAGAAGGTTTGTCATATTTCTCTTAAAACCTGAAGAATCCTTAGGTAGAAATAAGTCAAATATGACTGATGTTAAGAAACTACAGTGCTGGGGTGCCTGGGTGGCTCAGTTGGTTTAGCGTCCGACTTTGACTTGGGTCATAACCTCACAGTTTGTGGGTTCAAGTCTCACATCTGGCTCTGTGCTGGCAGCTTGAAGCCCGGAGCCTGCTTCAGATTCTATGCATCCCTCTCTCTCTCTCTGCATCTCCCGAGGTGTCTCTCTCTCTCTCTCTCTCTCTCAAAAATAAGCAAACAGTTTTAAAAATTAAAAAAAAAAAAAAAGAAACTACAGTCTACCTAAGTTTGTAGTGACTTCCCTGTCATAAAGTAATGCTTTTGGATAGTGAATTGGATAGTGATGTGGTTTTGAGTGGTCTTCAGCACTTTGCCATAAAGAAGATGCCCCGTCTGGTGCCCTATGTGTTTTCTCTCCTTGGTGATATATCTTTACAGGGGAGATGGGTGAAAAGCTATCAGAGTTTGAAAGCACTTCTACACGATATTCCACTTCTTCTCTGATCTCTTATTCCCACCGATTAGCCAACAGGTTTATAAGCTTTGGGGGTTGGCCCTTTGTTTTAATATAGGAGACTGTTGGACTCAGAGGAACTACCATCCCATTCTAACATCCCATTGATTTCCTGTCTAAGAGAATATTGAGTGGAGAAAATAAGGACATCATGGAGCCATGACTTCTGCTGTGGTCAGTGAGAAACATGGAGGCCAACAAAGGGAAGTCAATGGCCCATTTGAGTTGGAGATTAGGGTAGGAGCAGAGGGTGAGGTGAAGTTTAAGAGACTGAAAAAGGACAAGCTATGGGTAGAAAACAGCACCTAAGAAGGAAAAGAGCAAAAACGAAGAAAAGTTAAGGCTATTATTCAATAAAAACAGGTTGAGAGCAGAAAAATATCAACATCCAGACACAGTTGACTAAAGTATTCAACTAATCAAGGGCATTACCTTAATCATTTGAATAAGCAGATGGTCAACCCAATCTTGTCTTTCTGAACTCCTTTCTGAACCCCTATCTTTTCTGAAAGGAAAAGAAGGATATAAAAATATAAAAGCAGAGGGATATTTCATGAAACCTAAAGGTAGGAGTATAGCTCGGTGTCAGAACATGCAAGGTTGTAGGACCTTCAAAGGCCCTCTTTCTTCTCTGTCTCTGCATTTCTCCTTAATTCTTTACTGTTGCTTCTTTTGCTTTTTCTAAGATCACAACAGCTCATTAACTTTGGTGTTAGAAGCCCATCCCATCCAGATTCTTTCTCTGGATTCCAATTCTACATTCTAGGAAGAGAAGATTCGAATTGACTCAGTCTGGTCAGATGACCACCATTGGACTAAACAATTGTGCCTAGGTTTGGGATCCAGTTATATTAGCATGGCTGGTGAGAAACTACCATGTAGGCCAGAGCCCATCCTTCAATTTCACCATCTCCCAGGCCAGTCTGTTTTGCTGTAAGGATCAGATTAGATAACATACAGGAAAGGGTGCCATGAAAATGTAAAGTACTATTACAATTTTCGTGGCTGAAATTTGTAACCATAGAGAAATATTTGAAGCCAAATTGCTTTTATGGTAACAGGTATTAGTTTCCATGCACTATAAAGATACTCTGGGTATATAAAGAGCCCTGTAAATTGGAGTCAATTTGTTTCATCTGATATTTTATTCTAGACCTTCTGCTCGCAAAGGATGCAGTGAGAGAAGAACAGGCTTTCCAAGACCGTGTTTCCTGATCTTCAGAGAAGAGTCTCAGCCTTAGAGGGTGAGGCAGTCATTATTTGGTACTCAGAAAGTTAAAATAGAAGGTCGTTAGGCATCGATCAAGGATGTCTGAAGGAGAAAGTGGCTGGGTTTTAAGATTCCTCTATAGAATCTGTCTTCTGGAAAAGAAACCAATTTTGTACCCTGGAGAGGATGTTTTATGTTGCTAGTGGTAATTGTTCCTCATCAACTTTGCCACAAAAAAGCTTTGGTGCACTGTGCATAGAGGGGGGGCGTGGCAGCTTTTTTCTAGTTAAATGCAAACTACTTTAGACCATATGGTTCCTGGGCTGTAGATTTTGATTAAATTTCCTGAATCCTCCTATACCGTAAAAAATAAGCCAACGAAAACGTAAAAGAAAAATATCATAAGCTTTCATTTAAAAATTTCAGAGATTCTTATGCCTGAGAATACGACATCTATTTTTAGTTGGTAAAGCCTTAAATACCATTCCAATTCATACTTGTAATTTGAAGGACAAAGCAGATTGATTGTTTTACTTGTAACTTGCTGTGTTCATTGGAGTGAATTATTTAACTTATTTGTACTTTTTTGGGAGGAGAGGCAACATTATCCTGCCTCTTGAGTGTTTCTGGGACGCTTTAGCATAAAAAGTATCTGAAGCACAAATAAAAACTCATGGCAGAGTGTTTTTCTCTGCCTTGATGACAGTGCATTGTGGAGTTTAAATTACTAATGTGCTGTTCCAATGTGTCCAAATGCTTCCCTTTTAAAAGAAACAGGGCCATAGAAAACGGAGTGCTTAGTATGACAGTAGAGGGATTTATGTTCATAACCAGGAATTAAATATGGGGCCATCTTTCTGAGATTCATAAGCAGTTTAAAATAGAGATGGAGATGACCAAAGGAAAGAGAAGCAAGTAGAAATAATTAAACACTGAAGACCAAAGTAAGTAAAGGATGTTAAGAGAACATTCACACTGCCAAAAAACAACAAGAATACATTTTAAAGGTCTTCTTAGTTTTATTCAGTGATTCATGAATTGGGCAGCACCTATCTAGCAGATAGAAAGGAGCTCTTTGGAGCTATACAAAAATGAAAGCCTTTTATAGGCAGAAAAGAGCAGGAACAAGGAAGTCATACTAGACAAAAAAATGGGTTGGTTATTACCTGAAAGTGACTTTCCTCAGGGGATGACAAGGGTCTTACTAGGCAGACTACCTAACAAGTGTTGATCAGGCAATTCCAGATTCACTGGTTTCAGATTCCATTTCTAGGAGAGCTGAAACTGTAATTAAATCTCAGTTTGTTGATGTGGGGCTTAGCATAAATGACTCTATTTTGAGCCTGTTGTCTTTAACAGTACATGTACACACACTCTCTCTCTCTCTCTCTCTCTCTCTCTCTCTCATGCTAAAGAACAAAAAGAACATAACCTATTTGAACCCAAGACTTAAAAGGAGAACATTTCCATGTGGATTTGTTGATACCTTCTGCAGAAAAAAATGGTTTCCCCCAGAACTATGCTTTTCAGGGAAGGTTATAGGGATGGATAATATTTTTTTTTATATAATTTGCTATCAAGTGAGCTAACCTACAGCATATACAGTGTGCTGTTGGTTCCAGGAGTACATTCCCATGATTCATCGCTTACATACAACCCCCAGTGCTCATCCCAACAAGTGCCCTCCTCAATGCCCATCACCCATTTTCTCTTCTCCCCCACCCCCCAATCAACCCTCAGTTTGTTCTCTGTATTTAAGAGTCTCTTATGGTTTGCTTCCCTCTCCATTTGAAACTATTTTTTCCTCTTCCCTTCCCCCATGGTCTTCTGTTAAGTTTCTCAAATTCCACGTATGAGTGAAAACATATGACATCTGTCTTTCTCTGACTGACTTATTTCACTCAGCATAATATAGGGATGGATAATCTTGAACACACAGCCAGTTGGTTGGTCCTCAAAGGTGGATACTTAGTAGGATCCAGGCAATGGTGGAAAAAACACAACATAGGGAACAAGACAGACATGATCCCATCCTTGAGGAGCTTCTTGTCTAGAGGAGACAGATACATAAACAAAATGGCAGATGATGATAGTGCTACAGAGGAATAATATAGGGTACTTCCAGGAACATATGAGAGGCACACCTAACCTGGAGGGTAGGGGTAGCCTAGACAGGCAGAGAGAATTGCATATCTAATGCATGTTCAACAGTGCTGAGTGAGAACAGATAACTTGGCTTGTCTGCATGTTCCTAAGCTCCCCTCTACGAACCACCAGTTCAGAGGGAAGTTGACAGCTGTGGCTTAAAGGAAGATGCTTGAACTTGAAGTCAGACCAGTTCTAGGTCCATCATCACAAGTTGCAAGACCTTGAGTTTCCTCACTTCAGTTTCCTTGCTTGTAATTGGAAATAATAAAATATTTCCATGATTCTAAGTGATTATAAGATGCACATTAATTTAATAAGAAATTTTGAAGGTAAAGGTAATGAGAGAGAGAAATATCTGTCAATTGTAGGATACTTCCTGATTTTAGCAGCATCAAAATGTAAAAATATGTACATCATAGGGGCACCTGAGGGGCTCAGTCAGTTAAGCATCCAACTTTGGCTCAGGTTATGATCTCATGGTTCATGACTTTGAGCCTGCATTGGGCTCTCTGCTGTCAGTACAGAGCCTGCTTCAGATCCTCTGTCTCCCTCTCTCTCTGCCTCTCCCACCCACTCTCAAAAATAAATCAACATTGAAAAAAAATTTTTTAAGTTGACACTAAAAAAAAGATATGTACATCATAAAGTTTAGGAAATGTGGTGACCTATACTTCCCAAGGTTGTTTGTGAAGACTAAATGAGATTATATGTGAGAATATACTTTCACATTGTGCTATGGACTGAGTGTGTATCCCCTCAAAATTCATATATTGAAATCCTAACCCCCAATGTGATGGTATCAGAAGGCAGGACCTTTGGGAGGTAGTTTGGTGGTGAGGGTGGAGCCCTCATGAGTGGGATTAGTACCCCTATAAGAGATGTGAGGGGTGCCTGGGTGGCTTAGTCGGTTAAGCATCTGACTTCGGCTCTGGTCATGATATCACAATCTGTGAGTTCGAGCCCATGTCAGGCGCTGTGCCGATAGCTCGGAGCCTGGAGCCTGCTTCGGATTCTGTGTCTCCCTCTCTCTCTCGGCCCCTCCCCCACTCGCACTCTGTCTCTCTGAAAAATAAAAACATAAAAACAAGAAGTGATAGCTTGCTCTCCCCACTTACATGTAAGGACGCAAAGAGAGAAGGTCGCAGTCTACACATGAGCATGGGAGCTATCACCAGATACCAAATCTGCCCGTGTCTTGATCTTGGACCTCCCAGCCCTACTTGCCTCACCCTCTACATGGCCCGAACTTTTTTTTAAGTTTATTAATTTATTTAGAGAGAGACAGAGATAGCACAAATAGCTAAGAGACAGAGAGAGAGAGGGAGAGAGAGAGAATCCCAAGCAGGCTCCAAGCTGCCAGCTATGGAGCCCGACGTGGGGCTTGAACTCGTGAACCATGAGATCATGACTTGAGCTGAAAACAAGAGTTGGTTGTCCAACCAATAGAGCCACCCAGGTGCTCCAGTGGCCCAGCCTTTGATAATATACTAGTGACTTGAAAAACTGGATAGGGCATTCAATCCTGGGATCAAATTTCTTCATGAGTCATTTTTATGAAATGGGGCATATTGTTATTAATAACTAATATACAGAGCCTTTTAGAACCAAAAGGAAATTTAAAGTTCAATGAATCCTATCCTTAAATTTTATAATCGAAGTAGACCGAGGATCAGAGATACTAAAGACTTTTCTACACACCTATGCACATGGCACCGTTGGGACTGAAAGAGGCCTTTTGATAGATAATTGTTGACAATTATTAGTAATTATGGTTCTATAGAGTGAAGTATTGGAACTGGTTGTATCACACGAGCTCATCTGAAGCAGCTATAGAATACCAATCTCCCAAGTGAGCAATGCCTTAGCAACACGCAGTAGAAGGCTAGGCTGATTTAGGTCATGGAATTGAGACGGTGGGGCCTGTGGTGTACACTCACAGGCGTATATTCCTGATGTATTACATGAGCTTCCTTCCCAAGAGAAACAAATTCATGCTCAACCTGAGTGACAGAGTTATTGAAATGGTGGGTCCTCTGTAGGGTAAGATTTGCATGCCCCTCCAGCAGTCATCCTCACACCACCCCCAACCAGTTTACCTGGGTCTGAAAATAACAAAGTAGATTAGGTCTCAGGGTTATGACTGCTTGGTGGGGGAGGAGGGGCTGCTCACAAAAGAACCGTAAGAGGTTATTACTCTCTTTGTAGTCACCAGGAAGCAGGGCTGGGCTGGGCTGGACTGGACTGAGCAATGACAATGCTAAAATCACCAGAAATGCATCTTCAAGTGCGTTCAGTCACCGATCTACCTATGCTCATGCCAACCATCCACGACCTGATACTGTAGCAACTTCCTTGAAGGCTTATCAAAGCGTTGCAGGCAGGATCCAGCTCATTGTGGCTTTATCTACAGAAGGCAGATGAGGACAGACTTGTCACCATCTGCCGCCTGGGGAGACTGATACCTGGTTAAATAATCGTTCTAAGCTCCCTGTCGCTGAAGGGAAGTCAAGTCCGGTCTCTTACTTCTGGGGTGCTCTATCTGGCACTAGGTTGGACTGCTCTTCAACCTTAAGACAACCTGGAAGCAGGCTGCTCAATAGGGGACAGAACAGAACTCAAAAGGCCTAGGATTTCAAAGCAGAAGGAGGCTATGCACTTTGCATTTAGGATTACTTCATTTAGCTCGAATACATAATTTGACCCATCTGACAGAGGTGGGATCCGAGACTAGGGAAGCTTAAGCAAGCTGCTCAAGATAGGACGACTGATCAGTTAGTTAAAGGGCCAACAATCCCAAAGTTCCGGGCGGGGCCACAAGGAGTACTGCGGAGAGTGTATCGCCACCCCGCTGCCCCAGCGGTGTACCCGCGAGTAATCCCTGTCCCTAAGGCAGCAAGCCGCAGGGCTGCAGCCTTTTCCTGCTGTGACCCGTCAGCCAGCTCAGCCCCCTCACCCGGTGACCCGCAGGCGCTGAGCCTCCACGCCTTGCTCTGTGGCGCCTATCTTGTCTTTGTTTGGAGTCCCGGAAAATCTGAGACCGGGGGCGGCGTGACTTCACTATTCATATCGCTTTTAAACAAACGATTTCCCAATGTGTGTCTGTTTCAAGGCTGCTGACACTTCCGTAGGCAGAGCCTGCCGCGCGGCGAGCCCTACCTTCTGCCTATCCCCACCCACCAAGCCCTCGGCCTCCCCCCACCGCGCTTCCCTCGGCAGCTGAGAGAGAACAGCGGAGCAGTCGAAACAGCCAGGGCCGCGGGTGGGAGGCTGTTCGCGTAGCTCGTGGCTGGCGTGGAGATCTCCCCATTCATAAAACTACCATCCCTGCTCGCTGAATTCCCGCCGGCCCCGCACCGCCCCACGCGCAGCAGGGTAGGGCTGGGCCCCGGGTGCTCGGTTCCGAGGGCCACGGGGCCTAACGCGGCTCGTTTTCGCGCTTCGCCATGAAGTCCCAATTTACAAATCCCATCTCGTGTCCTCGCTCAGTCTGTATGGACGACTGACATCGACCGCGGATGAGCGCTCTCGGTTGAAAGCAAGAGAGAAAATGGCTTGGGGTTCAATGCATAAATAGCACCTCACTCACCCTTTGACTTCAGGCTATCCGACATTTTGTGACTTGCATTTTTTGCTCTATCCTAGATTTAGGAAGCGCCTGTCAAACTATGCTACCTATTCATTTGTAAACAACTGGCTTTTTAGGTCCCTTTCTACCCTTTTACGGTGGTGGGTGGGAGCGCGGTAGTGGGCAAGAGAGATGATGGCAGGGGCGGGGCGGGGCGGGGCAGGGCGTTGTACTAATTTAAGATGCAATCTCCATCCAAATAATAGATTGTTATTAACAATGATCCTCTCCGCGAAACCCTTAAAATTGCCCCCTGACTCCCCTAGCAGCAAAAGGCGAGCCCTTATTCGCTGAGCTGACGCCTCCTCGGCTCCCCCCGCCCCCCACTACTCCTGCTCTGGAAATTACAACTCCTCAGCGCGCCGCGCGGGGAGGAGGAGGCGGCGGCGGCGGCGGCGGCGGCGGCAGGAAGGCGGGGAGGGGATTCCCGAGCCAGCCGGGCGCTCGCCCTCCGCCCGCCGGCTGCAGCGTCGCGCGGCCAAGGTCAGAGGCTCCGCCGCCGCAGCAGCAGCAGCAAACCAGATCAGCGGGTCAATCCTTGCCGCGGAGGGGAAAAGCCCCAGGGCGCATTTGGTTCGCACCAGCAGCCACCAGGGAGGGAGGCGAGAGAAGGTCTCCGAGCCTGCTGGGCCCCACCGAGACAGTCGCGGGCGCAGCGACCGGGCACGGCAGGTGGCCGCCTCTCAGTCTGCGCTCCTGGAGCTGGGGCGGCACTTTGAGCTCTGGGCGCTGTCCGTCGCCTCGTGGTGCTGAACCCAGCCCCACGGCCAAGGGGCCTGCTCACCCGCCTTCTCGCCTACTGATCGCTCCGATTGGGGCAGGACAGGGGCAAAAGGGAGCCCTTGGGCAGCTGCCCACTGGAGCCGAGGGGTTGAAACAGGAGAGCTAGGAAACGGCAGCCTGGCCGCTGCTCCTGATGTGCATAGGAGACGCGCGCTGCAGCCGGCGGCGGCGCTAGTGCTGATTCATCACCTAGAGCTCCTCACAGGCCATCGCGAGGGCAGCGGACTGACTCTGGACTCTGGCCGCAGGTTGAAGCCGCTGGCGCAGGAGCCCCGCGGGCAGGAGGTGAGGACCCTTTCCCTTCTCTTGCCCCCAGTCGTCCTAGGGCGGTGGCGCCAGGACACAGAGAGGGGCGTGCCCCCAGGCTGTGAAGTGGTCATGCCTGTGTAATGCCCTCGCCTGCAGTCTCTCCGGTGCTGACCACGCTTGGTCCCCTCCTCAGCCTGTCTCTGGAGCTTGGGCCGTTCCATCTCCCACCCTGAGCACCTCGGTCTGTTCGCGCCGCGATGGAGGAGGAGCTGAAGTGCCCCGTGTGCGGCTCCCTGTTTCGGGAGCCCATCATCTTGCCCTGTTCCCACAACGTCTGCCTTCCTTGCGCTCGTACCATTGCCGTGCAGACCCCGGACGGTGAGCCGCACCTGCCCCAGCCGCTCCTGCACTCCCGGGGCTCGGGGCTACCCGCCGGCGCCGCCGCGGCACCCCCTCTGGACCACGACGCGGCGGCTGGCCCGGCCTGCAGCGGCGGAGGCGGGAGCGCAGCTGGCGGCCTGGGCGGCGGTGCGGGCGGTGGCGGGGACCACGCGGACAAGCTGAGCTTGTACAGCGAGACAGACAGCGGTTATGGTTCCTACACGCCGAGCCTCAAGTCCCCCAACGGGGTTCGCGTGCTGCCCATGGTGCCCGCGCCGCCAGGCTCCTCGGCCGCCGCGGCCCGGGGTGCCGCCTGCTCTTCGCTGTCCTCGTCCTCTTCAAGCTCCATCACGTGCCCGCAGTGCCACCGCAGCGCTTCCCTGGACCACCGAGGCCTCCGCGGCTTCCAGCGTAACCGGCTGCTCGAGGCCATCGTGCAGCGGTACCAGCAGGGCCGCGGGGCCGCGCAGGGGGCGTCCGCAGCCTCTGCAGTGGCCATCTGCCAGTTGTGCGACCGCACCCCGCCGGAGCCGGCTGCCACGCTATGCGAGCAGTGCGACGTCCTCTACTGCGCTGCTTGCCAGCTCAAATGCCATCCATCCCGGGGACCCTTCGCTAAGCATCGCCTGGTGCAGCCGCCGCCGCCACCCGCGCCGGGGGAGGCAGCCTCAGCATCCCCGGGCGCGGCCCAGGGCGCCCCCAGCGGAGGTGGCGGCTGCAAGAGTCCGGGGGGTGCGGGGGCTGGAGCGGCGGGGGGCAGCGCCGCCCGCAAGTTCCCTACGTGCCCCGAACACGAAATGGAGAACTACAGCATGTACTGCGTGAGCTGCAGAACCCCGGTGTGCTATCTGTGCCTGGAGGAGGGCCGTCATGGCAAGCACGAGGTGAAGCCGCTGGGAGCCATGTGGAAACAGCACAAGGTGAGTGCAGGGCGCGCTAGCGTGGGATCACGGGTGCAAAGAGGGTGGGAGGAGAAAGGCTCCTGGTCTCTTCCCTGGAGAGTTGGCAGAGGCAGGGATTACTTTGTTCACTCCCTCATTCCCTCATCAGTCATTTGACAAACACTTAAATGAATCCAAGTACTCTGAATTGGGTGTCAGAATGGGAAAGTCAGGGAAAGAGGACTTATTCGGTGCCCTTCCCCTGAGACTGTATGATTCTACACAAAGGGCACCCATAATGCAGAAACAGGGCTTTTTTCATTCCCAAAGTTGACTAATAAATTACCCTGACGGCCCCTTCGGTTTTATGGCATCCAGGGCCCTCTTCCTCCATGGAAAAAGATTTTTTAAGTACAGATGTTCCCACCTGCTTGCAGGAAATTGCAAGGCAGGGAGGATTCTTTCCGAGCCCTCAGTGAAGGGACACGCTATTTCCTACAGAGCAGAACTCCCCTCTGCTACCAGAACAGAAATTTGCCTACTGTTTCAAGGAGTCTCTAGCACTTTCTACCCCCAGAGTGCCTCTCAGCCAAGAGGGAAGATATAATTGCTCATGGGCTTTATTTGAGAATTTGGCGGTGCGCCCTCTTAAGAAAGGAGCATCATTTCCCCCCAGAGACTTTCTCTTCCTGGGACTCTGTCACTCATGCTGGTGGGAGTGTGGTGGCCCTGCAGAGCAAGCCACCCTTCCCTCTGCAAGCTGCTGCAAACCTTCTTCCCCTGCGACTGGCCTGGGGGTGCCACCTCCCAAGTGAAAATGGAACAGCCTCTAAGTGCCAGTTCACGGTTGCCAGTGTGTCTTCCTGTCTGACACTGGGCAAGAGAATCCTCAAAATCAGGTCATGCCCTTGTTCAGGCCCCCAGGCAAGAGTGGGTTCAACTCTTCTAATGAACATTGACCTTAATTTCCTATCCAAAGGCCAAGCCAAGCAGCTGGACTCAGGGGCACCGAAGGTCAGTGATTCTGGTCTGGCAGAGTTAGAGTCCCTGCTGGATGACCCCAACTACACCTGCACATTTGGACACTTGTCATTCAATATCCTCTTTCCAGTAAATTCTCACTCCACAAAGAGGCAGGAGGTCTTAAGTTCCCAACAGAATTATGTATTCTGCTTGAGGAGGAAAGACACAGGAAATTAATCAATTTGCCATGGTTACCTTGTATCATCCAACTGGAAATGGACAGAAAAGGTAGCATACATGAGAGAAGGGACTAACTATTCCTATTATAGATTTATTATAGTCACAATAAGTAACTATTAACTATATAATTTCATCTGCTGCAATGAGTGTGCTATTATTGTTATTTAACATTTTCAAATCAGAAAATTAGAAAAGGAATGGGGAAAACTTTAGAAATCCCCCTTGGAGATGGAAATTTGCAGAAGAGGCATCATGTCACAAATAAAACTTTTGCAAAGAGGGTGTGATCAGTTACCAAGACAAGAAGTATAGGTTCACATTTCAGATGTCACAAGCTGTTAAATTTTCACAGTCTTGAAGGCTAGAAATAATTCTAGGTATTGCCACCCAAATCTTTAGACTTAGTGAAGAGTGGAAACCAACATGAATTGAGATTTTTTTTAAATTAATCTTTTAAAAATTTTTTTAAATTTATTTATTTTAAAAATCTTTTTTAAAAATTTATTTATTTTGACAGGGAGAAAGAGGGTGTGAGTGGGGGAGGGGCAGAGAGAGAGAGAGAGAGAGAGAGAGAGAGAGAGAGAATCCCAAGCAGGCTCTACACTATCCGTGTAGAGCCTGGCATGGGCTCAAACCCACAGACCGTGAGATCATGACCTGAATTGAAATCAAGAGTCAGATGCTTAACCGATCGAGCCACCCAGGCTCCCCCAGATGAATGTGCAGTCTTAAAAGAGATTAAGACTCTTGCCAGGAAAAGTGAGTTAGATAATGAGCTATGGTTTCCAGAACCTCTTAGTTCTTGCAGAAAAAATCATTAGTCATCCTTCCCTTGATGTCCACAGCACTTTTATAACATTTCTAACCTCAACCAACAATGCACAGTTATGAGAAAATACGGAAAGCACACGTGAAATTGGCTCAACGGACTGGGAAAGTTATCTATGGAAAACACAACTATGCAGAATCTGGTGTGTCAGATTCACAGCTTCACAAATCTAGAAGGAATGGTGGGAGATACTTTTGTGAAACCCCATTTCCAAGAATGAATAGAAGTTCTCCTGTTCTCTTTCAGCAGGTACTGGTTTTCTAAAGAAAGGAAAATTATTGAGTGCTTGTGATGAGCAGCTCACTGAAGGGCATGGGATCAAAGGAAAAGATAAATGAGGAAGCACAGGTGGAACCTTTGGTCTTGCTTTGTGGTCAGGCATGTAGACCTCCACTGTGAGAGTGGCTTTTTTTTTTAAGTTTATTTATTTATTTGGTGGGGGGGGGTGCAGAGAGAGAGGGAGAGAGAGAGAGACTCTCAGCAGGCTCCACACTGTCAACACAGAGCCCATCGCAGGGCTGGATCCCACATCCGTCCTCAAGATCACGAACTGAGCTGATATCAAGAGTTGGGCGCTCAACCGACTGAGCCCCCCCAGGTGCCCTGGTAGCTACCTTTGAAAGAGAAACTGGAACACTCAATTTCACAGTCCCACTGGGGCAGTTTAAGTTCTTCAGTAAAACTTAAAGTCTCTGTTGTTGTTATCATCCAAAAATCCCAGCCGCCATGACAAAGGCTTGCTGCCCTACCAGAACTAGACATGGGACGGAAACATTTCCCTAACACTCCTGTGACTGCAGAAGCCTTCATTTAAGCCCTGCTCTAATTCCTCCCAAGCATGACCAGAACTTGCCATCTAATTAGTGACTCTTTAGCAAAGAGAAATGTAAGTGACACTGAAATCTATTTTAAAACGAGATTGATTATCACCTTTTGAAAACAGTGTAAAAACTTTAGGTGTTGGCTCAACACATTTTTATGTATTGAAGTATACTTGACATACAATATTCTATTAGCTTCACACGTACAAGTTAGTGATTGGACATTTATATACATTGCGAAAACTGACCACCATAATAGGTCTAATCTCCACCTGTCCCCGTAGAAACTTAATACAATGTTATTGACTGTATTCCCCATGCTGTACATTGCATCCCCATGACTTGGTTTTTGTATAACTGAAAGTTTGTGTGTCTTGATCTTCTTCACCCATTCACACCACCCCCCTTTTGAACCCCTTTCCCTCTGGCCACCACCACTCTATTCTCTGTATCTATCAGTGTGGGTGTTGTTTTGTCTATTTGTTTGTCTTTTTTTTTTTTAGATTCCACTTATAAGTGAAATCATGTGGTATTTCTCTTTCTCTGACTTATTTCACTTAGCACAATAACCTCAAGGTCCATCCATGTTGTCACAGGTGGCAAGATATTGTTCTTTTTTATGGCTCAGTAATAAGAGAGAGAGAGAGAGAGAGAGAGAGAGACCGCCTCTTCTTTATCCATTTATCTATTGATGAATGTTTAGGTTGTTTCCATATCTTGGCTATTGTAGCACTTTTTAGATGATTCTTCCAGAAAAGTGTTCATCCTTTGGAAGACACGTTAATGTAAAGAAACAATGTGTGGGGAAAGATAGGACAAAGGAAGGGAAGCTTTCTAGGAGAGCTTTTGTCTTTCTGCGTATTGAATATGGAATTCTAATTTTCCTGAAGCCAGGGGAAAAGGATTGTTGAAAGCTGTGTCTCTTCCCTAGACAGACACGTCATGGACTATCAACAAGTCCATCTGTAACTCCTACTGGGTGCCAATGGTCAACGCTAAATTATCATCGGTAGAAGTTGATTCCTGAACTGAGGTATAAAATGCTAGATGAACCCTTCTTTAGAAGTCTTTGAAGATCCCGGGAAAATAAGAGAGTACTAAAACAAAATCTCGTTGAGACCCCAGGATTACTGTTCCTAATGAGTCAGCACTTCACAAGAGCAAAGGAAGGGATGACGAGGCCTAGAAATCTCAGGGAAAACAAGACTTCAGGCTACTCTCATGTCTTGAGGTTCTGCCAGAGGGCACTTGACTTCTCAGCACCCTGTTCCTACCTGATTTTATTTTTATAAAAGGGATAAGGAAAGGCTTTTAGCCTTTAAAGTCCGAGTGTAAAGGCTTCCTCCATTAAAAGAAATAACACATAAATAACAAAGGCAGAACATGTCATTGTAGCTGAACTATGATCATTAGTACACTTATTTGAATATTGGCAGAATTTTATAACACAAGTGACCAATGCTCATTGTTAAGACTTAGAATTACAAATCTAGAATTGTAAGAAAAGAAATAGCCCTAAATCCCAATTTGGAGAGAAAAAAAATTTCTAATGTTTTAGGTTTTCCTTGTAGAATTCTATCATATATTTATTTTGTGTCCTTTTTTCATTAATCATACAATATAAATATCTTTTCTGTCAATTAATGTACATCATTTTTGATACAGCACGCCATTGCTGCATAAAGATTTAGTATTTTACTTGAGCCACACCTTAGTGCTGGACTTTAGGTTGTTTTCAGTCTATGCCTATACTCTTAATTATTTAAATCTATGCCTATACTCTTAATTATTTCCTTACGTTACATTTCTAAACATGGAGTTACTATGTGAAAACATACCTGGCTTTAAGATATTTGATTAATGTGGGGCGCCTGGGTGGCTCAGTCCGTTGAGTGTCCGACTTCAGCTCAGGTCATGATTGCACAGCTTGTGAGTTCAAGCCCCACATCAGGCTCTGTGCTGACAGCTCAGAACCTGGAGCCTGCTTCGCATTCCGTCTCCCTCTCTCTCTGCCCCTCCCCCACTCATGCTCTGTCTCTCTCAAAAATAAACACTAAAAAAAATTTTTTTAAAGAAATCCTATATATAAAAAAAAGATATTTGGTTAATGTTACCAAATAAAAAATTTTTTTAAAGAAATCCTATATATAAAAAAAAGATATTTGGGGCGCCTGGGTGGCGCAGTCGGTTAAGCGTCCGACTTCAGCCAGGTCACGATCTCGCGGTCCGTGAGTTCGAGCCCCGCGTCAGGCTCTGGGCTGATGGCTCAGAGCCTGGAGCCTGTTTCCGATTCTGTGTCTCCCTCTCTCTCTGCCCCTCCCCCGTTCATGCTCTGTCTCTCTCTGTCCCAAAAATAAATAAACGTTAAAAAAAAAAAAAATTTAAAAAAAAATAAAAAAAAATAAAAAAAAATAAAAAAAAAAAGATATTTGATTAATGTTACCAAATAAAAAAAAAAATTTTAAAGAAATCCTATATATAAAAAAAAGATATTTGATTAATGTTACCAAATAAAAAAATTTTTTTAAAGACATCCTATATATAAAAAAAAGATATTTGATTAATGTTACCAAATTACCTTTCATAAAGGTTATACTCATTTTATCCCAAGAGAAAAAATTATGTAAATAATAAAAAAGTCATGTAGAGAGGGACCATGGTGGGGCAGGAAAAAGGTGGATTATTTTGTGTCTAGTAATTACTACTTGCTATTTTCATCACATTATTGATAGAATTATTTTTAAAAAGAAGATTACAAATACAGTAAAATCTTGGATTGCGAGTAACTTGTTCTGCGAGTGTTCCGCAAGATGAGCAAACATTTTTAATAAATTTTAACTTGATAAGAAAGCAACATCTTGCAATACGAGTTGTACGTGATGCTGAATGTCACATGATCACAACTGAGCCAACGGCTCTTGAAATTCACATTGATATATGAGTGATTTGGATTACAAGCAGATTTCCGGAACAAATTATGCTTGCAAACCAAGGTTTTACCATATGTAGAATTTTAAAATTTTTTTAAGGTTTATTCATTTTTCAGAGACAGACAGAGCGTGAGTGGGGGAGGGGCAGAGAGAGAGGGAGACACAGAATCCGAAACAGGCTCCAGGCTCTGAGCTGTCAGCACAGAGCCCGACATGGGGCCGAACTCACAGACTGCGAGATCATGACCTGAGCTGAAGTCGGACACTCAACTGACTGAGCCACCCAGGTGCCCCCATATGTAGAATTTTAGATCCCTAACTACTAGTTGGGGATCTGCCTTCTCTCAAAACTTGGTTTGATCTGCATGGCTGTTGTCCAAATAGCCCTCTTGATCTTGAAGGCCTATGAAAAGACCAGGCCTTGAGGGCCCACCTAGGGCACTTTAGGGTGGGGTTGGGTGGGGAGAAAGAGTTCAGTAGAGAGAAGTGCTTGGCAAAATCCTTTGGGGAGGTCTGAGTTCTATTACTCTATAGCTGATTGCTGCACAAGAGCTGAGCTGCCTGTTCTAAGCCAACTGCTACTGAGTGAAAATGCATCAGTGTCATCAGAGCATGTGGCATGGAAACATGTGCAATCTGAGAGAAAGTCTGGATTAAAAAAAAAAAAAAAGAAGCATGCGCAAGCAGGGGAGGGGCAGAGAGAGAGGGGAGACACAGAATCTGAAGCAAGCTCCCGGTTCCCAGCTGTCAGCACAGAGCCCCTCCTGGGGCTCGAACTCACGAACCATGAGCCAAAGTCAGACACTTAACCAACTGAGGCACCCAGGCACCCCAGAAAGTCTGGATTTTCGAGAAGCTGAATCTTTCACCAACTCTAAAGTTCTGAGAAATGTACTGTAGGCTGGCTTCTGTTCCATGTGCCCCAGGCCAGCTAAGAACCAATGGCTAATCTGTTTAGACTTCTGGAAACATGAGTTCACTCTGATAACTAGAGACCACCATGTCTTCTCAAACCACCCTCCATGTTCACATCACCACTGTCTTCAAAGACACCTGGGCTATAGTCCTGCTCTTTTCTTGGATTTAATCCCAAGCAGGTTGGTGATTTCAGAACAATTACTCGAAAGAACCCTTATGTTAACAACCTTTGAAATATATGCTTTCCTCATCACTCCACACATTTGGAAAACAGAAGTGGGTTTCAGAGAAGAAGGCAAAAATCCATAAGCTTGAACTGCTTTCTTTGAAGGCTGTTTATAGAGATAGGAGTACTTAGAATTTAGGAAGACCTTAAAGAATGTGAAAGGACATTGCTAGCGATAAATAGATTTCATACTGTGTGCTATGGTAGTCATTCCATGGCTGAGGTGTTGTATTTTTAGCCTGCACTGGGAGGTATGGATGGATATTTATGGTGGGTGGATATTCATGGTGATGGGACTTTAGCTGTGGATGTCAACAACGTGGAATATTCCAGAGGGGAGCTTATCGCTTCCTCTCTGAGGCAGACTAGGGAGAGGGTTGACAAACTGTAGCCCACCATCTGTTTTTGTGAATAAACTTTTACTGGAACTGAGCCATGCTTGTTGGTTTACATATTGCCCATGGCTGCATTTGGCTACAGTTACTGTTGGGGAGAGTTGAGTGGCTCCAACAGAGACCTGTGGCTTGCAGAGCCGAAACTATTTACCATCTGGTCCTTTGTGGAAAAAAGCGTGCTGACCTCTAGACAAGGACCTGCGACCACAGTGTGGTCTGCTGAGCAGCAAGCAGCAATGGCAATACCCAGGAGCTTGTTGGAAATGCCACAGTCTTAATGAGTCCAGATTTGAATGTTAACAACATCCCGTGTTGATTTGTGTGTACTTCAAAGTTTGAAAAACCCTGATGGGAATGCTTTCTGGGCTTCAGGGCACTGGGCCCATCATTCTAACTGTGCAAGTCGTTTGAGAAGTGGGGTGCCCCCTCAAGCCTGAAGCTGATAGTCAGTAAGTGGACTCTAGGGAGTCTAAGCAGATTGAACCAGAGAGCCTTACTTAATTACTCTGGCACCAGACAGAATCTTTACGTTCAGCAAATTCTGGGTGCTGGGAGACATTTCAGTGTTCGAAGAACACCTGGCCCGGAGGGGCAGGAATCTCTGAGGGGTGGAGGCGTGTGCAAAGCTGAGCCTTCCTGGGCTCAAGCGTAGGTATCACAGGACAAGGGAACGCTGGACAAATGCTCTTTGCTGCTTCCCTGGGATTGAACAGAAATGGATTTACTGTTTGTATCTCTGGATTTCCTTTGGGTTGGTGACTTAGTTGTTCTGTAAAGAAGCAAAGAGAGTCTTTCTCCACTCTTTAGCCAGGTTTGAAGGGCCTGCCCAGGGAATGGTGGAGTTTGGAAGTATCAAAACCATGGAACCTAAGGGACAAGGGAAAATCCAGGCAGAGATGGGGGGGGCGGGTATGAATTCACCCTTCCCTGCTTGCAATTTCCTCTTGCAAAGCAAGAGCTGTGCAGGATTTTAAGTGTTTCATTCCTAGAATAGACTGTTTCCGGCAGACGTGGTGAATTCCAGCCTCCTCATTTTGCAGATGAGGAACTTGAGGCCCAGGGGCTTGCTATTGTTGCACAGCAAGTTGTGAAATGATTTCGTAAAAAGATGATCCTTTCAATCTCTTCACTGTACCTTTTGATTAACTACAAAATGTAACAGAATGCTGTGTATGTATCTGAACAAAAACAGATGTGTATGGCATCACTGAGAGAGTAATTGTGAATGGAAGAAATATTCTAAAAAGTAGGGACAGAGATTGGGCATGGCCTCTCTTTCATTCAACTGCAATGGGGCAGCATATGTGGAGGAGACAAAGCATCCTGTTTAGAATAAATAGGATGAAAGAATTTGAGGGCTGGAGGGAATATAACAGATCACATAGCACCGCCTCTCTATTTTCCAGGTGGCTGTAGAGGGGTTAAGTGGTTTGGAGGCGAGAGTAGGGAACGGTCCAGAAGGGACAGGAACGGTGAGGTGGGGCTAGTGAGCTCAAGAGTGTGGAAGAGGTCTAAGTGACAGAGATAGCAGAATGGAACACTGGCACCTGCCAGAAGACGGGGCCTTGGTCACATGTCGTTTGAAAAATCTGTTCAGACAGGACATTGTTTTTGTTTGTTTGTTTTAAGATATATATATATATATATATATATATATATATATATTTTATTTTTTAGAGAGTGAGTGCAAGTGGGGGAGGGTCAGAGGGGGAGAGAGAGAGAGAGACAGAGAGAGTGAGAGAGAGAAAGAGAGAATTTTAAGCAGGCTTCATGCTCAGTGCAGAGCCCAACTTGGGGCTTGATCCCACAACGCTGGGATCATGACCTGAGCTGAAATCAAGAGTCCGATGTTCGACCAACTGAGCCACCCAGGCACCCCAGACAATACATAGTTGTTGGTTTTTTTTATGTTTGTTGTTTATTTATTTATTTAGAGAGAGAGAAAGAATGAGAGAGGCAGAGAATCCCAAGAAGGCTCTGTGCTGACAGCACAGAGCCCAACAGGGGGCTCCATCCCATGAACAGTAAAATCATGACCTGACCTGAAACCAAGAGTCAGATGCTTAACCTACTGAGCCACCCAGGCACCCACAGACAGTACATAGTTTTTAAAAATGAGGTCAAGGCTGTGTTAAGAAATGTAAGCAAATGTTGTCCAATCTCTTAATTCTTATTAATTGTTGGATTCTAGGTGGTAGTAATAAAGGCTGGAAACCAATAAAATATGAATAATCAGAAATGAGAAGCCTCTTAAAATGAAAACTGTGGCTTATCATCATTCAATGAATTATGTGTTGCCATATGGTTGGCTTTGCCTATCAGCTGAGCGGTATACCCACATAACTAAAAGTGATCTCTAGTACTTAACTATGGATAACTAAAAGCTGGTGGATGCCTCTTGACCATTAAGTCCTTTTTCTGAGCTTATGCCTCTAATAAGTATTTATTCTTCAATTCAACTAATTACTTCTTCAGTCAACAAGTAGATTGTGAATGTCTAAATCATACCAGGCACCATTCTAAACACCAAGGCTACAGAAGGGTGTGCTCTCTTCTCACAAAAAGCATAAATGTAGTCCCAAGAAAAGGAAGATCAACAAGTGTACAAATAAATAAATTTCTAATATTAGATGATTTCTTAGTGGATATCAGAAATTATCTGATATCAGAAATTATCTGATATCCACTAAGATGGAAGTAAAATAATGTGATTAAAAAAAAAAAAACTTGGTGGACTTCTTTGGGGGGGAAGATGGAAAAAGCAAGACTTGAAAACCGGATGAGATGTGGCCAGCCCTGCCCAGTTCTGAAAGTAGCATATTTCATAGGGAAAACAAGAACCAAGAACCAGAGGTGGAAGGTGCCCAGTGTGTTTGTAGGACAGAAATGGGCCCCTGTGTTTGGAGTATAAGAAAGATGAATAAGTGGCAGAAGCAGAAAGATAGGCAGGGTCTGGAGGACACAGGACCTGGCAGCCACAGGAAACAGGTTGGATTTTATGGTAAATGAATGCAGTGGGAGACTGCCAGAGACCTTCAAGCTTGGAAGTGATGTTTTTTTTTAAATATCATTTTTTGACTGCTGTTTGCAAAATGCATAGTAGGGGGACAAGAATAGAGGCAGGAAGACAAATTGGAGGTGATTGCAGTAGTCTGGGCTACTTTAATTGGGAGAGAGGCAGCAGTGATGGAGAGAAGTTTATATATTCATGTCCCGCTTGGAATTCTCTGAGCTTCTTGGATTTGTGGTCTGATGTCTTTTATTATTTTGGGAAAATTCTCTTCTGTTGTCTCTTTAGATAATTTTTTTGCTCTGCTCTCTCTCTCTTGTCCTTTTTTTAAAAATTCTTTTTACCATTTATTCATTTTTGAGAGACAAACAGAGTACAAGCAGGGGAGGGGCAGAGAGAGAAGGAGAACACAGAATCCAAAGCAGGTTCCAAGCTCCGAACTGTCAGCACAGAGCCTGACGTGGTGCTTGAACTCATGAGCTGTGAGATCATGACCTGAGCCAAAGTCGAATACCCATCCGACTGAGCCACCCAGGAGCCCCTCTCTTGTCCTTTTGGAGTTCCAATAACATATATGTTAGATTGTTTGATATCATCCTACAGTTCTTGGATGCTCTGTTCTTTTTTCTTTAATCATTTTTCTTGTCTCTTTGTGTTATAGTTTCAATAATTTCTATTGACTATTCTTCAAACTCACTGATTCTTTCCTAGACCGTGTCCTGTCAACTGATTAGCTTATTTCCAGATTTCCTCTGCATTTTCTTAGTTGTCTTGTCCCTTCTCCAGCAGTAGGAAGCTTCAAATAGTCTGGACCCATGACTGTTTTCTGCGTATCCCCCAGAAACATAGGGTTTTTCTCTTTCCCTTTCTCCAGCCATAAGAGGTCTTCACCTTATTCAGAGCAATGAGGTAGAAGGACAGGAGTTGCTGTCTGTCCTCAGTGGCTTAGGATTTTGTTCTGGATGGAAGAAGGATCCCAGTGGAGCTTTGTACTTCCCTGTAGTGATTGTCACATTCCTCCTTCAACGCAACTTCTGGGGTGCAGAAGTTTCCCTTTTTTAATCTAATGATCACTTTAGATTATGTAACTAATCAGGTTCCCTTTTCTCTTCAGCTGTCAAAATGTCTAGAGCCAAATATTTGATACATACATAATAGATTTAATTATGTTACGGATTCCAAGCTTTATTTCTGGCTCCATTTATGTCCTCACCCTTCTTTTTCTCTCGTTTAAGTGATGCACTATTGAATTCTATAGCCCCTTGCAAACTGCCTTAAATACCTTTTGAAATAGATTAATAAAGAATAGGCAAACAGTGGCCTACTTGAGTCAAACCAAAAAGAATAAGAAACCTCATTAAGATAGTATCCTACTTCTGAGCAGTGCTCAGTCACTGCTAAAGAAATGCTGCTTGAAAACATTCAGTTCAGGGAACAGGGATCTTCCCAGTCACTGGGACATGTGGCTTCTCCCTTTCAGTCCTATGTAATAAAGAGACTCCAAAACGACTGCCTGCTCTAGACAATAGATCATTCACCCTATTTCACATTCTTCATGGGAACAACACCATATACCATTTGTTTGGAGGGTGTGATTACTACCTCTCAAATTGGCTTCCTTTCCAAGTGTTTGCAGCTTATCACTGATGAATGTGTGTCCTCCTTACAGTCCAATCTAGCAGGGGCCACACCTGTAGCTTTTAGGGAATACGAAGATGCACAAAGGGGCAAGCCAGGGCACATTAAAGTCAAGAAGATCCTGCTGGGAGTAGTAGTGTCAGGAACTGTGAGACGTTTGAAATTTTAGCCTATGTACAAGCTCTCGAATCCAGTTACTACAATTTCATGCATGAAGGCAGAAGACATGAGACTCGAGGCAGAGATGAAGAACAATTTATCACTCCCAGCAATAGCAGTAGTCAGAGTATCGATCAGTATATCTGTGCCAATTCCCTGAGCCGCGATTCACCCTGGGTTGTATGCAGAGGGCCAGATCCACCTGCACACATAGTAGGTTGCATCACAAGACAGGAAGCGTGAACTTAGAGAGCCCAAATCTTTTATAAAGGGCAGTTATCATGGGGCACTTTGCTCCAGAGAGAAATAGCTCTCTAGTTTCCAAGATTGTTGTCTCTACAAACATTCTTGGAAAGACTGTCCAGAAAAAAAGAGTAATCAGTACTTCATGGTCAGACTTGCAGAAATGTGTGAGACCCACAGAAAAATGTATTCCAACAGGATTAAAAAAAAAATTTAATAGTTCCTCGAGTGATTCCACCTCATGGGCTTCATGGGAAGTTACACAGGCCCCTCTGGTGCCCAAAGCTTCTTTTCAGTTCAGGTACGCAGGCCTCAGAGCCACCTGGGTAAAGCAGGAAGGATTCATGCTGTTATCTGTCACGTTTCTTGCTCCTTTAGGGTTTGTCAGGTGTCATGATGGTGGTGGTGAGGGAATCTGTGTAATGGAGCCCAAATAATGTTATGAGTTAACATTGCACAGTTAAGGTAGCTTTCGTTCCTGAGTCTATTCATGTTTCCTCTAGCATATGAATGACAACAAACATCATTTCATGGCTCTGTATTATCTAATCAAAACATTCCATTGGATAAGCATTTGTTGGGCACCTACTGTAATTCACAGGCTGTGCTGGGGACTGGGGATACGCATAAAACAGGCCACAGGAGAGCTCAGCGCCAACTGGAGAAGAAGGATCATTTGATAATGTTGTTCTATGTACAACCTTATGTGCATAGAATTAATATTAAACAGTAGAACAGATGGGGTGCCTGGGTGGCTCAGTGGGTTAAGCATCCAGCTCTTGATTTCAGCTCAGGTCATGCATGACCCCACGGTTGGTGAGATCTAGCCCCACATCGGGCTCTGCACTGACAGGGAGGAGCCTCCTTGGGATTCTCGGTCTCCCTCTCTCTGCCCCTCCCTCACCTGTGCTCTCTCGTGCTCTAAGTAAATAAATAATTTTTTTAAGTGGAACAAGTGCCATATTTTAAATGTGAATAAGCCAGTGAGGGAACAGAGAGGAAAAGGCAGTTAATTCTGCCTAGAGTTTCAAATGGGGAGGGGGAAAAGAGTAGTAAGGGGGAGACTGAAGACAAGATCTTTGAGCTAATGTTATGAATGATGAGTGTGAGTTTTATCAGTCAAGAAAGAAAGAAGGAACTTACACGTACAGCAATGTGTGAGGTGTTAAGAAGAATGTTTTATGGTAGAGTAAGCCAGGGCTTAACATATATCCACTTGAAGCAAAGGGACATTGAGAAATATGATGCCATTCCTGATTTAAAACAAACAAACAAACAAGGGATCCTCAGTTACCCATTTTTTTAGCACCTGAGACTTACTGAAAACATATTGGATCTGGAGTGGTAAAAGAATAATGAGGGTAATTGGATTCCAGCAGCTGCATTTAAGGGGACATCTAGCTTGAGAGGCTAAGAAAGGTTAAACATTAGCTTTATTTCAATTTCAATGGAGAACAGGAATAGCTTGGGCATAATCCTTTGGAAGATTCTTGTAATGTTTCATCATTTCCCCAGGTGTTATATTTACCCTGTTTGCCAGTAAAACCTGGTAACAAAAATCTGTGAACATTTCAACTTGTTTTGCTCGGTTAATGGGTTAGGGGAGGGAAGAGAGGAAACAAAAGGAGAAGAAGAAGGAGAAAGAGAAGAAGGAGGAGGAGAAGGAAGAGAAGAAGGAGGAGAAGAAGAAGGAGAATAAGAAGGAGGAGAAGGAGAAAGAGAAGAAGAAGAACAAGAAGAAGAAAAGAAGGAGGAGGAGAAGAAGAAGGAGAAGGAAAAGAAGAAGGAAGTGGAGGAGGAGAAGAAGAAGTGAGAGAGCTGGATGAGAAAAGAGATTCACAGGACAAAGGAGGCGATAAAAGGGACTGGACCCAAGGGCTGATTAATAGGGTGATTTTGGATTGGTCATTAGATAGACTCATCTCTCCACTGAGGCACAAAAGATAAAGAACAACTCCAGAGCACGAGTAACTTGTGCTGAAAGTGCATGGAACCAACCTAAGAATGAACGGGCTCAGAGTAGAGAGTCATACCAGCAGAGACGTTAGGGAGGGCTGTGAGAATTGGGGAGGTGCAGTTGAGTTTCAGAGAACTGGAAGAATTTGGAGGGGTGAAAAGGAAGGAGGTGTCCCAACAAAAAGGCAAATGGTATTTTCCGTAATTTGACCATGGAAAGAAAACTCTCAATTCTCATCAAACGTGATTCTCACAAAAACAATTCTATTATGGTTACCAGCGACGACAGTTGGCCTGATCCTAACGAAGCAGTTTGGGTTACTGGGCCATAAAAAGGTCCCCTCGCCTTTGCTCAGCAAATGTTTTTTTGTGCATTGGCAAAGTCAGGATTCTGGTCCCGTGGGGTCTGTGGGCCCGACATCCTATCCCAGGCTTGTTTGGTACCACCCACACATGATCTGAATTACTGTCTGCTCTCTGGCCAGTCTTCATGGTCATGGCTGTGCCCAATTTTACTTTTCTGCCAATAGGGTCCTCTCAGAGTCTTTATTACTCCGAGAAGTAGTTTATTACAGAGACGAGACTTTATTATAACAGGTAATATTCATTGTAATACTCCAGACAGCTTTAAAAATAAAATCCCATCTTGATTAGACTTTCCTTATTTATACATATCGATGGGGTCTTGCAGCTAACAGAGACTTACCAGGTGTCTGTCCTTATTTAACCAACTTTATACATCACATGCATAAATAACACTGTACTTTGAACATCTTGACAGCAAGAACTGTCTTATTTATCTTTGTATTCACAGTACCCAGCAGAGCGGCTGGCACCCAGTAGGCTATGAGAAACATTTATTTAATAAAGGGATAGTGACAATACCAAAATGTGTTTTAAGAGCAATGCCACAAATGACTATTCCAGTGGAATCCTTATGAATCCGTGGTGAATCACGAAACAGAGTGTGATTCAGCCAACGGTACGGAAAATGAGGGGAGGAGGGATTTTGCATTTTTCTGGTCCCCCTATTGAAAAGAGCCATCCACACTTGCTGGCATGGCACTCCTTTCTCTCGTTATATATGGAAGTGGTATCAGAAACAGTGAGCTGATCTCATGGCATGACAGAAGCTAGCTGGAAATGTTGCTGGATTTTTCCTAGATGTTAGCATTGCTACATCGCTTTTGTCATTAAGTTTTAAAATTTTAATTCCAGTGTAATTAATATACAGTGTAATATTAGCTCCATCACTTGCCAGGGAATGACCTTGTACTAAATGAGATAATGCACTTTAAGAAACTAAGGCAGTGCACACGCCGTAGTAGGTGTTCAATAAGGAAAGCCACTATCATCATCATTGTCGTGGTATTATTTTCAGGGTCAAGTGTGGTGTGAAAGGGCACTGGGTCCATCTTCCAGCGTCGGTCCTCTGGCGGGACCACTTCACACCATCGCGTAAAATGGATGTCTAGAGAGATCTATCCCAGAATCATCGGGACCGACCTTCTGGTCCTTCGCTGGCTGAAGTCATGGGAAGGATTTGAATTGAAATCAAAAGATCTAGGATCACTTCGGAGCTGTGTCTTTGGGTTAGTGTTTAATGGCTCTCCTGCCTCAGTTTCCCTCCACTTGAAAGACTGGTGTGGGATGAAATGAGATGGAGTAAAGGTCCCTATCATACCTTTGAGGCAATCATTCCTTGCGGTCCTCGACTTCTTTCCTGAAGGTACGAGGAACTTGTCCTGCCTTCCCTTTAACTCAGTACTTGTATTTATGATGTGGAGACTGAGGACGTGTGATATGATCCCATGCAGTGAATACATATGAAAGAATACATGGTTAGATAGATAGGTAAAAGGAGTATACATCATGGCCCCTTGTTAGGGCTGCTGAAACAAATTGTCACAAAGGGTGACTTAAAACCACCACAATTTATTCTCTCCCAGTACTGGAGGTCAGAAGTCAGAGATCAAGGTGCCAGCAGGGCCACGCCCCCTCTGAAAGCTCTAGGGAAGGATGGAACCCAGGCCTCTTTCCTACTTCAGTGTGTTTCCTTGGCTTGTGGCCATGAACTCCCAGTTTCACATGGCATTTTCCATGTGTGTGTGTGTGTGTGTGTGTGTGTGTGTGTCAGTATCCAAACTCCCCTCCCTCGCTTTTTAAGTTTATTTACTTATTTTGAAGTGGGGGGGGGGGCGCTGCAGAGAGAGAGGAGAGAGAGAATCCCAAACAGGCTCCACACTGTCAGCAAAGAGCCCTATATGGTGCTCGAACTCATGAACCCTTAAGATCATGACCTGAGCCAAAATCACAAGTTGGAAGCTTAACCGACTGAGCCACCCAGACCTCCCCAAACTTCCCCTTTTTATAAAGACATCAGTCACATCCGATAAGGGGTCACCCTACTCCACTGTGACTTCATTTTTTTTTTTTTTTACTTAACTAATTACATCTGCAATGACCCTCAGCCCAAATAAGTCATATTCTGAGATACTGGAGATTAGGACTTCAATATAGGAAGTTTTGTGGGACACAATTCAACCCATGGCACACAATAACATTCATAAATCAACCTGGATGGAGAAATGAAACAAAAAAAGAGCTGGCGATCGAGAGACAGAAGTTACAAATCCAAGCAGGTCAAACCAACTGTTTCCTAAAACCCTGTGACAATATTCAGCCACATTGACTGGCTTTGCTCCTGACGTTGCAGAGACCAGACTCACTAAGGGCCGTGGGGGTTTAGACTCCAATTGTGGGTCAGGGGCAATGAAGGTCCTGTGGTAGGGGAGGGACCAAGGGTGTTAGGTGGCAGTGCTGGACACCTGCAGGTGTCTGAAGACTCCGGGCAAAGAGTAGGAGAAGGGATGGAGGGGAAGGTGGCTTCATGGGAGCCTTTTCAGCCTTACCATTTTCCCATGAGTCCTCACGATAATCACCAGAAGTAACTATATTGAAAATATTAACCATCCAGGATTACAGCAAAGAAATATCATCGCTTAACACTGTATGTTAGCTACTCTGGAATTACAATACAGAAATAAAAGCAGCAATAATACATATGTATTATTGCTGCATCAAGACGTTGTTCTCACATTTAAATCCTGCATTAGAAGGTATTTGGGGGAAAGAACATGGGGCTGTTAGTTTTCGTTCTAAAATTGCTTAGTGGTGGAGATTTCAAATGAGATCTTAGTCACGTTATTTTTTTTAAACAGAAATAGCTTTATTGTTTTTTCTGACTGAAAAAGAATAACACTCATTGTTTAAAAAATCCAGAAAATACAAAGATGCGAAGAAAAATGTGAAAAATCACCTGTACCTTTACAACTTACAATGTGTGACACACACACACACATATATAATTATCTTTATAGTGGCTAGATAGATAGATACACACACACACACACACACACACACACACACGGTATATACCATGTATACACACACACTACTTATTTATATATATATAATTTTTTAAATATTTTTTAATGTTTATTTATTTTTGAGATGGAGACAGAGCACGAGTGGGGGAGGGGCAGAGAGAGAGGGAGACACAGAATCTGAAACAGGCTCCGGGCTCTGAGCTGTCAGCACAGAGCCCATGCGGGGCTCGAACCGACGAACCGTGAGATCATGACCTGAGCCAAAGTCGGACACTTAACCGACTGAGCCACCCAGGCACCCCTATATATATAATTTTTTAATGAGATTTTTTATATGTGTTTTTTGGTGTTATGTTCTTCTTTCTACTGAACAATCTATCACGGAGATTGTTCTATGTCAAAATAGAAATATATTTGCCATTTTAATGGATGCTGAGTATTCAGTTACCTGAATAAAGCGCCATTTATCTAATCATTATTCCTGAAAATTTAGATTGTGTATAATTTTTTACCACAAATTTTACAAATGTAGTGGCCATTCATATATATCTTTGCATGTTATTTTTTAGCCTGTTACTTCCTTTAAAATAAAGTCATATACAAATAGTGAAACACATTAGGGATGTATTTCTTATTTCTCCCTGAATATATGAAGCCACAATCTTGTCTTTAAGAAGCAATTGTCAGCACTTGTATTTAAGAAGCAATTCTTCCCACCGTCTCTGTCTTCCTTTCCCGTCCCCCTCGCTCAAATACTTGCCTTGCCCTAAGCTATTCTGACTCCTGTCAGATCCATTGCATTGAAGTCAACAGCATGGAAGGTAGAGGATGGAGGAAGAAGGCAATCGTAGAAGGAGGGGTGGATGACCCAAGGGAAGGAAGAAAAAAAAAGGCACAGGGTGTGATATGTTTTTCAATTTTAATTGTCACAAGTCAGAAGTAGGTGCTGTAATCCACAACATATAGATTCTATAGAAGAGCGAAGACTTGCCCAGGAGGCCATGGCTAGTAAAGGGACTGACTCCAGACATCATGTTGCTACATTAAAAAGAAATTTTTAAATGTTATTTATTTTTGAGGGGGGTGGCGATGCACAGAGAGAGTGAGACACAGAATCTGAAGCAGGCTCCAGGCTCTGAGCTGTCAGCACAGAGCCTGATTCAGGGCTGGAACTCATGAACCACAAGATCATGACCTGAGTTGAAGTCAGACACTAACAGACTGAGCCACCCAGGTGCCCCATCTGTATATATATATATTTTTAAGAACATCCCTTTTTTTAAAGTTTATTTATTTTGAGAGAGAGAGAAAGAGAGAGGGAGAAAGAGAGAGAATTAGCAGGGGAGGGGCAGAGTGGATCCAAAGCCATCTCCATGGTGCCAGCGGAGAGCCTGATGTGCGACTCGAACTCCCAAACTAGGAGATCATGACCAGAGCCAAAGTCGGGATGCTTAACCAACCAAGTCATCCAGGCATCCCATGTTACTACATTTTATTATTTCTTCAAAGCACCTTCTGCCCTCCTTGTGGGATGGTTGTACTTCCTGCCCCATCCATACAAGGAATGAGAGCAAGAAGTAAATGTTTGCTGTTGGAAGCGTCTGAGTTGTGTGCGGGAGTGTTTGTTACGATGGCTTAACTAGCTTCACACTGTCTGATACAACCACACTCTTTCCACTTCACTATCTTGCCTCTCCCTTCTGAGCCTTGCTCTGTTTCTTGGTCAAAATGTTTCTATCTTTTCGCGGTGCCTGGTTGCTCAGTCAGTTGAGCGTCCGACTCTGGATTTCGGTTCAGGTCATGATCCCAGGGTCATGGGATTGAGCCCCGCATCGGGCTCCTAACTGAGCGTGGATTCTCTCTCTGTCTCACCCTCTGCCCCTCCCCCACTGTCACACACACACTCGCTCTCTCTCTCTTTCTAAAATAAAGAAAAAAATTCTATCTTTTCATTTGATTTCATAATAATGAGGAACCACTTTTTAAATCTAGCACTGTCCTCTACCAGAACCGTGTTTAGATTTGTTTTCAGACCTGATTTTTTTTTTAATTTGGGCTTTTTCTCATGAACCGCTGAACGATGAAGGGGTAGATATTCCCTGTCACACATACGACTCCTGGAAGAGGGCATCCTGTCCGGAGGTGACTTTTTTATCACTTTGGTTTTCCTTGAACTTCTTTTCTCTGTCCTGAACCTTTTTCTGGATGGTTTCATTTTGCTTAAAATCCATGTATTCTACTATGGTAGAAACATAAATCTAATACTTCCTGAGCAAGTTTAAAAGTGACAGTTTGTGGGGCGCCTGGGTGGCGCAGTCGGTTAAGCGTCTGACTTCAGCCAGGTCACGATCTCGCGGTCCGTGAGTTCGAGCCCCGCGTCAGGCTCTGGGCTGATGGCTCAGAGCCTGGAGCCTGTTTCCAATTCTGTGTCTCCCTCTCTCTCTGCCCCTCCCCCGTTCATGCTCTGTCTCTCTCTGTCCCAAAAAAGAAAGAAATCAAAAGAACTAAATGAAAAAAAAAAGAAAAAATAAAAAAAATAAAAGTGACAGTTTGAGGGGCGCCTGGGTGGCGCAGTCGGTTAAGCGTCCGACTTCAGCCAGGTCACGATCTCGCGGTCCCTGAGTTCGAGCCCCGCGTCAGGCTCTGGGCTGATGGCTCGGAGCCTGGAGCCTGTTTCCGATTCTGTGTCTCCCTCTCTCCCTGCCCCTCCCCCGTTCATGCTCTGTCTCTCTCTGTCCCAAAAATAAATAAAAACGTTGAGAAAAAAAAAAGTGACAGTTTGAGGGGCGCCTGAGAGGCTCAGTCAGTTAAGCGTCCAACTCTTGGTTTCAGCTCAGGTCATGATATCACGGTTTGTGAGTTTAATCCCAACATCGGGCTCTGTGCTTGTCAGCACAGAGCCTGCTTGGCATTCTCTCTCTCTCCTTTCTCTCTCTCTGTCTCTGTTCCTCCCCCACTGATGCTCTCTCTCTCAAAATAAATAAATAAATAAACTTAAGAAAAAAAATTCAAAGCTAAAATAGAGCTCTAATCCTTGCTTCCAATCCGTGGTTCACGTTACGAAATTCCATGTCTTGTTGTCTAATAAAAAACATAATTCATTTTTTCAACAAATACTTTGTACCCTGGTAGTTCATACAGAGGTGGAGCAAACAGAATTTCCATCCTCTAGGACCACGCAGCTTAGCCGAAGAGAAAATAAACGCATGACAACAGTATAATATAATAAGGTGTAAGGTGACACGGGGGCCCAGAAAAGGGGCATCTCCATAGACTCCGGGAGAGTGAAGGAGGGAGGGGACAGGACAACCTGGAGGAGGGACACTTGAGCCGATTTTTGAATGACAACTGCGTGCGTCGGCAAAGCGGAGGACACATCAGGCAGGTGAACAGCAAGGCAAGGGTGCAAAGGTGTGGCACAGCCCGACATGTTGTGCTAAGGTGGTTTGTGTCTGGAAGGTGGCCGCAGCCGCTGCCCTTGCCTGTTAACCGCGACAGGAACTGGCAAGCCCGAGTCCCAGGGGGGACAGGCAATTTCCAATTATTCTGAGTCTGGTTCCTGCACATGGGTACCCTTGAGTCACTTGGCTCTAATGGACCCCCTTCTCGGAATAAGAAGCAACCGCGTGCCCATGGGTATATTTAATGATTAGAAGCTACTTCCTGGTGATATCAGCCAGGAGGCCTGCCTCTTCTTACTTTTGACCTCAGCATGAAGTCCCAGCCAGGAAGTTTGGTTGGGGGCTCTGATCTATCAATATTGGCAGCTTTAAGATTCCAGCAGACAGGCCGGACTGCCCCCCAACCCTTGCATGCCTGGGGGCAAGAGCTCATGGAGAACTCCTGAGCTGTCAGCATTTGGAGAGTCGGGAGTCTGAAGCTGAGTCGTGGGTAGGAAGGAAAAGAGGTCTCCCCGTCTCCCCATCTCCATAAGGATCAGATTCATCGAATCATGAATGATAACACAGCTATCTGTGTTTGTTTGGCCTCCTTGCCACTAAATTAGTTAGAGTTCTGTGTTGCAAACAAAAGAATTCAATTCTGGGCAACTCAAATCGAAGAGGATTTATTGGAAATGTCATCCTTTTTTGCTGAGCGCTCGCTGAGTCAGGGGGAGCTTTGAGGGCCGGGATTGAAGGCATAGCAGTGGTGAGCACATGCACAGCATTGCATGGGAGACGCGCTCTGTTCTCAGCTCCTCACACGTCTGAACGCACTTCATCACGCTAGAAGGTACCTACCGCCATTATCCCCCTTTCTGTGGTTGAGAAAAAGGGGGGCAGGGAGAGATGAAATGATTCACCCGAGGACACGGGAGTATGTGAGCCGGGATTCGAACCCAGCATTCCAGTTCCAAAGGCTTTTCCAAATGCTGAGAAGCAAGCCCAACAGGAATGGTCTAATAGCAGGAATCTGGTCAGGGAGCAATGGAAAAAAAGCTTGTTTTTCCAGGTCTGTTTGTCCCTTTGCTGAGTTTTGAATTCTAAGGAGCTGGTATACTAAGGGCCTAGATCAGGGCATGCGTTTGCCCCTTGTAGGGGTGAAGGCGATGATGTCAGGGCTGATTCCAGTCCCACCAGACTGTCCCCCGTGGGGGAAAAGGCAGTTTCTCAAAGCAGCATAAAGTACTATTATGAAGAACTGGATGGCCAACAGCAGGGAAACTATGGTCCTGGGCGCCTCGGTGGCTCAGTTGGTTAAGCATCTGACTTGATCTCCACTCAGGTCATGATCTCACAGTTCGTGGGCTCGAGCCCCGCATCCAGCTCTGTGCTGACAGTGTGAAGCCTGCTTGGGATTCTCTCTCTCCCTCTCTCTTTCTGCCCCCTCCCACTCAAAATAAATAAATAAAGTTTAAAAAGAAAAGAAAAGTATGGCCCTGCAATTGCCTGGAGAAGCCCTCTCTGGGGTCTCATTATGCTCAGAACCACCATCCGTGGAATGCCCCTGAACCCAGGGCTTTCTGTGAACGCTCTCACTAATACCCTGCCACAGCCCTATGGGGGCATGTATCATTACCCCATTTCACAGTTAAGGACACAAAGGCTCAGAGAGGGTAAGAAACTTGGTCACATAAAATTAGGGTTTGCATTCAGACCCGGACTCCAAAGCCCATTTCTAGGAGTCACTGGGTGAACACGGGGCAGGGCATCTGAACTCGTGGCTGGCAGGTGGTAGAGGGTCAGCTTATCGTGCTCTCAGGGCCTGAGTTAGTGTGAAGCTGAACTGGGACCTTGGAAGCACTTCAGTCATCGTCTCCCATCTACCAAAGCCTGAGTGGCTGACTTAGGGAAAATATCCATCTGCAGGAAATTCTGAGTCAAGCCAGCCAACGTGTAGCTACACGGCATCCATTCCTGGCCACACTCCACCGTTGTCTGGATTGGCATAGCCTTTATCTGAAACCTCTCTGCAAGAAAGGAGCCTCCCCTCCCCCCCAGACCTCCCTCCATTCCACCCATCTGCTTTGGAGGGATCTAAGGAAAGCAAAGGAAGGAAGTCAGAAAAGCGTCTGGCTCTACGTTTCTCATCTTAAATGGGGAAGAATCTAAAATTGCCCAAAGGAGTGGAGCTCAGGCACCCCCACCAGGGTAGGACCCCTGGAAGGGGCCATAAAGCTGGGATGAGCCAGACGGGGCAGGCCAGGAGGTGAGGCTACCTCAGGAATGGGGCACCAGAGCCCCTAGAAATAGAACAAAGTACAGTCCACAGCTGCTCCCCTGGACCTCACCCAAGGGAACTAAGACTTATCCCTGCTTTCTGTTGCCCCCAGAGTCCCTGGCACGAGATTCAGTCAATTCACTATTCACTAGCAAGCAATTCACAGACACTACTGAGTGCCTGTTCTGTGCAGGCACAGAACTTCTCACTCTGAAAGTCCCAAGCCAGTGAGTGACACCGGCAGGTAGGCAAGGAACTAGATCTCAAGACACACAGTGATAAGGACTATCACTGGGGAAAGCAAAAGGCCAAGGTAGAACAGTGGAGAAGGGGTCCCACAAACTCATGGACTCTTGGAAGGCTTCATGGAAGAGGAGAACTGTGAGTGAGACTTGGGCAAGCAGAGTCCATTATTAGTGGAAGTGACAGCTGGGATAAGGGCTCACAGCTGTGGGGGAGAAGCCAGGGTTGTGGATCTGCTGGAACGTAGGTGCCTGGGTTTCAAGTTAGCCCAGGGAGGGAGAAGGTGCTAATCCTTCCAGCCATATAACATGGCTTCCTCATCTATGGGAGGCCAACAGATGGTTGTTGACTGAGTAAACCAATGAGTAGATGAAAGTCTTGACGGCCTGGTGGAGAAGTTATGACTTTGTTCTGCATGAGCTGCAGAAGAGAAAACCTTGAACCCCAAGGGTCAGAGGGAGAGATGTTGTGGCAGAGACAGGATTTTTTATAGAAGGAGGAATCCATTTCAAGGTAGGACAGAACAGATCAGGATCAACCCCTGGCTTTATGGTTTAAGCAGGACTTCTGTGAATGTCCTGCTAAGACCCTTTTGCACTTTGCCAAGGCTGCCATAACAGAGTAGCACAAACTGGGGCACCTGGGTGGCTCAGTCAGTTGAGTATCCGACTTTGGCTCAGGTCATGATCTCATGGTCCATGAGTTTGAGCCCCACATGGGGCTCTCCCCTGTCAGCACAGAGCCTGCTTCAGATCCTCTGTCTCCCTCTCTCCCTCTGCCCCTCCCCTGCTTGAGCTGTCTCTCTCTCTCACTCTCTCTCTTTCTCTCTCAAAAAGTAAATAAACAGGGCACCTGGGTGGCTTAGTTGGTTAAGCGTCTGACTTCAGCTCATGTCATGATCTCACAGTTTGTGGGTTCGAGCCCCGCGTCGGGCTCTGTGCTGACAGCTCAGAACCTAGAGCCTGCTTCGGATTCTGTGTCTCCCTCTCTCTCTGCCCCTCCCCTGCTCACACTCTGTCTTTCTCCATCTCTCAAAAATAAATAAATGTAAAAAAAAAATTTTTTTAAGTAAATAAACAACAACAACAAAAAACACCAAAGTACCACAAACTGAGTGACTTGGGATGCCATAAATTTATTCTCTTGCAATTCTGGAGGCCAGAAGTCTGAAATCAAGGCAACACAAGGCCACTTGGTTCAAAGGCTCTAGGGGAAGATTGGTTCCAGGCCTCTCTCCCAGCTTCTGATAGTTCCTTGGCCTGTGGCTGCATAACCCAAGTCTTCACATGGTGTGTTCCCTCCACGAGTGTCTATCTCTGTGCCTGTATATAAGGATCCCCGGGTTAGGGCCCACCCTAACGACATCATTTGATCTTGAACACCTCTGTAAAGACCGTATCTCCAGATAAGCTCACATTCTGAGGTACTAGGGTTAGGACTCCAACATATCTCTTTGGGAAGACACAGTTAAACCCATAACACATCCCCTTGAAGCTGATCAAGGGTGAGGGCTTGAATTGAGAAGTATCTTGACTGCGGGAAACCGGCAGTCAGCCTCTCCCTGCTCCCTTCCAGATGGAAGCTGGGATAATGGAAAGATATTGCTCTGGCCATCTGGATTGCTTCTATCCCCTGTCAGAGGCCTGCCCGTCTTACTAACATAGTCCCATGGCATCTACGTCTGCCTGATCAGCAAGGTCATGTGTCTTACCAGGCACATGAATCTCGAACAGAAGATAAATCTACGAACGGAAAGCTCAGAGGCCTCCCGGGGGAATGATGAAGCTGGAAGGTCACCACTGTGTTAGTCGTTGGGGTCCTAGTTGCTGGGTCCTCCGGCTCTTACACAGCAGAAGAGAACATTTCAGAAGATGCAAGGAAAAGACGTCAGTGGGCTTGGACTCCCCAAGTGGGGAGTAGGATTCTACCCTGGGAGACTGAGGAGGCCACCTGCTTGGGTGGGGGTGGGTATGTCTTAACACTGCTCATGCATTTCCAGCCACAAATTTTAAAAACCAACACATTACTACTAGCAGAGGATGAAAAGGTGGGAGAAATACCCTGGGGCCCATGCAACCCCATTTCATCACCTCCTCCTCTGTGTGAGCATGCCAGATGCTCTGTGAATATCCAACTCCTTTTTCAATGTATCCCTTCTCTAGGGTCTCCCGAGGGGGTGTCACGCTGCAGAGGAGGTGTAGGAAAGGCAGGTCCAGAGGAAGCCAAGTGCCCCAGAAGCACAGGAGGAGGAGGGACTGCAAACTGTCTCTGAGCCGGGCTGTGTGCAGAGGGCTCCTGGTGGTACTTCCCTGTGGAGACTTGCTGGATGTGGGCACTTGATTAGGCTGAGGGACAGGACATCTAGTTTTAGTGACAGCAGAGAGAGCCATTGGGAATGCCCTTTACAGATGAAAAGCAAGTCCTCTTTTCTGTTTGCTCTTCTAGAGTTTAGCTGCCCATGTGCCCCTCCCCCACTTCTCTAGTCTGTCTCTCACACCCTCCTAGTGCGATGATAGTGTGATATTGTGATTTAAAAATAAAATATATATGTGGTCTTCATCCCAGTTCCTGGCACAGAGCTCCTAAAACCCTAGAAATTTCCTAAGTGATGAGAGCAATAAAGGTTTCTTTTACATTAATGAGGTGACTTTTGGGAAGCCCCTAGGTAACCTACAGTTGGCCATGGGACCAGAGGGTTAAGCTGTTCAGCCCCTCCCCACTCTGGCACCCTCTCCTCCACCCCCAACCCAACTTCCAGGGAGGGGAGAGGGGCTGGAGCTTGAATCAATTGCCAGTGTCCAATGACTTAATCCATCATGCCTCTGTAATGAAGCCTCCATCAAAATCCAAAAGGATAGGGTTCAGAGAGCTTCCTGGCTGGTGAATTCATGGACATTTGGGGAGAGTGATGGCTCAGAGAGGACATGGTCACTCTGCACTCTTTCCCCAGGCCTTACCCTATGCATCTCTTCAATCTGACTGATCGTGAGTTATATCCCATTTTAATAAACTAATAATCTAGTAAGTAAAGTGTTTCTCTGAGTTCTGTGAGTTGCTCTAGCAAATTAATCAAACCCCGAGGAGGAGGTCATGGGAACCTCCCATCTATAACCAGTCTGTCAAAAGCCCCACGTCGGGCTCTGTGTTCACAACTCCGGGACTGGAGCCTGGTTCAGATTCTGTGTCTCCCTCTCTTTCTGCCCCACCCCACTCACGCTCGCTCTCTCTCAAAAATAAACATTAAAAAAAAAAGTGTTCATGGAAAAGATAAATTCAGCTGCTAGGTGTAGCAGGCTAAATAATGGCCCCAAGAACATCCCCTTCCCAATCCTGAGACCTGTGAATATGTTACCTGATATGGCAAAAAGTACTTTGTAAGGAGTTTGAGATAAGAAGACGGTCCTGGATTACTCAGCTGGGTCCAATGTCATCGTAAGTGTCCCTGTAAGAGGAGGCAGGAGGCCAGAGTTGGTAGTTGAAGACATGAGGACAACAGCAAGAGGCTGGATGATGAAGGAAGAGCCAGATGGGGGTAGTGCCTCTAGACAGTGGTAGAGACAGGGAAACAGATTCTCCTTTAGCCTCCAGAAGGAATGAGCCATGATTTTACCTTGATTTTAGCCCCATAAGACTCACTTTGGACTTCTGGCCTCCAGAACTGTAAGAGAATAAAACCAGTGTTGGCGTGGGTCACTAAGTTTATTGTAATGTGTCATAGCAGCAACAGGCAACTAATACAGCCTAAGAACTCACAACCAGGGGAACTGAATGAGTCTGAGAAGTCAAGACAAGGCAGATCCTCTCAGAACATTCTCTTATTTCGCATCAATGCTGTGTGGGGGCAGTAAGGGAGGGTGGGGTCTTCGTAGATAACAGTTCTTCAGTGTTGACAGGGCCATGGCAGTAGCCTCCATCTAGAGGTTCTGGGGTTGGCAGGCTCATAGGGCAGAGCATTGGATTAGCATCTAGAGCCCCATTCAAACACCATGTCTCTTCCTTACTGGCTTAGTGGCCAGAAACACAGGGAGCCAGTGGGGACAGAGCTGTGATCCTCTAAACTGTTTTGCTTCAGGGGACCCCCCACAAACCTGGCCCACATCCACTGGAAAGAAGCTGTCTGGGTAACCCCTGGTTGCTTAGTTCTTCCGGCAAAGATATTTTGTGCTACTGGGGGGGGGGTCCCCTTAGCCTGTGACCCACAGTAAACCCAGAAGAAGTCTGCCATTCAGCATTGCTCCCCTCAGAGCAAATACTGGTCTGATCTGTCTCAAAGCAGACTTCTACTTAAGGGCCCTGTCCATGTTGCCCCTTAGCATCAGTCCTTCACACCCCGTGGATCAAAGTCTCTATGACTTGGCCCCTTGGGGGTGGGGGCTGAGTCCTGGGAGCCGACTGGGAAGGAAGGGTCTTCTGGGTTAGAGGATTCTGGGAGGCCTGGCTGCCACTGCCTCATTGCGGGGAGGGTATTCTCATTCCCATCTCAGCACCCTGCGTGGGTCTATCCACTTCTCCCTCCTGGGAACTCCATGTACCCACCTGTCCCTGTGAGCTGTCTCCAAGGACTGGAGTGCTAGGCTTTCCAGTCTCCAGCTCTGTCACTGCATCTGCTTCAATAGTAACGGCAATCAAATCCCACCACTGGCTTTCCGAGCCTCACTTTAGGCTGACAACTAGGACAGTTTTATTCATTTAGTTACTGGGCTCTTGAAGCGTGTGGCTAGCAGGTTGGAGAAGACTGGAAAACAAAGCTGTTGTCTGCCAGCTAGAAAGGAGGGTGCTGCTATGAGACAGGGCTTTTCCAGCTGTTGGCAGTTTGCTCAGGTCTTCAAGCAGGAGCCAGGATTGGAAGGACATCAGAAGTCCCACCTAGTATGACTACATTTGGGTGGATCTGTGGTGGCAATTAACTAGAAAGAGTTAACACCCAGAAGTCATGAAAATCATCTCAATCACTAGGGTAGGGTCAGATTGCCAATGCCCAGTACCATATGGGGCTCTGTGCCCTGGAAATGGTGGGTTCAGAGTGGCCACATGGCCATTTTAATTATGCCCAGCAGGTGGGAGAATTGAGTCTTGAATAGCTCAAGGGAGCTAGTCAGACAAAATCCAGACAGAACAAAATCAATTCACTGACACAGATATTTATGCAGCACATTCTAGGTGTAAGGCATCGTGCTGCCCACACAACATGCACAGGGCAAGCTTGCCAGGCACCAGGGGCTGGGACTGGCCAACAGGACAGGAAAGTTAATGCACTTCTCCTGGGCCACCTGTCTCAAAGACAGTGAGATATGTCCTAGAAGCCAGCCCTATTTGAGGAATTCAAAGGGAACACTCCATTTGCTGAAGGTCACAAAACTTCAGGAGGAGGTAGCATTTGGGAAGGGTCTTTATGGATGGATGGATGGATGGAAGGATGGATGGATGGATGGAAAGATGGATGGGATGTTAACAGGCAACCACAGGCAAAGCAGAAGTGAGAGAGCTTGTGAGGCAGAGGGAACTGCAGGAGCCCAAGCAAGGAGGAGGGGAGCCCAGGGGTTGCTGAGTCCAGTCTGACCGAAGGGTGGAAACCACATGGGCAGCCCTGGGAGGTAACGCCAGAGAGGGTGACAATGTCCAGAGCCTTGGACATTGAGCTAAGGACTGGACCGTGACTCAGTGGGGAGTGGAGGCCATTGGTGAGAGGGGAAATGACATGGTCAGAGCTGTTTGAGAGACAACAGTCACAAGGTAATTTGGATATGCAGGATTCAGTTTCCTGGCATGACCTTTAAGTGGTGAGCTTCATCATGTAACCACACATTTCCCCCATCAGGGCATACGGGCAGCGTTGAACTCAAAGCCCTACCTCACTCCCCAGTTGATGGGGGCTAACAGTTCTACTGGGAGCCTTGCCTTTTCTCATTTGGTAGTGGGTCTCTAGTGCTAAAAGGAAGGATTCAGCAGCTCATGGGAAAAATGTTCTCCAAACATTAGTAGCTGGTGTTAAATGAACACAAATAGACACTGTAATAACATGGGTCTCATTCCTCCACCCCCTTCAAGCCTATGGACAATATTTTCCTTGAGAGGGGTGCCTAGGGGGTTCTAGACCTTTTACATTCAAACAGGAATGGCTTTTAGTAAGCTGTATGACCTTGGGCAACTTCACGAAAGAAACATTTCATGAGTGTTTACTGTGTGTAAGGCATACTACCCGTATAATTTGTGCCATCTACCATCAAGGTAATATGCTAATGCATTTGTGCACTCCTTGACAGTCACCTTTTACTAGGGGCTCAGTTTTCTCATGTATGAAATGAGAGGTTGGACTGAGCCATGTCTAGACCCCTGGTGTCTAGCCAAGGATGTTCGAGAACAAGGACCGAGTTTAAACAGAGGCAGCTTAGGACCTTCTTTCTGCACAGAGCCCATGACAAATGGATGAGAATGATCTCTGAGGCCATTTGCAATGAAAATATAATAGATTCCAGTCAGGTAACTTAGATAAATTCACGCCCTGGTCTCTTTCAGCCCCTCTAACAAAATACCACAGACCGAGGTAATCAACAACAGATTCATTTTTTTACTGTCCTGGAGACTGCAAGTCCAAGATCAAGGTGCTGACTGAGTCACTTCCTGTTAAGACCTCTCTTCCTGCCTTACCAATGGCCAGCCACCCCATCACTGTATCCTCACATGGTTTTTGCATAATGGTAAGACGTCTTTGGAGGGAGGGGTTATTACTATCATCCCCGTCTTGTAGAGGACACCACAGAACAAAGAGATGGCGTATGGAAGGAAGAAATAAAAATGATACACAGCCGGTGACACAGCCAGGATTTGAACCACACTAGCCCAGAGTTCTCATGCCCCATGCGTTATAATGCTCTGCACCGCCATCCAGAATATGGAAGACGAAGGCAGAGGACTGCCCTGTGTACCTAGAAGCTGCTCTTGGTGAAGACAGTTTGCTGGGCCAGGCAGGCAGCTGGTTTGACCCAGATGGTAAATACTTATATTTTCAACTGCCTGTCTCCATTCAGAGACTTTACAGGAACATAATTCCAACCTTAAAAGAATAGGGAGACATAATGGGTACCTGGGTGGCTCAGTTGGTTAAGCGTCTGACTTCGGCTCAGGTCATGATCTCATGGTTGGTGAGTTCCAGCCCCGCATTGGGCTCTCTGCTCTTGGTGCCAAGCCTGCTTTGGACCCTCTGTCTCCCTCTCTCTGCCCCTCCCCCGCTTGCTGTCTCTCATCCTCTCTGTCTCTCTCTCAAAAATAAATAAACATTAAAAAAAAAGAATAGGGAGCAAAAGAATAAAATGCAACTTTTTTGATTCAGGTTAAAATCCATTCAGTCATGAATCACTGTATTGTACACCTGAAACTAATATAACACTGTATGTTAACCATCCTGGAATCAAAGATTTTTTAAAAATCCATTCAGTCATGAAAAAAATTTCACCTTCTGCCTGGATATTCCCTTTCTTTCCAAGAGTTTGGTATAGTCACCATCCAAAGAGACAACACGATCCATTCTTATTTCTCAGACCAGAAAGAGACAATTCTCGGGGCACCTAGATGGCTCAGTCAGTTAAGCATCTGACTCTCCGTTTTGGCTCAGATCATGATCTCATGGTTATGTGAGTTCGAGCCCCCAAGTCGGGCTGACAGTGACAGTGTGGAGCCTCCTTGGGATTCTCTCTCTCCCTCTCTCTCTACCCCTCCCCTGCTCACACTGTCTCTGTCTCTCTCAAAATAAATAAGTAAAACTTTAAAAAATGTTCTTTATAAAATAAATAAATAAAAGAAAAGGACAATTGTCCGTGTCCTCTGCTAGCACTCCAAATAGTCCCTGTAGAAAAGAAAAAGCACGTGTCTTAAGGAAAACTGAAGCGGGGCGCCTGGGTGGCTCAGTCGGTTGGGCGTCCGGCTTCGGCTCGGGCCATGATCTCGCAGTTGATGGGTTCGAGCCCCGCGTCAGGCTCTGTGCTGACAGCTCAGAGCCTGGAGCCTGCTTTGGATTCTGTGTCTCCCTCTCTCTCTGCCCCTCCCCTGCTCATGTTCTGCCTCTCTCTGTCTCAAAAATAGAATCAAACATTTAAAAAATTTAAAAAAAAGAAAAACTGAAGCAAAACACAATATGCTGTAAACCCCTAACACATAGCCAACATATAAACCATTTGTCCCTCGAGAAGTGATTTCCACCTTTGCCCCCAGAACCTTTGCTCCTTTTCCACTAGAATGCCCAGGTCCAGCTTCTACAATGCTGTCCCCCCGGCAAGTAGAGGTGACTTGTGGCCATTTCACGCACAGAGCAACGGGGGTCAAGAAAAGTACAAGTTTGTGCTTGTGGGACTTCCATTAATGCCCCCCGGCATTCACACTGCCATCAGGGGCTCTTCCGTGGGGAAATAGCAGACCAGGGTACAGGAGCCCCCACGTGGATGAGCACGCTGCTGGGCCCTGGGATGGTCTGTGCTTGGACAGCCTCTCTGGGGGTGCATTGAGAGAAGGAGCTGGAAAGATCAGGCAGCTGGTGGGTCTGGAAGCAGTGTCTACCAAGCTGTGAGATTATTCCCCTTTGAGCTGGGTATTTGCCTAAGGTCACTTGTGTCCTTCAAAATCACTCTGTTCTTGGGCTCCTTGCCACGCTCCTTGGTCTACTTGCCAAGCAGGAAGCAGGTGGACAGGCCCTGCGGTGGGCTGGGCTGCTGGGAGGCCGGTGCTGGCCGGATGGAGTGGGGACAGAGCCATGTTGGCTCCCAGTACCAGGAAGAGGGTGAAGGACCCTCACTAATGCCGCCTCTCAGAACTTCTTGCTGGCAAAGGGTGTGCGCAGCAGTGATAGGTCTCCTGGAATCTGTCCCATGTTAGCATGTACCTCCAGTGAAGCGATCAATCTGTTTTTTTTTTTTTTTTTTTTTATCCAGCCAGTGAGGCTTTTCTGAGCCCCTGCTTTGTGCCGGCATCACTGGCTAGAAATGCAAAGACAAAAGACAAAGTCCCCAGCATCAAGGACTATATAGGTTCATGGGAGATGCCTCCCCCCCACTTGGGGAAGGAACTTTGCAGCCACTGTGGGCCCCATGCTTTGGGAGAGTGTAATAGGGAGGAAGGTGCCACACTTTTCTGGACACTGATAAACTTGCATTTAAAATCCCTATTGTATGGGAATACAAGCTGGTGCAGCCACTCTGGAAAACAGTATGGAGGTTCCTCAAAAAACTAAAAATAGAACTACCCTACGACCCAGCAATTGCACTACTAGGCATTTATCCACGGGATACAGATGTGCTGTTTCGAAGGGACACATGCACCCCCATGTTTCTAGCAGCACTATCAACAATAGCCAAAGTATGGAAAGAGCCCAAATGTCCATCGATGGATGAATGGATAAAGAAGATGTGGTATATATATACAATGGAGTATTACTCGGCAATCAAAAAGAATGAAATCTTGCCATTTGCAACTACATGGATGGAACTGGAGGGTATTGTGCTAGGTGAAATTAGGCAGTCAGAGAAAGACAAAAATCATACGATTTCACTGATAAGAGGACTTTAAGACACAGAACAGATGAACACAAGGGAAGGGACACAAAAATAATATAAAAACGGGGGGGGGACAAAACAGAAGAGACTCATAAATATGGAGAACAAACAGAGGGTTACTGGAGGGGTTGTGGGAGGGGGGATGGGCTAAACGGGTGAGGGGAATTAAGGATTCTACTCCTGAAATCATTATTGCCCTCTATGCTAACTAATTTGGATGTAAATTTTAAAAAATTAAATTAAAAAAAAATAAATATAGCTTGAAAAAATAAATAAATAAAATCCCGATTGTTGAAGATCCTCTTGGGGCCCATGAATGATCCTGACATCTCAGTCTCTTTGTGGGTGCAGCTTTCTGGGGATGGGCTGAGTTATCCTGGGACCTGTAACCTTCCAAGGCTGTCCACACCAGCAGCCACTGGCCACATGTGAAGCATTAACTAAATACAATTTAAAATGCACCTCCTCGGGGCGCCTGGGTGGCGCAGTCGGTTAAGCGTCCGACTTCAGCCAGGTCACGATCTCGCGGTCCGGGAGTTCGAGCCCCGCGTCGGGCTCTGGGCTGATGGCTCAGAGCCTGGAGCCTGTTTCCGATTCTGTGTCTCCCTCTCTCTCTGCCCCTCCCCGTTCATGCTCTGTCTCTCTCTGTCCCAAAAATAAATAAAAAACTCTGAAAAAAAATTTTTTTTTAAATAAATAAATAAAATGCACCTCCTCAGTTACATTGGCTACTTTTCAGTGCTCAGCAGCCACACGTGGCTGGTGGCTGCCGAATCAGAGCAGACACGGAACCCTTCTGTCATTCCCGTAAGTTCCATTGGCTAGTCTTCGTGCATGGATACTTATAATAGAAAGTGGTACCCCCTGTGTGAGCTGTGGGGGGCGGAGCCTAAACCACCTGGGGTGGGGGTAGGGATGGGGAGGCCAGTGGAGAAAGGGGCAGGACAGAGCCCAGACCTCACCCTGACCTCATCTTGAGTGTGGATGCTTCCTGGGTCTGAGGCTCCCTCCTTCTCTCTCCTCATTTTTCCCTGAGTGGTCTTTTCCACTCCATGGCTTCATTTACCATGTTCCCCAGAGATGTTCAACCAGGCTGTGTTGGTACAGTTCAGTGGATCTCAAACTACATCAGATCCCCTGAGAGGGCTTCATAAAAGCCAGACTCCTGGGCCTTCACTCCCAGTTTCTGATCAGTAGGGCCGAGGGTGGGGCCAGAGAAGTCGCGTTTCAAAGTCCCAGGTGACAGGTGACCCCGATGCTGCCGGTCTAGGAACCACACTTTGAGAATCATTGGTACGGTCTAAAGAATCACCTTCACTGGGGCACATGGGTGGCTCGGTTAAGTGTCCAACTCTGGGCGCAGGTCATGATCTCATGGGTCATGGGATCGAGCCCTGCATTGGGCTCTGTGCTGACAGTGTGGAGCCTGCTGGGGATTCCCTCTCTCCCTCTCTCTCTGCCCCTCCCCTGCTTGCATGCATGTGCGCTCTCTCTCTCTCAAAAGAAATAAACTTAAAAAAAAAAAAAAAAAGAATCTCATTCACGGATTCACCCATTCCACAAATATTCATGTAGTGCTACCACGTGCCCAGTGCTAGAGGTGAACAAACCAGGCAAGGTCCCTGCTCTAGGGAGCTTACGTGCGGGCGAGGGGAGACCGTCAGTAAACAAACCTGTGTCAGGTGGTGATGAATGTTATAAAGAACAGAGCAGAGCGAGGGGAGAGGGCTATTTCATAGGGTCACCAGGAAAGGCCTCGCTGACCAGGTGACATTGGAACAAAGACCTGAAGCTAGAGGGGGAGGGCGGGCCGGATATGACCCTGGCCTTTCTGGCCCCGTCTTCAGTTTTTTAATTAGCAAAATGTGACTCATGGTCAACATGGCCACAATCAAGGTCATCAGTCTCCAGCAGCTAGGTTCGAAGACCAGTTCGATTGCACGTGTATGCGTTTTGTTAAAAAGGCCATAGATTCCATCTGGGCTGGCGGTTCCACCTCTGGGTGCCAGCAACTGGTGTCCCCTCCGAGCCCCCTCTGTCCACACTGCCCTCTGCAAGGGGAGGACTCTGGAGGGCTAAGGGGACCGCCACAGGAGGCTGCGTCCCACTTCCAGAGGATGCCTTAGGGCTCCCAGTCCATACGGCTCCAGCACGCGGGGTCCGTTCTAGCCCCTCACATACCCCCAAGCCTTTCGGGTGCGGCGCAAACTCAGGGCCGTTCACGCCGGATTTGTCTTTTCACCGCTCGGTATCTTTTTAGGCCCAACTGTCACAGGCCTTAAATGGAGTTTCCGATAAGGCGAAAGAAGCAAAGGAGTTTCTGGTTCAGCTGAAGAACATCCTGCAGCAGGTCCAGGTGAGCAGAGCTGCAGCACGGGGAGGGCGGGCGTGTCGCAAGGGAGGGTCCTGTGGCGAGCGTCTTGCGGGGGACGAACACAGGAGGCTTAACTGTCCTGCTGCACAGCCTCGGACGTTGCAGACGTCACCCGCTCAAGCCGCTGACGGTCATGTGGCACCTGATACTGGAAAGGGATCCCACACGCACCCAGTTACGGAGAATCGTAGAACGAGAGCTGGAAAGGGGCCAGCACTCCGTGCGGCCACGGAGGCCTATGTAATATCTGTGCGCGGCGCTTCTGTACCCAGGGAATCGATACATCATTTACCGCATAAATGTGTTTACTGTGCCACATACTGAGCCCAACACAGATCAGTAAGTCTCTGGCTTCAGGAGCTGTCCGCAGGGGAGAGGACACACGCGCGTGTGCTCTATACGAATGTGCATGCGTGGAGGGCCCATTCATACAGACCGGACCAAAGGCGCCGACTTCTTAATCTTGGAGCAGCCCCCCCACGAATGACTCCATTGTAATGTCATCACCTCTCCAGAGGCCTTGTCTCCAAACACGGTCACATTCTGAGTTCCTGGGTGTGAGAGCTTCACCAGAGGCCGTAGCACAAGGTCTGGATCCCTGCTGATCTCTGAGACCTAGAAGGATTCTTTTTTAAGACTGACCGAGATCCTGCAGTCTTCCGTTGTTTTCCTGCTTTCCGATTATAAAAAGCAAAAGCATGTATTATAGAAATTTTGGAAAGTAGAGAGTGAGAGAGCCACGGAAAGGTTCACCAATATCTCCCCCCCTGGGGTGACCACCTCACCATTCTGCCATGTTCTTCTGCAATGTAGACACGCGTGTGCACGCACACACAGGACGGAATTATGCTGTGTGCAACTTGTAGCCCCCCTTTTGTTTTCTTCCCAGTCTCTCATGAGCATTTTCCAAGACGTTAAAAACTCTCAACGGACGAGGTTTGAACGACTACCGGATATTTCACCATACTGGTGTGCCAGGATTCATGGTACCCTCTCCTGATTCGTATTTACGTTGTTTCCAACGTAGTAATGTTACAGATGACTCTGGGGAAAGCTTCTCTGAAATACGTCTTCGCGGCTAGCACTGGCCGGGTTTCAGCATGTCTTCTGTCTAAAGCTCTCTGCTCCCCCCAGGAAAACGGACTGGACTACGAAGCCTGCCTGGTTGCTCAGTGTGATGCGCTGGTCGATGCTTTAACTCGGCAGAAAGCCAAGCTGCTCACCAAGGTCACCAAAGAGAGAGAGCACAAGCTGAAGGTACGTCCCCGGGTGACGACACCCTCGTTTCCCATCGTGGCCTCCACACCGCGAGTGGACTGGAGCACACAGTAGGTACTGGGTCAATATTAGGTGGGTGAGAGAATGAATGAATGAATGAATGAGGCAAGGAAGGGGTAAGCCAGCTGCCCCGGACGTGCTCACACTCACGTGACTTTCCCCAAAGCCAGCCATCACCCACACTGTCCCTGCAAAGCCACAGTCAGGTGCGCTGAATCCTGCTGTTCTCAGGTCAGGGGTACCCTTCTCCTATCTTCTCTGAAGTCCTGTTTTCCATCTAAGGGACTCCGCCTGTTCTCAGCTTGCAGAGCAGTAGTGACCAGTGACCGTAGTGAGGCCGCCCTCTGTTCGGGTCGCCAGCTCTGTCACCTTCTTCAGGCCCTCTCTAACATCTCACACATTCAATAAGCAGCAATAATAATGCAATGTTGTTATGGCATTATTAAATATTAAATATTTATTGCGTTGTTAAATATCCACCACGGGAAGGGGATGGTGTCCCCTCACGGGACGCTGGGCTCCTGCTCCGGGCAGGTGCCATGAACGCTCTGCGTTGACAGAGGACTGCTTCATTGCCTTGACGGCTCAACCGATTTCATAGACATTTCCCAACTGAAGCAGGAAATATTACTTTCAAGGAAAGGAGGAATGCGTGTTGGGGATAGCCCATGGTTTCCAAGCGAAGAGGCCAAGCCCATGGAGTTATCCACGACCACCAACGATGAAAAGTAAGACAGGAGGTGGTCACTGATCACGTGGACAGTTTCAGACCGTGCACTTTCTCTAGTGCCCAGGGTTCAGGCAGAGAGTTTGTTCTGTTGGGCGGTGGGTCCGTTTATTCCCCAAGGAAGAGGGTGCGTGGAGCTCAGGAGCAGAACAGCCAGAGTCTCGAGAGGGTGCAAGGTGCGCAGACCAGCGCTGCAGCGTCTAGGGCTTTCTCTGTGCTAATTCTCCAACTTCCACTGCAGCCTGGCTGCCCCTCCTCTGATGAGATGGTTACTAGGGGTTCTTTGCATCACAGATGGTTTGGGACCAGATCAATCACTGCACACTGAAGCTGCGTCAGTCAACCGGGCTGATGGAGTACTGCCTAGAGGTGATCAAGGAGAACGACCCCTCTGGCTTCCTACAGGTGAGCCTGCGCACTGGGAGGACCCAGGGAGGCTTGGCTTCCTGCCTCCAAATCCACCACCGCTTCCCAAGCTATCCGGAGTTTTAGGACGGTCCCTACCAGTGGCTTGGAATTGAATAGATTCTCCCTTGCTCAGAGATTCCCCAAGACCCAGGCTCTCGTCTCGTCTGACTCTCACTAGCTGTGACCCTGATTCTGTGCCCTCGTTAAAAGAGGAGGTCAAACGTCATAATACCTAGGGCCAACGTGTCGTGCATTTATGCTTTGACTTCCAGAGACCCCAACTCAACATTTTCTCCACAAATGGGAAAGGACAGTCTTTGCCAAACAAGCTGGAGGCTTGGAGGAAGTGAGTTAGCAGAATCCACACGGCCCATTACCTCAATGTGCGGAGTGCCACAGGCCTGGACAGATGGCCGCTGCCTGCAGAGCCCATGCAGGCTTGCCAGGGCATCCCTCCAACAGCCAGGCTGACTCAGGGCCACGAGCATCTCTAGAGGACAGGGCAGTGACAGGGGCTCAGCCCTCCATCTATGGGGAAATGATGGCCCCCTTCACTAGTCCCCACGAAGGGTTCACAGGATGGCTTGACAGGGACATGTAAGTGTCTGAATGAGCAGGACTTTCCAGCGGAAGACAGCAGAGCTGGGAGTGCAATGGAGGGACAGTTTGGAGCAACTTGGGGGGAGGGGGAGGGGGAGGACACACTGTGGGGAGCAAGCTTCAAAATTCCGGGGATACAGGAAGCGCTCTCTTCAGACCCTGGGAGGAACTGCTAGCATGTTTCACTTTGCAAAGTACTGGATCTCACAAAAGCAGTATAAGGAAGAATGCTTTTGCGTATTTGCTTCACAAAACGGTTTGGCCTGATATCTTCACATTTTTTAATGTGTATTTATTTTGAGAGAGAGAGAAAGAGAGAGAGGTCAGGGGAGGGGTAGGGAGACAGGAAGAGAGAGAGAATCCCAAGCGGGCTCTGCACTGTCACGCCAGCCTCGATCCTACCAACCATGAGATCATGACCTGAGCTGAAATCAAGGGTCACTCAATCGACTGAGCCACCCGAGCGCCCCACCTGATACCTTTAGATAGCAGGTTCTTCTTTATATTTAAATTACTGCCCTTTTAGAATACGATTTAAACAATACAGTTCACTTTTATTTGCACGGTGGCATGCCGGCAGGGATCATATACTCCCTGCCCTGGCTGGTCTGAGAGCATACGGCTGACACAGCCCCTTCCTGTCCCCAAGCCACAGACACCAAGCCCCTCCTCCTAACCCATCACTTGCTGCATGATTTTCCCTTTGCACATCGAAACCCTAAACTCTGTGCTCCCCTTTAAGATCTCGGATGCTCTGATCAAGCGCGTGCAGGTGTCTCAGGAGCAGTGGGTCAAAGGCGCCCTGGAGCCAAAAGTGTCTGCGGAGTTTGACCTGACCTTGGACAGCGAGCCGCTGCTGCAAGCCATCCACCAGCTGGACTTCATCCAGATGAAATGTAGGGGTGAGCCGTGGTTGGCCCAGTTCTGTCCGTGCCTCTTTTGGAAGGGGCATCCACTCTGAGGGGGGCAACTTAGTGTCACCAGAAGACGGGTGACACACAGAGTGAGGCAGAGCGGGAGGGGAAGGCCGCCCGAGTCACAGGCCGGGGCCCAAGTCCCAGTTCAGCCTGGGTCACCCTGGGTAGCTGGAGGACCTAGGGCGGGTGGCATCCCAGTCTGAGTCCAAGTTCTCTCCTTTGTAAAAGAGGGTTCTTTGTTTATTCAGACACTTAGTGAGTGTCCACCCTGTGCCAGGCACTGTTCTAGGTGCAGGACACCGCTTTGAACAAGTCAACACACTCGCTCACAAGACTCAGCTGATATTCCAGAAAAGGAAACAGACAGTACACAGATACATCGTCTCATGGCCAAAAGAGGCTTTTGGGGAAAGCGGGATGTTTTGAGGGGAGAGAGATGCAATATAGGGAAAGAACATTCCAGGTGGCAGAGGAGTGGCAAATGCAAAGGCCCTGAGGCAGGAATCCATTTTCTGGGTTCCAAGAAGAAGAGCAAGAAGGTCAGAGGTGAGAGCAGAATGAACAAGGTGGAGGAGGCTGGGAGGTGAGCTCAGAGAGCCACGAGGGACACAGGCTAAGGGTCAAATAAAGTTGCGTGGCTTGCACCAGGTTACAAAGTAGCAAACGATGGCCCGAACCAGTCCTGATCCAAAGGCCGCCTCTCCAGAGGCATCGAGGCCACATTCAGGAGAGGCAAGGAAGCTGTTTGGTTTTTTTAAACCAGAATATCGAAGGATGGAGTGCTACACCTGCAGAATCTGTGAGCGCAGGAAATCCTTACCCGCCAAACGTGTGGCCATTTTTACGCCAAAGATGAAACAGGAGTCTTGCACGTCTGCGTGCTCCCTCCCACACTCGGTTTGCACCTTGGGCCAGGTTTGGAAAGGCTGCCTGCCCTGGGTGTGAATGAGACGTGGTGCTGAGGAGCAGGAGGAGCCTGGCAGAGTGTGCAGGGGTGCGGCAGAAGACAGGGGGGCTCGGGAAAGCTGAGGTGCCAAAGGTAGAGGCCTGGAGCCGCTCTGGACGCTGCTCCGGGAGGGATTCACAGAGGGCGTGGGAGAGCCTAGGGCTAGAGGGGGACCCCTACCTGTTTGTAAACCGAGGCCCCGGGGGAGTCAGCTACGCTCAGCCAGCCCTGAGACCAAGTCTGTAAGTAAGACAGGGCTGCACCCAGCTAAACCATGGGGGGAAATCTGGGAGACACCCCTAATAACGGGAGCCAAATGGAAATCTGGAAGTTTTACAAATCTGATGTTGCAGTTTTCCCTTTAAAAACTGTCAGTGTGGACTGTATTTATTTCTAAAATCTCCGGAGCCGGAACAAGGCTAGAATATAAAAACTTTCTCCGGATCTTGCTGTGACAGAACTTACCATGATAACATTTGATTCAAATCCCTGATTCCGAGGGTTGACCACTGGATACTCTGATTGCCTCTCCTTCCCGGCTCTGGTTCCCTGGGCCTCTAACGTGCTTCCAGCCAAAGGTTTAAATGCGTCCTTGAATTCACCCCACCAGCACCTTCCCAGCCTAGTGTCAGCTGCACGCTGGCCCCACAGTGGCTCCGAGGCACTTGGAACCCGGCTCTGTTGGCAACCCTCACGGGCTCCTTGTGGGTCTGAGACTCAAAACTAGGGATTCTCAGTGGGTAGGTGGGGCTCCTCCTTGGGGCTCCAGATGCAGAGTCGTGGAGGCACGGGCCATGCCTCTCCCACCTCCCACCCCAGATTCCAGGACAGGCTGGAAGTGCACGGTCACCTGAGATCGCACTGCCCCCCTCTGCCAGCCTTGAGACTGAGATCCCGGGGCTGAGGTGTGCCTGCGAGAGGCTGGGAGGGACCGCAGGGTGGCGCCACCATTCCTCCTGGGGGCCGGGGGGGGGGGGCCCTGCGATGGGGGAGGAGAGTCCACACAGGTGTCTGGCATGCTGCCGGGGTCCGTGAGCTGAACCCGCCGTTCCTGTTCCTGTCACAGTGCCGCCCGGCCCCCTGCTGCAGCTGGAGAAGTGTTGCACCCACAACAATAGTGTCACACTGGCCTGGAGGATGCCGCCCTTCACCCACAGCCCCGTGGACGGCTACATCCTGGAGCTGGATGACGGCGACGGGGGCCAGTTCCGGGTGAGACCCTGATGCTGGACTGGGGGGTCCTAATGCGGAGGCCTCTGGACTGCCCTCGGCTCCATTGCTGCCCCTAGGGGGCGTTGGCCCAAACACAGAGGGCTGGTGGGTCTGGAACCTTGGGAAATGGGGCTTCTCTGTCGGGGGCTACGTCTGGACAGCTGGGGCAGGCAGAGGTGACAGCCACAGAGAAAGTTTAGGACAGCCTTTCTGCAGAGACTGACACAGGTCTGAGGCAGAGGAAGAGCTCGGAAAAGGTATCCCCTGCCCTGATCTACTTCCTGCTTCACCCCACCAGTGCAGTCCCGGCTATTCCTCAGCACCTTCCCAGATATCCCCGCTCACACAGGCTCCCCCCCCCCGCCCCCCTCCCCCGCCACTCCCTCAAGGCTCTATCCCTCCTTGTCCCGCCTGGGTCACTGACTGTTCTACCTGGCGAGATGCTCTGTGGGTGAGGACAGCCACTTGGTAAATGGCCGTTGGGTTGAGATGAACTTCTACCTTCGTGTTTCCAGGGATGAAATGTCATGGGGACAAGAGAGGCTCTTAGTGAGCCAGAAAATGGTGTTCTACTCCCCCATCCGATAGAGACCCCCCAAGCCAGGCCCCCTAAAGAACTCTTCCCGGGGCGCCTGGGTGGCGCAGTCGGTTAAGTATCCGACTTCAGCCAGGTCACGATCTCGCGGTCCGTGAGTTCGAGCCCCGCGTCAGGCTCTGGGCTGATGGCTCAGAGCCTGGAGCCTGTTTCCCATTCTGTGTCTCCCTCTCTCTCTGCCCCTCCCCCATTCATGCTCTGTTTCTCTCTGTCCCAAAAATAAATAAACGTTGAAAAAAAAAATTAAAAAAAAAAAAAGAACTCTTCCCTGAGTTTTCACACAGCAAAGTTCAGGTCACTGTCAAGTTGCTTTGTTGACCAGGGTCTTCTTAGAGCTCCTCCTTTTCCATTCCCGAGGAGACTGCATAAAGATGTTCTGGAACAAAGCACTGCAACCACGACAGTTCCGACATCCCTTCTCCTGGGGGGCTGCCCCATTGAACAAATCTTGCTGAAGATCAATATTCCTTTCGTTTCTCTCAAAGGGATTTATGCATAGGTCATTTCATTTTCTGTTTGAGACCTACCCTACAAGAACGTAAGCGTTGGGGAAATAATAGCAGCCTTCCCTTGGGAATTACTGGGCCCCGTGTGAATATATGGGCAATTTAGGGGACAGCAGAGTTGAGGAATGGCAGATCATTCACTGGGTGCAGAACCTCAGTCGTTGTGGCTGTGCAGAGAAGCTAAGGTTGGAAAGAACTCCTGGACTGGAAACCAGGAGAAGAGCCCCCGTTTCTGAAGCGGGAAGGGAAGACTGTTTCCGGATGTTAAAAGAAGCAGCCACAGGGCTCACATACTGATGGCCCCTTCCCTCCTAGACATAGCCACCAGCAAAAGCTGGATACAAGGGCTGGAATTTATGAGGAACCACCTGTTAAAGTGGGAAGAGTGTCGGCTTTCAGTGCAGGCAGGCCTGGATTTGAACCCTGGCTTCCAAATGGGTTCATCTGGATCTTGGGCAGGTTTCCAACCTTCTCCGAGTCTCCTTCTGTATGAAATACAACAACAACAACAACAAACCAATAACAACATCCAAGCGTTGTGTGAGGATTAAAATGCCCTACACAATGCCTCGCACCCAGCTGTTATTATTAATGACTTGGCATAACAAATGAAGAGTGAACCCCCTAGACAACGAGAGAGGAAAGATGTTTTAGACCAAGTAGAAATGGTGACACAGGACGGGGTGCAGGGCTGTGCATTTGAGGGAGTTAATAGGACAAAGGTAAGTTTGAAGTGAGTGGGGAACAAAGTCAATCCCTACTAACGGATCTTTGGGGTCCCCTGCAGAAATGTCTCACCTCTCAGGAGGCCATGAGAAAAGCCGTTCAGGGGGCAGGGGGGCCAACGAGGGGAAGATGGCAACCTCAGGGGTGGCGGAAGTTGGGGAGGGGGGCGGAATGCCCCTCTCGATCCAGAAGCGATCCCGGCCCAAACCCACCTGAACCCACCTGTGCTTGGTCACGCCCTTCCTCTGTCCACTTTTTCCCATCATGGGTGATGACCCTTCTTCTTCTTTTTTTTTATTTATTTTGAAAGAGAGAGAGAGAGAGAAAGCACAGGTCGGGGAGGGGCAGAGAGAGAGGGAGAGAGAATCCAAGCAGGCGCCTCACTGTCAGCGCAGGCTCCAACGTGGGGCTCGAACCCACAACCTGTGAAATCATGACCTGAGCCGAAGTCGGACGCTTAACCGATGGAGCCACGCGGGCGCCCCTGTGATGACCCTTCTTTTAAAAGTATTGCTTATTTTGTTTATTTAGCTGCTTTAGCTCATGTTCGCTAGCTTAAATTCCCACCGACAACCAAGAAGGAGGTGGGGGTTTCTGCACCTCCACCCCTCCTGGAGGAGTGGGTGTCCCTGGGATCCAGGGTCCTATCTGATCGGCTGGCCTCAGCAGAGGTAGGACATTCTCGGGCAGCTGCCTAGCTGGCTACACACCTGCCATCCCTCCCCGCCTCCCTAAGACCCCGTCACACCTCACATTCTCACGGGCAGAGGGCCTGGCCAGCCAGGAGTAGAGTTTGTGCCCAACTTGGACACGGTCTATGACCCTGCCTCCAGTCCTCCAAATGTCCCTTGTTCAAGAACTCTGCTGAGGCGCTAGCACTTTGAATGTCAACGTGTTGCCAAGAGAAACTTTCCAAATAACGGAGGCACCTCCTGAGCAGTCTTGGCTGTCTTTTAGGAAGTGTATGTGGGCAAGGAGACCCTGTGCACCATCGATGGTCTTCACTTCAACAGTACCTACAATGCCAGGGTCAAGGCTTTCAACTCCTCCGGCGTCGGGCCTTATAGTAAAACTGTAGTCCTGCAGACATCTGACGGTGAGCACTGGGGTGCTGGGGGAGGACCAGATTCAGGCACGGGCGGATGAGCTTCTAAAGGAGGATGGCAGGGGGTGAGGGGTGGGGGGAGACTATCAGCTGTGCAGGGCAGGGGAGTGAAGGGATGGAGGAAATTCGGCAGCAGCAAAATGTATGCGTCTCCTCCCAGCCCTGTCCCTGCCCTTCTCACCACGGCCCCTTGCCTACTTCTCCCTACTCATGAGCCACAAAAAAAAAAAAAAAAAAAAAAAAGGCCATTTCTTCACCCCATTTGCTGGCGTGGGAAAGGAGACAAGGATGTGAGAGGCTCAGGGAGACCCAGGGACTGAGACTGCATAGGACAGACCTGGAGAAAAGGCCACTTAGTCCCTGGGTTTGACCTTCCCCCCAGTGGGAAACTATCCCTCGAACACCTGGCACGAGAGCCCAGATCTGATGGCTCACATACCCAGCTGCGTCCTTTCAGGTTTCAGGCAAGAGGAGCACATCAGCATCAGTGGGATGTTGGTCATCTGTGTCCTTAGCAGGAAGAGATGATGTAAATAAAGAACATGTCCCAACAAGAGCCTGCCCTGCTAACCCGGGCATCCCAGGATGGTGTCAATCCTGTTTATCGTCATCATGCATCCCAGCACATCCTGCGGTCGCCCTGAGGAAGATGTGACACGCCTGGTTTGTCTCCCCAGGACCCAGGGGAGAGAGGGCAGGGGCAGATGCTGTTGTCAAGGGCACGGCTGGGGACGCTTTTCTGAAGATCACCAGCTTTCTGCCCTTAGGTGCCCTCCGCCCTGCAGAACAGTAGTTCTTGCCCTGAGCACTGTGGTCACGATTCTAGAGTCAGGACCTCACGTCCCGCAGCCTGAGGATATCGGAGAACAGAAGGAGGAATGCGAAACAGGAGGATGGAGCGTGGCGACTTTGGTTATATCACTTCACCGCTCCGGGTCTCGGATCCCACACCCACAAAGTGGGGCAGGGATTAACTCCTTCCTCTTTAACTTACAACGGTGTAGGAAGCGTAACAGAAGGGTGTCGGAAACCAAGACTCCATAGAATGCATTTAGATTTGGGGCTCCAGGGCTCGAATGTCTGCGTTCCTTGGCAAGGCTGGGTTCGTGGGACCGAGAGCTTGGATGAACAGAGATCGGGGAGTGTGTGTGTGTGTGTTCGCGTGTGTGCGCGTGTGTCCCTGTGTGTGCCTGGGAATCACACAGGGAAGAGCGTGTGTGATGCTGGATGCCAACTTGCTGATAGATGTGGGTGAGTGAGTCTGTCTCCGAGCCCAGGTCGGAGACTGCTAGCGAGTCCCATCCCTGACTCTTGCTTCCTTCCTTTCCAGTGGCCTGGTTCACCTTTGACCCCAACTCTGGGCACCGGGACATCATCTTATCCAATGACAACCAGACGGCCACCTGCAGCAGCTATGACGACCGGGTGGTGCTGGGCACAGCCGCGTTCTCCAAGGGCGTGCACTACTGGGAGCTGCACGTGGACCGGTACGACAACCACCCAGACCCCGCCTTCGGGGTGGCCAGGGCCAGCGTGGTCAAGGACATGATGCTGGGCAAGGACGACAAGGCCTGGGCCATGTACGTGGACAACAACCGCAGCTGGTTCATGCACTGCAACTCCCACACCAACAGGTGCGTTGCCAGTGGCGGGGGGCGGGGGGCAGTTGGGGAATGAGACTCCTGTGGGGGACAGCATCCCTTCTGCTAGGCATCAGGAATGTGGGGGAGGCCTTTCAGCCAGTTGGGTGTCCCATTTCCAGGGAGAAGTGAGTGTGTGCCCAAGGGTCAGCATGCAACAGAGACTAGAGTGGCCCCAGGGCATGTGACTTTACAGGTCACCCGGCCAGCCACACGACCAGGCTCTGCCAGGTTCCTCGGCTGCCACTCCCTTCCCACTTCTGCTCCGTTTCCCTTTAGACACTGTCAGCCAGGGGCACAGCCGGTGTCCTTGCGGCTGTGACCATGTCTCTACAGACGTAGCAGGTGCCATTGCCCTGGCAGTGACACTGCCCCCCCACCGCCCAGCCTTGTGTGGGCTTTGACCCAAGACAGTGCCCCCGAAAGGGCAGGCCTGGGCGTGGCAGGCACTGTTGGGGTGCTCACTGCCGGGGACTCTGCCATGGCTGCCTTACTCTGAGGCCGGCCCAGGGAGTGGTGTTACCAGGGCAGACACAGGAAGATGGGCCCTTTGGGGTCGCCCTGGGAAGATGTCCCTGATACCTGGGCTCCTTCAGGGACTTGTGGGCACCTTGATCTCTCTCCTCAGAGAAGGCAGTGGGCCCCCCCCCCCCCATCATAGCTCAGTGCTTACTCTCCTCACCCAGGGATTCCGTGTTCACACCCGGCCTGTGTGTCCAGGGTGGGGGTGGGGGATGGAAAACCTTTTAAGGCCAGCACTGGCCAAGGAGCCCAGAAATAAAGAATGGTAGTCACCTGGAGCTGCCCTCTCCCCACGCGATCTCCTTCCTGGCCTGCTCAGGGCCATCTCCCCAGGAGGAGCCAACCTCACGGGGCCCAGCTCTAGGCCATGTCAGTGAGCCTGGAGGCTCTCAGTGTTCTGGCCCCAGGAGTCCTGATCTGGGGCAGGGACTTGCCTGAGGGTCCCCAGGGAAGCAGACTGCACCTCTCCCACCTGCCATTTCTCTGGCAGTGACCTCTAGCTCTGGAGGCCTGCGGGAGGGTAGCACCTCGTCCCTCTGTCCCCTCTGCCTGGGCCCTGCAGGCTGACTGGGTGTTGCAGGCTGCCAGGTGCTGCGGGCTGACCCGGCACTGGATCTACCCCCGGCCGCTGTTCCCAAACCACAGAAGAGTGGAGTCCAGACCTACCAGCTCCATCTCTACCTGCTTAAACCAAATGGTGCCCAGATACACCGCTGATGGGGGTAATAACGGAGCGTTATTGAGCTTACTTGGTGCCTGAGGCTGTAGGAAGCACCTGACTTCCATGATCTCCCTTAGTCCTCCGAAAAGTACTATTGTGATTGGCATTTTACCCATTAGACCAAGGGCTTAGGTGAAACAAGCGTCCCAAGTCACAGGGCTACTTAGTGGCGCTGTCAGGACTCGGCTCAGAGTCCCCCCGGGTAGGGGGCTGCGGTGGGGAGCCCATGAACCTGGGGCAGCCAGCGCTTGGGTGGGAATCACGTGTTTGCGCCTCACGCCGGTCTCTACCGCCACCCGGCGGTCAGTGTCCGAATAGCACCAGGAGCCCGGTCGTTGCTCCCTTTCCCCACCTGCAGGATCCTGTCCTGGGGTCCTGACACCGCTCCCCACCCCCACCCCACGCCTCCCGCCCTGGGGAAATTTGACCTCCTGGGAAGTGCCTTTCCCGTCAGCGCACCGAGTTTTCCCCACGACTTTCCTGTGCTCTCTGCCAGGCCATCAGCCCCCAGCTAATCAGCACCTGCCCCATCAGGAAAGGCTAAAAATGGTTTTCTCATCAGAGCCGAGCAGCTGGGGTGGAGGATGAGAGCTCAGCCCTCAGCCCTCAGCTAAGGGAAGGGAGTCTGATGGACCCTCTTCTTCCACGGACAGGAGGCGGATCAGCCAGGGAGCCTGGGGAGAGCATCTGAAGAGATGCTTCTCGCGGGCCGATATGAATTCCCACCACTGCCGAATGTGGGATCACAGACATTTATCAAGAGCTCCACAATTTAGTCTCAAGGCCCCACCGCTGGCGCTCATGGGATGGCAACTCGGGACTGGGGACTTGATTCCAGATTCAGCATCTGTCCCCTGCCACGCATGGCTGTTCAAGAGTCCCTGGGATGTTTCGGAGAGCAGCTGAAGTCGAGTGGGCCTCGAGATCTCCCGAAGGGCTGGCGCTCTGCCTCTTTGTGGATCTCAACGTTCTCGCTGGTTAAAACTATAAAGGGTGCCAAGCTAGTTCTTTCCCTTGGAGGGCAAAGGAGCCTTCCCTACCCAGGCTCCAAGCTCCGGGTGTTTTCAGGTGGGACCCGCTCATCCACACCCTAACTCCCTGGGTGCCCAGGTCTCAGGGACTGCCAGGAAACCAGGGACTGAACAAGCCGATCCCTCCGGGGTAAGGAAACTTACACGAAGGGTAAGGTCTTCCTGTGTGGCCCTTAACTGGAGAGTGCGTTTCAAGGCAAGTCTCACAGCCCAGAAGAACAGCTCCCTGCACCTCCATGAGGGCTGTGTGTTTTAAGTGAGGATATTCCTAGCATCTTCTGAACCACCACCTACATCCCAGGCTAGATGTGGTGGTGATGGGGCTTCCTGGGGCTTCTCTTCCCAGGACGGAAGGCGGTGTGTGCAAGGGGGCCACTGTCGGCGTGCTCCTGGACCTGAATAAGCACACGCTGACCTTCTTCATCAACGGGCAGCAGCAGGGCCCCACAGCCTTCAGCCATGTGGATGGGGTGTTCATGCCAGCCCTCAGCCTCAACCGCAACGTGCAGGTACCACTTACCCTTCCGGGCGGGAGCTGTTCCTCTCGGGGTGCTGGGGCCTCCGAAGTGCACTTGGACGATGTGGGCTATAAAGAAGCTGACTGCTGCCCGCCCAGGCAGAGAGCCACCTACCAGCTCCCCTTGGGCATTCCCCGGGGACGGTCCTCTGTGGCATGATCAGTTCGTACTTGTTCGCTTGAGATAAGTGGAGGCGCTAAGCTGCCAGCTTGTGGAGCCACAGTGGGAGGGAGGGGGGAAAAGGGAATGGAGGGGGAGGCAGGTGGGGGTTCCATTTTCTGGGACGGGTGCGATGGAGGCATTCGTTAAGCCATCAGGAGGAAGTCAGTGCCCCCTGCCCAGCTTGAGCCGATGGCCAGGTATGCGCTGGGGCCTTTCAGGTATGGCTTTCCCCAGAGAGGAGAAGCACAGGGGGGCTGGGAGAGACCAGTCCTAGGGGCTTTGAGTCTCCTTCTGCCCCCTCTCACCCCTCCCTGCCCCCTCTGGCTCCCACCTGAAGCAGGCAGGAATGTTGTGCTTTTAGATCTCAGGGCTGGAGCCAGTCCTGGGGGGCTGGTGAGGGCTCAGGAGGCCCCAAGTGGACAGAGACAAAATGGGAGCTCAGTGAGGGGGCGAGGGTGGGAGAGAAATGTGAGGGCACTACCCTTAGCTTCTAGCAGAGCCCTCATCCCTCTGGGAGTCCTGGCTGTGAATACTGACAGGCCTACATCAATCACTGATTGATTGATTTGTACCTGCACTCACTCACGAAAGGGCTTTGAGGCAGCCTGAAATATAACAGATGTAAGAAAGGAACGAAGGCCATGGGAAGAACGCAGAAACAAATATACAACCATGAGAACCGTTCACCTGCTGCAATGGAGCATCAGCCTTGCCGGGGCTCCTGGGACAAGGTGGGAAACCCAGGCCCAGACCGGCTCCTCAGGATGAACTCGGGGACATTACGTGAGTGAGACTGGGCGACAATAAACAGCATACCCCGCAGTACAGAGAGGCCCTCAGGCTGCTGTCTGTGGCGACCCCAGCGAACAGGGGGCCTCGCACGAGGCCGCTGGGCTGTCTGAGCACTCAGGATTCTCGTAGTGGCCTCCCCCATCCTCACTGACTGGGTCATCTTTTCCAGGTCACCCTGCACACAGGATTGGAAGTACCAACAAACCTGGGGCGGCCAAAGCTATCGGGCAACTAGCCTCCCGGCCCCAGCTGTTCACCGGCGTCTGGGAAAAGCCCCACCATCCCTCGCTGAGGTCGAAGGACCCGCGAGGGCAGGACGATCGCCTTGAGGGGTGCAGCCCAGCAGCCGCTCAGTATCTTAGCGACGTGTTTTCTTTGGAGGGTGAGAATAGGTCTGCAGGCCACGCTTGTTGAGGCAGCTGGTTAATAAGCGGCCACTGGTCGGTGGTGAAGCTGCGTGTGTGTTTCTCTCATTCCTCCTGGACATTTCGAATGCTCACAGAGAAGGAACTTTCTCGAGGGAGGGAGAAGGCATCCGGGGTTTATGATTATGTTTCCTGCCATCTGTTTTCAAAGCTTGTCTTTTATGCTGGTGGGGGGGGGCAAGAGGAGGGCCGACTTTGAGACTGGCATCCTGAGAGCAGAGGCAGGAAGGCACTTCCGGAATCCCACTCCCCAAGTGTTGATTGACCCTTTGCTGGGACACCTCTCTGTCCCGAGGCTGCAGGTTCTCATCTCCTCCAGGAAAGGTTCTCCTTTTTGCTTTTTTAGTCCTGGAGTCTCCACAACATTATGCCCTTGCAGACCTAATCCAAGGTTGATAGAAAGGGGCATTAATCTTGACCTTCACCATTCCCACTGACCTTCACCATTCCCACTGAACTATTGAGAACCTTTAAAATGGTTTCTTTTGGTCCTTCATTAATCAACTCTCTCTCTCTCTCTCTCTCTCTCTCTCTCTCTCTCACACACACACACACACACACACACACACTAGCCTGTGAAAATGCATTCACTCAGTTCTTAGTCCTTAAACACAAAAGAAAACAATGGAATTGGAGTGACCACATGAAGCGTGTCTGCTGGCTGGCAGCTGTTTTCTGGAACTGCAAGCTTGTCTGAGTTGCTCTCTTCCAGGCTTTGGTCCTCCCAGGGGGACCCTGGGGAAGCCTCTTAGAGTCTGCCTACCTTTTCTTCCAGACCCACCCTACTGTCATCATGAAAGTAGGAGATGGCCCCCCATGGCAGTGGTGCCTCTGCCTTGGGATGGGCAGGTCCTCTAATGAAGGCAGGAAATAGCAATATCAGCATGTCCCTTACACCCCAGACTCCCGGGGTGAGCCTGGCTGTGCCAGAGTCCCAGGCCGAGCCCCCTAGCAGGGCTCCCTCATGGGCCCAGGAGGTCCCCATAGAGTCATTTGCATCTCTCAGAAACAGAGCTCGCTTTCGGGGGTCTGAGCCCGGAGCCCGCCGCGGTCCTGTCCCCAGAGCACCTTCCTGTCCCCTCCTGCTCTTCCTCTTTGTCACCTGCCACCTCCATTTCCATCTGGTGGCGAAACTTTCTCCTTTTTAAAAAGAATATATTTTATCAAGCATTTTATTTTTGAGGTTGAGGAGTACCTTGTCCATTTGCTGGATTGGATTTTTATAAAACTTATCCCATAAACCGGCAGCAACTGTGTTTACTCGGTTCTACCTGCTTGTGTAGACACTGCCCTTGTTTTCTGAGCGGCCAAGGCCAATGCTGTGTAGATCCTGCCCCCCTAGCAGCAGATCCTACAATCCTACCTCAGAGCCCACGCACCCTCGGACCTCGAGGCTGCCTTGTCCCCGCCGTGTGGGCAGACGTGGCCGGCTAGGCCACCTGCCCGGCGTCTTCAGGAGCTGCTTGGTGCTGTTTCGGCCTCCGAGCTCGGGTCCTGGCAACCACCTGCGTGTGGAGCTGAGGTCTTGCCTCTTGGTTCTCCGCCAGCGGCGTGGTTTCTCAGGCACCCGGAGGTCTTCCTCGTCCTGTCCCGGACCCCTGCCAGAGCCCCGAGGGGGATGCAGGCTCCTGCCTGTCCTCCTGCCTGCACCTGCCTCTCCATTTCACTCCTTAGCCATAGCTTCGGGTGGACTCAGCTTGGAAGCTGGGGAAGCTTCCTGAAGATTGGAGGACACAGAGGAGCCATGGCCTTGCTGGGGCTGATGAAGCATGGCCTGCAGGTCCAGATGCATCGGCTTTGGGAAAAGACTGGCCAGCGTGCCGGGAGTGACACCAGGAGTGAGTGTGGCTGGGGAAGGTGGCAGTGGCTTCCTGCGGCGGGGGCTGGATGAGAGGCTGGGGAGCTTCCAGAATCCCCGAAGCTGGGCTCCCCAGGCGGCCCTGGCTCTGCCTGTCTGGAAAGGAGCTGCTGGAGTTCAGCTGGACTTGGTGACACCCTCGGGACAGCCAGCACCGGGGTCAGAGGGAAATGTGGAACAGGGAGAAGCAGCAGTCCCACAATGGCGGGGGTGGGGGGGGTCTCTTTAGGAAGAAAAAGGTAATTTTTCAGAGGGAAGCCACCAGAACTTGCCGCCTCCCTGCAGGGGTCAGCAGCTCCAGGAGGCCCCGTGAGTGTCCCCAGCAGGCACCTTTCCGGCTTTGCTCCTCCAGGAACCCAGCAGCACCGTGTCAGGCTGTCCTGAAGCCACCTCTCCTGTCCTCAGCACAAAACACCTTTCAGGGACAAGAACGAACCTAGGAGAGAAGGCAGGTCTGGGCCACACTTGTTTTCGAGGGATCGGCCAAACAAAGAAGGAATCATCAACGGCTGTGGCCTGACTTACGTCACCCTCCCAGGAAGCCCCTGGGATTCGGAGCAGAGGCTACAGGTCGTGAATTTCTCATTGGCCATCGAATTCCCTGTCCCCTTACAATGTGGTGGCATTTTTGTACTGAGAATTGTATCAAAATGATGCTTCTGTTGGGCTGGCTGAGGAATCACTTGGTGTTTGTCTATCAAGCAGTTTCAGTGAGAAGAGAATTCAAAGTAACTTAAATGTCAGGTCCCAATGCATTGTAAATAATGCCTCCTTGACGTAGTTCCGCGGTTCGTGCTCTGCTCGTGAGCAAGTTTGCTCAAAGCATATGCCTTTCCTTTTAGAATGAATCCCTTTTAAGCGTCCACTAGCGACTCACCGCAAAGCACCCTAGCTCCTAATTCAAAGCAAAAGCTAAAACATTGCACACAGCCCTCTCTGCCCCGTCGGGGAAAATAATGATTCTAATCAAAGTGGACATCAGTAATCCTGACCCACAAAGTAACTGGCATAAAAACTATGTATACAGTTTTATATATAGCTCTGGGCTGAATCTTCAGCCCTCCGTGAACTCTGTGGTTGTGACAGTGCCCTCGGGCGCCTCGTGGCCCACGGAGAGTGAGGAGGGTCATGCTCTCCAGAGTGAGCCTGGGCAGAACCGGAGTTCACCAGGGACGCTGGGAACGGGTTCGTGCTTCCTGCTCTTGGTGCCCGGGAAAGCCCAGCCTCGCGGTGCCCGTGCCCTCTGCCTACAGATTCTCAGGAAAGGATCACAACGCAGGTTCTACGTGTCCTTCTTCCGGGGACATTTGCATTTTAGCCTTAATTCTGGTTGCAAGTGAAAGGCTCGGTCCCCTGTGAAGGCATGTTTCAGCACAGACGAGCAGACAGTTGTCCTGTGGCCACCCACACGCGGTGAGATGGGGAGGATAGGGAGGGTAGGTAACACTCCGAGGTGGTGAGGGGGGGGACTCAGCACGGGAGTGCCGGAAAACACTCTCACAAGGCCCATGGCTGATGCCAGGGTTCCTCAACCTCAGCACCCCCCGGGGTGGGGAGGGGGTGGGGTTCTCTTATTGTTGTGGGCTGGCCATGGCCTCCCCACACTAGATGCCGGTAGCACCCCCCCAAGTGAGGGGTGACGACCCAAAGCGTCTACAGACATTGCCAGATGTCCCCTAGGGGACACCCTGGGTTAAGAACCACTAGCGGTTTGTCATGTGTCCATGCGTCAATATGCAGGGTGATGCTGGGGTATCCACTTCAGCATTACCCGGAAAGCCTGTATCACAATGTATGGACCTTCCTACCCAAGACCAGGATTGTCCTTCCATAGGCCTGCAGTGCTCTGCCAGCCGGGGCAGGTAGGGGGAAATGGAGGTGAGCCACCAACAGAGGCCACGCTGTCAGGTCTCACTTTGTATTTACTGAAGATGCCCCCCCCCGCCCCCCCCCCCACTCCTAGAAGACACCCCCCATTCCTAGAAGGCAAAACTTGTTACCAAATGTTTCCTTGGCCGCTTTTGCCTGGAGGCAACAGGAACTTAATGGATTTGTGGCCTATTATCTGGTTTTAAAAATCTAATCAGATCTCATTAGAAGATATTTAGGGTCTCTGCTGATTCTGGGAAATCTCTACTTTTGTTTTGCAAGTAAGCCAGTAAGCTGTTTTCAAGGATCACTTTCCTTGGCAGGTTCCTCCTTAAAGAGAAAGAGATCCTGGTGGCTTTCGCTTTAAATGGACTGTACAATAGGTAAGAGTAGGTGTGGGGTAGGATGTGTGGCTCAGGCACCGCATTCAGCCCTCAGACACTCGTGTCTTTGAACCTGGCTTTGATATTGGTTCACACGTCTTAAATCTTTCTGTGCCTCGGTATCCCCACCGAGGGAACGCTTTTGAAAGAAAAGAATATAGTCTCTCATCTATTGAGTCTAGGCTAATGGTCCCCTTCAAAGAATCAAGCCTGTGTGGTGACCTTCCAGAATGTTCTCCGACCACAAGACAGTGTCTTCCATCCCAGCCTCTTGTGACCAGGAGCATGTATGTATTAACACTGCTGCCTGGCCTTGAGGAGGGAAAATTGACATTTGAAATAGGCTTCACATGACCATGCAAAGCAACACCCCAGACGTTCCCATTCCCAGCAAGGCCTGTTTTAACGGTACTTTGGTGCAACGTGCTGTAAGCGGGCCACACGTCAGCATTGTCATTGTTAGTCCCAAAGGCATCTGTGTGCAGAAGCCCCCATAAAACGTAGAAAGAGGTTGACCTGCCTCTCTGTCTCCTCGGTCACCTTAAGTTCTAACATCTGAGGCGTCCCCCAACCCATCCTGTGTCTCGGCAGGGGAGCGGCTTTGACAACCAATGTCTAAGAGTAAGGCAGGAGGCACCTGACCCCGCGGCTGGGAGTCTGCATGGCCCTGGGACTCCACTTGCACTACCTGTTGGGGAGGGGGGTGGGGGGTGGTTCCCGGCTTTCTCGGTGAACGACGTTGGCTTCAGGCAGGAGTTGGGAGACCCCACAGGGGAGTCTTGTCTGGAGGGCACAGGCTGCCCAACCTAGTCCTGGGGAAGACCCCCGCAAGGTGGGCACCACTCACCAGGCCAGGCCCTCAGGCAGCCTCTGAGGAGACTCCAAACACAGACTTCAGATCCAGAAAAGCGGCCTCCAGTGGCTGTGGAAGCAGGAACACGGCGAGTGCCTGCAGACCTTTCCAGCTCGTCCCACGCCCGGTGGCTGGGCGTCCCCAGCCTGACTTCCTCGGCACCAAGAGGAAGCGCGGAGTGAGCCAAGCAGAAGACGTTAAATGCATGATGTAGACGTGCTGCTTTCCCACTAACTTTGTCGTATTCAGCATGAGTGATTTGTTTAACGTTGGCAAAGGAATTTAAAAAGTAACAAGCTCTGTGTCCTTGTTTTGGCTGTCCACAGTTCTTGCATTTCCCTGCCTTCCTCTACCCCCGCCCCCCCCCCCACCACCATCGCATCCACTTTCTGTCACAGTTGTCCGTATACGGTGGCAGCTCTCGGTCCCGTTGGTGTTCGTGTTCCACTGGAAACACGGGGGGAGGGGGGAGGGGGGGGAAAGCAACTTTTTTCTAATTTTTGTATCGGTATCCACGAGCGTTTGTATTTTTTGAATTGCAAACACTGTGTTTTCTGGTCTTTGGGGGGTTGGTTAACTTTGTGTATTGCCTTCTGGAAAACCTGAGTTTTATCACAGTCTTGAGCAGATTTGAAATAAATTCTTTGGACACTGCCAACAACCGAAAGGCAGGGCCCGTTCTGGATTACTGCCCAGAAGCACAGCGCGCCTCTTGCCACGCGGGCCCTGGGTGGCGGCGGGCGGCTGGGACAGGGGAGGCGGAAGGGAGGCCACCCCGTCTCTCCCCCACAGGGCCTGCGCCTGTGAGACGCCATAAGGCTGTGCTGCGTGTGCCCACGAGATCTTGAAGCGGTTGCATGGCTCTGAGCAAGGTGCATCTCAGACAAGAGGGGCTTTATGAATTCATTCTCGCAAGAGGGGACAGGGCTAGACATTGGTAACAGCACATGGTTAAGGTACATTCGTGAATAAAACATTGGTCAGGGGTTACAAGAAACTGAGATTTGGGGGAGACCTCCTAATAACCTATGAGCATCAGGGAGACTGACCGGCCCCTTCAACCACACCGTCTGAGCCCAAGTGTGTCCGACCTGAAACCTCTTAGCCTTCCTCAAACTGCGGTCCTCACTAACACCCATCTCAACACACCTCCCCCAGCAGCCCCTTCGGCCCGGCCTCACTGCCCGGTTAGCTGCTGGATCCCTGAATGGCTTGCCTGGGGAGGGGCGGTTGCAGACTCCAAGATGAGGCAGCAGGGCATTTATGAGCAAGGGCTCTGCAGATCAACCCCCTTGGGAGCGAAGGAAGCAGGGCCGGCCAAGGGAGACATCGGGTTGGGATGCAGACCCAGCAAAGGCCTCTGCCGCTCTGGGTTGGGAGAGGGGCACTGGGTTCAATACTCCCGTCTCGATCCAGCACGGACGTGGGCCACCCCGGGAAGGAGGTGAGGTGATCCCTGAAGAGGGCCAACGGCTGAAGGTTGTGCCTTCAGTGCTCAGAACAATAAGTTCTTCTACCCGAAAGAGGATCTGAGGGAGACATCCGGGCATCGACCCCCCCGCGCCACAGGTCTATACGGCTCCTTCAGAATTCCAGTGAGGGAAGCTTAGCCGAGGAAGGCCAGGGACGCTGGAGCTGGTCTTGGAGCTGCAAGGGACACTCGTGGTCAGCCTCCTCTCCTATTCATTCTAGACTCCCTTCACTCTCACCTAGTGCCTCTGCTAATCGTGGTTGGGACCCTCATCCCTGGGGGTCTGAGCCTCAGGTCACCAGGCCCTTCGCACCCAGGGTTGCTGCATTTGTCTACTTACCATCAAAATCAGGTCAAAGGACTATGAAGAGATGCCTGAGTCCCACCTGAGTGCAGAATTTTCCCTGCCCCACTGGGTGACGGCAGCCTCGTCTCCTCTCGATGGTCAAGGGTAGGTCACCCCTGCGAGGTGGTGGCTCTTCTTGCCTGGACAACTTTGGTTCAGCGGGACACGTGCTGTGTTGTTTCTTCCTTTGGGAAGCAGGGTCTCCAGGTGTCCGGGGCCGAGAGTTGTAGGGACGGGAACCTCCAGGTCCCTAAGTGGGTCACTGAGAATAACGGTAGGCAGGGCGTCATGTGGAACAATGGCTGAGCCACCAGACGTGTCGGGGACTGAAAGACACCCCTGCAAAGGGGAAATGGCAGTGTGATGACAGTAAGGAAACACGTACCCACAGTATGGAAGCCGTCTGTTCCCTCTGTGGCTGTTGGCAGAATCTTAGTCATAACCGTCTTTCTTTGGATGACTGGTTTTCATGGTGGCTTCTCTCTGCTGCTATCTTGCTAGAGGAAACTTCCATCGATGGGGAAATAAAAAGTGTGATCGTAAGCCTGCTCTCTAGCCCTTAAAGTACAGGTTTTTCTTAGTCCCTAAATATCTGAGGATTCCTGGAGCGCCCAGTGGTAACAAGACCACTCTTTAAGTATTTATTCAGTAAATTAAAAGGTGAAAGCAAAGCGAGGTGAGTAATTTAAACTCAGAACTTGCATGCTTCTCCCGAGTGGACTAGTTTGCAGTTCTGGTCCAGAGTCTGGCTAAGCGTTCAGCTGTCTGAGCTTCGAGGCCAGTGGAGGCGGGGGTGGGGTGGGGCGGCCTCGGACCCTGGGCTGCCCGTAGAGAAGGGGAACCAAACTGTCCCGGTCGCTGCTCTGATAGGTCACCTCTAGGTCTTCAGATATTTCCTGGTGCTTTGTCAGGCTTGGGATCCTCTACACCTTTAAAAAAAAATCACTCTCTGGGGGCCTGGGTGGCCCAGCTGGTTGGGCGTCTGACTTTGGCTCAGGTTCACGGTTCACGAATTCGAGCCCCACATCAGGCTTTGTGCTGACAGCTCTCCCAAAAACAAACATTAAAAAAAAATTTTTTTTTAAAAACCTCACTCTTAAAAACTGCCAAAGTAGGTATTCTGCCAAGTACTGCCTTTCAAAATAAACTTGGAAAACAGAATGCTGATTCCACTCTTGCTTCAACTCAGGCCTTTTGTGGAGCTCCTCACTTGGCAATGGCCTTGGAGTCCACCTTGGAGCCACAGAAAAATGTCAGCCATTTTTACCCCTTTGTTTTGACCAAAATGTTACCGTGTGATAAGATTTTTTGTCATAAAGAAAAACAATGCCAAAAGTGATTACTATCATTGAAGACTTTTTGTTTTAATGGGTCACAAGCTTTGAGAAGTTCCAGACGCTTTCAGTAAGTGCAATATAATTTAAAAAATATGTTTAGCCATCCACGGTGATTATTCTGGAGAGGACATTAGCTTACATGTAGGTGTGGCTAAAATCCTCTGCTGTGTTACCTGTCACAGTCACATATACCACAAAAGCTGTGTTCTATTTACATAACTTCTTACAGAGATTTCACGCACGGGGTAGGCTAAAAATCAAAACTGCTTTTCCCACAAAAACAACTGACAAATTATCACACGTGGTTCTTTCATGACAAAGTAACATGACACCATTTTTAGAAAATTAAAAAAGGCAACTTAAAGCTAATTATCAGCATTTACAAATCAGTAAATCATGAAGTTTATGAAAAATCATTACATGCAGAGGTACAAAACACCAGTCAGAGCCAATCTAGCATAAATCTCGCTGGACAGGATTAAACGTCCTTTTCAACAGGCTGGCTATAATTATACTCACAGTGCGATTGGCCCTTCCCACCGTACGCTTATCACCATAAAACACACACACCTCACCGGTAAAAATTTTATTATTTCTACTTGACGTTTTCCCCTAAAACAGAAAAGCAGCCTCTAAAATATGAAATAAATTAAGAATAATCTAGAAGTCTCATAGGGGTCCAGTTCCAGTACAGAGTTCCTCTATGTCACGAAGTACTTCACTTAGCCACTCGGGAGGAATTTATTTTCTTGATGTCAACCTGGCTCAGAATCAGTGTCCCATTTTTGAATTTTCCAACCTGTCCAGTCCGTCCACTTGACAAAATACTGGGAGCTGATTTCTTCTTTTTGGCTCTCCTGCAGTTAAAAATCAGGGAAGGGTACTGAAGTTAAGCTTACGAGGAAGGGCTATCGCACCGCCAGCCAGGTGGCCGGGGCCCCGCCCCTACAAACTCCGGGTGTCCCCCTGTGCGTCCCCCCCACTGCCCCGCCCCAACTGCGGGCCTTCACGTGGCCCCAGACACATGCCGCCTCCTTCCTGCCTCAGGGCCTTTGCATTGGTTTCTTCTATGTGGAATGTTCTCTACAGATCTTTCCAGGCTGCCCCCTCCTCTTCACTCAGTTCTCAACTCAGATGTCACCCCCCTAGAATGACATCCCGGCCCATCCCCGGTGATTTTCTCCCCCGATGCTTTAGCGCCACCTCTTCATAGAACCTGCCGGGGCCTGACATCCCCTCGCTAACCTGTTCATATGTTTTGGTGTGTTTCCCTCACTACAGTGTAAGCTCCTCAAAGACAAGGAAACTGCCAGTGTGACGATGCCTATATTCCCGACACCCAAGACACCCATATGCCTGGCACGCAGGGGACCCTCAACAGACAGACATGTATGGTCAGAACAAACGACCGCTTGACGGCACGTGCAAGCTCACTAGGAGTCCAAGGAAAAGGCCAAGACAAAAGAAGTCGATTTTGAACCAGTAATTCAAGGAGGGAGAAAAGGCATTTTTGAACAAAAGCTAAGAAACAAAAGTAGAGCAACAACATCAATGTCCCGTTACTCAGACCGTGGCGCCCTGCCTACGTGGTAGGTCAAGGAACTGGCAGTAGAGACCCAGGCCGTGCTGTCTTATCAGCAGGCTCTTGGGGGGGGACACAAGTCTTTTGTTGGAAACGTCAATCTCAGCTTCTCCACCAGTCACTTGAGGTGTCTGGTCTTTGGAAATGGGAGACTGGAGAAAATTCCCAGTTTGGTTCTGAGGTAGCTATTCGATCTTGGGCCATGTCCTACACCTGGTCTTCCCTTCACGGGACTTGCTGAGAATCCACGAGGGACAGTGAAGCACTCTAACGGGCTAGAAACACCGCGTAAACTCCAGGTGCTATCTTCACAACTGATCCAGTATGCTTATCCAGATCATTCCACCCCAGTAGCTGATGATGTGTCACTCACCTGTCTTCCTGCCCTTTCCTCTTCTTTTTCTTGAAAATATCTGTGTCCTGGGCCTGATTTCAGAATTTAAGATAATATATGTGTCAATAACGGATAATGGAGATTCAAAAAAAAGACGAGGTTTGTGGTCAAAAGCCAGTAAGCTATCATTTAATATTTTTTTTCAAGTAGGTGTATGAACACAAACTTAGTTTCTTCCTAAAACTCTTTCAGAGTGTGAAAGGTCATTCCAGAAAAGACTGACAGTAGAAACATCGAATCTTCCGTTTTAGATGAAAGGGAGCGAGTGTAACCTCTGTTCCTCTGAGGTTTTTCATGGGTCCTCGTGTTCTACACAATGTAAAATGCAATACAGGAGGAAGAGCAAGGCAGCTTATGTTATCCGAGTGGGAGTTTGCTATTTCAGAGCAAACCTTTCATGTAAATATGCCAGGTTACCTGGCTGGTATTACGGAATAAGGCGGACCTGAACAAGTGGAGAAAATGGTCCTCTAACTCCAGATTTTACTGTTGTCTACACTGCTTTCCAAGCAGCCGGTCCAGCATTCCACTGTGGCCAAATGCAGCCACCTTTCTGTTCTAGCTTAGGAACGAAAAGGCTATTACTCCTACCATTCTCTTTTCTTCTTCTTTTGCTGCCTTTTTTTCTTTGATTTGCTCCTGCAAGACCTTGTAATTCACATAACTATTTTTGGGAGGCTGAAATGAAAGGAAAAAAAAAAAAAGATATCATTTTTTATTTTGCAAAGACCTCCCAGTGACCCACGCCCTGACTTGCCCCGGGCTCTTCCCCCGCTTTTGTATCCTGTCTGATGCTGGAAGACGGAAGCAGCCCCCCACCTGAGCACCCAGCATTATGGCACGTTCCCGTTCCAGGACTCTTTCCTTTCCTTTTCCGTAACCCGTGATCCCGAACCGGTGCACTTCCAAGCGAGCCTGTGGGCACAAAGCAGAATCAGACCCAGGTGCGTTCCAAAGACTCCAGACAGGAGATACATCCCAGGGAGTAACACACGTCAGACACAACGCGCTGTCGCAAGAACTCTGTGGAGGGTGGTTTGCGCAGCCTTGTGGAGGTCTCCATTCTCCCACGTTTAATTTTGGACAGGTGAAGCAAAGACTTCTCTCCACACAAATTAGCAACAGAATTCGGATTAAACGCAGAGATGCTCTCTGAGTTTCCACTTAAAGGTACCCCTCCAAACACACTCACAAGGAGAAACTATTCCTCATGGAGGTTTCAAATACAGATCTGGGTTTGCTCATTTGTTTAAAGACACTGCAGAGGAAGAGGAAAAAGTCACCAGTGCCCACTCTTAGCAGCTCAATCCCTTCCTCCTCTCTTTTTCATGCATTTTTAAAAACCAAGTTTTGACTACAAAATACACACGCCTGGCTTTTCATACTTACCACTGCATTATTGGCATTGTGGTCACAAGTCCTCGGGTTTTAACTGACAGCCTAATAATCACCAAGAGAAGGTAGTGTGATTTGCTTAGCCATTTACTCAACCACTGGACATGTAAGCATATTCGTGTGTGTGTGTGTGTGTGTGTGTGTTATAAAGCTGAAAAGATTAACAATTTCAAAACACATACCTTCTCTAAGTTAAATTCTTGTCTATCCACATCATTCCCAAGGATATTAGTTTTGGTCTGAAAAGAAAGAGAATTCTTATTAAGATCATCTGTTACTGTATCATTAGAGTATTTGTCACCAACAGAGTAGTCATGTTTTTTTGTTTTTCAGCTTATTTATTTTGAGAGAGCGTGCACATATGCGTGTGCATGAGCGGGGGAGAGGCAGAGAGAGAGGGAGAGAGAGAATCCCAAGCAGGCTCCGATGCAGGGCCTGAACCCTCGAACCAGTAGATCATGATGTGAGCAGAGATCAACAGCCAGACGCTGAACCTACTGAGCCACCCAGGCACCCCCAGGGTAGCCATGTTTTAAAAAGCCCACAAACTGGCCCAGATGTCTACATACCGAACAATAACACAAGCATGTTGCACAAAAGCCTAATTACCAGTTAATGGAAGAAAAAAAAAAACCTTTTGAGGTCTCAAAGCTTAAGAAAGGATGAGAAATTTCTTTTAAATTTTTTTTAACATTTATTCTTGAGAGTGAGCGAGACAGAGCACGAGAGAGGGAGAAGCAGAGAGAGAGGGAGACACAGAATCCAAAGCAGGCTCAAGGCTCTGAGCTGTCAGCACAGAGCCCGACGTAGGGCTCGAACTCACAAACCATGAGGCCATGACCTGAGCCGAAGTCGGATGCTTAACCAACTGAGCCAACCAGGTACTCCAGGGTGAGAAATTTTTTTTAAATACAAAAATAAAAAAAAAAAAAAAAACGATGAGAGAGACTAATGTCTGTCTCTCATAAACCACATGTACAAGATTCTGTTTGGTGCGGGGTTTAAAAAAGGGTGGGTGTTTGAGGGATTCTGGAGAGTAATATTATATTTGAATAATTCTTTCTCTTCTTTCTTCTTCCCATCCAGCCATTAGAATGATGGCTAACAAAACTCTCTTGACTTGAGTATTTCTTTCAGGAACATCAGATTTCTAGAATGGCTTATACTTCCCAACAGAAAATGATGATACTGCAAAAGCCTGCAAAGCATGTGACTCTTTACATTGATGCATCTACTAGCTACGGTTACTGACCCACAGAATTGACCAGAAGCTTGAGATTTGAAGGAAATACACTGTCACATCTGGTTAACAAGAGCGGTCGCTACTCAACTCCAGCCACCAGATCTGGACCAACGGGAAGCAGGCTCTAAAAAAGAAAAGGCACCCTTCTCCCTCACAGGACAGTGGTGAAGAGGGATGGATGGCAGGCTGCTCTGCTCCCAGGATGGGACCTCCCGCTGCTCCTGCTCAGCAGGTGGGGGTGGGGGGAGGGTCGGGGCTGGGTTGGCTCAGTGCCCTACCCCACACCATGCTGGGAAGTGCCAGAAACACTGCAATCTACAGGTCTCCTGGACTCTCCTTCTGCAAAGGGGAGCTGTATTTCAGCTCAGCCTGTCCCCCTGACCCCTGCTGTGTTTGGGCTGTGTGGGTCAGTCAGTGACTGTTTCCCCAGGGGACAGCCTTCGTCTCCACGAGGCCATGTACTGACCTCACAGAGGGGTTCTTACGATGAAAGTGGATGAAGCGTGCAATGGTAGATGTTAGCGACGTTCAATACACAGGAAGACGTGGCCAATGCTGCGAAGTCACAAGACTCCTGGGGGGCACCACAACACTGCTCACCCGCTGTCACGCCGCACACGGACTCTTGCAGGCCCATGTGCTGATGGTGACAGACAGAACAGGGCACCACCAAGGATGCTCTAAGCATGCGGCCTCGTTCTGTGCTCTCAGTCCCAATAAATGCACCTTCCGCGTTAGTTTATCAAGATTCCTTTTACTACACTTACGATTTTCTTCGATCGTGTATTGCACAGACTCAAGTGCCTTAATTAAGACCACGGGCACGTGGAGGACGCCAGGCACCTCCATTCATTTATCCCAGAAAGTCTTACTTCCTGTTCCATGACTGGAAAAAGTCTACGTCTACCTTGAAGGTAAAAACTCTTCTCCACTGGTACGCGCGTCTAATCTACTCAACATGATGAACACTAATACCATTTTTGGAAAACAAATGGCTTAAGTCTTAATGACTTCAGGATCATCCGGATCCTCAAATACAAATTATATGTTAAAAAGAAACACCGTAGGGGTGCCCTGGTGGCTCGGTCAGTTGAGTGTCCAACTGCTGTCTCGGGTCATGATCCCAGGGTTGTGGGATCAAGCCCCATGTCGGGCTCTGCGCTGAGCATGCAGCCGGCTTGGGATTTTGCCTTCATCTGTCCCTCCCCGCACCCCACCCCCGTCATGCTGCCCCTCTAACCCACGTGTGCTCGAAGATAAAATTTAGGAAGAAAAAAGGAAACCTGTACGCTGGTCACAGATCTCCAAAATCCCATGAAACATTTACCTCCATTTCTAAGTATTGAAGTAGTTCTTTCTCTTTCTTCTTCTATCCCAACCATCCAATCAAGTAATGGCTAAACTCTTTCACGTTGAAAATTTCTTTCAGGAACATCAGATTTCCAGCAATACTGGAGATGTCACAGATGCCCCTGACTATTACTAAAAGATCAGCAAGAGGAAGGAAGCACTGTAATAAAATTCCTAGCCACCTGTGCTACAGTCACCGCAGGGCTGAAACCCCTGGGTCTGGGGGAGAAATTGGCCCCCAAAGGACAGGGGCATGGCTTCTGATGTCCCTGCTTCCCCCAACGCCAGCCCACAGATTACCCAGTCCTTGCATGCAGGCGTCTGTTCATCTTGGCTGTGGGGACACCTGGGCCGAGGGGCTGTGGAGACCTGAGTGGCAGGCCTGGCCTCACACAGATCATCTTGCTGTTCCCAAGCCCTGTATCAACATGTCACTAGAAACTCCTCAGCTTTGTAGCCGTCGATGTATTTGAGAAAAGGTCTGGATTCTAGATCCTTGTTTATTTATCTTTTCATTTTTATTAAAAAAAATTTTTTTTAATGTTTATTTTTGAGAGAGAAAGAGCACGAGCGGGGGACGGGCACAGAGAGAGAGGGAGACCGAGAATCCAAAGCGGGCTCCGCGTCGACAGCACAGAGCCTGATACGGGGCTTGAACCCACGAACCGTGAGATCACGACCCGAGCAGAAGTCGGACACTTAATTGACTGAGTCATCCAGGCACCCCTCTAGATCCTTGTTTACAATAAAAATAAACATTTGGAAAATAATTCTTAGCTAATTATTTTGTGATGCTGAATCCATAGGCATGACCCCTCCCCCCCACCATTACCTAACTTTTATTCACAGCTTTAAAGCCACTTCAGTACATTATTCATAACGTATTGCCTGGTAGAAAAACAATCGGTGGTTTTTCCTGTTTTCTTGCCCCTCAGACCCACTGCAGTAGAAGGCACAGCACCTGCAGACAATACCGGGTCCTCTTCTGCTTCTAGGCTTTGCTGCCTACCTGAAGCTAGACGGGGCCACGTGACCTTCTGTGGCCAAAGAAGTGTGAGCAGAAAGGAAGTGTGCCCCTTGCACATGGAGCCTCTCTCTACCAGTCATCTGTTGACTCCCCTTCTTCACCAAAGCAACTAAGAACCTTCCAGATGGTGGAGCCCCTATTAGCCTCGGCCCCTAGCTGAGGACAGTGTAGGGCAGAGCAGTCTGTCCTTAGGAGATATAAAGATAATTAATTTTTGCCTTCGAACCACTAAGATGGAGGGACTATGTTATTAAACCACAGCCTAATCTAACTTGACCGGCAAAGCCTTACTGTCCCACACACAGGAAAGAGAAATGTCTGCAGATTTTGAGAACTTGCGTGTTAGGCTACGAAGAAAGAAAGCTGTGGAAAGAAGAAACCGTTTGGGAGAAATGCACGGGGATGATGGATAAAGGCCCGCAGCCCCCTAGGCTCAGTGAACTCATCCACGGGTTGACTCGCTGACCACAAGTACTTTCTCCTGCACTGGTTAGATTCTTTTATTCTATCAGCTACACTGTCCAACCTTTGTCCAATTAGAGAGTAGCTGGGGAAATAAACAGTCTCGTTTTAAAAAGCAAGCAGTTCTGGGGCACCTGGATGGCTTAGTCAGTTAGGCGTCCAACTCTCCGTCTCGGCTCATGTCTTGATCTCATGGTCGTGAGTTCAAGCCCTGCACTGGGCTCTGTGCTGGGCATGGAGCCTCCTTAAAAATATAAATAAAAAATATAAATACAAAGTATGTATCTACATAACTGTATTTATAAAAATATAATAACATATATGTAATTTAAATGCAAGCAGTTCCAAGAGCATCAGGAAATGTACTCTGATCTTCTTGAGGAGAAGTTTCTTCAACTACATTACTCTTACACCTATCTGACACTGGATCTCGCAAAGAACAGGGGTGTGGAACAAAGTAAGAACCTGGGGAAATAACTTGGGGACAGGTCTTTCTATCTAGTGAAGATGCTGGGAAGCAGTGCACTTGTGTTACTCAAAGGACAAAGAGCCTAACCTGACCTGTATTCTCTCTTTCTGGCGTAGTGGTGAGGCACACAGCTCTCACACAGCCAGAAACCCCGGGGTCCGAACCTGAGCTCTGGTATTTACTTCACATCCATAATCCTTTGTGTGGAATCCTTAGAAAATTAAGAAGTTTTCACATTTTAGAAAGGTAATACCGTGACTATACTGAATATCATACGTCATTTCCAGTGGGGGCCGAGACAGCAACCCATAATCCATTAAGCACGTTCACATTTCTGCAGCAGGATCTATGAATATTCATGCCAAATGCAACAAACAGAAATAATTCCTAAGCCTCAACTGAGTTCAGTTCAGGTTTTGCTGCCAAATAAATCTATCTGCATCAAACTTCGAAACAAAACATTAACTGTGACTTCCAAAGCTCCGGGGTTCTGGGATTGCAGGTATGGGGCGGCTGACTATTTAAACTCAGGCATGCACCCTCACCTCTCCAGGCATCAATTTCCTCTGTAACATGAAGACAGAGCGCATGAATTGTGAGGATTCCACGAGATAACGAATTAGGGAACAGGATCATCACTCGTGGAATGCAGTACGCACCAGTGCATCTTGGTTATTAGGAGTGACTGGCTACCTGCTCAGGAACAGTCTACATGCACCTGGGTCCAGGCCCCAGGAGCCAAGAGCCCCTTCTGATCTAGAGTCCACCGTCCTATTATTTCTATTGTCTTTCTTACCCCTTCTTTTCTATGGAGGCCACAAAGGAGGCTAAGGTTCAGGGCAGGGGCCGATGTTAAGGGTGGAAAAAACACTGGTGAGACATCCCTGTGAGCCAAACAACACTTGCATCATTTCCAGCCACACCCGATGCTTTCATTTCTCAAGACCCTTCCTCGTAGGCAGCCTTGCACCCGTTCAAGAATGGTTCACGCATATTCCGTCAGGCCACCCATCCTGACCCAGCACCACTGCGGTCAACTCCTGATTCAGCTCCTGCAGGCCTCTGCTACCGCTTCCCTGTAATCTAGTTACCACACAGAGGCCTGAGTGATGTTTAAAAGGTTAAGTCAGATCACCTCATGCCCTTAAAACTCTCTGCTGGCTTTCCACATACTTTAAACTGAACTCCAAAGGTCTTACCATCGCTTACGAGACCCGGCAGGGGCTGGCCTTGGCCTGTTCCTCCACCGCAGCTCATACTATTCTCCTCTCTGTCCTCCTCCGCTAGGCTTCCAGCTTCCAGAACACATTAGGCCTTCTCATGCATCCGGACGCTGGCAATGCTGTGTACTCTCCACCCGCGTTAGTCTCCCGGCTCCTTTCTCTGACAAACCTCAGCAGAGCTTTGTCACCTTCTCCTGAGACTTCCACCGACTCTACCGAAAGGAGGTTCTGCCTGCTACTCTCAAGGCCCTATTTCTTTTCCTTCAGAAGGTTTATAACTTTTTAATTACATTATTAATTTACCTGGAGTTTGGCTGACCCCACCAGTAGAGAGTATACTCCAGGAGGGCAGAGGACTCTCTCTCATTCACCATTGGATCTTCTGGGTCTGACAAATAGTTGGCACCCAAATTATTTGTGGAATAAGTAAGTACACAGGTGATCTTTTACCTACTGTTTCCTGATAGACTACTTCTATAGTCACTCCACTGTAAAAAGGATAGGATTAGGAAGTTCATCTGTAGGTTAGACACCTGGGATGGGTAAAATGTTACATAAATGGTGGCCAAGTTCCCAGATGAACCCATTAAAGGGGGTGATGTCAGCGGGGAGGGTTTCCCCCCACAGCCGACAAGCAATCCTCCCACACCAGCTATAATCCAACTCTATCTGGAGACAGCACCACACTGCACAGCTTAAGGGCTCAGTCCTATAAGACTGTCCCTCGCTTCATATGCTGCAAGCCCAGGTTGTTACCTGTACTTAGGACTGGCTACCCACAGGTTACAAGTCCCCACGACTCCTTCCTTGGGTTGGACGAATTTGCTAGAGCAGCTCACAGAACTCAGGAAACCTGTCTAACTGACTAGATTGCTGATTTATTACAGAAGGATACAAGTCAGGAACAGCCAGATGGGGGAGACGCACAGGGTACAGCAGGTGGGACAGGACAAGGCACTCCCATGTCCTCTCTGAGCGTGTCACTCGCTAAGCACCTACAAGTGTTCACCAACCCATAAGCTTTCCAAACTCTTTTGCGTTTATAGAGGCTTCACTACCTAAGTATGATGGACTAAATCGCTGGCCATTGGCAATAACTTCAACCTCCAGCCCTTTACCTCTCCTCAGAGGTCAGAGAGACAAGATTGAAAGTTCCAAACCTCTTGTCACGGGGTGGGTTCACCTGGCAGTCTGTCCCATCTTTACAGCCTTTCCAACTCACTCATTACAAAAGATACCTTTACTGCTCTTATCACCTAGGAAAGTCCAAGGGTTATAAGGGTTTTGTGCCTGAAACAGGGGAAAAAGAAAACATAGATACATACAGATACAGATACAGGTACAGATACAGATATAGATATATACATACACACACACACACACACACTAAGTGTATATATATATATATATATATATATATATATATATATATTTTTTTTTTTTTTATTATAAATCACCATACCACACCATGAAAAACTGTTTCAATATACAATGCAGTTTAATCACAGTATTTATGGCACAAGCCTAAGTTCTAGGGAAAGACGGTCACTTCCTGGGTTCAGGCAGGGCCAGCTGGGTTATCTAACTGGTTAGTACCTCTCAAATATTCTCCAAAGACGACCAGCTGACTCCATGCAGGCTATCATTATTACACTTCTTTGCTGATTCCATGTCTGTTTGAACTGTCCTACAATGACCTGTAAGCTTGCAGAGAGCAGGGGCCACAACTATCTTTTACTATGTTGTACAAACTCTTAGCATGGCATCACATATCCCAATTACTCCCAGCTGACTGACTGTTCCTTACCTGGCATTCCCTAGATCCAGGATATGCCATTAATAAGCAGTGTTGTATTCGTTTGTATTTATTTACATGTTGCAATGCCAACAGGCTGAAGTCTTTTTACAGGCATATGTGTTTTTATTGTGTTCATATCCCGTCTCCTTAGCCAGACACATTCACATTTTCAAAAGAATCAATTTTAGGGGCTCTTGGGTGGCTCAGCTGGTTAAGCGTCCGACTCCAGCTCAGGTCATGATCTCGCGGTTCTTGAGTTTGAGCCCCGCATCGCTCAGAGCCAGGAGCTTGTGCAGATTTTGTGTCTCCCTCTCGCTCTCTGCCCCTCCCCCACTTGCACGCTCACACGCTCTCTCTTTCTCTCTCTCAAAATTAAACATAAAAAAAATTCTAAGGATCAATTTTAAAAAGGAGGAAAGGGCAGAACGGCCAAGGGCAACTGAGAAGTTTCATTAGGGTCAGGAAGTCCAAAATGTCCAATGAGCTGAGGTTCCTGAGAAAAGCCAACTACAATGAAAAAGGGATCAATTGGAATTGGAAGAAAATGCATCTAACAGCCTGCTGCAGATGATCTATTATTAAGAGACAGAGAAATGCATTCATTCAACGCTAACCTTTTTGTCCTCTCCACTAGAAAACTTTCCATTCTAGAGAGAACATAAGCAGGTGAAGGAGGAAACAAAAGACCGAGGACCTGAGGAAATGAGGGAGGGTACTCAGATGCTTTGCTAAACTCCCCAAATGCAGAATTATATATAATGCAAAGCACTGTTTCCCAACCTTTCTCACTGCACGGCACACACAGAAAATACTAACGTTTGTATGGCACACTGGGGGACACTATGCTAATATTGATCTCTTGTGAGTTTCCCTGGCTGATCAGCTTGGGAGTTCCTGCTGGCTGAAGGACCAAGGGAATCCGTTTCCTAGTCCACCTCTAACAGTGCCCAGTGCCCCAGCATTTGGAGTATGAGTTGGGAACTGACCGGGAAACCTAAAATAAAGGTAGATTATTACAAAAAGCACTATTAATCTTTGAGGAAGAGATCCTGATGAGGATCACTTCACTTGACATGAAGTGCTACCTGAATTCTAGGGAAGATTATACAGATGGTTTTTAAATCGTAAAAAAGATGTGGTAAGCACTGGACACCGACCAGCACATGCACACACGTGTTCACTGAGAACCATGCAAGCCTGACTGTCTGCAGTGGGTTGAGTTGTGGTCTCCAAAGAGACATGTTCTAAACCCCCAGAATCAATGAATGGATCTTATTGGGGGAAAAGGGTCTTTGTAGTGTAATTAAGGATCTCATGACAAGACCCATTCTAGATTTCGGGTGGGCCCTAAATCCAATGACAGCTGTCCTTTGAAGTGACAGAGGGAGATTTAAGACTCAGACATATAGAGAAGAAGGCCATGTGTAGACACAGGCAGAGGTTAGGGTGACGCAGCCACAGGCCAACGAACACTTAGAGCCGCCAGCAGCTGAAAGAAGCAAGGAAGGATTCTCTTTCAGAGCGGAAGGTGCCTAGCCAGCCAACACCTTGATTCTGGCCTTCTGGTCTCTAGAACTGTGAGAGAATGAATTTCTGCCCAGCAGCCCTAGAAACTAATACAATCCCCTTTTCCGTTTACGACAGACAGAAGTTTATAGGACATGAAGAATGCAACAGAAAGAGTCCCTGGAGTTCTGCAATGAATTTGACCAAACCATAATGATATCCTTGTGGGCAAAGCTGGATAAGCAACCATACCTCTCTCCTGGACTGAATTTTGAGTGAGACTTCCAAACTCAGTCTGAGATTACCGCTCAGTGAAATCAAACTGCTTTCCGTGAGAAGGGGAGTTCCTTGAGAGGGAGCAGTTTCGTCTATTTTGTTCAATGCTGGAACCCAGTGCCTACAATAGCAGCCAGAAATAGTGGCTGAATGACTCCGTTTTCTCAGAGCACAGTTAAGCAGAAGCCCCAGGTGCATGAAAGAGTCAACTCGGCAGGCTTGCGTTGGAATATTGTCTGATAAGAGTGTTTTTACATCCCCGAGCCCCTGAGTCAAGGCTGCCCGGATAGTTTACACTAGCCGTGGGATTTATGGTGAACACGTCCTTTTTCCTGGGGGTCTAAGAGCTTCAATAACTAAGGTCAGTCTGGATGTCTACACAACCGACCCCCAATAAAAACCCTGGACACTCAGGCTGGAGTGAACTTCCCTGGTCGGCAACACTTCCGACCTGCTGTCACGAATCACTGCGGGTGGAAATTAAACGCATCCCACGCAACTCCACTGGGTAGGGACCTCTGGACACCTGCCCCCGGTTTCCTTCAGACTTGGCCACATGCACCTTTTCCCTTCGCTAGTTTTCCTCTGTATCCTTTTGCTGTAATAATTTGTGACCGTGATGATGACTATAGCCAAGTCCTGAGTCCTGTGAATGCTTTTAGCCAATCCTCAAGCCTGAGGGTTGTTCTGGGGACCTCTGACATGGTCTGTAAAAGTACTCATCTAGGTGCGCCTGGCTGGCTCAGTCGGAAAAGCATGCGACTCTTGATCTCGAGGTCAGGAGTTCGAGCTCCATGGAGGGGAGGAGAGGGTAGAGATTACTTAAATAAATAAAAAATTTTAACAAAGAAACAAAAAGATACTTCTCTACAACTGCAATATCAGGGTTTCCAACACATACATTGAAACTAACCAACTCATTACCTGTGTGTTCTCATCTTGATCCGGCTTCCCTTTCCTTTTTTTATTTCTGCTGTGAAATTCTATCACTTGTACTCGCTCCCTGCTGTTCCTCAGTGTTGAGGGAGATGCCGTAGCACTAGGGGCGTCTGGTCCTGAAGGAGAGCTGGTGGGGGTCACAGCAGGAACACCCTGCAGCTCTTCCCTGAGTTCCTTGAAGAAGCTGGAGACTCTCTTCCTTCGGCCTTTCACGGGAGAACCAGGTACAGGAGCTGGGTCTGCTGCCAAGGTCACTGGAGTCCCTACATCTCTCCTCTTGTTTTCTCCCTTCTTTCTGATCCTTTTCTGTTCTGCCTCATCTTCTGTCTCCCCTGTTTGTTCAAACACAGAGTGGAAAGATAAATATTTTTGGTTCTATCGAATGAGATGAAGGCACTTATACATACGCCACAGCTATCAACACCCAGAAATACAAAGAAAAAAAAAAAGATTTCTTTTCCTTCAGATAGGGATGTATTTGCACAATTCATAGAATCCCAAAATGCGTGGGGCGCCTGGGTGGTTCAGTTGGTTAGGCGTCTGCCTTTGGCGCAGGTCATGATCTCGCAGTTCGTGGTGAGTGTGGGCCCCACATCCAGAGCCTGCTTCAGACCCCCTGCCCCTCTCTCTCTCTGTCTCAAAAATCAATAAACATTAAAAAAGAAAAGAAAAGAATCCAAAATGCAACATCTTTTCCTAGGTAACTGACTGTATCCATGCCTTTGACCCTTGCAGCATAATAAGTTCTCACCTTGTTCCGTAATAAAAGTGACATCAAGGCAATAATCCCAGGAACTGGTAATCCCAACTGGCTCACGTTTTGTGCTGAAAATGTCTGCCACTGCAGCTGGTGTTTTGTTTTATTTGGTTTTTTAACACTTTCTAGGGGTATAGGTAAGTATCACAGTCTTCCTATCGTCCAGAGTAGAAGTCCATACAAATACAGGGACTGTACATACGAGGGAGTCTGAGGATTGGAACCCAGGCTCTGCAAATTACTAGCTAGGTGAGCTTTGGGAACCATTTTAACCTCTAGTGCTGGTTTCTCCATTTGTAATAATGGGATTAAGGACAGGATCAAGTTTACTGGGTTGTGAAAATTAAATGAGTAAATACATGAAAAATATGGAGTGCATGGGAAATTCTCTATACTTTTAGCTATTGTGTTTACTGTTTAAATAAACTGATCATTTTGAGCAATGGCTCCAAACTAAAATAGCTTTTGAAACATCACCTTACAAATTTAAGAAATGCTTGCTCCTTAAGGGCGTTAACGCCTAACAATCATCTCTGTTGCATGAACAAGGGATGTCGCCTTCCCTGGAGAAAGTTCTTCAGTGTGTGGAACTGTCTTCCTACTAAAGTGCCTGGTGGTTGCCAATCCCAATGACCTTTTTGTATTTCCTTTTCCCCAGTCAAGATAAAAGGAGACCACAGGCTGGCCAACTTAATGAAGAAAAGCCTGCAGCAAAAAAGCTTCCCGTGAAAACGTTCTCTGAAGTCCGTGGGGGAGGAACACACTGAAGGATGGGGCACCAACGTCACAAGGTGGTACCAGGGCACCAGGATCACCGAGTTTGGGGGAGAATGTGGGGTGGGCAGTGGGCTTCCCAGAGGGCCGAGAAATGTGAAAGGGTGGGCTATTCCGAGAACCCTTTAAACCTGACAGCCTTGGTGCTCATGACGAGTAACTAAGTGGTGCCCACACTCAGGGGCGACGTGGGAGGCTGTATTCGTAAAGAGTAACAACAGACGCTGAAGGTGGGGGCGGGGGGGGGGAGAAAGGGGGAACTCGGACGCAGGTGTGTGCTGAACCCATCCTGGGAACCAGGTCAGCAAAGGGAGGGGTGCTCCACGTGCAAGAACCTTTAGCCTTGAACGCCGAAGGCGACCCAGTTCGGATGGCACAGCAGACACCTCGGCTGCAAGTCCGCTCTCCACGTGGGCTCCAAGGCCCCTCACTCACCGAAGTCGTAGAGGTTCCGGAGCAGGGCATCCAGAAGTGTCTGAGAACCCGGAGGCGCGGGGGCCTCCGATCCCCGCTCCTGGGCCATCGCGGGGTCTGCCACCGCCGTGCGGCCCAGAGCCCGCCCGGACGCCCACACTTCCGAGTTCTGACGCGCTGCGCGCGCGCGCGTGCGTCGCAGGTCCCGGCGCGGCTTCCGTCCTGGTTAAGATGGCGGCGCCCGGGGTCCTGAAGAGCGGCCGCAGAGGGTGCCGCCGCCCTAGGCGAGGTCGGGCCGCCCTGCGCGGAAGAACCGCCCCCAGCAGCATCACTACGACCGCTTAGCAAAGAATTTCAGGCCCCGCCCGGACGGCAGCCGCATCATGGATTCTTCCAGCTCATCTAACTCTAGCTTCTCCGTCGGCTCCGCCAGTCCCGGCGCAGTCGTGCTCCTCTACTCGGTAGGCGCCCCGGGGAACGAGGCCCGGGGCGGGGCCGCAAGAGAGGACCCCACCCTCCCGGTCCCGGCCTCCTACGGGCCAGGACCCCTGGCCCAAAAGAGTGGGTGCCGGGGTCGCCGAGTAGGGGTGAGGTGGTTGACTTGGTTTCCAAGGCAACGGTGTATCGCTGTGTGTGTGAATGTGTGTAAGCTTTTAGAAGTTTCTATGGGCGACGGTTCCTCTGGTTCCTTTCCACTCGTTCCTTCTCTTTGCCTCCACCAGGCGGGGGGCCTTCAGAGAGCCCTGACGCAGGAATGAGGCGTGAGAAAGGGATCTCTCTGCCTCCAGCGAGGGGCTGCCTGTAGGTGGAACCGGAGAAACCTGCGATTCTGACCTGGCCTGATATGTCAGCGTGTGGCTCCCCACCCCGCCCATTTGCTGCCGTGATGTTCCTGGGAGAAAAGTATTTGGCTCGTATGGGGACACAGAGTTTGTGATAAGACTTAAAAGTTTTTCAAATAGAAAGATTGGGAACTTCTGGAAAATTTTACTGCGTTTTTTGTCTTCCATCCGTACCTTTTGCGGAAGGAACCTAATGCCGCCCGGTCTCTCCCAGCTTGCCTTCTAACCCCCAACCCTCTCTCCCTCTCCCGATTTTAACTGATCTTTTTTGCCAACAGAATGTCGGTCGCTCACCATTTATATGAAGAAATTATGAGGTGAACGCTTTGTAGTTCTCAGGATTGCACAATTCTGGGGCAGCTGATTTTTTTTTTTTAACCACGAAATTAATTTTTACGTACTTTACAAGGCAATGAAAGAATGCATTTTAAAAAGCATGTTACTATGTCATGGAGGTTAGTGCCAATTTCTGTCTTAAATATAATGTTATTGTGTGTAGGAAGGTCGTAACAGGGAAAAGACAAAACAATGAAATAAACCAAAAACTCAGTTTCAAAAGAGAAGGTAGATACAGGGCTACCTTCAAATTGGGACACCAGCATTCTTTGGAACATGGGGAAACTTCTCCCTCCATGTGGAGAGCTCTGGGCTTATAATTGCTGTCAACTGCCCACTTCTGTGAGAGTTATTACTTTAACCTCCCTAGTTGTTGACCTCACCCCACAGCTCTGTGGGGGAACTATTTTGACCTCATTTTCTGACTCTGCTGTTCCAGACCAGGCATACAGGGAACCGGGTTGCTGTGTAGATCCTGACTCACCATAGGTAGCTTTTTCAGCCCTAAACTGGCTTGTGAATTGACTGCAATTTTGCACATGCATATAAAGGAAAGAGTTGGGTTTTTTTTTTACTTCCCCATTTACTGCTCGTTCTTTAATGATAACACTTTGGTCGGCTTTTTCACATGAAAAATTAAGGCAATTGTACGTGAGCTTTTTCTACCTCTGAAGCTGGACAGAAGCCCTCACTATTCTTGTAACTGCATAGGCTTTACTCTTAGGATAACCTGAACTTTTTCTTACTATTTCAGGCTGTCCTTATTTCCTCAGCCACACTGTTCTTGTGCAATACTCTAATGTGAGAGTAGTACTTAGAGATATGTAAGATACTCCTGATTGCAACAAACATTACAGCACTGGTTACTTACAGCATCCTAGTCATTATTTTCAACACCCAGAATATGGACGTTAAAGACCCAGCCTTTGCCTCCGTGGACTTGAAGTTATGAAAATAAACAATTGCAATTACAATTAAGTGAGGTAAGGGCAAAGGTCAAGTCATCCACAGCACGTTGTGGCAGGAATGAGAAGGAGCACCTGACCTGTTTGGGGACTCAGAGGAGACTTTTAAGAGAAGGCGACATGTGAGCTGAGTTTTTGAGGTGTGAATGGGAGATGAAGGAGAGGAAGTCACCCATGGTAGGCACCCATGTAAGAAAGCCACTCCCTTGCATGTTTGGGAGAACCTAGTAGTTAGGTAAGGGTAGAATAAAGGAGACGTGGGAAACAAAACTAAGGAAGCGGGCAGAAGATAGTTCCTAGAGGGATTTTATATATCATATTTATGCACCCTTAAGAATAAAAGCTTTCTAAGGGAACCTTTAAGGATGATCGGATTTGTATTTTTGGAAGTCTAAGGAGACTGGGTTTCTGGAGTGGTTATTTGTGTGGATAAGCTTCACTTAAGTAGAGACAGTAGGAGAATCTGATAGGAGAAGGAATCTGGCGCCCTAAGCCTGGGGAGCAACCGAACATGATTGCCGTCATCCAGAGAAGTCATAAAAGCCTGAGGCAATGGCAGTGAGCCTAGGGAGAAGGGTAAATTGGTTAGTTTGAGTTGGTTAGGATAGTTGAATGCGGTGGCTGAAGAAAAGGAGGTTTCTGTGATTTGGCAACTGGGCGGACGCTGCCGATAGGAAATCTGGGGAGAGGAACAGGTTGTGTCAGTTTCAGATGTGTTCAGTTCCAGATGCGAGTGGTAGAATGAATGATTTTTAAGTCGTGGATTACTACGTTATGGACCCCATACCTCACAGGTGTTTGGGAGACATCCAGACAGAGTTAGAAACATGGTACCGGAGGAAAAGAGGCAGGTCTAGCCTAAAGATACGGATTTGTCAGACATCAGCAAGCAAATTGTAGCTGAAGCCATAGGTCTGCTTGAAACCGTGCTTTATGAGAGCACGGAATGAAAAGAAGCCTGGGGATAGATACTTCCTGGTGTACCTAGAACCCAAACTATGGCTTCCTGCTAAAGTCTGAAGGAAAAATCTGGACTCCTTACAATGTCCTGCAAGACTACACCATTGCTACCTCTCTGATTCTACTAATGTTGCTCACTGGGCTTTAGCTACACTGGCCTTTGTTTCTCTGACAGTAAGCAGGCTCTCCCCTCAAGCGTGCTTACAGTTCCCTCTGTGTGGCATGCTGTTTTTCCCAGAAATTTGCATCGCTTCTCCTGTCCCATTTGAGGTCCCAGTTCAAATATCACCTCCCAGAGAGGCCTCAACCCAAGCATTCAATCTAAAGTAGCTCTCCAGTCCTTCCTTGTTAGTTACTATATTTTATTTTCTTTATATTCCCTTTTCCAATGTTGTGTTAATATTAGTCTTGTACTGACTCTCAAAGCTGTGTGTTAATGTCTCATGACGTTTGTAGAGCCCATTGTTGACATACAACCGTTATGAAAAATTAAAGATTGACTTTTGTAAATTTACAGTTAAATAAATTCTGTTAAAAACGAAAGTAATAAATACCCCAAGCCCAGCACTTCCTAATTATTTTACTAAATTTTACTGTTACCCACACTTTTGAGGTTATTTATGTCCATCAGACTGTAAGGTAGAGATGCTATGTAAGAGTGGCTACTGCACATCCCTCCCCAGCTCTCCGCCCACGGAAGTCATGTTGGTAGCTTGAAATCTGCCAGGGCTCTCCCATGGTTAAACATTCACCAGCGTGCCACTGGGAGTATGCCTAAGTGAACTTATTTGTTGCCTGTCTTTCTGTAAGGCAGCGTAAGCTCCTTTCCTACATGTTCTTTGTCTGCCTTGTTCATATTTTATCCTCAGCCTGTAGAACAGCACCTGGTATGTTGTGGGCTCTCCCTAACTATCTGTTGAATGAATGGATCCTCCAGAGCAGTTGAAAGGGAGGTACAAGGAGAAGCTTGTTTAGCTACAAATAAGAAGGGGCTGCTGTAAAAATTAAGATAGAAAAACAATGGGGGGAACTAACTGAAATCTTACTTGGGCTCCTCTTTGTATCGTGCCCCTAGGTGAGTAGCTGTGCAAATACATTTATCTTATGGTAGTAAATACTTCTCCATCATGTATAGGGAAGGCCAACAAATGAGTAGTTAACACTCAACCCTAGCTGCATGTAGGAATCACTTGGAGTACTTTTAAAAATAATTCTGATGCCCCGGTACCATTCACAGACTAAATTAATCAAGAATCTCTAGGGGGTCCTGGGCATCAGTATATTTTTTAAGTGCCCAGGTTATTTTCATGTGCAGCCTGGGTTAAAAAATCACTGGATTAGCCATTGGGTCAGGACCAGATTGGGAGCACTTTGAGCTTTAGCCTGTGAATATTGGGGAGCCAGCAGCAGCAGGGCTCAGGAAGTGTCTTCATTCAGTAATTTATTTTTTCATTCTACAATGAATTCCTACTAGGAACTGGGAATACAAAAACATATAAGACACACTACCTACGCAGACAAGAAGTTTACAGTCTTGCGGGGGAGATACCAATCTGGGTTTAATGAAGTATTTTAGATGCTGTCATGAAAGGCTCAGTTAAGAGTCAAAGGAGAAGATGGTCAGTTCAGTCTAGGTTGAGGGGGGAGAGTCAGGAAATGGTACACAGAGGTAAACAGAGGCTGAGGTTGATGGCTAAGTGTTTTCAGGTGAACAGCGCAGAAGGGTCTCCCTCCCTCCTCCATCTCTCTCCCTGTCTCTATATATGTACACTTATTTATAATTGTTTTGTATATTCATATGTAATATAAAAATGTTTATAAACATAAATGCCTTACGTGTGTGTGTGTGTGTGTGTGTGTGTGTGTGTGTGTGTACAGAGAGAGAGAGAGAGAAGATCTTTGTCTCCCTAGCTGATTCCAATCCTTTTCTCTTCCCACTCCCAGGACCACTAAGTGGGAAGTCTCTAAATCCCCTTTCATCCCTAAAATTATATAATCTATAATAACAGTTTGTTACATTGTACCAAGTCTGAGTCTATACATAAACTGTATATTCTTTTACTGATGAGAAATGGGAGATATGAGAAGGTTCTTGAACCTTACAAGCAAGAGTATGATATGTTACAAGGACAGAGTTTTACAGTAGAATCCCAGCATTAGATTTTTCCCTCATCTATTCTTTATACTTTATATATGTGGGCATAACAATGTTCGTGTTTGCGTATTTCATGTTTTACATGCTACCCTTTTGATGTTGAAACTCCTCTTAAGTGCTCTTTTGTTTGTATTCTCATTATGCCTAGTCATGTTCTCAGTTTAACATTCTATATTTTTTTCTGTTACTTCAACATGTAGTCATTCAGTTGTGCTCTATTCCAAACACACCTGGATGTTGGGAAATACAAAGAGGACATGTGTTTTGTCTTCAGGATACTTGCATTTTGGGGTGACGACATGCAAACGATTGCAGTATTATGGGTACATTCCATCATAGGTGGAGGTACTGGGTAAAGATGTTCTGATGGGGAAGGCAGAGTAAGTCCCTCTGAGCAACTCAAGGAGAGTTTTCTCACAAGAGTGATGCCTGAGCAAGGATGACAGAGGAACAAAAAGGCCTTCCAGACACAGATATGAGCATGTGCAAAGGCCCAGAAGCATGTCAACAATGAACTGTGTTGGGGAAATGCAAATCATTTGCTATTGAGTAGACCTTAGCATGGTGGCCAATGAGTCTGGAGAGGGGGGGACAGACGAGCTCACAGGGGTGCTTGTATGACATCAGAAATGGTTTAGGTCTTACTCTAAAGGAGGTGGCGAGTCACTTAAGTATTTTAAGCAGGGAACAACTGGGTCAGAATTGTGTTTTGAAAAGAGCACATGGCAACATGGAGGGTAGAGTCAAAGGGTCAAGGAGACCAGTGAGGAGGCTGCTGTGATAAAGCGCACAGGCTGGACCTGTGGTTGAGGAGTAGATGTGCTATGTTCTTAAAGCCCACCTTAACAGGATCAGATGGATTGCACACAAGGGTGAGGGAGGAGGGGTCTAGAATAATGCAAAGGGATGTAGATGGCATGGTGGTTGTTGAGATTTCTGGTGTAAAACTCCAGAAAATAAGCAGGTTGTAGGATTGTGCAGAGGAGAAATGAGTTCAGTTTTAGAAAGGCCAAATGTCGAGGCGCCTGGGTGGCTCAATCAGTTAAGCATCCGACTGGGGCTCAGGTCATGATCTTACAGTTCAGGGGTTCGAACCCCGTGTCAGACTCTGTGCTGACGGCTCAGAGCCTGGAGCCTGCTTTGGATTCTAAGTCTCCCTCTCTCTCTGCCCCTCCCCTGCTCATGATCTGTCTCTCTCTCTGTCTCTTAAAAATAAATAAACCTTAGGAGGGCCAAATGTGAAGTGTTTGCAACTAAATGTGTACATCAGGAGCTCCCATGGGAGAAGAGAACCAAGCAGGAGGTTCGATCACATGTACAATTATTATCTAAAGCCAGATGAGCAGTACAGTGGGTTGAGACAGGACAGTTGGATATGTTAACATTAAGGGAAATGGGAGGAAAGAAGAAACATTTTCATTTTGGTTGAAATTTTCCCCCAAGGTTGAGAAATCACTGGATTAGAGAAATGAGGTGGATCTTCTGCTGTGACAAGAGTCATGAATTAAAAACCAAAGTAAAGGGTGGCTCAGTCGGTTGAGCAACCGACTTTGACTCAGGTCATGATCTCAAGGTTTGTGAGCTCAAGCCCCGCGTCGGACTCTGTGCTGACAGCTCGGAGCCTGGAGCCTGCCTCAGATCCTGTGTCTCCCTCTCTCTCTGCCCCTCCCCCACTCATGCTCTGTCTCTCTCTCTCTCTCTCTCTCTCCCTCTCAAAAATGAATAAATGTTAAAAAAAAAAAAAAAGGAAAATTTCAGGACGGTTGGAGGTGGGGAAAGGAGGGAGCCCTTAAGAATGGTGTCAAGCCATAGGGAGGTCTAGGAAGATGAAGACTAGAAGGAGGTCAGGGTTTAATGATTAAATTAGAAATAATAATGTGTGTTGTATTTTTTAATAGCAACGAATAGAAAATAATTAAAAGTTCCATTAGTAAAAATAATATGGTGGAAGAAACTGAAAGGACAAGGAAGTTTATACAGGAAGTGAAAAACTCAAGTGACAAATCAAAATGTATGTGTGTCAGGTGGGAATGTATGTATATGCCCAGAAAAAAAGCATTCACTAGAATGGTCCCTGGGTCATTGGACAACAGGTGATTTAAATTTTCTTCTTTGAGCTTTACTGTAACTTCCAGATTTATTTATTTATTTATTTATTTTTGGCTTTAAAACATTTTATTAAGGGCACCTGCGCGGCTCAGTCAGTTGAGTGTCTCTTGATTTTGGCTCAGGTCATGATCCCAGGGTCATGGGATCAAGCACTGCATCAGGCTCTTTGCTGAGCATGGAGCCTGCTTGGGATACATGCTCGCTCACTCTCTCGCTCGCTCTCTCTCTCCCTCTCCCCCTCTCCCCCTTCTGCCCCTCCCCCGCTTGTACACGTGTGCTCACATACACATGCTCTCTCAAAACTAATTAAAAAAATTTTTAATTCCCTGGTCAAAACAATTCTTAAAAAAAAATAATAATAATACATTTTACTAGAATCTGAATTGCTATTTAAGTGCCCCAGAATCTCTAAGCATTTTTTTCTCCCCAGTAAGTTGACCACTGCTCACACAGGTTAATGCAGGAAAGATAAATAGAAGTTCCTAGGATCTGCCCAACCCCGGATAGAGGACACCCTTTGTGTCAGCAACACGCATGGTAGCCAGGGAGAAGGCAGGTGGCTCTTTGCGTCTCATCACAGCCTGTAGACGGAAGTGGCAGGAGCCATGATCTGGGCATCCCTGCTGCCCCAACAGCACTTCTCCAAGAGGGTAAAGTTCAAACTTCAGCCCTTCAGTCACCAGAGGAAAAAAGTATTTGAAGAAGTTGGAGGACATATGGGGTGCCTTAAGTGGATTGGCACCCATGTAGTTTGATTTGACATAATTTTGAATCTCTATTGTATGCTTTGATTTAATTGTGAATCCTAAGGAGAAGAGGCAGGCAAAACATATTTATCAATGTGATTGATAAAATTGACCAGATAAAATTGATTATAAAATTGGTCAGATTATTCTAGAGCTTAATCTCTCATCTTTACTATCTTTGTTGACTTTTCCAAAAGGGTACTGGCTTTACAAAGATAGCAAACAGACATAATAAAATATTGTGATAATTCAGTATCAATTTATTGACCCCTGTCATTATATTTCCTTTATTTTAGAATAGGAGAACCTTTTATCAGTGCACTCTGCTCTTGTTCATGTGTCCTTGAATAAAAATGTTGGCAAAGATGAAACCTTACCAGTGTAGTCCCTAATCTGCCCTAATTTATTTTACAGTATGTGCGTTACTTTCTTTCATTTTCCTTACCCACAGAAGGAGCTCAAAAAATGGGATGAATTTGAAGATATTTTAGAGGAGAGGAGGCATGTCAGTGACTTGAAGTTTGCAATGAAATGCTACACACCTCTTGTCTATAAGGGGATTACTCCTTGCAAGCCAAGTGATATTAAATACAGTGTTCTCAATTCTGAAGAGGTTCATTATGTCATTAAACAGGTAAGTGATTCCCTCTTCAACCACAGCCAACAAGGAACAACATAGGTTGGAACTGTGCGGGTCCACTTAGAGTGGATTTTTTTTTTTTTTAATAAATACAGTACAGTACTGTAAATGTATTTTCCTTATGATTTTTTTCTTATGATTTTGTTAAAAATATATTCTCTAGCTTATTGTGAGAATATAGTATATAATTCATATAACATGGAAAATACGTGTAAATCAACTGTTCATGTTATCAGTAAAGCTTCCAGTCAATAGTAGGCTATTAGTTAAGATTTTGGGGAGTCAAAAGTTACGCATGGATTTTCAACCGCATGGGGGGTTGGCACCCAGCCCCCACATTGTCCAAGGGTCAACTGTAGTCTGATAGGGAATGACAACAGTTGTATAATCCATTGAATTGACAATGAAATCTGATATGCTGACAGGAGCCCAGTATACAGGGGCACTAATTACTTATAAGGCAAATAATTTGTGTAGGGAGTTGGGAAAGCGATTTTTTTTTTTTTTGGTCCATAGACTGATGAATGGATAAAGAAGATGTGGTGTGTGTGTGTGTGTGTGTGTGTGTGTGTGTACACACACACACATACACACACACACACACACACACACACACAATGGAATACTACTCGGTGATGAAAAAGAATGAAATCTTGCCATTTGCAACAACGTGGATGGAACTAGAGGGTATTGTGCTAAGTGAAGTAAGTCACTTAGAGAAAGACAAATATCATGATTTCACATATCTGTGGAATTTGAGAAACTCAACAGATGAGCATAGGGGAAGGGAAGGAAAAGTAAGATAAAAACGGAGGCAAACCGTATGAGACTCATAAATACAGAGAACAAACTGAGCGTTGCTGGAGGGGAGGTGGGTGGGGGGATGGGTTAAATGGGTGATGGGCATTAAGGAGGGTACTTTTCAGGATGAGCACTGGGTGTCCTATGTAAGAGATGAATCACTGGGTTCTACTCCTGAAGGCAAGACTACACTGTATGTTAACTCACTTGAATTTAAATTAAAAAAAAAAAAAGAAGAAAATCGATTTTTTTTTTTTAATGATGCCTACCTAAAAGATGATTAGGGGTTGTCCAGGTGAAGTGGGTGAAGAAATGTTCCTAGCAGAGCAGATAACGTTTTCCCCATGGTTTTCAAATTTCACTGCACATTAAAGTTGCTGGAGAAGCTTTCAGGAATTCCTGCGCATAGATCTCACCCCCATATGAATTGAATCAGAACGTCAGAGGAAGGGAACCAGACGTTCTAGTAGTAGTTTTTAGAGAAGCCCAGTCAACTCCAAAGTATAGCAAAGTTTGGGAACCACTGGCTTATTTTAAAGACTAGAGAGCATGCGTACTCACAGTACTAGAAGCAGGTCCGACCAGACCGAAGAGGGCACAGAAGGAGTAGTGGTAAGAATTGGGACTGGAGAGGGAAGCAGCAGCCACATGGTGAAGGGTTTTATAAACCATCCAGAGGAATTCGATTTTATCCTACATACAGTGCAAAGTCATTGAAAGGTTTCAGGTTGGACTGTGGCCTGATTGGTTTATGTTTTAGAAGCACCGTTCTGCTCCAGACGGAGAGGGGAAGTCTGGTTATGATGCTTTTGCAATACTCCCTTTGTGGGATCACACTTGCCTAGACCAGTAAGTGGTCGTAGAAACGAGTTGGACAGATTTAAGAAATTTAAGAGGTGGAGTAGACCTTATTGAATGAAGGGAAGGGCAAGAAAGACTTGGAAATGAGAGCACCATTCATTGCGATAGAGAGCCCAGGAGAAGGAATGGACTGGGGAGAAACACTAAGTTCTGTCTTGGACGTGTGATTTGAAGGCAGCAGGATAGAGGCATTCAGTGGGCAGGACTACAGCTTCCTGGCGGCCGGCCCTCCCTGTTCTGTTGCCCAAGTGCTCTTGTGCCTTGAGGTGAACGTGGAGAGATCTTTGCTTCATTGACTTTTAAGCGGAATTTAGTCAGATGTATGGCCTCAGAAAAGCTCTTTATCTCTGCTGTTTTCTTCTGATTTGGATGTATGACCTGTGCTCCTAATCCTTTTGTTTTCATCTCTCTGTCATGATCTGTCTTGAAGAAACAATTAGTCTTCTCTGATTGGTCCTATTCCATCAGCGGCATGAAGTTTACTCGTCAATTAGAAGCCAAAGACAGTGGTTCTCAATACCGGCTCTTTGATAGAACTTTTACAGAAAGTTAACTGTTATTATCCACCAGTATATACACTCCATGAAGGCAAAAATTTTATCTCCCTTAATGACTTTTTTTTTTTTTTTGCTGTATTCCTAGTGCCTAGCACATAGTACACATTTAGTAAATATTTCTTGAATGAATGAATAAAAAAATATGCTTTGGTCCTGTCCACAGAGATTCTGATTTAATGACTCTGGAATAGGACCCAGGCATCTCTTTCTTCTTCTTCTTCTTTTTCATCTTCTTTTTAAAAGCTTCCCAAGTAGGAGTGCCTAGGTGGCTCAATTGGTTAAGCATCCAACTTCAGCTCAGGTCATAATCTCACGGCTTATGAGTTCCAGCCCCGTGTCAGGCTCTGTGCTGACAGCTCAGAGCCTGGAGCTTGCTTCAGATTCTGTCTCTACATCTCTCTGCCCCTCCCCCACTCATGGTCGGTCTCTTTGTCAATAAACAAACATTTAAAAAGTTAATAAAAGCTCCCCAAGTAATTCTAGTGCATAGCCAGATCAAGCGTGACTGACCCAAGCCAGTGTTTCTCAAACTTGGCTGTGCTACTGAGAAAAAAATCCCATAATGTAGGTAGATTGGAATTGTTATAACTCAAGATTATGTAACCCAACTGGGCCCTCTGTAATTCTTGTTACTCAGGAATTCTTTGTTTCCCCAGTGAAGTCTCTTCCATTCTCCAAAATGACAGTGTCAGTGTCCGTCCCATTCTTTCTGAGCCTCCCATCTCCCCCCCTTACCCTCAACATGAGATTTTTCTTCTTGCTTCACAAAAAAATGTAAACCATTATATGACCACTCTCAACTTCCTGTGATCAAGCTACTAATTGACCTGCATCTGATACCCATAATTCTCCTCTTCCTTCCTGTTCAGAGGGGACAGGGAGCCCTTTCTCCTGTTGGGAGTTCAGTCCCTCCCCTACTCCTTTGCTCTGAACTTCACTTGCTCCCTCCTTCTCCGGGACTTTGCTCAATTGTCCTCCCAAATGTCTTTAACTTTTTACTGTTCTTTACTGCTTTACATCCTCACTGAACATGCTTAATTGTCTTCCAGCTTAAATCAGCCTTTGAGCACATTTGTTCCCCCTTATGACTCAGCACTTCCTTTCCCTGTTGTGTTCTACTCTTAGAAGCAGCTGGCTGTTTTCTGTACTTTCTCACCCTTTGTGTATACGCAGCTCCAGCTCACTGGAATCTGGTTTCCAACCCGCTGTAATTAATCTCTCCAGGATTGCAAATAATGACTTCCTTCCTTATGGCTAAAATCAACCTTGTTGAAATCCTTCGCAGTCTTTAGCACACTCTCCCTCTTTTTTTTTTTTTTTTTAGAAGTTTTTAGGTTCTCTCTACACCCAGCATGGGACCCAAACTCACAGCCCCGAGATCAAGAATCCCGTGATCCGGGGCGCCTGGGAGGCTCAGTCAGTTAGGCGTTCAACTCTTGATTTCGGCTCAGGTCATGATCTCATGGTTCGTGAGATGGAGCCCCACATCAGGCTGTGCACTGACAGTGCGGAACCTGCTTGGGATTCTTTCCCCCCTCTCTCGCTGCTCCACTCACACTGGCTCACTCACTCTCTCAAAAATAAATAAACTAAAAAAAAAAACCACATGCACCACTAACTGAGTCAGCCAGGCATCCCCCCTCCCACCAAATCTTCTTGATTTCCTCTGTTGATGTGCTTCTTTTCCTTCGCTTGTGTCTTTAAATGCTGCTGTTCCTCAACTTCTTGTTCTAACTCACTCTCTGAGCAGTTTTACTTATTGCCAGAATTATAAGTATCTTCCTTATACTTACGTTGTTATGTTAGTAATATGTTATAAACAACAGTATGTAATAAATAATAATTACTATCTGTTGCTTCAGTCCAGATCTCTTTTGAGACACATATTTTGATGTCTATTGGAATACCTACTTGGAAAATCCAAAAACCTCTCAAATTCAGGATGTCTGAATCGAACTCTCTTACCCTCCCACCCCTACCGCTGTACCACGCACACCCTCCTCCCCCTGTTTTCTGTACTCCAAGAACAACCCTGCCATGTGCCTGCTGCTCAAACCGCAAATCTGGATGCCGTCTTCGGCTTCCTGCTTTCCCTTCATCCTAGTCAGTCACTAGGAGCGGCTCCTGTGCTCCCCTTGATAGCTCTTGTCTGTTTCTTTCCATCTCTGCTGCCGCTTCTCCAACTCAGGCTGTCTTTGGCTCACAGGAATGCAAGAGCTGCCATCAAAGTGCTTTTAGCCGAGGAAAGATGAGATTACTGCTGCATCTAAGGGACCACTCAGGTTTGTGGTGCGGAGAGCAGACTGAAGAGGAACAGCACCCGGACAAGGACTTACAGAGCTATTGCTCATCTTTTAATCTCATCTGAGGTTTCCAGGAAGAGGGTGCTGGAAGGACAGACATACCTGTTGAGCAAATGAGAAGCCCAGGTGCACAGAATAAGGGATCGGGTCATTCTCTGCTTCCGTGCTTTCGTCCAGCTTTGGAGAAGGCATTCCTTCTGAATCGACCAGCCTGCTCCCCTGAATGCCTCATGTGTGTAATTCTTTCAGAACCCCGGGGGTCATGTCCTTCCTACTCTTCAGCCTTCTCTACCGGCCCAGCTGGCATAAGCACTTCCTGGCTGGGGGAGGGCCCTCTCGGCCACGTCTCTCTTTCCCTTCTCGGCTCAGCTCCTCAAAGGTATAGTCTGTCCTTCCCCATTCACGCCCCACTTTTAACAGGCCATGCACCTCATCCGGTAAAGGTCACTGTGGATCTCCAAGGGACCCGATCCCAGGGGCCGTTTTAGTCTTCGCTGTATCTTAACTGTGTCAGTTTTTGTTGGGCAGTCTCCTGCAGGACCTCTCTTGACGTTTATGGTGCAACCCGGTGTAGTTCTCTGAATATCTCCCTTCTTAATCTCTTTACAGGTTCTTCCATCCACCAGGCAAGTGTTTCTCAAGGTCAAACCCTCAGCCTCCTTTATCCCTGCAGCCTCCCTGATCCATTTTGTCCATTGTCTTCATTTCCATTTTCACCTGTAGTCTGGTGATGTCCAGACAGGATCTCTAGCCTTGGCTAGATTATCAGGGTTCAGACTTTTATCTCTGACTGTCCTGTTCCCTGAAGGTCATCTAATTTGTATGTCTCACAAACCTCTCAGAATCAGTATCCCCGCCTTCTCAACCCCTGCACCACACTGCCTTCTACCCTTGGTCTGTCTCCCCCATCTCAGGACCGCCCCACCATCCATTCTGTTGCCCATAAGAACTGAGCATCTCTCTGCCCTTCGCCTTCTCTTCAGCACCTTTTATTACCTTTGTTTGGGCCTTTTCTGTCTCTGGCCTCAACTATTTTGATAGTTCTTCAAATGGACTCCCTTTCCTAGGCTTGTTTCCTGAAATCCATCCTTACCACTAATCCACTGATTCCTCTGTTTCCCTGAAAAAGATAAAATATGGAGCTAGGTAGAGGATAATTATCCATTTGTGAAGGTACCAAATGCCACTGAACTGTTTATTTTGAAATGGCTAATTTTATGCTATATTAATTTCACCTCATTGTTTTTTTTAAAAAAAAACATGTAATTTAGGAAGCTGGGACTCCAGCATTCTACCCTCTGATCTTCTGGACCTCATCCTAAAGCAGAACATTCTCCTCTGCAAAGGATAATTATTATTTATCACATAGACTCCACACTTGTTTCCAACATGCTTGTTTAGGGGGAAGTAAAAAGAGTCAGATTAGGATTCCTTAAGGACAGAAACGGACTTGTTCATCTCCAGGCCTAGCACACGCCCATATTTGTTCTCTTTACAAGAAGATGTGGTGTGCCATATGAATAAAGAGAGTTCCATTGTGAGGTCATTGATTTCACTAGTTACCCTTTGATACTTGGGAGAGTTTTGTCCCAGTGACCTCTATATCTGAATAGTTTAAACGGTTATCATGATGTAATCTGGCATTTTTACCTTGTATATTACCCTGTAATAGCATTGAGCAGCAGATGGAGTGCTGCAACATTCTAGGGAAAGAAATGGCTAAATATGTATTCTAGGACACTAATACACGGGCAACAACTTATTTTAGAGAATTTGGTTGTAAGCTTATTAACAAATCAAATGAAAGGTGAGAGGTTTTCTTTAGTCTAAAATACTATCCTTGAAAGACGATTCTCTTTGAATTTCTAGTCTGTGAGGTTATCTAAATAGGATCATTTATCTACTGTGGTTATATTGGAAAATAAATTATGTCAATTTAAATGAAGAAGAGAGCGTAGCATTTTTGAGCTATATAGTATTGGTCCATTTGGAACCAGTCATACTGGCTTGAGGGAATACAGTTCTGGCTTCTTTCCTTCAGAAACGTCTCCCTGCTTTTCCTTTTCCTTCTAGCTTTCCAAGGAATCCCTTCAATCCGTCGATGTCCTCCGAGAGGAAGTTTGTGAGATCTTGGATGAAATGAGCCACAAACTGCGTCTGGGAGCCATCCGTTTTTTTGCCTTTGCGCTGAGCAAAATATTTAAACAAATTTTCTCAAAAGTGTGTGTAAATGAAGAAGGTATTCAGAAAGTGAGTATTGCTGGTTAAAAAACAACCTCTTCTTCTACCCCTCATGATACAATCAACGCAGAGACATCTCACTCTGCACCAAATGAGCAGGCCCTTGGCATCGGGCATCCAGGCTGGCCGGAAGAGGCTCTGCCTCTCTGGAGGGTGATGTTTGTCACTTTCAGATCTTCAGACTTGAGATTAAGTTACTTAGGTAATAGTTACAGGCTAACCTAATGTCAGATGTCCATAAAGTTACAGAAGTAATGCCGAGAATTTCTGTACGCGGTTCACCTGGATTCCCCTCCAACATTTCCTTCATCCTTTTCCTCAGTTCTCCGGTGTGTTTTTCCCATAAGCGGTTAGGATACTCCCATCTGGCGCAATTATCAAAATAAGCAAACTGACATTGAACGCTAGAATACAGACCTCATTCGTAGTCCACCAGTCGTCCCGGTTATGTCTTGTACAGCAAAAGAAAATCCTCTATCACGCGTCACATTCAGCTTCCTTATCTCTGTAGACCCTTTTAAGTTAGAACAATAACTCGGCCTTTGTTTGTGTTTCATATTAGTTTTGGAAACAAAACCCAAAAAACAAAACCAGACCCGTTGTTTTATAGCTTGCCTTGATTTGGATTCGAGTGATGTTTTCTCAGTGGGAAAACATTGTGACCTTCTCAGTGCAGCAGGTCAGGAACACGGTGATGTGCACTTTCAGCATTTGGTTAAGGTGGTATTTCCCTTTGTAATGAGTAAGTATCTTGTGGAGAGATGCTTCAAGAGGGGTCCGCCTTACTTCCTCCATTAGTTTTTACATTGACTGATGATTTTTGCCTGAACCAGTTATTACTCTAATGATTGCCAAATGGTGATTTTTCTAATTCCATCACTGTTGTTAACAGCCTGCTTCCCTCTGAAAGGAAGAGCTTTTCCTATTTTTATTCATTTATGTTTTTTAATATCATTTTTCCTCTTACCAAGAAGCTCTCACCTTCATTGACCTGCCTGTACATGTCTTTTAAGGTTTTGTTTTATTCAGTCATTTACTTTCAAGTATTCTTTTTTTCCTCCTCTATTTTCTAGATTGCTGACTTACTCTCTGGATCTCTGTCAAAGAATGTTTGATAAAGCCACCCAGAGAGGGGCCCTGGGTGGCTCAGTTGGTTGAGTACCCACTTCGGTTCAGGTCATGATCTCACAGTTGGTGGGTTCGAGCCCTGTGTCAGGAAGTCTCTGTGCTGACAGCTCGGAGCCTGGAGCCTGCTTTGGATTCTGTGTCTCCCTCAGTTTTTGCCCCTCCCCTGCTCGTGGTCTGTCTCTCTCTGTCTCTCAAAAATAAATAAACCTTAAAAAAAAAAAAGCCATCCAGAGAATCTTGACTGGTGTTGACTGGCCATGTCTTCTTTTTTTTTTTTTTTTTTTTTTTTTTTTTAATTTTTTAACATGTATTTATTTTTGAGAGACAGAGAGAGACAGAACGTGAGCAGGAGAGGGGCAGAGAGAGAGGGAGACACAGAATCTGAAGCAGCCTCGAGGCTGAGCTGTCAGCACAGAGCCCGATGTGGGGCTCGAACTCACAAACCATGAGATCGTGACCTGAGCCAAAGTCAGATGCTTAACCGACTGAGCCACCCAGGCGCCCCTGGCCATGTCTTCTTAACTGATCACACATTACCTTGCCTTGGCGAATTATAGTTAGATTAAAAAAGAAAAGAAAAGAAAAGCAGATAACACACTGATACGGTGAATGTATTTGAGGTATCTTGACAGCCTACAAAATATATCTGGAGGCTCAAATTCCTTCTAACTGCAGGGCTCCCATTCTTCCTGCAGCCAGTCCAGTGTATAGAGAAATACCGTACCTCTCATTTATCCTGCTAATTCAGGTTTGTTTTCACTAATCTACCCGAGAGAAGCTTTGTTCCCTCTTATACACACAGTCTAGCACAGTGGGTAACAGCTGACCTTTTTTTTTTTTTTTTAAGTTTATTTTTTGAGAGAGAGCGCACCCATGTGAGTGGGGTAGGAGCAGAGAGGGGGGCGGAGGGAGAATCCCAAGCAGGCTCTACGCTGTCAGCACGGAGCCCAACGCAGGGCTCATTCTCCCCAAAGGAGAGCTCATGACCTGAGCTGAAATCAAGCGTCAGACACTCAACCAGCCGAGCCTCCCAGGTGCCCTGACAGCAAGCTGACTTTTTAATTCAGACTGATTTCAGTTGCATCCCCAGCCTGGCCATCGATCAGATGCACGACCACGTCGCAAATGAGGAACCTAATGCTTAGGCCTTCTTTACAAATATGTGGAATTAAACAATGCGTGTAAAATGCTTCATATGTGAAATGCTTAATGTGGTGCCCCGCTGATATGTTAGTGTTTATCACTATTATTATTATTTTCTATGCAATTTACATTTTTAATGTTCTTGCATCATGTGTGCTTATTTCTGTAAAACTCTGAAATGTAGTAGGGGATTCTGTATGTAGCAGGGGAGCCAGAAAGACCTTGTTATCCTTAGTGTTCCCTCTGTACGTATACACATTCTTCCTGTTCTGATGTGGCATGTGCTTTTAATAATATGAAAACCGAAATGATTCAAAAGGGAACATTTGTTTTAAAGCTACAGCGAGCTATCCAGGAGCACCCGGTTGTTCTGCTGCCCAGTCATCGAAGTTACATTGACTTTCTGATGTTGTCTTTTCTCTTATACAACTATGATTTACCTGTACCAGTCATAGCGGCAGGAATGGGTACGTATTGTTTCCCCCGTTTTTTATTTTAATTACAAAAGTAAAAAATACTCACCAAAGCGATTTTAATAGTTACTGACGTGTTTGAAGATGATGGTGAAAATACCCTGTCCCTTCTTCCGTTTCAATTTTACATATTTTTATATGAGTGTTTTTACTTCTGTAGGACTGATGCCCAAAAGCAGGATTGCTAAAGCAAATAATTGTTTATCACCTCCCTTTTGAGGTAGCCAGGAAAGTTGGGATTCAAGAATACACCTTGGTTAATAAATGCAGCAAACAGTAAGGTAAAAACAGCCAGGGACTTAAGTACTTTAAAAGCATTTTCATCTGTACAGACATGTGAGGGAGTTATTTGAAAAGTAAGGAAAATGGAAAGAAGGAGGGTTTTTAAACTGATGATAGAACTCTTCCTCTCATCCGGGACTTGGTGGATTTATTCTGTGCCACTCAGAGAAGGCTGGGTAAAAAAAGAAAGGTGGATAACAAAAAGAAAAAGAAAGTCGCTCTGGACAGCTGTCCAGCATGGACCACATGTGCTGGTCTGTCGTCCAGGTCGTCAGCAGTGCTAACTGAAGACCTCGGCATGATGACATCATTGAGCTGGCCACTTGCCCACTGAGGCCACAGTCTCTGGTGGGTCTGACCGTAAACGCCAAGGCGTCCGGTGGCCCTCGAGGTAGCCTGCCAGCTGGCCTGCCCACACGGCCCCTCCTCTCCCATCAGACTGTTAGAGGTCCTTAACGGATGTTCATGTCGGAAGTGTAATTATTTTTTTTTTAATTTTTTTTTAATGTTTATTTTTCGAGAGAGAGAGAGAAAGAGAGAGACAGAGTTCAAGAGGGGAAGGGCCAGAGAAAGAAGGAGACACAGAATCCAAAGCAGGCTCCAGGCTCTGAGCTGTCAGCAGAGCCCGATGCGGGACTCGAACTCAGGAACCGCGAGATCATGACCTGAGCCAAAGTCAGTTGCTTAACCGACTGAGCCACCCAGGCACCCTGGGAAGTGTAATTATTAATATCACAGGGGTGTTTTCCACACACGAAATCTTTCTTCATAGAATGTGAGTTGAGGTATTTATGGAAAGTTCCAAGACCTGCAAAAAAAGATGATCCCCTTCTGTATTTATTTCCTAGACTTCCTCGGAATGAAAATGGTCAGTGAGCTGCTGCGGATGTCGGGTGCCTTTTTCATGCGACGCACTTTTGGTGGCAATAAACTTTACTGGGCCGTGTTCTCTGAATACGTGAAAACCATGCTACGGGTAAATGCAGATAATTCCCGAGTACTTTCAAGCTGTATTTCCTTTTCACTCGAGCTTGCTGGAGGAGCTTAAATTCTTCCTTCCCGAACGCTCAGCCACTCGTCCCGCTGCAGGAACGCACATGACCTCCGCAGCCTGTGTGACCTGCGGCCCTCTCGCCCATGCTTTGCCCCTGCGCCCTGCGCATGCACAGTGTTGGTTCCAAAGGCTGGACGTGGGGGGTCGGGAGCCTGGGGGAAGGAATCAAAAGAAGGGCACCTGTTGGGATGAGCATTGGGTGGTTGTATGGAGGCAATCTGACAATAAATTATATTTAATAATTATGTTTAATAATTATATTTTAAAATTATATTTAATATATATTACATATATATAATATATAAATAAATGGTTTGGGTATGGGGGAAAAAGCATTTCTCACTCTGAGACTAGGCAATGGGTTTTGTGTTTTGTTTTGTTTGTTTCTGTTTTCTCTTTAAAGAATGGTTATGCTCCTGTTGAATTTTTCCTCGAAGGGACAAGAAGTCGCTCTGCCAAGACACTGACTCCAAAATTTGGTAGGTCCTTTAGAGATTGAAGGAAGAATACAAATCCAGAAGATGTGGTGTGGTCACAGCTACTGGATACAGCTTGGCACTTTTTTTTTTTTTTTTTTTTTTTTGGCAAGATATTCTTTCTTTTTTAAGCCTAACTGTTTAAGTTGTAACTGTTTCTATTTATGGGCTTAGTATCTATTGTGCACTTCAGGGTCTTCCTGTTTGTGTCCCCTTGTTTACTCCACTTTTCAATACATCTGGAAAACCCTTTCTCCCTGTTTACAGGTCTTCTGAGTATTGTGATGGAACCATTTTTTAAAAGAGAAGTTTTTGATACGTACCTTGTTCCAATTAGCATCAGTTACGACAAGATATTGGAAGAAAGTCTTTATGCGTATGAGCTTCTGGGGGTGCCTAAGCCAAAGGAGTCCACAACTGTGCGTAAATTTAGGACAACCAAACTTTCATTTGAATTTGATTTTACTTGAATTCAGAGAAAATGCTCATTTATACACCAACTCCTTTCTGAACTTACTCCTGTTTATCCCCCTTTCCCCTGTCGTGACGCCACTAGGGATTGTTGAAAGCCAGGAAGATTCTCTCTGAAAATTTTGGAAATATCCACGTGTACTTCGGAGACCCTGTGTCACTTCGATCTCTGGCAGCTGGAAGGATGAGTCGGAGCCCGTATAACTTGATTCCAAGGTGCAAGACCTGTGTTTTCATAACCGACATGGAGATTAGGATGAAAATCTGGAAGGGTAGTTGTGACGTATCAGAGGAGCAGAAAGCTTCAATTAAAGAATTACGTTTGCAGGATACGTGTGTCAAATAGGCAAGGTCAGTGCTCATTCTCAGGGGAGCCAGTGCCCTACCGCCTACGCTACACCACAGCGTGCAGTGCGCTGCCCGTACTGCGTGTGTGGGAATCGTTGAGCACTATTGGTAGGTCGGCCAAAGTGTGGTTAATCCTAGAAAGGATTATGTGGTCAGAATGAATGGCGGTGAGTCCCAGTCCTCAAGAAGGTTACAGTTTTGGGGCGCCCGTGTGGCTCAGTTGGTAGAGCACGCTACTCTGGATTTTGGCTCAGATCGTGGTCCCTGGGCCGTGGGATCAAGCCCCACCGTCGGGCTCTGCGCTGAGTGTGGAGCCTGCTTGGCATTCTCTCTCTGTCCTTCCTCCTTCCCCTCTGCCCCTCTCCCTCACTCTCGCATGCTCTCTCTCTCTCTCTCTCTCTCTCTCTCTCTCAAGTAATTTTTTAAAAACAGGTTATTGTTTTATGGGCACAGAAATGTATTAGGTTCTTTCAGGTTGCAGGTGCAGATACACCTTTGGATTTTCTTAATTTAGAGAAATACACATGGGGAAGTAAGGGAGACAGAAACCACCTGCTCAGACAGGCTTCACACGACCACACCATCATTCATCATTCATCCGTAGCGCCAGTGGTTCTGCGGCAGCTGGAGTGCCTCACTGGCGGCCTCGCCGGCGATCAAGCAGATGGTAGCTTTATGCTGCCATAGGCTCCACGCTATAGATCTCGGATACGTAGGACGGGGTGCCCTCACTGGCTCCAGCTTTCCCATTAAGCCACCTTACGGTGTGGACACTCTCAGGTCCTGTGCCTGTCCCTGCTTCAGCCTGTTCTGTATCGGTTCCTGATACCGGATGCCAAGTTTGGTGATCCATGCCTGAAGAATCTGTCAGGCGAGGATCGTGAGCTGCTCAGCAGAGCAGCGTAGCAGTCAGGCAAGCTGTGTAGCCCATCCAGGGCAGGCACGAGCGGTTACCACGTAAGCTGGTGTGTTCTGTGAGAGAGGTGTTCAAAGGGCAGCGAGCGAATTCTGAGAGGGCAGAGTAGTTCAGGCCACTGGGGGAGGCATCAGGTTTCAGAGGAAGTGATACATCCTAGTTATAAAACAACAGAAGTTGTTTTGCCTGGAACCAGGAAGAATAGGACTGTGTCCCCCTGAGTGTATTTTATCACCTCTCAAGAGCATACCGTAGAGACAGAGGGACAGATGACACCACAGTGAAAGTATATTCTTGCACTGTGACCTGAGAGAATTCGGTTGGCAGAAAGAATGAGAAGCCTTCTAAAGGGTCTGCCTTCTCCCGTTCCCCTCCCTCACCATTCACATCAGTGTGGGTAGCAAAACTGTAATTTGTTGTTCCCTGTTCTTCTTTATAGGTATATCCCTCAGAAACAGTCACAGGACATGCATGCCTTTGTCACTGAAGTTGCCTATAAAATGCAGCTTCTGCAAATTCAAAACCTGGTTCTGAGCCCGTGGGCCCTCATGGCTGCTGTTCTGCTTCAGAACCAGCCTTCCGTGGACTTTGACGCTCTGGTGGAGAAGACTTTATGGCTGAAAAGCTTAACCCAGGCCTTCGGGGGGCTTCTCACCTGGCCCGGTACGTATGTGAGATGTATGTGAGGAGCGTGCTTGCTTTTTGTTTCTTAATTTGGAAAAGCTGTCACCTAGACATGAAACACCTACACAGGACACCGAGCAAAGCTTTGCTCAGAGAGAAAGAAAACTTTTTTTTGAAGTTTATTTATTTATTTTGAGAGCGAGAGAGAGCAAGCAGGGGAGGGGCAGAGAGGGGGAGAGAGAGAGAATCTCAAGCCGGCTCCACAGGCTCAGCACAGAGCCCTATGAGGGACTTGGACTCACAAACTTTGAGATCATGACCTGAGCCGAATCAAGAGTCGATGCTTAACTGACTGAGCCACCCAGGTGCCCCAGACAGAAAGAAAACGTCATTTGTTTTTATCACTGGGGGACACTGAATACAGTATGTTGATTATTTGAGAACAATTGCTTACGTGTCACTTCTTCCTATGAGACTCTGGGTATGTCAATTAAAATGCTGCCTCCTTGGCACCTAGCAGGGTGGAGAGTGGATGAATCTTCTTTCCTCCGCATATTCCTCCCTCCGTACCCACTTCTTGTTGTTTTTATTTTTTCAAAGTTTTTTGTTTTTTGTTTTTTACTAAAATACAGTTAGCATCACGTGTTTTGTTTCAGGTGTGCAGCCTTGATTGGACAGTTCTACGCATTACTCACTGCTCACCGTCATCGGTGTAATACACCCACCTCGTTTTAAACCACATTAGATTTGCAGCCCATTCGCTTCACCCCATCAAAAGGACCAAAGGGCCAGTCTCGTGGACCTTTATACGATTCTCGGAAAATGACAACTTTGTAAAGCCCTCATTGGCGTTATAAATACTTCGCCGGGAGTTTGGGACGTGTGTGCCAAGTGTTAGCTTTAGCTGTTTCCAATCTCTTTGAGTCAAAATTGCAGAGACCACAGTTGGAAATGTAATCCGTTCATAGCTCCCCACTGGTCACTCATTAAACCTCTTGAGTGCCTGGTGGGTGCTGGGAACTACCCAGAGGCCGGAGAGAACAAGGCGCAACCCCTGTGTGGGACGTCCTCCTGGCGTGTGGAAGGCAGGGGTGGGGCATCTAGTGAAGCGGGGCCAGCGAAACACACACAAAGAACTTCGGATGGACCGCAGAGCGTTGCTGAGACCCCTGTGTAGGGAAGGGCCACGCTCGGGGAAGGTTTCATAGAAATGACTTTTGAACCGATCTTGATGGAAAAGCAGGAGCCATTCTGGAAGACGAGCAGGCAAGGGATTGCTAACGTAGGGATTGGGAAACGTGAAATGGTGCAATAGCACCGCATCACGGTGATGCTGGCCTGCAGGTGGGTGGGTGAGCTTACAGTGTTGGCTCTGGGAGACGGATGATGGAAGGTAAAGATGTGGACACAGGCTGGATTAGCTGGGCCTGCTGCCTGGGGGATCTGGACTGGAAGCTGTAGTTTATGGGACTCAATCGCAGATTTTTTTTTAAGTTTATTTATTTTTTTATGTTTATTTATTTTGGAGAGAGAGAGCGTGGGAAAGGGGCAGAGAGAGAGGGAGACAGAGGATCGGAAGCAAGCTCTGTGCTGACAGCAGAGAGCCGAATGCGGGGCTCAAGCTCACGAACCGTGAGATATCACCTGAGCCGAAATCGGACACTTAACTGACTAAGCTACCTGGTCGCCCCTTAATTTATTTTTGAGAGAGAGAGAGAGAGAGAGAGAGAGAGAGAGAATCCCAAGCAGACTCCATGCTGTCAGCACAGAGCGCGATGTAGGTCTTGAACCCACGAACCGTGAGATCACGACCTGAGCTGAAATCAAGAGCTGGGCACTTAACCAACTGAGCCACCCAGGCACCCCACAGTCGAGGATTTTAAGCAGGGAAACATGACTGCAAACAACTGTAGAAAACAACCAGTGTCCGTTTTCAAGCTGGGCCACATGAATGGGAAGGGAAGGAGCCTGAACGAGGCAATGGCAGAGCTGAGGTGGGGCTATGAGGTGTTTAGGCAGAACTGCCAGCAGAAGTGGCCATCGCCTTGAATAGTGGTCACCAGTAGGGAAACAAAGATGAGTCAGACACATGCTCCCATGGGCGGCAAAGGACACGTCGAGTGTGATTCAGGTAGAAAATCATGAGAAAAGCGTAGGTAAAGTGCTGACTCCTACTTGGCCCAGGAGCATGTGAAAACCTAGGCACCTGTCTTTCCAAGCGTTTTTGTTTTCTCAAGATGGAAGAAGTAGGCCAGTCTGTAGCTAAGAGTATCTATTCAGCAACTAAAATAATTTAAGTTATTATAGAGTGAGAGTCTGTTGGTATCTAAGTAACAGTAATAGAGTGATTAAATATGATTTCTGATTCAGAATGTGGTATATCCGTTCAGTTCCTTTTTTCTTCCTTACTCCACTTACCACATATTCCTAAGCATTCTCCTATCAAGAGGTCTTCATGATACATGTATCATTATGCCATGTCATATTATATCATGTATATAACATTACCATATGTCATTACCTTGAGCAAGCGGAGACAAGACATATGCATCTAGAGCAATGTGATCGAGTCCAGAAGGAAACCCCACACCCCTCAGTTGTCTCTTCCGCAAAGCATTAGCAGACTTTGCCCAGCTTGACCAGTGTGCCTGGCTACATACCCGGCAACCAGCTCTTTGGCTCAGGGAAACAGTAAAATGATTTCCCTTGCCAAGAATGTTGGTTAAATATCACCATCTCTTCCTTACGCTTCTGTAATACTAACTTCTTGGCCTTCTCTAGGCCAGCATAGTGTCAGGTGGTAAGTTACCAGCATCTGTTAGGGGCTCAGTTCTTTAGTTCTCTCCGATGTGAAAAAACCAGAAAACCTCCTCAGCGTCCACCTGCGCCCAGGGAAGCCTGGTGCTAGGGGAGTGCCTCTGGGATTACCCTTTGTTCACCAGCAAAGTTGCAAAGCAATATTCTTGCCATCTTGGAATTAATTGGTCTAAGCAAGGGGTGTGTGTGTGTGTGTGTGTGTGTGTGTGTGTGTGTGTGTGAAGTATGTTTTCATCATGAGCCTTCTTATCTTAGTATTTTGTGAATTCACATGCATGTGATTTTCTTATCCTGTAACTTGCTATTACAAAACTCTGGATACCCTTGGTTCCTGAGGAAGTGTTGGTTTTTAGACTGGGAATTGGTATGCATTTCAGAGTGGCTGACAATTTAGGGGTAGATAAGAAAGTGCATTAAATGTCCTCAGAGTTTATACTGCTTTTAGAAAATACCCTTGGGGCGCCTGGGTGGCCCAGTCGGTTAAGCGTCCGACTTCGGCTCAGGTCACGATCTCACTGTGGGTTCGGGCCCCACGTCGGGCTCTGTGCTGACTGCTCAGAGCCTGGATCCTGTTTCGGATTCTGTGTCTCCCTCTCTCTGACCCTCCCCCGTTCATGCTCTGTCTCTCTCTGTCTCAAAAATAAGTAAATGTTAAAAAAAAAAAATTTTTTTTTTAAAAAGAAAATACCCTTCACAGGGGCACCTGGCTGGCTCAGTGGGAACAGCATGTGACACTTGATCTCAGGATTGTGAGTTTGAGCCCCACGTTGGGCATAGAGATTACTTAAAAAAGAAAGAAAAAAATAGGTATCTTTCACGTAGGGTATCATTACTTCAGTTGGTAGAGCCTAAAACCAGAACCTGGCTCTTGAAAGTAAATCTGTCAGGTCCCTAGCGTTGATGCATACACTAGCCTAAGACTCCCATCAGGGAACCCATCCCATTCCTTTGCTGCCTGAACGCATTGTCTTTGTGTGTAGATAATGAAGCTGCTGAAGAAGTTATCCAGTCCAACCTTCTTCTGCATTCCAACATCGCCAGCCTTGTCAAAGACCAGGTGGTTCTGAACGTGGACTCCGGAGACTCAGAAGTGGTCCATGGGCTTCTCTTCCAGCATATCACTCTCCTCATGTGCTCAGCTTACAGGAACCAGTTGCTCAACACTTTTGTCCGCCCTTCCTTAGTAGCCATGGCACTGCACATGACACCCGGGTTGCGGAAAGGTAACTTTCGGGAATGTGGTCTTGAACTTTAGAAGAGACCTGGCCGTTCAGCTCCGTATATAGGGAGCAGCATTTGAAGCCTTATCACGCTCAGCCACATGTGTGCGTCCCAGACACCATCAAAGAAGGGGCCCTGTGTACTCAGAAGAAGCTAGGCTTGTTCCCTAAATACATGGCCATCCACTTAACATTTGGGAGTTGAAAGGGGCCTAAGAAATCATCTAACCTGAACCTCTCCATTTATAAGTAAGGGAAGTGAGGCCTGGAAAGGTACCTAATCACCTAAGGAAGGTTCTGGGACTAGAGCACGGCTGTCCTTGTCCCGGTCAGCATGGGCACAACAATCCAGCAGCGCAGGAGTGCTTACTAGATACCCAGTAGCGTCCCAGTGGCGATGAGGAGTGTAAACAATGAACAAAACCGTTTTTGTCCACCGGAACCTGTAGTCGAGGTCAGGGGTTTTCTACCCAGGCTATGCTGGAATTACTAAGGGCGAGCCTCGTTCTGATTCAGTGGGTCTGGAGTGTGGCCCACACATTGCTGTGCTTGTTTTTGTTTTTCAAAGCTCCAAAGATAGAATTATCGGTGCCAACCATAGACCTTTAGCATTGGAATGAACCTCACAGGTCCTGTGTCCATGCCCTCATTTTGTGGATGGGGAAATGGCCCTGGAGAGAAGTCAGACAATTTAGTTCAAGACCCAGGAAACTCAAATCTTGATCTGAGGTTTCTTACATTGAAATTCATTCACAACCAAGGATCACATGCATGGTCTTCTAGAGTGTTGGGGACACCCTGAAATTGGAGGCAACATTTCCTGTCCATGCGTCTGTATATTCTTCTAATGAGAAGTTCATAGCATATGTCAGAAAAATGAAGAAGGCTCTGTGGTTGATGGGCGAGGTAGACCTACGTGTCTGAAGAATCCGTGTTTTCTGCTGTGTGCTGGTGTCTTCTAGTGCTAAAGATACAGTAAAGACAGCAGGAAATATGAATAGAGAAGGGACTGAAGTAAGTCATTGCTTCCCTTCTCTACTAAGGAACCACGGGCAGGGGAAAGTGAAGGACCCTAGTGTCCAAGAAATGTGGCATCTTGTTCGTCACCAAACTGACTGGTTTGAGGCCTAGTTGTGATTAAGATTCAATATTGAAACTGCTAAACTATAGTTTGTTCTGTACGTAAAATTTGGATTGGTTATAGCTTCCTTTGGGGGCCCTAATTCTTGTCCCTGCCTTTGAATAACATGCCTTTGAAGCAGTGCATTTTGGAAAGTCAAGGACTTCTTGGTACTCCCTTCAAAAGCAATGTTGTAATTTGATGTAATTAATTTATTTCCAGAGGATGTCTACAGTTGCTTTCGCTTCCTGGTCAGTGTTTTTTCAGATGAGTTCATCTTCCTTCCAGGAAACACAGTCAAGGTAAATCCTTACAGCCGAAGAGCCCAAGTGTGTTCGCAGTGTGAGTTCTGGAAATGGTAGGCTTGCATCCACGAGTGTGACCTCCCTTTCTCCAAGGCTTCATTTGGCAGAATTAAAGAGACACTTGGACACTCACAGCTCAGCAAGCTCTGTTTTGGTTCTTGGTCAAGTTTAATCAGTAATGTAGGGCTTATTCGGTGAGAAGAGAGTCTTTCTTTCAACCTTCAGTGCAGCCACTGTAAATAAATCAACACCGTTTTGTTAAAAATTTACCAACCAGCAGGGGCACCTGGGTGGTTTGGTTCATTAAGCGTCCAACTCTTGGTGTAGGCTCAGGTGATGATCTTGCGGTTTCTTGAGTTTGAACCCCGTGTTGGGCTCCGTGCTGGCAAGCATGGAGCCTGCTTGGAATTCTATGTCTCCTTTCTCTCTGCCCCTCCCCCACTCGCTCTGTCTGGCTCTCTCTCTCTCAAAATAAATAAATAAACTTAAAACAAAATTTACCGACTGCCACACGTTTTCCCGTTAACAACTTGTTGGAATGTGTCGGGCCTCTTGCTTTGAGATTGGCGAGCAGTAGTGTTACCCAGTGGTATAGACAGCTCATGAGGAATCGGGCTCCCAGATTCCCGGTAGTTTGCTGGCCCGCTGGTTTGCCGCGGCGGGCGGTGTACCAGGATGGCAAGTAGTTAGGTTTCTGTACGCTGTGCCAGGGAGCACAAGTTTTCCTCAGTTGAAAATGAGGGCAGCAGATTTTGAGCATAAGCATAACCCCACATATTTTGAGGACCTGCTGTATGTCCTTCCTGTTGGAATGTAAGGAGTGTGGCCATGCAGAGTGAGAAAATCCATCCCCCGGGTCGTGATTTCTAAGGCTTATGAATCTTCTGTGTGTTTGCTGTTTGAGGTTCCGCATTTTGCGTGTTAGCACACACGCTTCTCTGGCTGCTAACAACCAGAACCTTCCGGAAGGGTTGTGGAATTAACTGGTGTTCTCTCAGTGTCCCCGTTAACCTAAATTAGTGGATGCACTCTGTCTTCTCCTCTTCCTTCCCAGGACTTTGAAGAAGGCTGTTACCTGCTCTGTAAAAGTGAGACAATACAAGTGACAACAAGGGACATCCTAGTTACCCCGAAAGGAAATCCTGTCTTAGAATTTTTAATAGGCCTCTTTAAACCTTTTGTGGAATCTTATCAGGTATGTAACTCTTAGGAAGTTCTGCTTCATCCTCCCGTATCCGGTATAACTAAGATCCCCCCAGCCTGTACTTCCTTCTGGTCCCAAGGGCAAGTGTCTCCCCCAGGTGATTGGTGGAACAGTAGGGAGATTGATCAATAGGGTGAAAGATTCACCTCTCAGGTGATTCACGCTCTCAGACCCCAGAGGGTAGCAGCTTTATGACGCCACATAACTGCACTTACACCCAAGCACTGTCATGCTGTATCTTAACAGCTGTTTTCGTAGCACGTAGCAAGGTGTTTGATACATCATAGGCGCGCAGTAAATGCAAGACTTGAATGATACAGAAAGTCATTTCTATCAGAATTTCTATACAGAAAGTATTTCTATCACTAGAGGCTGATGTTGGAAGGGAAAGGAAAGGTTGGGGTGCAAGCATCAGAAAGAGTGTGTCAGAGCTCTAGGAGTGCTTTGAGAGGGGGGAGGGTCTATATGCCCGGCAGGAACTGTGCCAGGATTCAAAGGGAGAAGGGGAGTTTGCAGTGGAAGCTCTCAAGGGACTGTACATATTTGCAAGAAGAGGGCTCTGTTTCTGAGTTCTGTGCACCGGTTAGAGGCACCGGGGACTGACCTCCTGGCAGAGCGGCGCTCTGGCCTATGAAATAGTTCTTGTACAAAGTCTGGCACTTAGTAAATAAATGATAAATGCTCCTTCTATCTCAAAGCACCTTTCAGTGCTAGAAGCCATCAGCATTGGGGGCCTATTAGGTGTTTTTAGAGAAAAAACAGTTGCAAAACTTTCGGTCCTCTCTTCCTAAGCAGTGTAAGATCTGTTAAGCTGATGGTGATTCACTTAATTTGCAACCCATCAAAGTGAGAAATTGTATTTTAATAAATGTCAATACTATTTCAAACTCTTTTTTCTAACTATAAGCAGTGATACGAGCTCAAGAGGGACCCAAGAATTCTGTGGCTTTTCTGTGCCCAAACCTTGGAGGGCATTTATTCTGCTCTTACATAAAGTATCTTTCTGTGACGAGGGGCACTATCACGTTACTGGCTGTCCTATTGTATTTGGCTGCGTTTTTCTCTTTCTGTTAAAACCAGATAATTTGCAAATACCTCTTGCACGAAGAAGAAGACTACTTCACTGAGAAACAGTACTTGGATGGAGTTAGAAAATTCACCAGTGAGCTTCTTGATCAAGGTCAGTCACACCCCTGTGGGTGGTGATTTCCTGTGGTTGAAAACAAGAAGTGGTCCACTCACTTCTTTCTCTGTCCCAGGTGCCTCGCAGTGTTACGACGTATTGTCTTCCGATGTACAGAAAAATGCCTTAGCAGCTTTTGTGAGGCTAGGTGTGGTAGAGAAGAAGAAAGTGTAAGTACTGCGTGGGACCTCATGGGTGCTGAAGGGGCGGCGACGGCTAATGACAATTGAGCCCCGAATCCAGACAAAGTCGTAGAAATAGATGATCTGTAAACATTATACCGTACCTCCCTCACCCATCTGCTGATGGGTCACGTCAGTATGAGTTACTGTGGAAATTTTATGTGGATATGAACAAAAATGATACTAAAGCAAAAAAAGTGTTTTAGGCCAGCAGTTTGGCTTTGACCTAATATTGAAATTTATAGATTAATTATAAGAAAGATTTTGGGGGAGCACAGTAGAGTGTGTGTGCATGTATACACTTGTATATGCCCACGTGCAATACCTAAATACATACGTGTATGTGCAGATCGTTAGATGTTTCCTCTTCTGAGTGAATGAAGGTAAGAGCGGTCAAGCTTACGGACGGCTGGCTGGCTCAGTCGGTGGAACATTCAACTTTTGATCTCAGGGTCGTGGGTTCGAGCCCCACACTGGGTGTACAGATTACTACTAAAAAATAAAATAAACTTGAAAACAAAAGAAAAGTAGTCTTACTGTATAAATAATGAACATTGACTGTATAAATAATGAACATTCCCCCCACCCAAGTTTATGCGATAAGAGTTTTTTGCATTTTCTTCCCCTAGAAATAGTCACAGTGTATTTAATGTGAATGAACCTGCCACGACAAAATTAGAAGAAATGCTTGGTAAGTACAGTTTAGTGACATATGTGGTTTCACATTGTATTTATCACCATACAGTAAAACAAGAAAATATACTGTGGCACCAGAGACTTCATCAAAATGAACAACAGTAGAGTTTTAATATAAAGAGAACTATTTATATTACCTAGGTTTTTCCAAAGGGAAGTGAGGACAAAGTGCAGAGAACACACAGCAAGCATAAAATGGGCAGTCTCCTCACAACATAACAACTATCAGCTTCTAGGGACGCCTGGCTGGCTCAGTAGGTGGAGCGTGCAATTCTTGATCTCAGAGTTTGAGTTTGAGCCCCACACCAGGTGTAGAGATTACTTGAAAACAAAACCTTTAAAAGAAATTATGTGGGGCAGCTGAGTGGCTCGGTTAATTGTCCGACTCTTGATCTCAGCTCAGATCTTAATCTCAGGGCTCATGAGTTCAAGCCCCACATGGAGCCTACTTAAAATTTTTTTCATTAAATTAAAAAATTATCGGCCTCAGGGACACCTGGGTGACTCGGTTGAGCGTCCAACTTCAGCTCAGGTCATTATCTCCTGGTTCGTGAGTTCAAGCCCCGCATTGGGCTCGCTGCTGTGAACATAGAGCCCACTTTGGATCATCTGCCTCCCTCTCTATGTCCCTCCCCTGCTCATGCTCTCTCTCTCTAAAATAAATACACATTAAAAAAAAAATTATCAGCTTCTAGCATAATTAATCAGGGTCTGAGATCTGGACCCTTCACATCCAGTCTTATCGGACATGGAGAAAATACCTCTCATCTGAGTCCTTGGATTCATTTTCTCTCTGTCTACTCTTGGATCTCTTCTTTCCCCGGTGAAGGGTTGGGGTCAGTGTTCACAGCATATAGACTTTCTGAACTCAGAATTGGGGCCGACAGCACCTCCTTGGGAGAATAATCCAGCCTTACTCTTCTCCAGATGCCATTGGCTTATCAACAAATAATCCAGTCCAGAAAGGCAGGGTCATTTGTTTATGGTATGCAAAGAGAGTTGAGAGTATGGATATAAGCAAAGAGATCTAAAGGTCAGAGGAGATAGCAAACATTTCTCATAGGAATGATGGGATAGTTTTAGAAGGGGAGAGTGTTAGCATCTGAAAAAAAAAATACTTGTCTGCTGATTATATTGAATAAGCACTACATCGTTGAGTGGATATTCTCACAAGTAGCAGTTTTGTACCCCTACATGAAATTCAGTACATTTGTCAAACCTACATGAAAGAGCTTTAGGCAGATGTCCGCCAGGATGAAGGGAAAACCCGGACGGGGCGTGTGGCTGACCGAGAAGGGTTGAAGAGAAAGGGTAGACGGACAAAGGAATGGTTGACATAAATAGCGAAGGTGGGAATGCTAGTTTCTTGCTGAAGAAAATATGAATGATGAAATCCCAGTCTTCTGTCATATTATGTCTGCAATCTCAGAACATGCAACCTTTGAGTTTGGTAAGAGGTGCGTATAACCAAAACAAACCCTAAATAAAACCCTCATTCAGTGAGGATGACAGAATGGATTTCTTAATCATGGATGGCAAATGTAACGTGGGTGTGGATGTACTAGAACGTAGGAGGCTGGAAGTTCAGAAAGCAGACTGGGTTCTAATCCTGGCTCTGGGCCTGGCCAGTGGGGCGGCGGTGGGAGTAGAGCAGGGGAGGGGCTGCTGCTTCCCCTGCGGACAGGCAGGTGTCTCTGTCGGGGCTTTGTCAGCCTGTGAAACCACACAGGTGTCAGGCTTAAACAGCTGTATGGGGATGGGCAAACTCAAGGTCATTTCATGAGCTGGTTTTTTTTTCCTTAGGTTGTAAGATACCCCTAGGAAAGCCGGCAACTGCAAAACTCTAATAATTGCCAAACAGTTATGCGAAATGTGGTCACATAATTGCTGTCATCTGAGGACTCTTATTCCAGCAAGCAGTGATGTGAAGGAAGAGAGTCATCTGCTCGTGCTTCACGAGACGTGAGAGCCACGGGCTCGGCAGAGAGGAAGAGGTAGCCGGTGTAAGCAATCAGTGTAACTCTCTCCACCGTGACGGTTCAAAAGGCATCTGTGTCCGACTCTGTGTGTGTTTTAAAATAAAACAGTCTTTTGGAAACATGTTTGGAAAAACAAAGCCCAGCTCCTATTTCACTAACTTGTTACACGTATTATACATTTACACCGACTTGTTGAATTGCAGTGTGACATCAGCACGAAAGGCGGTGGCTGTCGGAAGTGGCACACCTATATTTCCTGTGGCTTCCTTCACCTCACGTGGCGTCAAACAAGTACCAGTTTGACGGAGGTGTGTGATAAATCAGCCAGCTTACATGAAAGCTTGCCGCCCGGGGGCCTTAAGCAATAAAGCTGCATTGGAGAAAGTATGTGCAACAAAGAGACGTTATGTGATTGATCATAAATAGGCTTAAGAATCCAGGAGAAGAAGAGTTCGAAATAAGATGGGTGACACCAAAAACTGTGACAGCCAGCCACCACTGGGAGTGGCATTTAAGCTAAGAATTAAGATGAGTGCCAGCCCTCCAAGTGTGGGATTGGGGGGACAGAGCGGGGACAGAGGAGCAGAGTGTGCTGAGAGAAGGGTGATCACAGTGTTCTGGGGTTAGTTCTGGAGAACCCGAAAGGCCAACGTGGCTGAAACCACAGTCGTGGGCAGCGGAATTAAAAAGAAAGGCAGGTGTATTAGTCTGCTTAGGCTGCCATAACGAAATACCAGATTGGGTGGTTTAAACAGCAGAAATTCGTTTTCTGACAGTTCTGGAGGCTGAAAGTCCCAAGATCAAGGTGCCAACAAGGTAGGTTTCATTCCAAGGCCTCTCTTCTGGGCTTGTCGGAGGCCACCATGTTGCTATGAGCGCACACGGTGGTCCTGCCCTCGTTATTCTGTGTAGCCCCAATGACTTCCCAAAGGCTCCCTCTCCACAGTCACATTTGGGAGAGTTTGGGCTTCAGCATCAGAATTCAGGGCTCACAATTCAGTCCACAGCAGCAGGGTTAACACATGGGGACTGAGGGACTCTCATAAGACATTTGAACTGGAACGTAAGTGCCATGGAAAATGTTGGAAGGTTTCGGCATGTGGTGCCAGGACTTGCTGTGTCCAGATTCCTGGAATGTGCGTTTGTTTTGCAGAGGCCAGGCGGTTTCTGCTGCACGTGCAGATTGTGGAGAGCTGCTGTGCTGGTCCACACGTTGGTGGCAGAGGGGCCCTCTGTGTAGCTCTGCTTGTATGGAAAGCCAGAGATTTATGTGTGTTGACAACAAGAAGTCAATTAAACAGTGTTCCTGGCAAAGGATTTCATGGCATGCCAGCTAGACGGGGACACAAAGCTGACCATCCAGGGAGAGAGAGTGAGTTCAAAGCAGCTGGCAACCTGGGACCCTGGCCGATTCCTCCCGAGTAGATGTGCCTTCGAAAGAGTCCCCATACAGCCGATTTTGGTGGTTTGGTTTTCTCCATGACAGTCGTGCTATGCATATAAATGTTGAAAACTGAGTAAGACGACTTATTTACATTTAACACGTTTCAGGTCTGGGGGCAAAGCCTGGGGTTCTGGGCACAGGTGGCTACGGACTTGTCTCCTGGCCAGCTCTGACATCCGAGCCAGCAAGTAAGCAGATAAAGAGAGGGGCAGGAAGAGGGGCGGGGGTGGCCAAAACCAAATGAGGCTTTGCAGCAGAGGCTCTGCTCCCCTAAAACCCCCTGGGATCACCCAGGCAAACCTAAAGTTTTGGGGAATAGCGTGCTCCCTATGCTAACGTACTTTCAAAGCATGCTATCCTACCCCACGTGTGCTCCTTTACACACACGTGGTTTCAGACCACACTGCTGTGCCTACGCCCTTCCACTCCATCCCATCTATAAATCCTGAAGCTGCCACTGCTTTGAAGTGGGTAGAAAGGCCCCTAGCATGTGGCTTTCCAAGTCTGCTATCCCAACACAATGTTGCAGCTGAGAATGCAGGGTCTGGAACCCAACCGGGTTTGAAATCCAACGCTGCAATCTGCCAGCCCTGTGTTCTTGTAGGATTTCCTTACACTCAAAGCCTCAGCTTCCTTATCCATCAACCAGGGATGATGATCCCTCTTGGGCTGTGAGAAACGGGAATGCTGGGGGGCTCAGTCAGTGGAGCATGGGACTCTTGATCTCGGGGTCATGAGTTCAAGCCCCACGTTGGGTGCAGAGCTTACTTCAAAAAGCAAAAAGAAATTTCTGAAATTTCTAAGGAACTTCCCAAACTCAACCCCCAAAAAACAATCCAGTGAAGAAATGGACAAAAGACATGAATAGACACTTTTCCAAAGAAGACATCCAGATGGCTAACGGACACATGAAAAAATGCTCAACATCACTCATCATCCGGGAAATACAAATCAAAACCACAATGAGATACCACCTCACACCCGTCAGAATGCTAACATTAACAACTCAGGCAACAACAGATGTTGGCGAGGATGCAGAGAGAGAGGATCTCTTTTGCACTGCTGGTGGGAATGCAAACCGGTGCAGCCACTCTGGAAAACAGTATGGAAACAGTATTAAAAAACAGAACTACCCTGTGACCCAGCAATTGCAGTGCTAGGAATTTACCCAAAGGATACAGGAGTGCTGTTTCAAAGGGGCACATGCACCCTAATGTTTATAGTAGCGCTATCGACAATAGCCAAAGTATGGAAAGAGCCCAAATGTCCATTAACTGGTGAATAGATAAAGAAGATGTGGTATATATATATACAATGGAGTATTACTCGGCAACCAAAAAGAATGAAATCTTGCCATTTGCAACTACATGGATGGAACTGGAGAGTATTATGCTAAGTGAAATAAGTCGGAGAAAGACAAATATCATATGACTTCACTCCTATGTGGAATTTAGATACAAAATGGATGAACATAAGGAAAGGGAGGCAAAAATAATATAAAAACAGGGAGGGAGACAAAACATAAGAGACTCTTAGATATAGAGAACAAACAGGGTTGCTGGAGGGGTTGTGGGTGGGGAAATGGGCTAAATGGGTAAGGGGCACTAAGGAAGACACTGGTTGGGATGAGCACTGGGTGTTATAAGTAGGGGATGAATCACTGGAACTTCCTCCTGAAATCATTATTGCACTATATGCCAACTAACTTGGATGTAAATTTTAAAATTTTTTTAAAAAGAAATAGAAATGCCGGTAGCATATTTGAAACAGTCTTTGGCAATAAGTGTAATCTTATTACACTTCTACTTATCTTTATCTTATCTATCTACTTATTATCTTCTACTACTACTGACAGGGACAAACCCTAGTTGGCTTCTCAAAGAAGATGAGATTGGATGCTTTCAGGTGATTTCTGTGGCTGCAGATGCATGTGCCTCAGCCCAGCTGCTCAGCCCAACAGCATCATGCTGTGCGCTGCCCCAGTACCTCATCCACAGACACCTGTCATGTTCCAAGTTCAGCTGAGCGGTGCTGGAAATCACAACTTTTCCCTACATCTCTTCTTCCATTAATAGAATGGGAACATTCAATGTAGGGTAGAAAGTAGATTTTGATGTATTGTCTGACTTTGTTCATTCCTTTCCTTTCTTTCTGTCTTTTTTTCTAAATTACCAACTCTGACAGAAGCACAAATCTCCCATCGACAAATTCAAACATCTAGGCAGCTGAGTGGCTCAGTCGGTTGAGCATCGATTTGATTTCAGCTCAGGTCGTGATCTCATGGTCCGTAGGATCGAGCTCTGCTTCAGGCTCTGCACCGACAGCATGGAACCTGCTTGGGATTCTCTCTCTCTCCACATTTCCCCACCATGCACGCACATGTGCACTCTCTCATAATAATAAATAGGCTTAAAAAATAGATTCAAGCATCATTTTTTTCTAGAGCCATCTCTGGACCTGCTGCTGCACAGCTGTCAACCTCAGATTTCCCTTCACTGTTCTCTTGACAATTCCCTTCACTTTTCTGTGGTGGATTCCCCTCTTTGGGGTCACATTTATTCCCTTTTGTTTATCAATTCTAGTGAAGCCTATCTTCCAGCTGTAGGAGGGATTAATGTTGTAGACATCACCTTGTCTTTTTTCCATCCACAGTTGTCTGACAATTTAGCTGGGTATAGAAATTCTAGTTTAGAAATAATTTTCTACGAACATTTTGAAAGCGTATTTCTCCATTGTCTTCTAGTTTCTAAAGTTATTTTTCTCTGAAGTCAAAAGAACATTCTGATTCCTGAATACAAACTATTTGCCTTCTCAGGAAGTTTTTAGGATCTGTTTTTTATACTTTCTGAAATTTCAGGTGATGTGCTTTGTTGTGTTTTATGTTTTGTTTTTGTGGCTTAGACAAATTTATGATCTTACAGTTGCCAAGGTCAGAAATCTGAAAGGAGTCTTGCTAGGATAAAATCAAGGTGTCCCCTTGATCCAGAGGCTCTAGTAGGAGAATCAGTATCCTTGCCTCTCCCAGCTCCTAGAGGCTTCCTTCATTCCTTGGCTTGGGGCTTCTTCAAATCCAGCAATGTCAGGTGGAGGCCTCATTCTACATCCTCTTGTTTTTTCTCTTCCATATTCCTCTTCCACTTTTTTTTTAATTGAGATATAACTGACATTACAGTATATGAGTTTCAGGTGTACAAGGTAATGATTTGATATCTGTATATATTACAAAATGATCACAATTAAGTTCAGCTAATATCTGTCACCATACATAGTTCTAAAAGCTTTTTTTCTTGTGATGAGAACTTTCAAGATCAAATCTATCTACTTTCAAATATGCAATACAGTACTAACTAAAGTCACTATGCTGTGCATTACATCTTCCTGACTTGCTCATTTCATAACTGCAAATTTATACCTATAGACTGCTTTCACCTATTTCACGCATCTCCAAACCCCTTTCAGAGAACCACCAATCTCTTCTCTTTATCCATGAACTAACTGATTTTTGTTGTTGTTGTTTTTGGGAGGGGTGGTTTCTTCGATTCTACCTATAAGTGAAATCATACAGTATTTATATTTTTCTGTCTGCCTTATTTTATTTAGCATAATGCCCTCAACTTCTATCCATGTGGTTGCAAATGGCAAAGTTTTCTTCTTTTTCATGGCTGAATAATATTTCATGTGCATGAACCAAACCTTTTTATCCATTCATTCATGAATGGACACTTCGGTTGCTTCCATGTCTTGGCTGTTGTAAACAATGCTGCAGTGAAATGGGGGTGCAGGTATCTTTTCATTTCTTTTGGGTAAATTCCCATAAGTGGAATTACTGGGTAATATGGTAATTCTATTTTTAATATTTTGAGGAACCTCCATACTGTTTTCCACAGCGGCTGCACCAATTTACATCCCTACCAACGGTGCATGAAGATTCCCTTTTCTCCACATCCTCACCAACATTTATTTCTTGTCTTTTTGAAGACACCTAACCTTCTTAGCCATTCTAACAGGTGTGAGGTGATATCTCAGTGTGATTTTAATTTGCGTCTCCCTGAGGATGAGTGAGACTGAGCACCTTTTCGTGTACTTGTTGGCCATCTGGACGTCCTCTTTGGAAAAATATCTGTTCAGAGCCTCTGCCCATTTTTTAATTGGATTGTTTTTTTGGCTACGGAGTTGTATGAGTTCTTTACATATTTTGGATACTAACTCCTTATCAGATGTGTGATTTGCAAATCTTTTCTCCTGTTCAGTAGGTTGCCTTTTCATTTTGTTGATTTGTTGTCAATGTTTTTAAATTCTTTATCCTGGTCCCTCAGTGGACCTTTTTAATAGATGCGTGTTCTTCAGTGCTAGGGAATGTCCTTGTATTATTTCTTTTATAACTGTCTTCCTTCTGTTTCCTCTACTCTTTACAGCTAAAAGTCATATTATTTTATTTTAGGACCCTCTGGCTTCTAATTTGCTAACCCCCTGTCTTTGTTTGAGGGACACACTACCATCTTAATGAGATTTCCCCAGATGCCTAGCGACCTCTGCCTATCTATCCACATTGAGGAGTGAGACGGGACTGAGCTGATCGGCAGCCCTCGTTTCTCCAGAGAGGAATCGTTTGATCTCCTAGCATCCGGGAGCCTGGGGGTCTCCTCCAGCGTATACGCTTTCACAGCACCCGGCCCCGGTGTGCCCGGTGAATCTAAGACTAGGGTCACGTCGGTTTAACCTCTTCAGAAAGTAAGTCTCTAACCCGGAGGATGAGGAACCGCTGCTGGGAGGGGCGAGGTGGGCGGGCTTTCTAGGACTCTGACTGCTTCTCTCACAGGTTCCCAGGCTCCTCCTCACGATCCTTGCCTCTCCTGAGCCTCGCTAGGGTTCCGGGGCTGGGTTCCCTGGCGCACACTGGTTGGCTTCGTTTCCTGCAGGTTAAGGTTTTGATCTCCTAAGTCAGGTAACTTTCAGCGCACGTCTGCGACGTTTTTGCCAGATTTCTCTCAATCGCCTACTTTGAAAAAAAAAAGAGAAAAAGAAAAAAGCTTAGGGGTGCCTGGGTGGCTCAGTCAGTCAAGCCTCCGACTGCAGCTCAGGTCATGATCTCATAGTTTGTGAGTTCGAGCCCTGCATCGGGCTGTGTGCTGACAGCTCGGAGCCTGGAGCCTGTTTCGGATTCTGTGTCTCCCTCGCTCTCTGCCCCTTCCCCGTTCACACGCTGTCTCTCTCTCCTTCAAAAATAAATCAACATTTTTTTTTAAAGTGTAAAAATCGCTTATTAAAACGGAAGGTAATGTTATGCTCAAAAAACCGAAGGTGACTTTCACCCAGCACACTCCTTGTCTTGTGCAACAGCGTCTGAACTGAGGAGCTTAATTTGGGGGAAGCAGGTGGGGAGCCGGGGACCTTGGGCTCATGTCAGGCCTTGACGGGCTGGCTGTGTCCCCTGCAGAGGGAAGACTTGCGACTTACTTGTTCTATTTGAGTAACACTTACCGGGCGCTTACTGTGTGCCAGGCACTTCTAGAAGTGCCTTCCAGACATTAGCTCTTTTTTTTTTTTTTTTTTTTTGAGAGAGAGAGAGAGAGAGAGTGCATGCAAGCAGGGGAAGGATCAGAAGGAGAGAGAGAGACAGAGAGAGAATCCCAAGCAGGCTCCACCCTCTCATTGCAGAGCCCCACATGGGACTCGATCCCACAACCCTGGGGAAACGACCTGAACCCAAACCAAGAGTCGGATTCTCCACCAACCGAGCCACCAGGTGCCCCAAAACATTAACTCTTTGAGTGCTCGGGACGAGTGTGCAGAGGGTCGTGTGAGGATTACCCCCTTTTCATCAACAAGGGAAGTGGGCCCCGTGGAAGGTCAGCGACACGAGGGAGTAAATCATCTTCTGGTTCCATTCACATGAATTTTGTGAAAGAATCATGGACTAACAAGACTATAAAGTCCAATTCTTGTTTCCATGAAAAACAAGACAAAACAAAAATCTCGGGCCAGGGGGTTAATGGCCAGAGCAGCCGGAACCCAGGCAAAGGCCCAGAGCTGGGGCAGTGACACCGCTGGGCCATGGGGGATGGCGTGACTCCAGAAGCCCTAGGACCCTGCTGGGGATGGAACAGCCCTGGACTGGGAGCCTCAGGTTCTCAGGTGAGGTGGCTAGGGCTTCCGGCTGCCCATGGCTTTCCCGTCAGTGCCCGACCCACCTCCCACCCCACTAGGCCCCCTCTCTGTCCCCCCTCCCTCCCTCTCTCCCTCCCCTCTGTCCCTCCTTCCCTCTCTCTATCCCTCTCTGTCCCCCCCACCTCCCTCTCTTTCCCTCTCTCTGTCCCTCTCTCCCCCCTCCCTCTCTATCCCTCTCTGTCCCCCCTCTACCTCCCTCTCTTTCCCTCTCTCTGTCCCTCTCTCCCCCCCCCATCCCTCTCTGTCCCTCTCACCCCTCATCCGTGCCCTAGATCAGCTCTGTCCAGTAGAATATTCTGTAATGATGGAGATGTTTTATAACTGCATAGTCCGATAGGGTATACACTAGCCATCTGTGACTACTTAGCTCTAGTAATGTGGTTAGTATATCCAAGGAACTGAGTTTATTGTTATTATTATTATTAATAGTATATATATATATATATTTATATTTTTTAATGTTTATTTTTGAGAGAGACACACAGTGAGAGTGGGGGAGAGGCAGAGAGAGAGGGAGACACAGAATCCGAAGGAGGCTCCAGGCTCTGAGCTGTCAGCACAGAGCCCAACAGGGGGCTTGAACTCACGAACTGTGAGATCATGACCTGAGCTGAAGTCGGAGGCTTAACTGACTGAGCCACCCAGACGCCCCTAGATAATTTGTATATATTTTTTAAGTTTATTTATTCTGAGAGAGACAGGGAGAGAATGACAGGCTGAGGGGCAGAGAGAGAGGGAGAGAGACAGGATCCCAAGCAGGCTCCTTGTCGTCAGCGTAGAACCCAACGTGGGGCTCAAACTCACAAAACTGTGAGATCGTGACCTGAGCCGAAATCAAGAGTCGGGCGCTCAACCAACTGAGCCACCCAGGCATCCTTTGATAATTTATATTTAAACAGCCACATGTGGCTAAGTGACTACATATTGGACAGTCCAACCTTAGATGTTTCATCTCTTAGAGAAAGACTAGAATCACCCACCCCAGATTCCCCTAACATCCTCCCCAGCGTACCTGACCGAGACCTTCGAGCTCCAAGCAATGGGGTCTAAGTGTTACTACTCTCAAGTATGTTTGAAAACATGATTTTCTTTTCCAGAAAAAGAACCTGAGGTAAGGGCAAGAACAAGCACAGCGCTCCACGCAAGAAAGGTAACGCCATCGCCACGTGGGAAAACACAAACGTTTTACATCTTTACTGGGGAGTTGTTACATCCGCAGAACCATTTTTCCAAATTTTCGAGCCAAGATTTATGCATTCCAGTGCGTTCAAAGCTTATCTCCAGCAAAACTGTAAGTAATAATAATAATTAACAACAACCAGTGGAGATGGGGTGGGGTGGGGGGAGCTGTGAAACAACAGGTGAAACAACACTGGCCAAATGTTGACAATTTTTGAAGCTTGGTAATGAGGACACGGGGATTCTTTATACTGCTCTGTTACTCTCTGTGTGTTGAAAAATTCAAAATAAAAAGTCTTTAAAAATAAGTATCCTTAGCAGGGGCTCAGTCGGTTGAGCATCCGACTTCGGCTCAGGTCATGATCTCACAGTTTGTGGGTTCAAGCCCCGCGTCGGGATCTGTGCTGACAGCTCGGAGCCTGGAGCCTGCTTCAGATTCCGTGTCTCCTTCTCCCTCTGCCCCTCCCCCGCTTGTGCTCTGTCTCTCTCTCTCTCTCTCTCTCAATATAAATAAACATTAAAAAAAATAATAAGTATCCTTAGACCTCACACATAATGTATAGAACAAAAGTGCTGGAAAGATGTAGCACAGAACAGAGAGTGGATCTAATTTTTAACATCACGTACTTAATTTTCTTTTTCTTATTTAATGGTTTGAAAAGGTGATACATTCAAGTACTAAAACAAAACGAAACAAAACCAATCTACACTGCATCTCTATCCCTGTCTCCCAGTTCTAGCTGCCCAGACCCCTTCAGAATTTCTCTGCAAATATACACCTGTATTTTCTCTTTTTTTACTCCTAAAGCAGCACACTGTAGGATTATTCTGTATGTTATCTTATACTTAACAACATATTTTCATTTAATTAAGTAATTAATTTATTATTATTATTTATTTTAGAGAGAGAGAGAGAGCATAAGTGGGGGAGAGGGGCAGAGGCAGAGAGAGAGAGACAGAATCCCAAGTAGGTTCCATACTCAGTGCAAAGCCTGACGTGGGGCTCGATTCCACGACCCTGGCATCATGACCTGAGCCGAAACCAAGAGTAGGACGCTCAACTGACTGAGCCACCCAGGCACCCCTGTTTTAAGAAATCTTTTTTAAGTAATCTCTATACCCAACATGGGGCTTGAACTCATGACCCCAAGATGAAGAGTCATACGCTCTGCCCACTGAGCCAGCCAGCCACCCCTCTTAACAACTTACTTAAGACATGTTTCCACCTCGGTACCTGGAGAGGGCATTCCTTTTTAAGCTGCATGGTATTACACTGTGCATGCGCACTGAAGTTTGATATGGTTCTGGGTAGTTTCCATTCCTTTGCTGATACAAACACTGCTTCAGCGAAACCCGTTCAAATATTCTGTGTTTCTTCCTTCTTCTTTTCCTTCTGGTATTCTCATTATGATATGTTACACTTTGTTTTTAATGTTTATTTGTTTTGAGAGAGAGAGAAAACATGAGTAGGGGAGGGGAGAGAGACAATCCCAGGCAGGCTCCGTGCTGTCAGCTCGATCCCAGGACCCATGAGCCAAAATCAAGAGTCAGATGCTTAATCGACTGAGCCACCCAGGGGCCCCTGTTACACTTTTTACAGTTGTTCCTCAGTCCTTGGATATTCTGTTCTGTGTTTGTTTAGTTGGTTTTCAGTCTCTGTTTTCCTTGCTTTTCGGTTTTCAAGGATTCTGTTGATACATCCTGCAGCTTTCCTCAACCAGGTCCAGTCTACTGAGAGGCCCATCAAAGGCGCTCTTCATTTCCACTGTGATGTGGGCTTTTGTGAGTTGCTTTTATCTCTAGCATTTTTTTTTTTTTTTTGGTTCTTTCTTAAGATTTCCATCTCTGCATTACTGCTGCCCATCTGTTCTTGCGGGCTGTTTTCTTTATCCGTTAGAGGCCTTAGCATTTTAATCATGGTTGTTTTCAATTCCCAGTCTGTTTTCAATTCAATGGACCCTGTCATGTCTGGTTCTGATGCTTGCTCTGTCTCTTCAAATTCTGTTTTTGCCTTTTGGGACGCCTTGTCATTTTTTTCTTGGTGGCTGGACATGGGGTTCCCGGGGAAGAAAGGAACTGCTGTAAATAGGCCTTTAGTGATATGGTGAGTGGGGGGGAGCAGGGCTGTACTATCCAATGACGAGGTCTGTCTTTAGTGAATTTCAGGAGTGTTTCTCACCTGTTTTCGCCCCCCTCGGGTGGGACAGGCTGGCTAGAGTGGGCTGGGATTGGGTATTCCCTTCCCCAGTCAGCTAGGCTCTGCTAATGCCCCAGGAGGTTAGGCTCTGGTTAACTAGTCTCCCCTGAGGGCGGGCCTTGTTAAGAAAAAGAGTGCTCAACCCTATTTCAGGAAGTACCTTGCCCCGCCCCCTGCTGGAAGCCTCTGGATATTTTCCTCTGATACTAGGAGAACCTAGAAGGAGGTATATTTCACAATATGGTGGGTGATGAAATTTGAAGTGGGGTTCGTGAGCTAAGAAAGAATTCTTGAGACTACTTTAGTGCAAAAAGGTGATTTTATTAAAGCACGGGGACAGGACCGTAGGCAGAAAGAGTTGCACTGGGGTTGTGAGGAATGACTGATTATATACTTTTAAGTTTGTGGAGGGAGGGGAGGGACGTATAGATAACAGAGGTCTCCAAGGAGTTTTTGGATGCTGAAAGCAGGGTCTCCCAGGACACTGAAGATTTAGCTATTGTCAAGGTAAGGTTGCTTTTAGTTTTTAAGGAAGTGTCAACATTAAGCATTAAGGCAGCCATGAACGTCTTGGGGAGTATTACACTGACATCTATCAATGGGCTGCAGGCTGTAAGGGCATTTAATTTAAATGACATTTTTCTTGCCTTTGTTTCCCTCATCAGTGGGGGTCCCCCTAGAGTTAACTCTCAGAGTTTTGGGCACTGAGCCTCCAGTGAGCGTTCAGATTTCTCTGCCCCAGCACTGGTTTCTACCCTAAACTTCTTTCTGCTCTAGTAAGATAAGACATCCTGTATCTGCCAACTGGTCTCTTCAGTCTGGGGGCGGACCCCACCTGTGCCCCACCCCCACCCCCACTTGTGGATCCAAGAAGACTGGCTGCTTTTTCAGTCTCTTCAGCTTTTACTTATCAGGACAGAGGGAGACTTCTGGGCTTACATCCAAAACCGGAAACTAGAAGTGTTCTTACAAACTTATTTACAGGGGCCTGGGTGGCTCAGTTGGTTTAGCCTCTGACTCGTGGTTTTGGCTCAGGTCATGATCTCACAGTTCGTGGCATTGAGCCCTGACTTGGGCTCTGTGCCAACTGTGTGGAGCCTGCTTGAGATTCTCTCTCTCTCCTTCTCTCTCTGCCCCTCCCCTGCTGGCTCCCTCTCAAAATAAATAAACTTTAAAAAATCTGATTCGTAAATCACATAAGTTTACGGAGTAAATTTAATTTAGGAAGTATGCTAATATTTTTGTAGAATAAATCTCCAGAAATGGATCGTAGGGTCAAATGGTTTGTATAGTTCTGTATTTTTTAAAATGTTTTATTTATTTTTGAGGCGGGGGGTGGGTCAGAGAGAGGGGGGACAGAGGATCTGAAGCAGGCTCTGTGCTGACAGCAGAGAGCCTGACATGGGGCTCGAACTCATGAACCATGAGATCATGACCTGAGCTGAAGTTGGATGCTTATCTGTCTGAGCCACCCAGGTGCCCCATAGCTCTGTAATTATTTCCAATCTGTAAATATCACCAAAGTGCCAGTGACCCAGTTTACTGTAATTCCCCCTAGCAATGGCTGAGGCTACACGCACAAATATTTTAGAGACACTTCAACATTGGCGTGGATCCTGTAACTTTGAGGGACATGTTTAGCTAGAGAGGGTAAGTCAACATATTAGGTAAAAGGAATCAAATGTGACATTTAAGACATAAGCTCTTGTCCTGCAACTTTCCTACTTAAATGACACCTACTCACCTGTTTAGAAGGTTCATCTAAACAGCTAAGTGATATGTATCTTCATGCCCAGTGAAATTTCTTCAAGTTTGAGACTGTTTAATTTTGCCAATTACAAAGAATTCAGTAACGTACACTCCAGTGTTAATGGGGCGCCTGGCTGGCTCAGTTGGTGGAGCATGTGACTCGATCTTGGGGTCATGAGTTTGAGTCCCACATTGGGCATAGAGATTACTTAATAAACAAAGAAATAAAATATCTTTAAAAAAACCCAAATTGGTGCTAATGCAAATAATCTGGTTTTATCTATCTCATTAACTCAAATCTGCCACTTTAAGGAAATTATATAAATTATGATATCCTCTGTCAAAACACCATTAACTTTAACAGAATACTTACAACTGTAAATGGATAAAGCTTTGAAATAAAGACTGATCTATACTAGTGAGATGTCAACCATCAGACATAATCCAATAATCTAGCCTACTGGCTCAGAAGCCAGCCCTAGAAGAAAGTCTGTCTGAGTTCAAATCCCATCTAGGCTACTTATGGGAACTCTTTACAGGCTGAATTACTTGCAAATTACTTAACTTCACAAAACCTTAATGCCTTCAGAGACTGATGTGAAGATTAGATAAAATAACCTGTTAAAGGTGCTGTAATCATCGATAAATGGTTCTCCAAAGGAAGGTTTGCATGTTGTTTATCATACTTGAATTTTTTACATGTCAAATATTTTGATTCTCTTTTTTAAAATGTTTATTTATTTTGATATATGTAGAGAGACAGAGAGAGAGCACGTGTGAGCGGGGGAGAATCCCAGGCAGGCTCTGTGCTGTCAGTGCAGAGCCTGACGTGGGACTTGATCTCACGAACTGTCTGATCAAGGATCAGACGCTTAACTACTAACTGAGCCACCCAGGTGCCCTAAATATTCTGATTCTTATTGATGGAGCCACATGTCAAGAAAATTTCATCTTCAGAAAATGTACAAAGAAACACCAATTTGAAAGAATTCTGTGTATTAGTAGTGGTAGGGTTAAAGGTGGAGTGTAGAGAATGTTGCTTTGGCGTTGAACAGACCTGGCCTTGAGCACTGCCTCTCGTGTTCAGTGGGGAGATGCTTTGGCCAAACAGCAACCTCTCTGTCTCTTTCCTTAGCTGGACAAGGACTAGAACAATTGCTATCTTCCAGAGTTACTGTGAGGGTCAAATGAGATAACGCCTGGAAAGGGCCCGGTGCAAACTAGGACCTTCATAACCGAGAACTGTCATTAGTTATTCGAATCATCCAGTCAATAATATTCATTAATCAGCATTTATCAAGTGTCTATGTTATGCCCAACACGGCTCTAGGGAAGCCAATGAGAAAAAATGAAATGCAAATATTCCGTATGTGTGGTGTGAGATTAAAACATACATGTGTTTCTCAACATAATGGGAATATATTTAACATACATATATCTTGCATGTCCCGTACAACTCTGTTAAAGAGTAAAATGGAATGGAGAGGAGGGTCAATGGAACACCTCCTTATCTCTTTTTGTAAGAGCTCTAACTGTCCTATAAGCTCAGAGTGGCTAATTCTGATTTGAGGGGCTACAAGCCAGCTGTGTCACACTGTCTGATTTTTCATTCTGTTTGGGGACTGAAAAAAATGAGAATGTGTCTTATCATTTCATTATCATTATTATCAGGCCCCGCGCACCTCATGAATGACATAAGCATGACAAAGCACACACACACCATCATAGACCGATATTGCTAATGGATACCGATACAAAAATGTGAATGAAGTCTTCATTAGAATCAGGCAGTATATTAGAACAATTATATATTGCAACCAAATAGAATTAATTCACAGGGTGTAAGTGTGGTTCAGTGTTAGGAAATCGATTTTAAAAACTTATCCAATTAATATGACGTAGAAGAAAAGTCACGATGAGCTCAGCGGATGCTAAGATTCATTTGGTATTTCAGAATCCATTCCGGACCTAAAAAAAATTAAAACAACTGTTAGTTAACATGAATAGGGAATCACTTCCTTAACATAATGACCAAAAGCCAATGTCAGGCTTCAATGGACAAATAGGAAAAACGCTCCTACCAGATACACATCCAGTATAATTCCTAATTCTTAGGTAGGAATATCAAGCAAAAAGAGTGATGTAACATAGTTCTGGATGTTCAACTTAATACAGATACTAAGAAAACTACGTAAGATGTATAAAAATTGAAACGAGGCAAAATGATCTTTATTTGCAGGTGATGTGATTATATACTTGAAAACTCCAAAGAAACAACCGGGAAACTATTAAAACTCATAACCTAATTAAGGCACTGGTTGCAATATCTGTAATTAAAAATATATTATTTTTTTTAATGTTTATTTTTAACATTTTTAACATTTATTTATTTTTGAGAGGGAGACAGAGCGATCAGGGGAGAACAGAGAGGGAAGAGGACAGAGGATCTGAAGCAGGCTCATTGCTGTCTGCACGGAGCCTGACGTGGGCTGGAACCCACGAGCCACAAGATCATGACCTGAGCCGAAATCAGGTGCCCAACAGACTGAGCCACCCAGGCACCCCCAAATGTAATGTATTATTAAAATGGCACTTCTAGTCGATGAGGAAAAAGGACAATTCAAAACTGTGAAAACAACGTGTTTATTGTGGGAAAATGGGATTCTTACATCATTCTTTAAAATGAACTATAAGTGGGAAAAAATCAAATATTAAAATGAACAAAAACATGACATTTTTAGAATCTGGGTAGGGTAAGAGTCTGAGTGATAAGGCCTTTCTAAGCCTGATGGAAAACAGAGAAGAAAAGAACCCCAGGTATACCTGGGTTCAATTAAAATTTGCTATACTACAAAGGTGCCTGGGCGGCTCAGTTGGTTGAGCATCTGGCTTTGGCTCGGGTCGCCATCTCATGGTTGGAGGGTTCGAGTCCCACATCCGGCTTTGCGCTGACAGCACAGAGCCTGCTTTGGTTTCTCTCTCTCTGCCCCTCTCCACCTGTGCTCCTTCTCAAAAATAAATAAACATTAAAAAAAATTTTTTTAATTTACTATTCTACGTAAGTAGATAAATAAATGACAGTAGGAAAAACCGACAGCATTTCGTACTCATGAATTTCCCAAGTATTCAATAGAATCCGGCAAAATGGTAACACAAAGATAATCTAAGAATGGCAAAGAACATAAACGGGTAGATTACAAAAATACGAAATTGCTCACCTCACTCATAAAAATTACAAACGAAACTAGGTACTAGTTTTTCACAGATAGGATTAGTAAAAATAAATTTTATTGCTAATAAGAATAATCTGATTATTTAAAACTGGATGAATAAATGTGGACAGGTACTGTACATAGTTGGGACGAGGTAAAATGGTTCAACTTGCCTAATGAGCAATTTGGCAATGTTTGCCTAAATTTAAGGTAGAGTTTGGTAGAGCAATTTCTAGAAATGCATCCTATAGACATATTCACGCATGTAAGCAAAGATATACGTACAGGGAACTTTTTTCAGGAGTTTTTGTAACATAAAAACCTGAGGCCAACAAAGTATTGTAATTGGAAAATGCAAAATCATGATAAATCCATCCAATGTGACTGAATACTGTTTAAATCACGGGAAAAAAAAAAAAAACCCAAAACCCAGTCGGTGTAGCTACAGGTATTCACGTAAGAGTCTTAAAAATACTGAATTGGTGAATAAAAGCAAGATACGGAACAGTAATGTATAGTACAATCTAATTTTTTTTCTTTTTTTTTTTTTTTAGTATTTATTTCCAGGAGCCCTATGTGGGGCTCGAACTCAATGAACTGTGAGATCATGACCTGAGCCAAAGTCGGATGCTCAATGGACTGAGCCATCCAGGTGTCCCCAGTCCAATTTCTGAGGGAAAAAAATGTACGAGAAACTCTTCTGAGTGGCCACCTCTGGTGAGTGGGTCACTGGGTCACCGGGCTTGGGTGCAATGACCCTTTTTACCTCACACCTTTCTGCGTGGGCTCAAGCTTTCTTAATAAGCATGAATTAATGACCCCACCTTTCTTGCCTCCAATATTTGAAACATCTTCCGTGTGTCCCTGCAGCCCATCCTAGCCTGTGCCTCAGGTACTCCCGTTTGTGTCCCTGCTCACCTTTGCTCTTCCTTTTCCTTTGTGCATTTAAATCTTGTCCATCCTTCAAGGGCCAGCTCAAAGGCCAACAAATCCATGAGGACTCTCCAAACTTCTCAAAACAATGCTGCCCTCTTCCTTCTCAGTATTCCCACGAAATTACTGAGCACGAAAATGACAACACACAGGGTTTTGGGGTTTTTTGCAATGCTGTCTGCACTCAGTTATTTAATTGATGTAATTTGCATCACACTGTTGTGTATTTCATTTACTTTCCAACCTATTTTCCAATTTTTTATTCTCTATTTTTTCCAAGTCAAGCATTTCAGAGAAAGCATGCTCAAATTTATTTTGTCCTCCCCACCCCACGTTATAGTCCATGTGAGGCACGGCATTCAACAAATACTTTTACTTTTTAAATCAGTCATATGTGAAAGCTCCCTCAGGATCTATATGTATCAAAAAACCAGACCCTTGTCATTTATGTTCCTAGGTCCTGGGTCACATGGCCGACATTACATTTCCTTCATTTAGGGATGTGCAAATGGCATCAAATCCACTTTTTAGAGCCCATTCACACTTTGTGTGTCTGAAATTTCCCATTCAAGAGAGTCCCCCAAAAACAGATCTGATTTGATCACAATTTGGATAGTAAGCAGAACACTTATTTAAATTAGCTAACAGCTTCCTACCTATCATCCCCATATACAAAAATAAACCAAAAAAACCCCCCAAAAACCAAAAAAAACAAAACCTGGGCTCATAAAACAGTATTTCAGTAACAAGGATGTAAGAATACTGAATCCTAATTAAAGAAGAGAGATATAACATTGTAATACCAATTTTATCCAGCGTAAGAAAAATTTTAAGCTTTATTTTGATAAAACATTTCAGATTCCCTCATACCACAGCATATCAATAAGCAAGATGTACATGTACTGATTTTATCCTACATGTCAAGCCCCAAATTCCCAATCCCAGGTAAGCAAGTTGCAAAATACAAGTGCCGATAATTTAACTATAGGTAGTATTTTAAAGAAAAGTGAGTGTTCAGCACTTTAAATTAAATGAGGCTTTAATCAAAGAGAGACTTAATACCACAGGGTGTCTTTTTTGCAACAGTAATGAATTCAATCAAGTCTGTGATTTCAAGCTCGAGCGACAGTGTTCTGTTTGAGGCAAACAAGCAAAGGCAATCAACTCTTCGGTGGTATATTACAGTATGTACTATATATTTTTGGACAATTTCATTCCATTTTTAGCACTTGGGAATCTAAGGAAACAAGAATTAGAGAAGAGCTCTGATTCCACTTTGGGGAATGCAATGTAATGGCTCTGTCTTGGCACAAAGGTACACTGTAACACTGGTGGTGGTCTTTGATCAACTTCCCACGGTAATTGAATCACCAACAACTATAACTCTGATCAAGGAACACACAGATTTTACCAGAAGAAAATTCTGTACTTCCAGTTTTAAAAAGCAAACGGTTCTATGAAGACGCAACCATTTGAATTATCTGAGTATATACATTTAAGTTTTTACAACTTCATGCCTTAAGTTTTGACTTCCAAAGTATCATTTCCTGGACCCAACATCAAATATTTACACGCTATGTGTTTCACACAATATAATTTTAGAAACCGTAAGTTGCACAAAGTAATCGTAAAAGTTTTTATCAAATTCATGTTTCCAGTGATCTTAAAAAAGACAATTTATAGTTGTTTTTTTGTTATCTAGAAAATCCTAACTGTATGTGAAAAATTAATCAAAGAAAATCTGTAACTCTGATAATTTTCCACCCTTAAAAGGCATCGCTAAAAATAAATAAAAGGGCTCCTCTGCCAATGAGTAATGACGTCAAGGAGCTTCGCAACCCTAAGCCACTCTTGAAAGCAATTTTAAGTTTTACCTAATTTCCAGTCTTAATATCACTATTTTAATTCAGGAAAAAGATATGACCTTTTGAAGTCCGTGGCATCAGAAATGGCACTTTTGGACAAGAATCACAACTGAAAGCTAGTGGAAAAATGAACCTGAGCACAATTTCTCTCCACGGATGAGAGATATGCTCAAGGTACAGTAGAAACAGTAGTTCAGAAACCTTGAGAAGCTCAAATATCTTGAGCCATTTTTGTTTCACTAAACAATCTGAAGTAAGCATTATACTCACTTTTAAGAATAAAGGAAAATATAAAACATGAAACATGCAGTAGGAGTCACCAAAAGTTCGTTTCCTCCCTTTGCTTTGGGCACACTGTCTCACTTTTTTGTTCTCTACTTTGTTACCAAAAAACCCAAAAGCAGATCTCTGCTCAAAGCAGTCATACTTGAGAACACTATAGGGTGTGCATATGATTTTTTCTCTTTTCCCATCCACCCAGACCTGAAATCTACATAAATATTTCCATGTATACTTTTCTCCCATTTGCATGAAGTCTGAGCCACTATATAATTTACACGGAAAAAATCGGGGGAGGCAGCTAAAAATCACTGGCGGTTGCCAGGTTCCTCAGTCTGTCCTGCTTCTTTAATCATTTTTATTTTTTTAATACGATAAAGACAAAAGCTCCAGCTGGAAATTCACACAGTTCAGGAACATGTTGAAAATGTTTTTTACCATAGTCCTTAAGATTCAAGTAAATGCTCCCAAATCAAGTATCATAAAGCTGCTAATTAGCAGCTCAAAATAATCAGCCATTCAAATGACGTTGGAAATGTTTGCTGAACTGTTTTTATGAAAGCTCCCCCTTGTATTCTAGAAGGTTCCAAGTACTGGAGTCCACAAACTAGCCACTTTTAAGAAGGAATTCTTTTGACCAAAATGTACCCTAAAACCAATCTTCTCAATTCCTTTCTTTTCCCAAAGTTGTTCAATCACATTTTAAGGTGGGGAAGTATATGAACCAGGGTGTTTTGTATGGAACTGTACTCTTTAAGAAACCTAACATTTTAGTCAACGGGGAAACTTCACAACATACTTAAACCCTACGTATTTTAGATATGATTTCTCTGTGCTGCATAAAATATACTGTAAGGAAGTGTGTTTTGACTCAAAGGATACACTGAAATGCTGCAGTATGACAACATATTCTTAGCATAACTTAAAAGGAAAGCATGTATTTTAACAATTCCAATGTTTTGTCATTGGGGCTTAATTGGAACTTTCTTTTCTTTTTCCTTTTGATTCTGCATTTCTGTTTGAGAGGGCATCTTTTATTTTTAAGCTGTGTTTGAGACTATAAAGAATATGCTAATGGAACTTAATATATAAATATAAATAATATATGAGCAACATATACGTATACATATACCCACGACGCGAGCATCAGACCACTGATGTTGTACTTTCGGGGTTCACACGAATGAGTCTAGATGCGTTCCTCAGGTCCTGGAGTTGCTTGGCGGGTTTCCCCACACCTTCCTCAAACCTTTTCTCCACCACGGGGAGGACGGTCTCATATAGAAAGGATGCATTCTGTCTGATAAAGGCCTTTTTCTCTGGATCCTGCTCACACCGAAGGCTATAATCCACATGCTGCACAGCGACCAAAATGATCTCCACCAGGCTCTCCAAAAGTACCATGTGCAGCTCGGGGAAATACAGCTTCAGTGCCTCTTCCAAGAAGCCCATGGTCTGTTTGGTAAAAGCAACCACCGTGTAGCTCAGGTTCACCCAGCAGTCGTCCCCGGTGTACTGCTCAAAGTTCCTCACCCCACAACTCTTCATCTCCTCTTTGAGCTTGCCCAGGGCCTCTGGAGTCATCAAGTTCATCCTCCTCCACATCTCCTCAGAGTTGCGATGTTTAGTGGCTTCGATGATAATTTCTTTGTAACTGTGCAAGGCCCCTTGGATGTCTTTCACCAGAAGGGCATGGATGATGAAGGTGAGGTCCAGTCCGATGTCACCCAGTTGCTGACAGTGCTCCTTGGCCACTTTGACACACTCAGCCGCTGTAGAGAGGCTCTCCTTACTATCAAACACCTGCTTGCTAAAAGCATCCACGAACATGCCCATGGCTGATCTCGCCCAGACCACAAAGGCAGAGTAGCAGCCACTGTCAGTGCCTGCAAAATCCGTCTCGAATTCCCTTGCAGTCTCAAGGAGGCTTGTAAAGAAGACGTGGCATAGCTTATGGATATAGAGTAAAGTGGCACCCTCGATGCGAAGCTGGCGGATTGCGGTATGCACAGCTGCTGCCCTGTTTCTCAAAAACAGCTCACAAGCCTTTGTGCACTGGCCAAGCCGGATTAGTTGAGAAACTGCCCTTCGAGTAGCCTTGGGACCACCTCTCAGGGAACGATCTGGGGAGAGTTCAAAAACTAGCACCTCCGTGAGCTGTCGGACGCGCTCATCCACTTTGGCCCTTAGTTCTTTAACAGGCGGTGGGCTGGGCTTATCTTCCAGGTAATGGTTCAATTTGTCCAGCAGGTCAACGGCCCCTTCAAAGTCCCTCTGGGCGATACAGACATCCAGGTCTTCAGGCAACTCCTGGATCCACTCCATTGAGAGGTCCACCTTCTCTTCTTCTACCTCAGGAACAGCTGGTTCGTCGTCTTCTTCGTCCTCAAATGGGTTACTGGCCTTGGAAGGCACCTGCGGTGGTCCTCGTGGGGCCGCTGCCTCCTCCTGTTCCCTGCGTCTTTTTTCACTGAGGGCCCTCTTGGTTTCCTCCAGCACTTCCAGCCACTCTCGTTTGATTTTAGCATTTTCCGCCTGAAAAATACGGCTCTCGGGAAACATTAGCAGCTTGAACATGTCTTTCATGGGCGGGTTGTCCTTGACATTGACCACGGCCAAACCATCCAGGGGATAGAGGGCGTTGTAGCGATACATCCCACGCCTCTGAGGCAGCCAGGTGGCCACCAGCAAACAGTCGTTCATGAGAAAGCCGTGCACCCGCTGCAGTTGGGCCATGTGGTCCGCCTCGTATTCCACCAAATCCCCGTTGTACACCAGGTACTGCCCCGGCGTCTCCAGCAGGTGCCTGCAACCTTCCACCTTCTCAAGCAGAGTGGTAAGAGTGCGCTGCTTCCCTTCCTCGCCCGGACCCGCACCGTCGCGGGAGGCGCCCCCGGGTGTGGGAAAAAAGCCAGCCTGGCCCCGCAGGTGGTCTCGGCCCCCCGCGCCACCTCCTCCTTCCTCTCCTCCAGAGGCCGCGGCGGCCCCGGCGGCGGCGGCGGCAGCCGGGAGCAGGGTAAGCGGGATGCTCTCCAGGCTGCTCTTCTGCTCCGTCAGCAGATGGCTGAGCTGATACATCTCGCTCTCCAGGTAGGAGATCTCGCGGGCAGTCTCTATGAACTGCCGGTAGTTCTGGTAGACGTTGCGCTTCAGGTTCTGCGCCGTCTCCTCCGCCAGCGCCTGGATGCGCTGCCGGTGCTCCTGCAGGTCCCGGTCCCCGTCCGACTGCTGCGAGAGCTGCTTCACGTACAGCCGGGCCTCAAAACCCCCCGATTCCAGCTGCCGCCGCAGACGGCTCGCCCCACTGTCCGACATCGCCATCGCCATTTCCCTCCGAGTCTCACGCAGTCGCTGTCACTACCGCCTCCGCGGGTGCCGCCGCGGTCGAGACCCACCCAAGTCCCGCGGAGCTCCAGGGCTGAGGAAGCAGGACGGAAGGGAGACGAGTACGCCTGCGCCCAGGTCTGAGTTTCAGACTGCGCCTGCGCAGGGGCCGAGCGCAGACAGCGCGCCTGCGCGGGAACGCCAGCGGCTAGGGCTCATGCGCCGGAGGCTCTGTGGCGGAAGAGAGTGGAGGGCGAGGCAGCGAGACGTGGGTACTGCGCATGTTCTGAGCGTGACGTTGGTATTTGAAGTTAGTGGCGAAGCGTAAAGGCGGTAACCGGTTTCTTGAAACCTTCCTCTAGACCAAGGCCTGGGAACCCACGTTTTGAGCCCACTAAGAGGTGTCATGCTGAGTTCTCTACTTTAAGCCGCAGAATCTTGGCTTCGGCGTTTGGGGCAAATTCAGTTCTCGTTCTCGAGCCGGTTATTCTTGAATTCTCGCGAGATCGCCGGGCTGCCTCGAGAGTAGCCCGAGAGCCGGTATCTCCTAGGAGCCGGGTCAGGCCGCCGCCGCCGCTTCAGAGAGGTGGAGTCGCGGCCTCCCCTGGGGGCCCGCTTAACGCCGGCGAACGCCGCCTGGGATCCCGGCAGAGATGGATGAGGATCTGGTGTTGGCACTACGGCTTCAGGAGGAGTGGAACTTGCAGGCGTCGGAGCGCGACCGGGCCCAGGCGCCCCTGTCGCTGGTGGACGCGTCCTGGGAGTTGGTGGACCCAACCCCGGATTTGCAGGCCCTGTTTGTGCAGTTCAACGATCGGTTCTTTTGGGGCCAGCTGGAGGCTGTCGAGGTGAAGTGGAGCATGCGAATGACCCTGTGAGTCTCGAACCCCATTGGGGAAAAGAGACCGGCTGGCAGCTCTTCTGCAGCCGCCGGCCGCGAACTTCTCCTCTTTCTCCGTCCCCAGTGGTCCCAGGGTCTGTGAAATGCGGGGGGTGGAGGGGAGTGTCGGTGTCGGTCTTGTTTTGGGCCAGCATCTCCTGGTGTATCTCTCCCTTCCCTTCTCTCTCTCTCTCTCTCTCTCTCTCTCTCTCTCTCTCTCTCGTGCTCAGACAACTTGAGGAAAGCTGTGTGGGCCATCTCGCCAAGAGTTTGATTTATAAAGGACACAGTGAGGGGCGCCTGGGTGGCTGAGTCAGCTAAGTGTGTGACTCTTGGTTTTGGCTCAGGTCATGATCCCACGGTTGGTGAGTTGCATCCCCCTCCCCCATTGGGCTGACAGTGTGGAGCCTGCTTGAGATTCTCTCTCTTTCCCTCTCTCTGTGTTCGCGCGCACGCGCTCTCTCTCCCGAAATAAATAAACTTAAAAAGCAAATAAAGGACACAGAGAAAAGGATATTCCTTTGTTTTTTGTTGTTTTTGAGAGAGAGTGAGCACGAGCGGGGGGGGGGGGAGGGCAGGGGGAGAGGGAGAGAGAATCCCAAGCAGGGAATCTCCACACTGAGTGTGGAGCCCCAGGTGGGGCTCGAACTCAAGGACCTGAGATCATGACCGGAGCTGAAAGCGGGAGCTACCCAGGGGTCCCGAAAGGATATTTCTCTGAATCTCCCGTCGCTTGAAAATCAATTAACACATTCCAGATTTGTCTTATGGTAGTGCTTTGGGACCCAGGAGGGAGAAGGGAGTCTGCCCCAAAGAAAGAATGCTGAGGACACAGGGAAGCCTCCCAAGGGTGGGTGTTGTCCTTTTCCATGCTCGTTAAGACACCACCACTTAGTAGTGAGCTCAGGTGTTAGAAGGGGGACAGGGTTGACCGTTTCCATATTGCTGGACCCAAGGGATCTTAGGGGATGCCTCTAAAAGGATCCCTTTCCCACCAAGGAGAGAAGTCCCAATTTGAAATCATCTATTCCTGCACACGAATGGAGCTAACAAGTTTAAGATGGGATTGTGTTCTATGTGCTTGTCTTTGAAGTGCTACACGACAGCCTTAAGTAAGCCAGGCTAAGAAAATGATAGAAAACTGTGTGTAAAGAACAAATCTCCTTCATAGAGGCTTCTGTTACCGCTTTGGAGACGTGCTCATGGCGACCTGGCTGTAATCACCGCAAACCGATTACAGTTTGTAGGGAGGAGACTGGGCGCAGCAGAAGAGGATGATCTTCTTTGGGCTCTTGCAGCCTGGCAAGGCCAAGGGACAGTCACTGCCTGGCTGGGGCAAGGGATGTCACTACCATTCACACATCTTTCTCCCTAGGGTGAGATGCAAATATCTCCTGACAAAGAGGGTGTCCTGGTGGGAACTAGTGTGAAGTGATTTACTCTTTCATTTCTATTTCCCTTTTGTGTATATTTGGTAAATAATGCTTTTGTGGTGGTTGTTTTCCAGGTGTGCTGGGATATGCAGCTATGAAGGGAGGGGCGGAATGTGTTCCATCCGGCTCAGTGAACCTCTTTTAAAGTTGAGACCGAGAAAGGATCTTGTAGAGGTATCCTTTGCATAAACTTGGTTCTTACCTCAGTTATTTAAAAATGCTTATTATTGATTTAGACTGATGTGAATTCACCTATACATGTAAAAAAAAAATTGTTTCCTCACAACTTTAATTGCAGGGCCAATAATAATGATTACCTTATATTTTTATGGTTCTTCACAGTTAAAGTTTTTCAGGTATAATACCGGATTTGAGCTTTACAACCACCTTGTTTATGTGCAGTGTGTGTTGTCCTCATTTTTATAAATGAAGAAATTTAAGGTTCAGAGAGCATAAGTAAGCTAGTTTAAGTTACATACTAAGAAGCAGAGAAAAATCAGGACTCATATCTTCCTATTGAGGCACACAAATTTTGATTGTCCTCTGTTCAGCCACAATGACGCTGTCCTCCCAGAACATCTAGCTGAGCTGGTAGAACCAGCCCGCGTGAGTGAGGGCACTTGACTAGCAAAATGGAGCCATAGGAGCTCCCAGATTATGGTTAGTTTGAGTTTAGAAGATGTCTGAAATTCCTCAAGATATACCCAGTGTGACTTGTCTTGCCCCAATTGTATAACTTGAAACGTAGGCACCAAGGAAGATAGAGTGGTAGAGGCTGGATGGGACATACATTAAAATATGCTTGGAAATACAAAAGATGCTGTTTTTAAGGATAATAAAAGGTAATGGGTTGTAGAACACTGTGAATATATTTAACACTCTTGAGCTGTACACTTAAAAATAGTTAAGATGTTAAATTTTGTGTTGTGTTTTTTTTTTACAATTAAAAAAAAAAGTAAATGGCTACTAAACGTAAAATGGTACAACAGGAATACTTGATTAATAAAAAAGAAAGGAGGAATAAAGGAACAAAGCCCTCCAAAAAGAAGGGTAGGTGTGAAGACGATATCAGTAATTATATTAAATGTAAATGGACTAAGCACTGGTTTAAGACATGGAGTGACATACTAGATTAAAAGAGGTGTGCTTAAAGTCACACACACGTTAAATGTGAAAGGTTCAGAAAAAGTATATCATCCAAAACCCTAACAGAAAGCTGTTGTAGCAAACTAAAGGTCTTAAGGGAAGAAGTTTTACTAGAAAAAAAAGTTCACGTTTTATAATGGTAAAATAATCTATTAAATAAAAATACATAATGATTCTAACAGTAATAATGTAGCTTTAAACTACATGAAGCATAAATTAGTAGAAGCAAAAAGAGAAATAATCGACCCATAATCATAGTTGCAGATGTTAAACACAACACTCTTGGTAACTCAGTGAATAAGCGGAAAAAAAACTGTAGACATAAAACAAAAAAGTTGAACATAATTAACCAAATCAACCTTCTGAGGAGCCCTAATTAGAGTAGTAGTTGCATAATGAATATTTATTGTGTAAATGATTAAGGAAACACACGAACAGTGTTCTTTTTAAAGGTAATGGGCGATGGGGGCGCCTGGGTGGCTCAGTCGGTTAAGCGTCTGATTGCAGCTCAGGTCATGATCTCAGTCTGTGAGTTCAAGCCCCACTTTGGGCTCTGTGCTGACAGCTCAAAGCCTAGAGCCTGCTTCGGATTCTGTGTCTCCCTCTTTCTGCCCCTCCCCCACTCACTCTTTTGTCTCTCTGTCTCTCTCTCTCTCTCTCTCTTTCTCTCAAAAGCAAATAAACATTACAAAAAAATTTTTTTAAAGTAACGGGCAAGAAGAGAACGGAAAATGTGTGGTAATGCTGTCAAGTGAGCATTTGCTATTGTTAGAAAGTTACAATCTCAGATCAGTGTAAGAAGGCCCACGGAGGAACAGTGTGACTCTGGCCTGTACATAAAGTAGCGACCCATATTATAATGAAGAGGATTCAGGGAAGGAAAGGACTGAGTCTGGTTGAGGACAGAGAAGAAAAGCTTCATACGCGTGTATTTTATTACTACCTAACATCACCACTCCTGCCTCTCACTCTTTATTGAGCACGTATTATATGCCAGATTTTGGACTAGTGTTCATCTAGTTAATAGCTAATCCAGTGTGTGCCTTTCCCGTAGCCCCGCAAGATTAGGATATCCCCATTTTAGCGACGAGCAGCAAGGTGTAACTTGTCCAAGGTCTTGTGCATAATAAGTGACAAACCCTTGTGGTAGGCTCTAGTTTCCCTGGCCCTAAAGCTCTTGTCCTGTCCCCTCATCGCTACCGCTGTGTAATTGCTGCTGCTGCAAATGAGAACGTGGAGCTGAGCCTCACGGGACAGATCGGATTCTGACAAGGAGAGATGGTACAGGAAAACTACTCTTGGCAGAAGGAATAGGATGCTGTGAGCAAAATTGAGGCGTGAATCTCGGGGCATATGGAGGACTAGAAGTAGTTGCTTTTGGCCAGGTAGAGAACCCAGTGGTGGGACATAGAGGTGTTTGGGGACCGTGTTGAGTAGAACCTTGAATCTAGCCTAAATGTGGAAAATAGAAAATACATACAAATAGAAACGTTCAGTGTGGTGCCGTGTGCCGCTTTCAGGATGCTTCCGTTGAACCCCAAATTAGGGATCTAAATTTATTCCTCCTTTGTGAGAATAGTTACTGATCATGACTTTAGAATGTTGGACAAAATTGAAATGTAGAATGCCCTTTGAATTTGAGTCCTAGTAGAGTGGCATTTACTTGAAAAGATTAAGTTCATTTTCAGAGATACGGAGTCGATCATTGTAAAAGGGGTGTTTTCACAATGACCAGGTTACAGTGCTTGACACACCCGTTTTTCTGTTCGGCATAATTTGATAAGCCTCCAATTCATTAATGGCAATCTGGTTCTTCTGCAGGAATTCTTTTTATAAAAATTATGAACAAGGTTTGTTCTTGAAGACCTCTATGACTTTCACTTTTTAAAAAACGTCTTCCTATCTGTTAGGACCAATTATGAAACAGCAGCTTTAAATACTTTTAATTCTGCACCTATACGTCTGCATTCGTGGTGTGGGAATGAGCAGGAGCGTGGTGATGGTGTTGTTTTAAGTCAGAGATTTTTGGAATTTCTCTAAGTACAAACTCAGACGAAATCTGGGCCAGCCACAGGATTTACCTTCAGATGCTATTCACCAGAGCAGTAGGTTTTAGTGTTTGTTTGTGTGTTTTAAAATTTTACATACTCAGAAATCCCCAAACTATGGAAAGCTGTACACAGAGAAATGTCCCACCCCATCCCTGCATCCAGAACTCCCCAATTACTGTATGATACTCTTGCCATTAGTTTCTTTTTTCTTTTATTGTTGTTTTGCAAATATTTATGTCCATTCTTATTCCCTCTCTTGATCACATAACATACTTCTTACACGATATATTGTGTACTGTCTTCTGCCTTTCGCCTTTTTCATTAAAACCATGTACTCTGGGGGCGCCTGGGTGGCTCAGTCGGTTAAGCGGCCAACTTCGGCTCAGGTCATGATCTCACACTCCGTGAGTTCGAGCCCCGCGTCGGGCTCTGTGCTGACAGCTCAGAGCCTGGAGCCTGTTTCAGGTTCTGTGCCTCCTTCTCTCTCTGACCCTCCCCTGTTCATGCTCTGTCTGTGTCTGTCTCAAAAATAAATAAACGTTAAAAAAATAAAATAAAATAAAATAAAACCATGTACTCTGTAGGTTCCTCCAAATGATTTCAGAGATCTTTTTCATTTTTTTTTTTTAACTCTGTATAGAATTTTGTAAGGATTTTCCATAGTTCAATCAACCAGGTCTCTATTGCTAGACACTTACTTGCATTGTTTTGCTACCATAAACAATGCCACAATGAAAATAACCTTGCACCTATGACCTTTCCTATTAGCCTAGGTATTGCTGGGTCAAGGGATAAATGCTTTTGTCATTTTGTGAGATGTTACCAAATTCTTTTCCGTGGGGGTTTATAAAACATTTTGCACCTCCTGCCAGAGACAGCTGGGAATGTTTGCTTCCCTTAGCTTTACTAATGGGGTCAAACTTGGGGAATTTACTCCTCTAGATAAGCGAGAGGTAGCATGAATTTGTAATTATTTTTATAAATGAAGTCGAACATTTCTTTTCATGTTTATGGGTCATTTACGTTTTTCTGTGAGCCATCTATAACCTTTGCCCACTTAAAAATTGGATTTTAGGTCATTTTCCTGTTGACTTCAGTCGGTCTTATGTTTGAAGAATTAGTAGCCCATGAGAGGCATTGCACGTTGTTCTGAATTTGTCTTTTCACTCAATGCCGCTTTCTCCCCCATGCGGAATTTTAAAGTTCTTATGTAGTTGAGCTCATTGATCTTTCCTTTTGGATTCTGAGTAAGAATTAAAAGGGCTTTCCTGTGACAGGAGTCCTTGACCTGGGATCTGCAGAACTTCAGATATCATGCGCTGAGTTTTGTGAATGTATGTGTATGTAATTTTTCTAGCAAAATGGTTCATGACTTAACAGTTTCTGAAAGGAGCCTGTGGTCCAAGGGAAGTTAGGTCCCCAGGTAGAGAAGGAAAATGCGTTTCTCTCTTCAAAAGCGCCCTAACAAATGCATTTGTATGTTTCTGTTTCAGACCCTCTTGCATGAAATGATCCACGCCTATCTATTTGTCACTAATAACGATAAAGACCGGGAAGGGCACGGCCCAGAGTTCTGCAAACATATGCATCGCATCAATCGCCTGACCGGAGCCAACATAACGGTGTGTAAAGCCGCGCGCGTTTATGATTTTTAGTCGTTAGTTACTCTGTACTTCCTGGGGCTTCACTAAAAATAGACAACAGGGTGGAAACGAATACCGACTTTGAGGATTTTCCACGGTGGGTGGTAAGACAGGCCGAGAAAAGCTGACTGGCTTGTTTGGGCCTCACAGTAGCGCCCTTGCTGTCGCCTCATGGCACATCTGGTGTGACATGTTGTGCATGGTTACCGCAGGCCCGCGGTACCTCTGGGTTATGACATTTGTCTCTTTGTTAACTTAGTTTTCCGGATTACGGCCTCCTCCTCCGATCGTTCCTGTGCTCTGTCGTTTCACGTGTTGTTACACTCACTGAAAGTCTTCCTTGATTCCTCTTTCTGCATAATATTGTAGGAAGCGGAGTCTGGGGTCAAAAAAGTGTGAGGAGTCCTGACTGCTTGGGTTGAGATGCTGGCTCTGTGGATGGTTAACTGGGGGGCCTCCTCCCTAACTTCTCTGCAACCCCGCGTACTCCCGGGCAGCACGAACTCATCTGCGGGTCCTTGGGGGGGGATCAGAGGAGAAAATACAAAATATTGTAGCCTGGTTTGAGCACAAGTTAAATACCAGTTGTTTTTATTACTGATGCATTTTATCAAGTGACCGTAATGTCTTTTTAGTTTTTTTTAAAAATTATTTTGAATGTTTATTTATTTGAGAGAGAGAGAGAGCACAAGCAGGGGTGGGGGAGAGAGAGAGGGAGACACAGAATTCAAAGCAGCTTCCGGGCTCTGAGCTGTCAGCACAGAGCCCGACATGGGGCTCGAACCCACGAACCGTGAGATCGTGACTTGAGCCGAAGTCAGACACTTAGCCGACTGAGCCACCCAGACGCCCCCGTACTGTCTTGTTTCAAAGTGAACTTTGCACCCCCTGTGCCTCTCCTCCTACATCCTCTTCCTAAAATAGGCCATTTCCTCTGTTTTCTGTCAAATGCACTTCATCTTTGCAGTGCGCTAGACCTTCTCCCTCCTTTGAATGTCCTCAGCAGCTCTTGTACCTTTTATAATATTTTATTCTGCTCTCAAACCTCTGAACACCAGGTAGCTCTTGTTTCTCTGTAGACCTCTGTATAAGGTGTGTAATGCAGTGCCCCGACGGGGCCTTAACAAATACCGAATTGGACTGAACCAAATAGAATCTTAGTTCCTACAAAGATTAAATTCTTTGGTGTGTTTGGTTATTTCCTGCCTTTAAAGGGCGGTAAAGACCGGTGTGGTGGAAAATGGAAATGTTCACCTTCTGTGTGTTTTTTTTTCTAGCTATTGGTTTTCATTTTTTCCAGAGCTCTTTTCATTATCGCATAGAGTTCCTTCAACGTCAAGAAAGTAGCTTGCATTAAAAACCAGTCCCATCAAATCCAGATTAGCAGAAGAAGTATGGAGCTGCTAGTACAGTACAAAAGGCTTTTAGTTTCCTCACTGGTGTTTTCACTTTAAGCAAAGTCCTGGTATACTTCCTCTTGTTCACTTGGAAAAAGAGCATCTATTCTTTTATCTCGGCCGTCTGTGTGTTTTCATTTAGGAGGTTTTATCGAGTGGACACCCCTTGCTTTTACAGGTTACATCCTGTTATAACAAACTCCACAGGGCATCCAGTTTCACAATTTTATTTTAGTGACTATGTCGTTAAAGAAGTCACATCCCCATGCTGGAGGAGGAGTTACAGGACTTGGAAGCAAAACAGATCCCACTCCCTGATCTTTTTGGCCAAGAAATGAAGCGAAGAAGCGGCCGGGCGTTCCAGATCTCTTTGCCCCTAAACCTCTGCCCTCCAGTTCCTTCTGTGCCTCATATACTGTGCGTTACTGATATGCTTGCCAAGTGATACGAGATTTTTGCTTAGGATGGAGAGGTGCTATAAAACTAGGTGTAGAGTTATGGAAGGCTTCACATTCCCTTAGGGGAATTTATTAGAAAATTCAGTCTCTGGTTAAGAAAAGTCTCATTGGGGCGCCTGGCTGGCTCAGTCGGTAGAGTATGCCACTCTTGATCCTGAAGTTGTGAGTTCAAGCCCCACGTTGGGTGTGGAGATTACTTAAAAATTAAAATAAAAAAGTCTCATCTACAGATGCTCCTTATCTTGTACAATAGTAACATTCCACTGAGAAGAGAGAAGAAAAAGGTACTCAGGGTTATTTAGGATCACACGCTTTTATTTTTTATTTATTTTTTTAAAAGACACTTTCTGGGGTTTTGTTGTTCTTAAAAAAATTTTTTTAATGTTTATTTATTTTTGAGAGAGACAGAGTACAAGTGGGGGAGGGCAGAGAGAGAGGGAGACACAGAATCCGAAGCAGGCTCCAGGCTCTGAGCTGTCAGCACAGAGCCCGACGCGGGGCTTGAACTCACGAACTCTGAGATCACAACCTGAGCCGAATTCAGACACTTAACTGACTGAGCCACCCAGGCGCCCCAGATTATCGGTTTTTAAATGGTGCCCTGCTATCCTCCAGGCCCCCAAGGTGGTAGGGCTAACTTTCCTTTCAGACCTCTTTGATCTGTCCTCTGCTTGGGTTCTGAGTAAGGTCCCATCTTGAAGGTGAAACGAAAGGATCCCATGTAAGGATCAAAAAGCACATTCGCAGAGAATTTTATTTGAGTCAAGGAGTGAAGCTTTCCACTCACCCAGGCAGCAAGCAGGTACTCACTGTGCCGGAGCCTAGGTTAGCCACTAGGGGAATAAAGATGAAAACGATCCTGGGGAGCCTTTGCCTTAACCAGATAAAATGCTGCCCTATGAGGCTCGTTACAGAGACCGGAGCAAAGAGCTGCAGGGCTGTGGATAGCGGGTGTGGCAGAGGCCGGGACAGCGCAGGGTGCTGGGTGGCGGGGGCCGAGAATTTGCAGCAGGTGGTCCAGGACCCTGTGGTTCTGTCACCTCTGAGGGCAAAGTTGCCACTGAGCAGTGGCAACAGTTCTTCCTTATCATGGCACTATGCACAGTTTTGTCTTTATCCAAATATTTGATCGTTTTACGATTTGGTCTCTAAAACTTCTAGCATGTGATAGAGCTTTTGGCGAGTCAGAAAATATTTTCTTTTGTCTTCCGATCTCACGGTTTTCTATCTTCACACAGTTCCTGGAGTATGAACTGCTGCCCTTCCATTAACGTGAAATTTCGAACAGAAGCTAAATCTAGTTGCCACCTTCCCCCGGGTATCCCTGCAGAGAGCTCTCGGAAGCTGCAAGGTTGAAACCGAGAAAAGGCTGCCCGTGTATTTTCTGGAAATCGTTAACCTGCCCCCCTAACGCCTACCGCGTTCTGTCCGCGCAGGTGTACCACACGTTCCACGACGAGGTGGATGAGTACCGGCGACACTGGTGGCGCTGTGACGGGCCGTGTCGGCACAGGAAGCCCTACTACGGCTACGTCAAACGCGCCACCAACAGGGCGCCATCCGCTCACGACTACTGGTGGGCAGAGCACCAGCAGAAGTGTGGTGGCACCTACGTGAAGATCAAGGAGCCGGAGAACTACGCCCGGAAAGGCAAGGGGAAGACAAAACTAGGAAGGCAGCTGGCGGCCGAAAAGAAAGGTACTTCTGTCTGTCCTTCCGCCTCTGCCGAGACCGCGGCTGATGGCCCAAAAAGCCAGCCCCGGCCTGGGGAGGAGCGGTGTTTAGATGAGCTTAAGGATTGTTGCTGGTGTAGATGTTTGCAAGTGTGGACCTCAGAAGATCACGTTTTTTTCTGAAATGGTGGTAGAAAAACGTATGCTGCTCTGTATGGAGGGGAGTTAAGGTAGAAATAGTTTGCACTGGCCATATCAGAAACTAAAAAGTCCCTTTGCCAGTGTGACTCACGCTGCTCTGTATGGAGGGGAGCTAAGGGAGAAATGGTTTGCACTGGCCATATTAGAGGCTAAAGTCCCTTTCCCGGTCTGGGCTCACCGAGTCAGTGGGAAACAGAAGGCAAAAAGATTGTCAAAATAAAAACAGGGATTCAAATAACAATGCCCGGAATCAGTCCTGACTCCACCCCTTCCTATCAGTTGGATTCTGTCCGAGTGACTTCTGTGGATGGACGTGTTTTCATTGGGAGAATGGGAAAAGGATATGACATGTATGTGCTGGTCCTTCATCTGCAAGATTTATCCGTTTCCTATGAAGTTCAGAGTCACTGCCTCTTGAAGAGGGAACCAGGTCGCTGAGTTAATGCTTCTTCCCTTGGCGAGTTGCTGATTGGATGCAGGAGCGTAATAAGCTGCCCTTCCCGAATCCAAAACATTAAGTGAGCGGAGGCGCTAGAGAACGTCCGTGGGGAGATGACGCATCCTCATTTTGTGCGAGCCGGAGGAAAGCGAAGCATGTGGGAGCCGACTTTTCCCCCTGGGGCGGAACTGCAAGACCGCTATGCGATTTTCAAGGTCCAAGTGCCTTTGCTAGTGGCCCTCGGATGGTAGAACCCCTGATCTAAATAGGAGAGGATGTTGTTTTCTGGCCTTTGCCCCACCAGCGCCCCCTGACTGCTGCAGATCGTCCCCCTCCCGATGAATAGGTAGTTGGTGCGGGGACCGAAGTTACAGAATAAAACCGTATTTCTTCATTTTGAAAAAAAAAAAACCTGTCCATTGGCTCGACATTTGTTACCGTGTTGATCTCGAGTCAGGAAAACCTCTGCTTTCTTTTGCAGATCAGCCCAACAGAGGTGAGACCCAGCTGTTGATCCCTTTCAGTGGGAAAGGATACGTCCTGGGAGACGCGAGCAATTCGCCTTCGTCCGGGAGATTTGTCGCTTCACACGCCGTCAATAAAACCCAAGATCTTTTAAGTCAAGACCGCTCAGCAACAGCTCTGAGACCTAATTCTAAAATGGAGGTGAACTCTGAACAGAATGGTCCAAGCAAAAAAACCTCTCTCGTCGCCCCTGTTCTTGCTGCCAGTCGCCAAAATGTCGTAAGCAACTACTTTCCTAGAGTGTCAGCTGCCAACCAGAAGGCCTGCAGAAGTGTGAGTGGATCTCCACCAAAAAGCGGGGCAGTCGGCGACCTCCCTAAAAACTCCGTCTCTTCCACGTCTCACAGAAGGGTCCCCTCCTCTAAGATAGCCCCGAGAAATTCTTTAAAAGCCCCGGAATCGACACCTGTGACCGCGGCCCTGGACGGGAGCGGGCCCGAAGAGAGATTGCCAAGTAAACGAGCCAGGCTAGAAGACCAGTCTGTTTCTGACGAGCTTTTTATCAAGAAAGAGCAAGTGCAACGTGGTGGAAGTGATTCTAAGTGGAGTTCACATCCTCCAGCTGCGGCTCAGAGCTCCAGCCCTTCAGCCAGTCAGAGCAGAGCGGTCAGTTGTCCTGTTTGTTGGAACGAAGTCCTAGAGTCGCAAATTAACGAGCACTTGGACCGGTGCCTTGAAGGCGCTAGCGTCGATGGCAAAAGTTGAAAAGGTCTTCGGAAAACAGACGGGTGTCACACGCCACCTGTATTACCTCACTAGTCTAGTGTCAGGCCCTCAGGAAGTTCTGGTACATACTCAGATTTGTCGGTTAGAATCTAGTTCTATTTTATATATACACATGAGATTATAATGAAAAATATTTTATGTTTTAAGGCGCTACCGTTCACTCCTGCCTTGTGTATACTGTAGCCCAGAGTTTACTCTGCATGTATACACGTAGAATTTTTAGATATTCGTGTTCTTGCAGTTAATCTTTTTATTTATACACCTTCCTCAGAATACTCCGTGAGGAATCCTGTCCGGTGTTTGGTTCACTGAGCATTTCTTCAGTTACATTAAAACTCAGTCCTAGAACTGATGTTAATTTCATGATGTCAGACATACTGACCATGTGGGGTACACAGCATATTAGTTGTTTCAGGGTACTCAGAGGCTTGTTTTGTTTGTTTTTGTTTTTTTTCAATCTTCACAGGAAGTAAATTTTCTCTGTTTTAAAGAATTTTACTTCTGTCATCACTGAAAGGTGGCAGCTGATTTTAGGCTCAAGTACATAAGGAGTACAGTAAAATAAACCTCTTTTAGAATGTTGCCAGTAACAAATAGCTACTGCAGTTTCGTAGGCCTGGGTTGAGCGGTTTTCTCAACGCGTCGCCGAGTGGATCCGGCGCTACCCACCTGGAACGTACAACGTCACAGAGCTGCCTCGGTGGTGTTCACGGTAGCGCGTTCTCTGGAAACAGTATTATGAGCCGTAAGCCAAAGTTGTAATCGTTCTAATAAAAAGGAATCCCATTTGTGCATTTTGAAAAGTAGAATTCTTTTCGGAAATACTCCTTTCCACCTCTGGCAAAGAGACGAAGATACTTTCGTCTGCCAACTTTCTGTCTCTGGCGACACCTCTAGCACGTTGGTTGGCATATTCCCGAGAGTTTAGTTCACGGGTTCTCCCTTTTCTCGACTTTGTTGCAACACGACCTGTGTGTTCCTAAGGGGCCAGATCCCCAGTGTACAGCGGGGTGAGCTTCCCCGGGGGGGCCCCTGGGTGCCTGCTGCCCAGATCAAGTTAGAGAACGCTGCGGTTCCCGCAGGAGGTGTCCTCAAGGGTGCCCACTCCTGAAGTCCGAACCCACAACCTCCAAAGGTAACACGGTTTTCATCTCCGTCACCGCAGATGGGTGGGTGAGCTTGTTTTTGAACTTCATAAAGGTACTCTCCTCGCTGCTGCTGCCGGTGTAGATGTCTGAGTTCATTGTTTCATTGCTCTGCGGCGTTTGTATGAATATGCCAGCGTTCATTCATCCATTCCGCTGCTGCTGGGCGTGGGAGTTCTTTCCGATCTGGGGCTGCCTATCAGGAATAATGCTGCTGAGAACGTGCTTCCTCATTTCTGTTGGGCGTATACCCAGGATTGGAACTGCAGGGTAGATGTACGTCTCGCTTTACAAAATGCTGCCAGGGGACCCTCGGGCCAGCAGTATGGAAGCGTTTCAGGTATCCATCTGTCTTAACTATTATCTGTTACCATCTATTATCTATTAATAGCTAATACCTTAACTATTATCTATTATTCCTTTTCATTTTAGCTTGTCTGGTGAAGTGTTGACAAGTTTTGATATTTCTTAAGTATGAAGTTAAAAAATAGTACTTAATATTTACAGATAAAGGGCTTCAAATATGTGTATTATGTTGCGTATATGCCGTTATATGCTTGCGTAGAGGATCATTTTCTCTTCATTTGGCAAATTATGTGCAGGTAAGCATTTTTTTGACTCAAAACTGTACAAGGTTCTGGGGCAACTAAGTAAAATGCCCCATGTCCGTAAGTTTTACAGCTTGGTTGGGGAGTGAGACGAGAGCGGATTAATTTGAACACAGAAAGTGCTCTCTGCTGGGTGCTGTGGGGACGTCAGGACTTCGGGGGATGTTTCCTGGATGAGACCACATCCAAGCTGGGTCTTCTAGGGTGAGTCAAGCTAGCCGGGTAAGGAAGGGTGGAAAGGGCCGAGCAGAGCGAAGGGGCACGAGAAAGGCGGTGGAGACAGACCACCACACTGTCCTGGGAGAAGTAAGCTGTTGCGAATGAACAGAGTAAGATGTGAGGGGTAAAACGGCAGAAGGACGGCAGGACGGCAGACAGACCTAGCTGAATAGAGTTTCGGGGGGGGAGACCCTGTCTGTCACTTTCTCCACTTCGTGTGGCCCCTGAGAGTGCACATCTTTTGATTCAGGTGGGGGTGGGGAGGGGGGGGTTGGAAAGATTTGTAAGCCAGAGAGTCAAGGACGTTTGAGAAGCGTTCAGATGGATTCTCCGGGGGCAACATCAATGGGCAGAGGAAGGGCACTGGCCGGGATGAGAGAGGGGTGGGCCGAGAAAGGGCCAGCTGGTAAAATCAAGAGGTGGTCAGGTTTAAGGGATGATGGAAGACTGTTGGCTGGCAAGAAAAGGGAAGTTAATTTTAAATTTGGAACTTAGCCTTCAATTCGCATTAAAACTTTTGAGAAAAAATGTTACCTTAAGAATTGTTACCCCCAACTCTGAGTCATTTATAACAAAGAAAATTTTGTTGTTGGTTTTGTTTTTTTATCCCTTAAAAAAAGCAAACTTCCTACCCTAATACCAGCTGGAAATTCTGGGTCCACCTTTAAATGCTATCACCCTTCATTCTGGGGACATGGGTTGCGGGTGGGGGGGGGAGGGGAGTAGACTTTATAAAAACTCTGTGTTTTCTTAGAGCCAGGGCTATTCATTATCTAGCAAACCTGACTTCAAATCTGGAAAGTCCTGTCTTGCTTTTTAGACTATAAATGTGTATCTAAGTGGAAGACACAAGAGCGAGCATCTCATGCTGTCCCATTGTCCTAAAGCACTGAGCTTGTATGTTTTCGGACTTCATAGGATTTTTAAGTCAATTTCAATGTCAAAGTGGAATAGCTGCTGTATCTTCTTACAGACTTGCTACCTCCCTGGGATCCTGCACCCGGGGCACGTGCAGGACCTCCTCTCATTGGGTTGTTTGGAGAAAAAAGCTGAGCTGTCTGTAGTTTAATTCCTACTGAAGAGCAAGGGTTTCCTGTTATTCTTTGTCTTGGTTTTTTAGCAATTTGTTGTAGTTGTTGTTGACTAGTGAAGTGAAACTCTAATGTGACAATTATCATTACAGGTTAAATTGCCCAGGGAGTTAAAATTAACAGAAAAGGACGTCACGTAATTAGCGCTTTTCTGACATTCCCCCAGAATGTTGTTACGTATCATACTTCATCATCACCTGTCTTTTGAAATGAAGAGCAAAAGACTTGCTCTTCTTAAATGACTCTGGAACCACATCATCATTAAGGCTCACAGTGTTGTATACTGTAGTACAGAAACCAGCTGCCGTTGGCTTGTTTCTGTGCTGGAATTACCCTTGGCCAAATTTACCCTCTCGTTTATTGAACACCAGGGGGCGCTCCTGGGAAGTTCAATATCTGAAAAACTGAAGGTGAAGCCAAAGGGAGGAAACTTGCCAGCAACTGGCATGACAGCTGCCAGTTCTGATTCATAGAAAGGAAAGGACAGGTTATGATCTCAAGTCCTGTGAGAAGGGAACGGCAGGCCAAGAATGTGTGCTTGTTCAAACAAACAAGGGCTGATGCACAAGGCACCCTCACCTCCCCAACCTTGTTTTCAGTTCGCCTTTCACTGGATACACTAACAGAACAGTCTTCTGCCAGAAAGACACCTGGAACAAACATATAGGGCCTAATGGTAATAATTCAGAACAGGAAGTCTTCCAGACAAGGTAAGACCTATATTTTCCTACTATTTCTGAAATTACAGTGCTGTTCCTTTGAGTCTGACATCTAGCACTTTGCTCCATATCATAGATTAGTCTGGAAGCTTCCTGGGACACAAATAATGTCGCTTGACCCTACATCAGCGGTCCAAAAGAACAAAGAGGAGCCTCTCAGATTCTTGGTGTTAAGTGGTGTTAAGTTAGACATTTCTCAAGTTCGTTTTTCTGTGCTTTTTCAATAATCCCTTTATGAACACGGACTCTTTCCGAAGAACCAAAGTTTGTGCATTTTCAAGCTAGAATACTCTTAAGAGATGCAAATCATTCCAGGTTAGCAGCACTGTTTACAAACTAAATATTCCTTACAAACGAAACGTATGAAAATCTGCATTTATACGAAAGAAATGGGGAGGGTATTTGTTTTATTGTTGTTCTTACAAGATTCCTCACAGGATTCTTTTTATGTATTGGTATACATTTTTTTTTTTTTTAATTTTTTTTTTCAACGTTTATTTATTTTTGGGACAGAGAGAGACAGAGCATGACAGGGGGAGGGGCAGAGAGAGAGGGAGACACAGAATCGGAAACAGGCTCCAGGCTCTGAGCCATCAGCCCAGAGCCTGACGCGGGGCTCGAACTCACGGACCGCGAGATCGTGACCTGGCTGAAGTCGGACGCTTAACCGACTGCGCCACCCAGGCGCCCCTGTATTGGTATACATTTAAAATAACAATAGAGGAGCGCCTGGCTGGCTCAGTATGTAGAGCTCTTGATCTCAGGGATGAGTCCCATGTTGGGTGGAGACATTACTTAAAATCTTCAAAAAAAAAAAAAAAAATTCAGTATATAAATGTGTGTACCTACACAGGTATAAATGGTTTCCGGGAACTCATTTATGAAGATAGACCCACCCACACTTGTTCAGTTGCATCCTAATGCCAGATATCCAGTTACCTCCATTCGATCTACAAGGGGAGGCTGTGTATCAGTAGCCTGTCCGTTCTTGTCACTGTGTGAGCACACTTGTGTGCACCCGTTCTGCTTCCTCTGTGTAACTTCTGCTGTGTACCCTTGCCTGCTCTCCTACTTTCCTTCACTGCCCTTCCCTGAATCTGTTCTCCCTTGTTCACCTTTTAATCATGAGATGATTTTGTCTTTTTCATTTTTTTACAGGTCGTTGAAGGTTTTCTTTTTTTGTTTCATTTCTGTGCTGACATTTTGAATGTTCAAGTTCCGGCGTGAAGTTTAATTTCTGCAAAGTCCTGGGTAAGGATATTTGACTCAGCCTGGCTCTTGTGGTTTTCTCTGCCTTCTGGTTGAGGAGAGGCTTTTCATCAGCTGGAATGGACTCTCATTTTGTCTTCTTCCTATGGCAGTGTTTATAAATGTTGTCTTCCTTTTTCTGCTCATTTTGAAAGGCATTCTTTCTCTTGACTTGCAGAAAATTGGCTCTATCTAGGCAGACATGAGGGGTTTGTGCGGCTTACTGGGTATGATTCCAGAGTGTTCTGTTGGTACCGTGACATGCAGTATTCCTCAGAGGGAACACTTTGCTATTTGAGCTGGGAGGGTGGTTCTCTTCTGATTCTGTGATTTCCCCCTGCCCATAGCCCCCCCACCCCTCCCCCCGCTTCCTTCTTGCACTTTACCATCCAGCCCCTCCTCCAACAAACAATACTTTCCCCAAACAGCCACCTGCAATCTCATGAACTTTCAAACTTCTTGATGACCCAGTGGCCAGTGCTCTGGTGAACTGGTGTCAACTTACAGTGGAACAAACCCATCATAAGCTGAAGATGCATTTAATACACCTAACCTACCCCACATCCTAGCTCAGCCCAGCCTTCCTTAGACGGGCTCAGGACAATTATGTTAGCCTGTGGTTGGGCAGAGTCCTCTAACACACAGCCTATTTAATTTAATTTTTAAATTTATTTATTTTTGAGGCAGAGAGAGAGCAGAGAAGGGGCAGAGAGAGAGGGACAGAGAGAATCCCAAGCAGGCTGTGTACCATCAGCGCAGAGCCCAATTTGGGGCTCGAACTCATAAACCATGAGATCACAGCCTGAGCCAAAGTCAGATGCTTAGCTGACTGAGCCACCCAAGCACCCCATAGCCTATTTTATAATAAAGTGTTGACTGTTTCATGTAATCAGCTGAATGCTGTGCTAAACAGATGGCTGTGTGGGTGCAGAACGGTATGAAGTGTGTCGTCGACCCTTGTGATTGCATGGCTGCCCGGGAGCCGAAGCCGCTGCCGTCATCCGGCATCATGAGAGAGTATGTACCTCGTATTGCTGGCCTGGGAAAAGATCCAAATTCAAAATTCGAAGTACAGTTTCTACTGAATGTGCATTGTTTTTGCACCCCTGTAAAGTCAAAAAATCATTTAAGTTGAACCGTCATCAGCCGGGACTGTATTTCCATCACTCGTGGTGGGGTCCCTGCCTTTTCCCCCCGTGTACTGCCACCACTCGGCCCCTCTTGCCCTCGTCCCCTTGTCATACAGTTTCCACCTGACTCTGCCTTCACATGGGTCCTGATGCTGGCCTCGGATGCTTATTTCTCTGCTTTCCTGAAAGCTGAACTTCTGTCTGTGTCTCCCACTTACACTGCAGGTATGCGTTATAGGGAACTTACTTGGTTCTCCTTGTCTGTATGGTCTTGGGAAGATTATGAGAGAGATTCAGATTTAGGTAGCTGCCAATATTTCTTGGAAAACCAGAAGCCCAGCTACCTCCCCTTAAATATGAACGCACAAGAATTATGACATCTGAGCAAAACTTACAACGTGAAAGAGAAAAATTAAACACAAAGTAAGGTTAAATACTGTATCTATTAAATAGAACAGCTTATTGTATCCTACACACACACACACATTAAGAGAAGAAAAGAGAGCTCTTGGAAATTAACACCAAACCCTCACTTGGCGTAACTGGAAAAGAGATGTAAAACAAGTAAAGGACAAAGACACACGGTAACTAAGAGCAATATGCACAAACCAGTCGATGCCCTGTCTGGACAACAGAAGTTCCCGAAAGAGCAAGACAACGGAGAGGAGAAATAATCTCCTAGTTTAAGAAAACATCCTCAAATGTGGGGCGCGAAGGTACAGTCTGCGTGCCTGCTACACTGGCTGAGAAAGAGGATCGTGCTAAAGCATGCTGTAACACTACAGAGACCCGGGGGCGAAGAATCATTCCAGGAGCTTCCACAGAGGACAAGCAGGCTACATATAAAGAGGAGTAGGAACGGCCTCGGATTTCTCTGCAACCACACTGGAACCTAAAACCAGTGAGGCGATGCCTTCAAAACGCTGAAGGAAAATGATTTCCCAACTTGAATGGTAAGCTCCATTCTAGTTACCAACGAAGCGTGAGGGCAAAATAAAGACACTGGTCTTGGGAAATTTACCACCCACATACTCTTTTTCCCAGGAAGACATGTGAAGGACATGCTCCACCAGACCGAGGAAATCAGCCGAGAAAGGGGAAGATAAGGGATCCAGGAAACAGGAGACCCAACAGGGAGTGGTGGAGGGGGTCTCCAGAACAATGGGCAAAGGAGACCTCAGGAAGACGGCTGTCTACCAGGCAGAGAGGACAGCCGCTCCGGACTGCTGCAGGCTAGAAGCCACAGGAAAAGTATGAAAAATCAGGACATCAGGATAAAAGCAAAAACTGTGGAAGAAAAGTCGTCACTATTTCCTCCGTGTAAACCATGCTCTGAGTATCACCAGTAGTCTTGACTATCAACCTGATCTAGGTTACGACAGAATTACAAAAGGAAGATGGGGGGATATGGAGGCGTGCTGTACATGTTTGGCGGGGATGGTGAGGGAGGCCGGATAGGAACCTACGTTTTTATCTTTCATGTGGGGAACCGGTCAGTACATAAGGTCTCACACTGAAGATCCAACATGGAGCAATGGGATTATGTTACTTAGACCTCTTCTGGCCACTAATTAAACCCAAAGAGTCATGTAAGAGTTAAATTCTCAGATGAAGAACAGGAGGGCTGTTTTCCTTAAAAACCCTTACAGAACAAGTTGACTTGGCTACATGTACATGTATAGCTTTGACTATGAAAACAGGGGCGCCTGGACAGCTCAGTACAGCATGTCACTTTTGATCTTGGGGTTGGGAGTTTGAGCCCCACGCTGGGTGCAGAGATTACTTAAAAAATAATTTTTAAAAAGTTACACAAGGAAAGGAAAGCCGATGCTCACTACCGCTTACTAGCTCCGTGACTGTGAGCCAATCACTGCGCTATCCTGTTGCAATTCTAAACGGAGATGAGGTTTGCTCGGCCTACTCTGCTGGTTCGGAGGGAAAAAAATGTAGAGGGATTTTATGGAACTCGATAATAACAGTAATTAACTTTGGCAGGACAGGTCCTAATCCCAATGAAAAGACCTGATCCAGTAACGCCCTATCTAATAAACTTTACACCTTGTTCAGAGTTAAAAGATCACCCGTTCGATAGAAGGCGCTTTGGCTGCTGGCAGCTGTTAGGGCTCCACCTGTCTTGGGAAGTGGTTTCTTCTTGTTTTCTCCTTACAAAACTTTTTCCAGCTCGTGAGGCCAGGCCCTTCACGAACATCACTGGTCCAATGGTTTATCCTTGGGCACTTGCCCTATTTCAAGTGAAATTTACTTGCTGGTGGATCAGGAAAAGAATATGCATTAAAACCAACAGCAGAATTTGGGGAACATATTCCTGACTTCAGATGTGGTAGTGGAGACTGGGCATTTACTCCTGCGTGGTTATAAACTAACAGAGAAACTCCAGTCTACAAGTCCATTATTAAATGTACGGTACAAATACTGACCATCGGAGTCCACAGCCACAGCGGAGCTCTCCATCCTTGGGCCATGTGCACCTTGGGAAATAATCTGTACTTCATTAGGTCTCACACAGCTCTGCAGGTCCGGAGCTACTGTGTTTATTTTCAGATGAAGAAGTCCCCAGCGGTCACATAATTAAGTTCCTGGGCCAGAACTGAAGAGAGATTTGTCAGTCCTGTGCTCTTTTCACAACACTATCTAATTTAATTAGTCTTCGTCTCAGACTCATCTGCCCTCTCCTTTCATCCACCCAGCTTTATTTCGGTACAGTTATCCAAATGCCCCAAGAGAGAGGCTGGAAAATAACGAGAACACCACACTAAAAGTTTCTTAGATAAGAGACAATGGAACGTGTCTACTGATCTCACACAAGAGCTCTTATATTTTAGTCCATGACCACACAAAGTAAACTTTTGTGCACACATAGATAGGACACCTGTGACAATTATAGATCTATGCCTGATGCCCCTTCTTGTTTGTTGCAGAGTGGGTGATACAGATATGCTCAGCAGCCCTGGTGTTAGGGTAGTTTTAAAAATTCTGTCGAAAGGGCAAGAATCCAATTGTTGAGAATCCAAACGGAGAGCTCATGGATCCCATGGACAGGCCAATCACCCCCAGGACGTCTCTAGGATTGTTAGACTCCTGTGTTTACTGTTCTCTCTTTCCCTCGTTATCATTTATAAAAAGTCATCCCAGACATTCTGGACTGAGCCAGAGATGTGTGATAGAAAAGCACATTATCTGATAGAAGGGCCCATTAAGACTGTCCGTGTAGGATAAAAGATTTAAAAACCGAAAGAAAAAAAAAAGACAGCTGGAAATAACAACCATAATTTTTCAAGAACATTTATACATCTTTTTAATTAGATTAGCTTTACAAGCAACTTGAGAGCTCTTTCGTAACGGAACACTGCTTTTCAAATTACATGACTTTCCCGTCTATCTGTATATGAATCCTGAAATTCTTTGCCTGCTGTTGATAAAGGTCTGTGTTTTACAGCCGGTTAATGTATTCAATGAAAAACAGCATTAGAAGCTTTGTCTTTAACTAGGATTAAACATATATAGGCCACAAGTAGTTTTAAATTTTGTTTTAAACAGAGTCCTGTTTGGTGACAAGTTAACGGTCCCGCTAACATGAAACGAACAGGTTTTAAATGGATATTAAAGAAATGGCTCTCCTGGATTCCTTGATCCTTTCACAATGATCTCCAAGGAATTAGATAAAATTTTCCGAAAAGTACAAATGTTAAGACCTGCCTGGAAAGCACAACCCACATAGAGTAGAATCTGACACTTTGCACAACTGCAGAGACACACATGTGAATGACACAGGGGCTCCCACCCTGACAATCACACAACCCCCCCTCCCCCCATCAACAGAACAGTCTCCACTAGACCTAAACATGACAGCGTTTCTGAGTCAAGGCCAAGTGCAGTGTGCCGCACGCAGACCAGATGGCAAAGACAGCTTGCTCTCCCAGGTCCGGCTGGCAGAGGCACTTACTAGAGAGATGTTACATTGCATTATCTGGAACAGAGAGAGGAAGTGGAACAAAACTGAACACGGGCAAGGAAAAACAACCATAAGCTCTAATTTTCTCCTGCAAGTTCTAAGTGAGATCACGATACTGAATATTTAACCCCACCCTAAGTCCACACTGTTGGTCTCACTAGATTTTTTTTTCATGTTTTACATGAATAGCAATCTTTTAATAAAAATTACTGAGCTTTCCATAGAAAAGGTCTCTAATTGAATACAAACTATACAGATACTAAAACTGTCATAAGTTGAAATATACAGAAATATTTCTGTACACACATTTTGGCAAAGATTAAGGACAGAGATAGAAAACTGAAGTGGGCAAGGTCTAGACCCTAATTCACGTTAAATACGGATACCACCCTCTAGGCTCTGCTAAAGACTCGCCCAGGAAAATGAAGTCTTATGTATCCATCCCAGTTCATATATCAAAAAACAGAAGTCTGGGAGGCCTTGTGTGATAGTGTAATATTCCCTCTTCTTCTGAAAAGTAAAAGAAAAATCATAAAACAGAAAAAATCATCTGGTTTTCCACTTCTTTTGTTTTTCTAAGCTAAACACACACTTTCCAGTACTGACAAGGAGGCGAGTATCACGCCTAGGGAATACCTGCCTCAGCACTGGTCTGCGCTACCTCGGCTCAGCCCTGGCGCTCTGTCCGCCCGCCCCCGCCCCGACGCCATCCAACAGAAGCAAGGTTCTGATCTGCACATCACGTGGGTCGCAGGAGGAGGAAAACATAACAGCAAAATTGGAAGTACGACTGACTGGCTGGGAAGAAGAGCTCTTAGGAAGGGGACGTTACCTTCTACATCTACAGAATATACCTGAAAGCGTGAGAAAGCCCTTTATCTCGGGAACTTGATGCGGAGGGCAGATCAAGTTCATTTAGTGCCAGTCACTTTAGTCTTGTAAAAATTCTAACTTAAAAAATAAAGCCTTCTGGGTATTTTTTCTTATAAAATGTGAACTGAAAGTTATTTGTAGTAGTAAATGGTGATGGTTTGTACTGTTATGTTCCATTAACAATGTCAAAAAAACGACAGCAGCAATTTTTAAGAGTTCAAATTAGTGTACAAGACGGGACTACAAAACAATCTGATTTTTTAGTTGGTGAGTAAAGTGCTCCTTTTCTTACGTTAGGTAAAAAGAAAATGAAAGGAATCATCAGTCACTGGCAACAATCATTATGAGAGGTCTTTTAGGGCAAAATTTAATAGTACGAAGAAGTTTACAAAAATAGATCGATGCTATTTTGGGGAATAATACTGTAATTTTTTCTCAATTCAGTTTTGATATATTGTACCTGATCATACAAAAATTACTTCAAATTCAAACTTGACTATATAAAAAAGGGAGCGATGAAATGAACTCATCTAGATGACAGATCTGGCAAAATATTAAGAATGAAAAAATTCTACCGAGGGCACTTATTTCATGTCCAGATGTCAATACCATTGTCAGCTGGTAGCTTATACTCTTCCCGTTAGCAATCACAGGTTTGGAGTCGATCATGCAGTACAAAGTCACGCAGTCCAGATCTTCCTTCTGATGCAACACAAAGAAGTTGTTTCTGTTTCCTTATTAAAATGCCAACTGGTTGTCTATTTGTCTTTATCCCACTTATTTGTATTCACAAGTTAACAAATCGTGTCAACAATTACTGTAGGTGAAGGGGGGTATTGCTGGATCAAAGGCTCTATAAGACGTCTTTACTGATTGAATCAGAAGGCTTATTGAGTTCAACCCTCACACCTTTTTCGCCTGCAAGGCAAAAAAACAAAAAAAAAAAACACAACAATTATTACTCATTCATTAAGCACCAGATAGCTTCTGTTACTGCTTCCCACTGAGCTAACAGTGTGCACCATGCCTCAGCTTTGCAAACATACATCCCCTGAAAACGATCACACTCTCACTCTTAAAATCTACCGGCAGCACTGTTGTAACTGGTGCATTACTCCGAAGTAGTAAACCTTCAAAAGGAAAAGCCATTCTCTACAGCGATCATGATTTTATCTCCTTTTCACTTCAAAAGCAATGTGAATTGCTACAAAATAGCAGTGTGTTGTCACTGAAAGCTCACCACTAGGGTTCTGCCACAAATAAGAACTTAAAAGCACAAACATCCAATGATAGGGTTAAAAAAAATTTTTTTTAATGTTTTATTTACCTTTGAGAAAGAGACAGAGTGTGAGCAGGGGAGGGGCAGAGAGAGAGGAGGAGACACAGAATCTGAAGCAGATTCCCGGCTCTGAGGTGTCAGCACAGAGCCTGATACGGGGCTTGAACTCAGAAGTTATGAGATCACAAGCTGAGCCAAACTCAGACACTTAACCAACTGAGCCACCCAGGCGCCCCCAATTTTATAGTTTTATAAAAGGTTGATGTGGGATTATCGACGGCTCATGAAAATACAGCTAATCAGTAATGTGAGCACTGAGCAGCCTTTGGAGATATAGGGTAGGGTTAAAGAAGGAAGTGGTCCATCTGTTAGAAAAGTAAGACCCACTTCTCCTGGGAGAGAGTCCGTGGTAGGGACGGCGGGGGAGGCCAGCACACCGAAGGATCTTCAGATCTGGTGCAAGTGTGTTTGGTCCATGGACACCACTGGCAGGTACAGACTCAGCACGCCTCACTTAATGGTTTCAGCATTTCAATTCATCTCCTTTGTATTAATGTTCTTCACAAATTCACATTCAATGTGGAAAACCTGGATTCTTTACGTATTCATTAGAGCACGTACTTTTAAAAAGGAAAGGGTACTGGGGCGCCTGGATGGCTCAGTCGGTTAAGCATCCAGCTCTTGGTTTCAGCTCAGGTCATGATCTCATTGTGGGCTGGAGCCCCGTGTCGGGCTCTGCGCTAACAGTGCGGAGCCTACTTGGGATTCTCTCTCTCTCTCTCTCTCTCTCTCTCTCAAAATAAATAAATAAACTTTTAAAAAAAAAAGTAAAAAATAAAAAGGAAAGCATACTTATGAACTGCCTGCTAAAAGGAGCATGAGAGGAAGCCAAATGGCAGTTATCAAAAGTGTTTGGCAGCCTGCGATTGAAAGGGATATAATCACAGAAAAACTCAGCTTGTGTCTGAATACTTTTCTGAAGGTTTCTTGCCTCAAACTTTCCTAATCTTTGAATAATTTTGTCGGTTAATGATAACAATGAAGAGAGCTTCAGAGAAGTCCTCTTTTACCTAAGGGAATTAAGGAATCTGACAGAAACAAGGAGCAAGTCTTTGTGGTATTAATAAAGGCTGTGTCTGCGCTCACACTCACGGACAGCACCGCCTGACTGCGGGCGCTTTCCCTGCGGTAGACCCTGGCCCCAAATAATGTTTACCTGTTAGATATTTTACTTTAGCTCGCGCTCTCTCATCTGCATCAAAATACCAAACAGTTATTGCGTACCTACAAGAAAATTTAGAATAGGGTTAAGAATGATCACACCGGGGGGAAGAAAAAAAGTGGTAAGCTCTTCCAACAGCCTATTAAAACGTGTAATGCCAAAGTAATGCCTAAATTGAATGATCTCAGAGGATAACAACCCACCTCTCCAGGAAGCTCAATGCTCAAGAGTATAGCAGAGGGCAAGAGCACCTAACAGTGATGTTGCCAAGTTGATGAGTTTTTATGATGTTCTTACCACCTACTTAACCTGCTTGATTATCTGTTTTGCAAGCCCACAGTAGATCGGAAACAGACAATCAGAAGGTAAAAGAACTGGCTATTACAGAAAAAGCACACTATCAATAGCATTAAGTTCCGCAGAACAGAACCCCAGGCCTGGGGTCCTGTGGAGAGGAGGAGGGCTAACAGTTTGAACCGCTTCTGAGGACGTCGCTGAATTACCGCAAAGACTGAGGGACGTTTACAAGTTTATAACCTGGAGCCATCAAGAAAGACTTCAAATTATGCTAAGAGTTCTCAGGATTTTTACCAAAACAATTACACTCTGTTTTAACATTTCAAGTTTATTTAGCTAAACTCCATTCCTCTGAAAACTTCACTTAATTGGAAGAGCTCATTCCACAAATAAAGGAAGAATCTCTGGTTTATCAAATACTACAGAGCACAGTTACAGCTTCTGGTACCAATAATGGGCAAAGTGCACACGCACACACAGGAAGTAAAAACACCCTATAAATGGTAATTCCTTAGAACACAACAGTGAAACCATCATGCAGATTCTGGCCAGGGCTCCCTGGTGGGGGAGCAACACGGATCGAATGAAGAGCCTGTGAATGTGAACTGAATGAGAACTGAATCGTGTAGGCGTCTCAAGGAAGGAGTCAAAGGCAGAGGAGAGTCAGAGTCTGGGAGTCTGGACAACTGGGCAAAGTGAGGTTCACAGATCACTCAGCTGCTGAGTGACAACAAGGAGGTCAAAATGAGGCCTCCTGACTTCCAGATTCTGCTCCTTCCAGAGCTCCAGCACCCTTCTAACCATGTAGCCTCTTCTATTTTTCCCAGTGGCCTTGGCAATGGGAAAGGTGCACAGATATTGCCCCAAATTTTCAGTTACTTAGTAATCGGAGTCCTCCCATCTGGATCAACCCCTTCTCTAGCCAGTAGTCCTCACCAGAACACAGCTGGAAACTCACACGCCATTCTATTCTTCTGCCCTGATCTCCCATCAACCTACTCAAGAGTCCTCCTCACATTAACTCTGCGCTTCTGGTCATTCTGGACCCAGCTGAGCTCCTCTCTTCACTGTGACACCTGGCTCATCTAGTCCATCTTTTCCAATTAATGCCACTCTCTCCCTCTTCCAACGTCCTGTAGCATCTACTCTCCACAGCTGTTTGGCATTTACTACCTAAAAATGTCCACTCTCTCTTTATCTAGAAATGATACAAGCAGACCATACTCAAGATTCCATAAAAAGGAAGGTCTATGAAGCCGTTTCTAGGTCAAAGGGGTTTTAAAGAAGCAGCAGGAGCAGAGACGGGCACCGGGTGCCAGCAGGAGAGATGGGAGAGGCAGGACGGGCACATCATCTGATGGGACAGGATCCCCCCTGGTTTCCATCTGTGGCTTCTTAGGATCTCTTACCACAAACTACTAGGTTTGCTACCAGCTGTGTGAATCAGGGTTAAAGGCAACACAGCTCAGAAGGAAGAAAAGAGGGGCACCTGGCTGGCTTAGTCAGTAGAAAATGCAACTGTTGACCTCGGAGGTCGCTGGGTATAGGGATTACTTCAAACAAAAAAAAAGCAAAGAAGGAAAAAGAGAGATGAGAACAAAGTCTTTGGAATTGGAGCCACACCGGGGCTGGCCCACGCCTAGCATCACCGGGTAAAGCCCGCTCTTCTGTTTTATCTGAGGCTAGGCCTCCTCTGCCCCCACCTACCCACTGAATGCCGGTAATTCACTACCATGATGCTCAAGGTCCCTTCCGTAATGAAAAGTGGGTATCTGAAAAACAGTGCTATTTTTCTATAAATATTTATAATGAGGTCCGCAACATCTTCCATTTTAATACTCTTAACATTTCAATGTAGGAAAATGGCAGAAAGAATATATAATAAGGCTCACAGATGCTTACTATTAAAGCTGAAGAGTTACTTGGCTAACGTGAACTCCCACACATGGCAACTTTCTCCTCCTCACACTTCTACTCTGAGTGCTTCTGATTTTTCTGTTTTGTAAAATTTTTCTACATTATCCCTCTTTTTCCTCCCTCACTCTCTTTTAAAAAACTGCCCTTTTCCTTCTCTGTAGAATCCTTCTATCCCCCAAATGACTATCACAGAATTGCAGAATGGATAGTAGTTAGAGATACATAAGACAAGGAGACAGGGCTGGAGACAGATGGCCTGTATTTCCATTTCTTAGCCTAAACATAAGTGGCTGTGCAAAGAAAGTCACAAACGCTTGGCACTGAACTGGGAATAAATCATATAAAATTATCCAAATTAAAAGTTATGACTGAAGCATTATGATAAAGATTACTCGAGAACAGGAAGATAGCAGAAAACTTTCAAGTATATCCTATCTATCCCCTCCTCTTCTACCACAGTCTTTTCCAAATTTTTCTTAAAAGGAATACTACCTTGTAGCATATGCTGGTTGTACTTCATGAGGGTTGCGACGGTCAGACCAGAAAAACAGCAGTCTATCAAATTTGGGTTCAATGTCAGCAAACTGGGCTTTGCCTTCTGGAAAAATTCGAAGTATACCTCCACTTACCTAAGGAAAAGAGCCAAATATTTGAGTATGAGAGTAAGAATACTATAAAATTAAATTGATGGGGGGCAAGGGGAGATCATTTCAGAATCAAAATTCTTAACTGGATTATTCACAAATACATTCCAATTAACAAGGTATGAAAAGGAGCTGAGATTCCAAGTACATGCAATGATATGAGGAAAAATTCATTTTTTTTAGGGACTTTTTTGTAAATATTTGGTGAAACAGATGAATATTCTGAATTCAAAAGGCTTAAACATGACACTTGGAAGTTTTAAGAACTAGTCATTACACCTTTCTGATTTAGGTATGCTAATGATATGCTTAATTAGCCTATTCTTTAAAAATGTGTCCGTTTCAATTACTATAAATGGTTAAGTATGTCAAATAAAGGGCTTACTGTGTTTTAACGTTCAACAGTAATTAACAGGACAGTCACAAATTTAATGGCTCTTACTTAAGGAATTCAACCTATCAGTAGAAAGTGTCCTCATTTATGATCATCACTGCGGTCATTTTATTAGAAATGGGGGCTCTCCCTTGCAAGACTGGGCCTCACACATTGATGGCTAGCAGCTTACAGCACTGGATTCCATCCAGAAAGGATAATTACTATTCACCCAAATACACATCCTTCTCTATCTGGGATCAGATGGACTCACCTATTTATTCCCATACCAACCGAGTGTCTACTGTTCTGGGACCTGTGCCGGGCCCTCAGGACAGAGGAGGGAACAGTGCACACAGATGCTGTCCTTGTGGTACTTACAATCTGGGGGGAATTAAAGTGAGGCAAAACCCACCCAACTGAGTAGCTCTTTACCCTTGAAGAACTGAACTCCTAAGCAGGTAGATTCTAAAACTGAAAGGAACTCATACTTAATCAAGACATCAAGGAGGTTGAGCCTATGCCCAGAATCTGTAGACAAGCTGTTTATCAGGCTCATCCTTAAGTTAAATTTGAGCTACTGTGTACCCTGGCCTGCCTTCCTCAGGCTCTCTTCAGATGGATTCCCGTGGCACTCATGCAAACATCTAAAGAATCTCTAGACTGTGACCAAGAACATATCCTTTCTTCCCCTTGCCCTTTGACTGGAGTCACTGGGAATATCACAGGTGATCTGCTGAAAATATTTGAAAACAGGTAATTAAAGCTTCCAATCCCCCTGTGGGAAACCTTCCCTGAACCCTGAATTAGGTGGCCCCCTACGTGGTCCCACAGCAATCTATCCTGCACTGGGCATAAGCAATTGTTAATGTACTCATCTGTTCCCTCCACTAGATTCCAAGCTCCATGAGGGTTATTTCTATTTCTGGTCTATTTCCAGCATCCAGAATGATGTCTGGCATGCTGTACATACTCAGTGTAATCTTGCAATGGAAGCTTTTAGATCTATATACAAAAATCCTAATGACTTTTTTCTTCTTATGTACTAATTTAGAAACTACGTATTAATGACCTTGGCTAGGTCATATCAAAATTAAAAGGAGATCAGCCTAGAAAGAACCTAACAAAATACAGAAGTTAGGAGTTGTTCAAACATATTTCTAGCTGTCAAGATATTCACAGAATTGGGGAGAAATATTTTTTAAGTTTTAACCGAAGTTATATCAATCTGTTTTGTATGTTGGGCTCAAGGTGAATGACCAAATTTCTTTCTTTTAAACTTTGAAAGCTGTAATAGAAAAACCATGCACGTTGTAATGCCTCAACATCTACTTAGTAGTAAAACTTACCTTCATTTTGAACTTGGGCAAAACCAGAGGAAAATCTTTAAATCAGTGTAACACAGATTACTAGAACAACACTGTGAGCATGCCTTAGGTTTTAGGGTATGATTTAGGATAGGACTAGGTTTTTACATAATTAAGACTTGGTGCTTTCCATTTCTGTGTATATGTTTGTTTGTGGGAGGGAAGTGTTTAAAGGTTATTTGATTTTTAAAAATTACTGGGGCACTTGGGTGGCTCAGTCAGTTAAGCATCCGACTTCAACTCAGGTCATGATCTCATGGGTCATGAGTTCGAGGCCCATGTCAGACTCAGTGCTGACAGCTCAGAGCCTGGAGCTTGCTTCAGATTCTGTCTCCCTCTCTCTCTGCCCTTCCCCAGCTCATGCACACACGCGCGCGCGCACACACACACACACACACACTCACTCACTCTCTCTCTCTCAAAAATGAAGAAACATTAAAAAAAAATTACCCTGGCTATACAGGTGTGTTCCCTCTGAAAATCCACAGGGCTATTATATACAATGTGTTCATTTTTCTATTTGAATATTTTGCTTCAATAAAAGTAAATACAGATTTTAAAAAAATCAACCCAAAATTAGTTTAAACAACCTACAAAGCAGTAACAAAGCATGACATACTTCTGAGGTTTCAATCATTTAAACTCAAGTGAAACTCAGGCTAATATAAGGAAATAAATATTTAAAAGAGAAAATGTACTGTAAACTCTAGTAGGTTTTACAGGATTTGTCAGCACTGATAAACTTCTAGTTTTTCCATAATCAGGAGAGAAGGAATCCTGCCTCCAATATTCAATTCAATAACCCAATGCCAGACAGTATCTCTGCAACAAGAAGTAGGAAATAACCCATAATAATTATTTATATATAATCTCCCTCAAAAGCCGTTATAAAACAAGTGTTCTCAGAAGTGTTTTTTATAAAAGCCACTAAAACGTATATATTTTAATTAAATACATTTTGGTATCGGTTAAATTTGGGGGGGCACCTGGCTGGCTCCATCAGTAGAGCATGCGACTCTTGATCCCGGGGTCGTGAGTTCGAGCCCCCCGTTGGGAGTAGAGCTTACTTAAAAGAGAAAAAACAACAACAACAACAAAATGTTACATTTGGATGAATGCTCTAATATCTGAAAACAAGGGAATCCACTTTTTGAGACATATTATTAGATTTCACTTACAAAGATCCACTCCTAATACCCAAGACTAGAACAAATCTAAGAAATTTTAAACTATTCCATGTGTGAAAGACAGTCTCACCTAAGAGGAATCTGAGTCTTAATACCTATGAGAAAAAAAAAAAAAAAAAGAAAAAAAAAAAAAAAAAGAACGGTCAAGCAAGCTGCATACCTTGGCATCCCAGTCTTTATTAAGATAATATATACACGTCACACATCTTCCATCTCCATTTGGATTATCAACGTGACGTACATAACCCGTTCCGTTGCCTGGATAACAAGCAACCATAGCCTGTAATAATAACGATGATGGTTTTAAAAGTCTATACATACATGAATAAAAAAGAAAACATTTTATAAAAGAAATCTCTGATTTAGGACTACTTTTACACTTACATTCTCCTAAACAAAAACCGTATTTTGTAGGTAAGAAAAGGCGAAGATATTCTACGTTGACACAAAGATTACAAAGGTAGGTTGGTGAGTAATCCAAAGCCTGGGGAAATCTGCTTCACGGTGAAGGGAAGAACTGACATCGAAGAATCAGAGAGTATCACCTGGCTGTTACAAGCCATGTGCCCTTGCTTAAAACCCCAAAGGTCAGAAGGATTCAGGAACTACTTTCACGTTCATTCGTACTGATAATCAAGATCAAATGAGTCTTTATTCTGCTCCAGGGGAGACTTCTATCATCCATCCCAGAGCTCAACCAAAGAACACTTACATTATTACTGTCTGACGGCCAAACACCCAACCTGACACTGTCTCTGAATTTAGTTCAACTCCAAACATTAACTCATTTGTCAGTGACTTAAAAAAAAAAAAAAAAAAAAAAAGGCTAAGTGTAAAATTAGCACGTGACTCACTCCTCCTCAAACCAGAAAGAAAGTCGTTTTTTCACTCAGATTATAACAAGATGTAGTTCAGAAGACCGTTGGGTTAATAAACACGAAGGTGAAGAGAGGTCTAAAATAGGAAGCACTAAAAGAACTCATAGGTTCTACGACGACCGTAGTACATAGTAACCAACTGAAATTAGAAAGAGTGATTAAAAACAAAAAACCTCAGGAATTATGCAAAAAACAAAAATAAAGATGGTCACACTTATTCCTGAAATCTTTCACTTCTCCAATCTCTTTATGGATTGAAGTCAATAGGGTCAGTATTTTTTTTTTAATAGGGTCAGTATTAATGTCAATGAATTAGTATAAAGTTATTACACACTAATTAAGTTACATTATTTAAAGGATAAATGGCAAATGCTAATTTTTATTTATTTTTTATTATTATTATTATTATTTTTTTCAACGTTTATTTATTTTTGGGACAGAGAGAGACAGAGCATGAACGGGGGAGGGGCAGAGAGAGAGGGAGACACAGAATCGGAAACAGGCTCCAGGCTCTGAGCCATCAGCCCAGAGCCTGACGCGGGGCTCGAACTCCCGGACCACGAGATCGTGACCTGGCTGAAGTCGGACGCTTAACCGACTGCGCCACCCAGGCGCCCCATGCTAATTTTTAAAATTCATATTCAACTGATTAGTGAATAAGTAACTCAGTGTTCCATCTCTGAGAGACTAGGAAGCATTTTAAACCTGAAGGCTTAAAAAAAAAAAAAAAATCACATTTTCATAAACAGCCTGGACCTACAGCTCTTTCAGAAGCAGAATTTTTGGTAAACATTCCATACGTCTCTATTTTTTCTGATTCCAGATAGACTTACATGCTTTCTCTTGGGACTTGAGGTTGGTAGTAAAAGGCAGAACAGCATGAGCTCAGTGGATTGAATAAACCCAAATAATTTCCTTGTCACTAGCAGCTAGGAAAGGCATGTGTAGCAGACCTTGAACAGTAGTATAAGAAGGTACCAATTCAGGGTACCTGCGGGACTCGGTCAGTTAAGCGTCCGACTCTTGGTTTCGGTTCAGGTCACGATCTCATGGTTTGTGAGATCAAGCCCCATGTCAGGCAGGCTCCATGATGATAGCGGGAAGACTGCTTGTGATTCTCTCTCTCTGCCCCCCCCTGCGAGTGCGTACACACACTCTCTCTCACAAAATAAACTTAAAACAAAACCAAAACACCCAACCTGAAGCCTTCTCTAAAGTGATCTCATCTTAAAAAAAGTTCACTGAGGCCTCTCCAGCTATCTGGTAACCTGACCATATCTTGAGCAAAGAACAAAGGGGAAAATCTTTCTTTGTTCATCCACCCACCACCCCACCCCATCCATCCCATAGCAAACACCCCCTGAGCATCAACTATGTACCTGAAAGGCCTTGGTAGGGAGGAGCTACAATGATGAACAAAACAGAGTCCCTTGTTTTCATTTATTATGGAACTTAGTGTAGTGAATAAATAACCAATAAACAAACAGATATAATGTTAGGTAGTTATCTTTTCATAAAGTTGAAGGACACAGAAAACAGGATGATTTCTAGAACAGAAATCAAGGAAGACCTCTCTGAGGAGCTCACATCTGAGCAGAGACTAAAATGAAGGGAGTGGCAGGTTGTGCAAATATCTGTGGGTGAGCACTGTGGCTGAGGGAAAATGAGAGCAAAGGCCGAAATGGCTGGGCCAAGTGGAAAACCATCGCAGGCCAGCTGGACTAGAGTGAGCAAGGGAAATTAGGAAGGGTTCAGCAAGCCATGGTAAGGACTTCGGATACTGCTCTAAAAGGGACACAAAGCCAATGGAAACATATCTGATCAATGTTTCAAGAAGGTCGGTTTCAGTTCGGGATGCATAAAACATGGCAACTGCAATAACCTCAGTATCACCTACTAGCTGACGTTTGCCAGATGCTGACCATCTGCCCACACTGTTCTAAGAGATTTGCGTGTAAGAACTCCTCTGATACAACCACACGAGGTAAAAAGTATCATTATCCTGGTCTTCATTTAACTGTGAGGGAAACGGAGTCCCAGAAAGGCTAATTAACACACTCAGGGTCATGTGACACTCAGGGCCAGGTATACTGCAGGCATACCGAACCGCTACATGAGGCTGCGGGGAAGAAAGAGTGAGAAAACAAAGGCGGCCACCTGGCCGCTGTAGTTTCTAGCAGAGAAACAGAATAGGAGGCTGCCCAGGCAGGCAGAGTGGGGCATACTCTGAAGGCAGAAAAGCAAGGTGATTTGCTAACAAAGCGGAAGTGGAAATCGGGAAGAGCCAAGGATGACTTCAAGGTTCTCTACCTATATCATCGGATGAATGGAGTTAAGTCTTCCCCAAAATAGAAATACTAGATGAAAGAGCGGTTTTTATTAAAAAGGGGAAAGAAGTTTCTCAGCAATGGCCAGGATGAGCCAGACACCACAGAGCAGAACAAAACTGCACAGCGGGATTATGGCTCAACGTGGGATCTGTTTGTACTGGTCACTTCTAAACTGCTTTCCTTGGAATCCTGGGGTTATGTAGAGGTAAGGGAAGGGGGGGTGGAGGAGGGGAAGTGAGTGGGGGAGGATGGGGGGAGGCATTGAAATGAGAAGAGACCTGGGCACCTGGGTGGCTCGGTCGGTTAAGCGTCCGACTTCGGCTCAGGTCATGATCTCACGGTCCGTGGGTTCGAGCCCCGCGTCGGGCTCTGTGCTGACTGCTCAGAGCCTGGAGCCCGTTTCAGATTCTGTGTCTCCCTCTCTCTGTGACCCTCCCCCGTTCATGCTCTGTCTGTGTCTGTCTCAAAAATAAATAAACGTTAAAAAAAAAAAAAATTAAAAAAAAAGAAATGAGAAGAGACCCAAGTAGGCGGTTCTGCCCCAACCTTCAACTAGGGGCAGCATTTCCCCGCATGCTGGTTTGCAACTGAGGAAGCAAGGCCAGGAGTGAGTCCCCAGAGCACATCCCTGCAGGCAGACACTAGGAAGGTGTCTAAGCATACCCAGAAAAACCAGATTGTCACAGGAAACCTGTGAGCCAGGCGGGGGGGGCACTCCTAGAGGTTCTGGGGAAAGAGAAATCCTGTAGGAAACCTGCAAAGGTCTGGATGAATTCATTCAAATACTGATATGGGGACAGTGCATTTAGTAACTGACGCACGTACCAAGACTCCTCTCATGTGGACTGTAGAAAACACAAAAAGGTATTTCTCTAGGGCTCGGGATTAAGAAGGGCACTTGTCTTGATGAGCACCGGGAGACCTGTAGAACTGGTGAATTGTTACATTGTACACATGAAACTAACATAACCCCGTATTTTAACTGGAATCAAAATAAAAACTTAAAAACGGTAAAAAAAAAAGGTATTTCTCTAATCTCATGAAATCTGGCAGCTACAACTGTCTTCAGCCAGTATTCATATTTAAACACAGTTATCCTAAAAGATCTGAATTATCAAAATTTAAAGTTCCTTAAATATGGAGCACCTGGGTAGCTCGGTCAGTTGAACGTCTGACTCTTGATTTCGGCAAAGGCATGATCCCAGGGTTGTGGCATCAAGTCCCAAAGGTGGGCTCTGCACTGGAACCTGCTTGGGATTCTCTCTCTCTTCCTCTCTCTGCCCCTTCCCTGCTCACTCTCTCTCAATAAATAAATGAATGAATAAAGTTCCTCAAAAGTAACATAGCTTTTCCAGTTCTTCCAGTTTTGAAATAATATTCATGCTCTATTTCTTAATTGGTACTTTTGTTTTCCTAGTGCATTTTATATATATTTGTGTAAAAAAGACTCTGATGTTGCTGTTCTTGTTTTGTTTGCTTTCAATATGCACCTAACATGCTCTTATTCATAATACTTTTAGTAAACTCACTTTTTTTTTCTATGAATCAGTTGGTAAAGCAACTAATAGCCACTCATTCTAATCTACATGTCATCAGCAGCCTTAAAAAATATTTATGGCACTGATTGGAATTTAAACAAAAACTTTAAAAAAGGAATTTAAAAAAATGTTATTTATGGCACACCTACCATATTGCAACTACAAAAAGGGCTGCTATGGTAGCTGTCTCAAAGGACTTAACTGCAAAGAAAAAAAAAATAGGCACACAAAACAAATAAACTGATTCGTATAAATAATAAACAGAAAAAGAATCCTGAAAAAAGGAAGTATTTGTGTAGGATAAAGTAAAATGAGGGGATGAGGCTTTGAGCTACACATAAGACTGAAGCTTATCTTTGAAGGACAGATGTGATATGAAAAGGTGACAGGAAGAAAAGCAGAGTGTAAGAGCATAACAAATACAGCAGTTAAGTGACTGTGGGGTATTTTATTGATCTGCTCCACTACTTAACTACTTAAATGGTGAAGTTCATTTGGTGGAAACAGGATGAAATCTTGAAAGTTACGCAGAGGAAGTAGGACATGAAAGGGAAGCAGCGGTGGGCCACTGTGGTCCTTGGGTGGGTATGACCACTGTGAAAGCTTTTAAGAAGGCAGCTTCTTTATTCTAGGATTTATATGAAAGATTATTCTCAGATAAAGCACACTGCTTTGGTCTGAATGTCTGTGTTCACCCCAGATTCATGTTGAAATCCTCACCCCCAAAGATGATGGTAACAGGAGGGGCCTTTGGGAGGTGCTTAGAGGTAATGAGGGCGGAGCCCTCAGGAATAGGATTAGTGCCTTGTAACAGTGACTCTGGGGGGATCCCTGCCCCTTCTGACCAATGTGAAGACACAGTGCAAAGCAGCTGGCCATGAACCAGGAAGAAGGCCCTCACTAGGCCCTGCTGGTCACCTGGATCTGGGACTTTTCAGCCTCCAGGACCGTGAAATACATTTCTGTGGTTTAAAAACTACCCAATCTGGTTTTGCTGTTGTTGTTGCTGTTGTTACGGCAGTCTGAATGGACCAAGTCACATCTGTAAAAGATAAAACTGTTCCAACAGATTTATGTCAGATGTACTAGTTCTAAGGATAAGGAAATGCATTAAAGTCTATCAAGAAAACTCAAAATGAGGCTTATCAGGGATTGAAGTGGCACTCCCTGGTTGTCCTCTGTCCTTTCCCAGGAGAAGCAGGACTAGACTTGACCCTGCACTCGTCTAAGGTTTGGGGTTGAGGATAGCAGAAGAATCTACGCATTTGCCCAGAAAAAAAAAAAAAAAAAAAACAATGCAAATGCTCATTTACAATTCTGAGGTATGATCCTAATCTGCCATGTCTTTGAGATGCCAGCTTTAAATATTTCAATTTCCCACTGGGAAAAGCCTATTTAAACATAAGCAAAACAATTAAATACTATTTTTTCCTTTTTGATATGAAAATATACATGATTGAGGATGTTCTTAAGATAAGAAACACCATAAATTTGTTTTTCACTCTGAGAATAAAAGGAAGGAAGAGGTTTGTGATACCTCTTTGGAATCTGAAGACATTTATTTCTGGCATTGGAAGACGTGTATTCAATATGAAGTTGAACCAGGAAACTTTAAAAAAATTTTTCCTTTTTGAACAGAATTATTTTAAAACATGGATTCAAAGCTAAGAGAACTAGGGGCGCCTGACTGGCTCAGTCGGTAGAGCACGCAACTCTTGATATCGGGGTTGTAAGTTCGAGTCCTGAGTTGGGCGTAGAGAGCACTTAAAAACAAAATCTTCAAAAAACAAAAGAAAAAAAACGAAGCTAAGAGAACTAAAATTTTACGGGCTATCAAAGTACTATTTTCCCTGGATGAAGGGAAACTGTTCATGCTCTGAAAATCTATCCTATTACAATGTACCGCCTAAGGGTACACAGCCCTCTGCCCTTTGTCCATGCTGACAGCTAACACTAGCGGTCCCTGCCTGCAAGCCAGGTGTGGACGATCTCCTTTAGACTTCACAGCAAATTTATGAGGAAGGTACAATTAATCTCTCCATTTTAGAGGTTAGAAAATTGAACTACAAGGAGAATAAAAATCTTGCCAAAGGCTCTCAGCGGTGGAGGTGGGACATAAATTGAGGCAATCTGGAGGGAAAAATCACTCCGCCTATTGTGTTCTTCAATTCTTGGCCCCAGTGAGGCTTGTGTTCAGTCTGAGGGGTTCAGACGGGATCGGTAACACAGGCTCCTACGTGATTCCCCGGCCTGCTATATGCCACAGACTCTCGCATAATGCTCAACTCTCAGACGTACAGATGTTTTCCAGCTCTATAGGACACCTCACCTTTTAAGTCTCTTCCCCATCCATTCTGAAAGCACACCCCCGGCCCCATCATCGCTACCTCTGCGGTTATATACATCTAATTCAAATATGGGGAAAAATAATTGGTCATCAAAAGAACTGAAGTAAGAGCACGTACTGTAAGAATAACCTAATTTTAAAACTGCAGACTTCAATTACACCGGTTTAGGTAAATCTCATTTCCAAAAAAATACCACTAAAAACTTTATAGATAAAGTCATGAATTTTGTTCACTGCTTTAACTACTACAGAGGGAGGGGGTAATGAAAGAGGGCACTCTACATGCATTAACATTTTTAATCTCTTATTTGCTAACCTTAATGTTATAAATAAATATCTCACCATAAGTAAACCCAGACTTTACGTTTTGGGAGGCAAATTTTGCAAATCCATGTCATGGCAAAAACGAAACTAGCACTGAAAAACAGGGTTGGGCAGTAAGAACAAGGCCAGTTTTTCTCTTGGTACAAAAGCCTCCAGTCCACATGGGGCAATAAAGACCTTTTAGAAGATCAACATTCGCTGAAACTCAACTAATTCTAAAGAGGAAGAGAGGAATGGTAAAGGAGGTCCTGGGAAAGTGTTATGGCAGATCATGGCAGAGTTTATGGGAGAAGTCGTATATGAACTAAGCTTAAAAAGGAAATCTGTAAGGTGGAAAGTGGGTACTTCCAACAGAATGAATTTCACAAGGGCAGTTTTAATCACGGGAAAATAACAGAACACGTTTGGTGACAGGGAACGTTCAGATTTGCTAGCGCACCGAGTTCTTGAGAAGGGGGAAGAACCCCGAAGAGGTAAGAGGGGCCAGACTGAAGACAAACTTGAGCACCTTTTTACTCCACAGGTAGAGGAGAGCCAGCATCCTGGGCAAGGGAGCAACATAATCAGAACACGGCAAGTTGAATGTAAGATGGATTCATTCAAGGGAGCAGGAATAAACAGAACACTGAGAAGCCTGGTCAGAACACACTGAAACACGCAGAACTGCAACTCATCAAGAAAGGAAAAACAGTGTGATGTGGAGGAGGGTCTCTGGGGAGGGTGGAAAAGAGGGAGCCAGGGCTGGGCGCAATGGGGAGGAATCCTGGCCAGGAAAAAGGGAAAGGACTTGGTAAGGTTTTCACAGACGGTGGGCGGGGGAGACACGGCTGAACCAAAGCTGGCTTACGAGGGTCTGTGTCTGGTTGAGATTAACAGACCATGAACAGAAGCAGGGAGCATGGGCTTGGGAGAGGCCGGTTCCTTTTTTGGACATACTGAGTTTGCCATGCTGATGGGCCATCCAGGCGGAGATGTTCAAAAGGCAGTTGGAAATGCAAGTCTGGAACTCCAAAAAGAGTCAGGGCTGGAGATGCAGACTTAGGCGGCCTCTTCACAGGGGCTGAAGCCATGTGGCTACAGACACTGCCAAGGAAGAGAGTGTAGGGAGAGAAGAAAACAAAGCACAGATTCGTATGGCATAAACTCATCTGGAATAAAAGCTCATTAAATTGCTTTCCTGATCACAGCAAAAACAGTTAAATAACCAGGCAAAGGTTGATAACTGTAAATAATTTATGACTGATTTTTCTTGAGTAATTATTCATTGACTAATTGTACATGATAAACACATACTACAAAATGGGATTAATAGGGGCATTTAGGTTGTTTCTTTAAAATGTTTTAAGAGGTTTTTACTATTATTGGGTTGCCCGGGTGGCTCAATCGGTGAAGCATCCGACTTCGGCTCGGGTCATGATCTGGTGATTCACGAGTTCAAGCCCCACATCAGGCTCTGTGCTGACAGCTCAGAGCCTGGAGCCTGCTTCGGATCCTGTGTTTCCCCTCTCTCTCTGCCCCTCCTCCGCTGATGCTCCATGTCTCTCTCTCTCTCAAAAATAAACATTAAAAAAAATTTTTAAAAAGTTTCTTGCTGTTATAAACAATATTGGGATCAACAACAGTTCTCGGAGCTTGTCACTGTAAACATCCTCAATACTTTCCTAAAATTAAACTCCTAAGAGTGAAATTATAAGCCTTTAAAAATTTGTTATTGCCAGAATGTTCTCCAGGATGGTTATATTAGCTTCCACCCCCACCCGCTCTGCTGGGAGTATACACATCCTCCTACTCATTTGCCAATCCTGGCTATTGAATTTTATTCTTTTAAAAACTGCTCAATTTGATAGGTAAACATGTATATTAATATTTTAATTACATCTCAATTTATGAAAGCAAACATTTTCCATATTTTTATTGGCCATTAAATTCTTCTTTTGTTCACTGCTCACTCACATCGTTTACACGCTTTCCTATCAGGCGGTTATCCTTTCTCTACTGAACTTTAGGAGTTCATTAGCTACTACTAGCCTTCTGCCACATGACAGGACAATTTCAACATTTTTACTGTGCTCCTACAGAATATTTTAATACAAAGTAGTTATTATTTGTGCACGAAGGCAGAGTATGGCCGTATTATTAACATAAACTGAAGTTTTAAAAAGTCCAAGAGACTTTCTGACTATATTCATAGGAATGTGAAAAATGCAGGGAACAAAAGCAAAGATAATAAATAGCATTGTTCCAAATTACTCCCCACGTGGCTCAGGAATGACGGACTGTTTAACACCACACACACTACTTTCCTTCCTGGGCCCTAATTCTATCCTAAGAGAAAAAAACTTCAATAACTTTTAAAAATCGGCTTGCTGAAGGGCAATGCTCCCAGTAGGCAGCATTACTGGATTACTCCAGCAATCTGGAGCTGTACAATGATGCTGCCTTACTAACTCTCCATTTCCCTTTTAGGAATTGTGAAGTTATACTTTATAAATTAGGAATCTATCTGGTGAAGCAGTTTCTATTTGAGCTGCCTAACCCTGCCATCAGAACAGAGACCTATAATTTGCTAACCTTGGCTACAATCTCACCAACTCTGCACAACTCTTCCCCCAGGCTCCTAAGCAGGGCTCTGTATTTATGCCACTCAACCACAACGCCCCTGTCCCCAACCAACCGCAAACTTGAGGAGGAGGATAGAGCAACCTCTTACCGCAAGAAGGCTGGGGATCCCAGGCAAGCCTCAGCTTGATCCCCACCCAGGGAGGGAGTTATGTGATTTCATTCGAGCCCATGCAAGGAGGGGTCAGTGGTAACATACATACTCAGACAGCTATGGTAAACTTGTTATGTTATTAATAGAACTCCCTGGCAGAGTATGCAATTTAGCATTAAAAGAAAAATAAAAACAGAACAAAACACTCAGCTGTTTAACATTACAAACACCTGCCTCAGCACTTCCCTAGGCCTCCTGAGCAGGCACTGCAGTCCGCATGGGGACACCAATGAAAAACTTCAATTCCAGAGTCTACAAGAGAGTTGTGATTTTAAAACATTATTTAAATGATTTCAGCACAGAGTGTAATGCGTGTTTATTTTAGTGGACTGGAGGGCATGGACTGAAGGTTCCTGATATTTGTCCTGGAGCAAGGGGTTAACCACTACTGGATATACACAATCATTGGTTAATGCTGAAAGCTTCTAATAAAAAACCTCTAGGGGCGCCTGGGTGACTGGGTTGGTTAATCATCTGACTCTTGATTTTGGCTCAGGTTGTGATCTTGCATTTCCTGAGATGGAGCCCCCTATGGGGCTCTGCACTGACTAGCTTGGAGTCTGCTTTGGATTTTTCTCTCTGCCCTTCCCCTGCTGATGCATGGGCTCCCTCTCTCTCAAAATAAATAAACTTAAAAAAAAAAAAAATCTTACTCCAGTGAGATTAAGTCCAGTTTCCTCACCTCAAATCCAGAAGGTAGGCAATTATTAGCGCAGATATCAGAAATGACTACAGTACTAGAAAAGAGAGGTATAAATATACTTATATATTTATATATATTTACACTAAACAAAATTTAACAAAAAAAGAACCGAATACCCAAATAACTGAATCAATTCAAGATGAATCACAACAGGGAAACATCATGCAAAAGCATCCAGGCCAGTGTGATAAACACAACAGTCTTATACAAGGTACCCACGCAGCAAAGATCATGAATGCTCTCGTGGGAATGGGGACTCAGAAAAGACTTTGTGGAGAAAGTGACAAATGAGCAGAATTTGAAGGATAAAAGTACACGGTTTCTAGAGTCAGGGGAAATTCCCAGCAGAGGAGAGGAAACAGTATCTACAAAAAGAACTACCAGGGCATCCCAAGAGAAATGCACCTGGGTAAACACTTTGGGAGATGAACTGTGTGGTGCAGAGCAGATGATGGGGCAGAAAAGATGAGCAGGGGTCAGGAAAGTTCTTCCTGACTTGCTCAGGAGCTTTGTTTTGTAAGCCAGTGTGGCCAAATATGTTCAGTAAGAATCACTGGATGTACTTCTTAACATACGCTGCCCAACCCTCCACTTGAAATCATGAGTTAGCAGGCACAGAATGAGACCTGGGAACCTAGAATTTTAAACACGCACTCCACAGGATTCTGATTAGCAAGTGGCCAAGTTTTGAATAACAACAGCACAACAACCAAATCAAGGTCTTGACCTCAGGGTTGTGAGTTCAGGCCCCGTGTTAGGCCCTGCACTAGGCGTGAAGCCTGCTTAAAAAAAAATAAAATAGAGGCGCTTAGGCGCTTCAGTCAGTTAAGCGTCTAAACTCTTGATTTTGGTTCAGGTCATGATCTTGCAGTTTGTGGGTTTGAGCCTCGTGCTGGGCTCTGTGCTGACAGCACAGAGTCTGCTTGGGATTCTCTCTCTGCTCTTCCCCCGCTCGTGTGCACTCTCTAAATAAATAAATAAACAAATAAATAATAAAACTAAAGATCAAATAAAAAATGTGAAACAGGATTTGGTGGTGGTGAGAGAGAAACAAGAACTCATTAAAAAAAACCAAACAACAACCAAGGCATGTGGCTGGCTCAGTCAGAGGGGCATGTGACTCTTGATCTCAGGGTTGTATGTTTGAGCCCCATGTTGGGAGAAGAATTTACTTAAAAAAAAACAAAAAACAAAACAAAAAACAAAAAACCCACAACTTAAAATATATCCACTATTTGTTCATTCAGCAAATATTTTCGAAGCACCTATTCCATGCCAGGCATTGCTCTAGATCCTGGGGATACAATAATGAACAGAACAAAGAAATGACCACCTTTGGGTAATACATGTCAGAAGATCAACACTGGGGAAGCACTGTAGGGACTGGGGAACACAATGCTGGGGTCTCATTATCAATAGGGTTGTCAGGTCAACCTCTCTGAGAAGCTGACAGCTGACAAAATTTTAAGAGATGAGGAAGTGAGCGTCCCATGCACACTGTGTCCAGCATGTCTAAGGAAAAGGAGGGTCAGTGTGGCTGGAGAGGAGAGCAAAGCAGGGGATATGGAAGATGACATCAGAGAAACAGGGTTGGAAGCACAAATCACGTCGAGCTTTATAGAGGCCACTGTAAAGACTAAGCCACTGGAGGGTTCTGAGTAGCCTGGCCACCATGTAGAGCAGGGACTGGCAAACTACAGCTAACTGCCTGTTCTTGTAAGTAAAGTTTTATTGGAACACTCATTCGTTTACATTTTGAATGGCCGTTTTCATGTTACAACAGCAGATCTGGGAGGCTATGCCAGAGACTGTGTGGTCCAGAAAGCCTAATATATTCACCATCTGGCCGGCCCTTTGCAGAAAATGTTTACTGACCCCTGATGTACAGAATGGATTGAAAGCTGGCAGAGTGAAAGGCTGAAGACTGGTTAAGAAGGCCACTGAACTAAATCAGGTGAGGTATAATGACTATCTGGGCCACGGTGGTTAAGAAATGATTGGATGAGTCAAAAGGATTTCCAGAAAGACTGACATGTGGTATGAGAGGAGGACTCTGGGTATGGGGGGATGTGGGAGATCAGGGGTTTCATTCCGAACATGTCCAGTTGGGGCATGCATAACGCACAGTTTTAGGAAGACAGTCCCTGGTCTTAAAGAACTTATATTCCAGTGGAACAGAAAGGAAAACTAATCATTTCAACACAACCAACGAAACGACCAGGCCAGGCACTGAGTATTAGTCCACTGAAGGGGAAGCTGGGATCAGAGAAAGCTTCTTGAAAAATGGGTCTTGGAAGAAGTATACGAATTAGCCAGGCAAAAGAGATGTATGCATATACACAAAGAAAGTTACTAAATTACTACACAGACTGGTTTTCATTCAGTACCATATGCCTTTATTTTGGGCCCATGCACAGCTTATTTTTAAGAATGTTCAAATACGGGGGATGCCTGGCTGGCTCAGTCTGAGGAGCATGCAACTCTTGATCTCAAGGTTGTGAGTTCGAGCCCTACATGAGGTGTAGAGATTACTTAGATTTAAAACTATTTTAAGGGAAAAAAAGGTGGAGGGGACATCCAAGTAGGGGCACCTGGCTGGCTCAGTCAGTAGAGCATGCGACTCTTGATCTCAGGGTTGTGAGCTCAAGCCCCACGTTGGGCTTGGAGCCTACTTTAAAAAAAAAAAAAAAGTTCAAGTATACCTAGTGAACGGTTTAGAAAAAGAATCTAAATAAAACACAAGATTTCTACAACAAGTATTAAGAAGTTAAGTTCTGTAAGCCTTTATACCTAGAGACTTTCAGGCATATTGCCAGTAACTAGCAACCTCCGGGATTTCTCTCCAACCCTTGTTCCCACTGCCCACCAGACAAGCATCTATGCCACTCTGCTGCTTCTCCCCTGTTCTTCAGAGCCACCTGCTTCTCTGATCCACAGTTTTCTGCTGGCCCAGGCTGTCTTTATGTCACAATGTTTACTGAATCCTATTAATAACCGATCTACCCTGCTCATCCGATCAACATGACATGTCAATCGACTGTAGGCAAATTCTTATTCAATATTATGTGTAAACGTGCTGTTGGTAAAAGAGGAAGTTTTATTTTGGTTCCAGATGGGGCCCAGTGGCTCTAACAAAACTGACCTATGGGCCATAAGATAAAATCTGAGGACCATTGCTATAAGGATAGGAATTTGAAGAGGATGTTCCATGTTGCAAGAAGTCTTAAGCTGAAGTATTAAAGGCTCTACTTGTGTGTGTAATCTGAGAGAATTTTCAGTAAATTAATTATGGAGAACCAACCAGATACATCTAAAAGAGTCTTGAAAAAAATCCTCACATATCTGGCTAATATGCTGTGCTGCACAAATAGCTCACTTCTCTATGAATCCACATCTCAGCCTTTGTCAGCCTGGAAGGGGAGTCTGCTGCCATTAGCCTTTAACTAATCTACATTTTTATCAATGATTTTGAATCAAAGACATGTGTGATTTATCAGTGTGGCTTTTGTGAACAGGAAAAGTGTAGGTAAGCACACTCGACAGGAAAACCGCCAGCAATCACTGCGGAATTACCACATGCCAGTCACTGCACCAGGAACTTTACACTTTTTTACTGGATCCTCAGAGTCCCTGTGAGGCAGGTATCATGCTCCTCATATGGAGTGAACTACACAATGTGGATAAGACCGGTTGGCAGAATAGACACCTTAAACAAAACAAAACAAAACAAAACAAACCCAGTAGGGCTGGTTGACCATAAATTTCAAGTGTTGCTAAAAAGCTCTGGCTACCTTAAGCCACATTAAATAGTTAACTAGATTCTGTATGACTCAGGCCCTACTCATTTCTGGGGATACATTACAGGAAGGATACTGATAAGCTAGAGTATTTTTTTTTAAGTTAATTTATTTATTTTGAGATGGGGGGGGGGCGTGGGATGGACAGAGAGAGGGAGAGAGAATCCCAAGCAGGCTCCACGCTGTCAGCACAGAGCCTGATATGGGGCTCAAACATGTGAGTGACAAGTGAGATCATGACCTGGGCCGAAATGGAGAGTCAGATGCTTAACCGACTGAGCCACCCAGGTGCCCCTGGTGTAAGTATTTTGTAAAAAAAAAAAAAAAACAGCCAAAATGCTGAGAGCAACGTCCAGTAAGGAAAAGGCACAAGAAGTGAAGAGGTTCAACCTAGAGAAGATGTTCCCAGTGGGCTGCAATCTCCGGAATACAGGGCCCGAGTCAGATAAAAATAGCACCACATTTTACATGGTGCTTTCCACTTTGCAAAATGTCTTTTACCTTCCCAAAAGGCCACATGAAATAAAGGAAGCACACTGAGATTAACAAGACAGGGCTATGAAGCCAGACTGCCCATTACTCACACTCCAATTTTGCCCCTTCCCAGGTGGGTCACTCTGCACAAGTTATTTAACATTTCTGGGCCGGATTTCCCTTGTCTGTAAAATGAAAATAACAGTGGCGTATCTGCACGGCTGATACATTAGTACATAGAAAATTGCTTACAAACACTGCCCAGTGTGCAAGCAGCATTAACATTAGCTAAGACCATTAGCTATGGGGCACTGGAGAAGTCCCAAGCCCCCAGAGCTGTGACCTCACTTGAAAAATTAGGATTATCACTATTTACTCATAGGGCTAGGAATGAAACAAGACAACAGGTGTTTGGTAAATCTTAACTCCTTCCTTCTTTCATAAACACCTTTGTCATAATCTCTGAGAGAGCCTACTATGCGCCAGGCACTATGCTAAGCATAACCTTTATTATCTCATGTAATCCTTGCCACAACTTTATAAAAGGCCTGCTTCTAGTACCCTCGCTTTACAGACAAGGAAACAGGCTTGGAATGGCTAGTTTACATGAGGCCGCAGAGCTAAGTCATCACGAAGATTGGGAACCCAGGTTTGTTGTCGCCCAGTTTTGAGCCTCCATTATATATGGCTTTTCATACACGTTCCTTCATTTGTATATCTCGGCAACTAATAACATGTCTAGTAAAATGCCTTAAATGGATAAGATGTTTAGTAAGTGTTTCCTTCATCAAATAAATGAATGCTAGCTGTCTTCAACTCAGTACAGCTGTAAGGAAAGCAAAGCTGTAGAAAACCTTCTGTCTCTGCTCCATGTGCCGCTAAGTGGGGAGAGATCGTGGGTCACATAATCTGGGCCAGGTTTATTTCTAAGGTATGGAACCTGGACTGCACAATCTTCCAATCTCATCCGAAGACTATATGGTTCCATGTGGCAACACTTCTGATATGGCAGAGGTTTAAAACAAAAACTCTGGAATTTCAAAACTGGAAGAGACCATACAGGCCTGACCCAAACTCTTTAAACATGGGAGTCCCAAAGGACAAGAATCTGGGTTTCCCAATCGATTTCCAAACCTACATTGCTACTTTTATAATGACACAGAGCAGACATTTCAAACAGGATTAAAAGAAATATTACTGGGATCACAAAGTCCAAAAAACATGGGTGCCAAAAGTAAACAGTACTTAATAACTTCTATTTTCTAAAAACTCACTTTATTAGTCACTACAAAACACCAAGTTTTACTGCTTAAAATAAGCGTTTCAAATAAGATAATAGTATCTTTCAATTTTGTGAATACCCAATTCTAATAAATGAACAAGGTAACCTCAGAATAAATTTTTTATAATAACAGCCTTGCAGTAGCACTAGCTTTTTTATTTTTTAAAGCATTTATAGAAATCCTGGATAAGATTCTGAAACTATTGTTATAAAGGCTAAACACAACAACAAAAAGTTGTCACAGTCCCTGGAGACATGTTAAATGCAAAACTTCAACTCGAATTTTATATATTCAAGGATGGTATCCAGTCTTTAAAAAAAGAGTACTGGGGCTAAATATATAAAAAAAAAAAAAAACCTTTGAGATGAAACTATAAAATATCACAAAATATTTCAAAGAGAAATAAATAAGGTTCTTTAAAAAAAGCAATTTCTACTCTAACACTTAAGGTAAATGTTATTTAAGTCACACTATAAGTTATTTCTTAAGCATATTATATAGAACAAATGTCCTAGACCCATCTCATTCAGCATGCTTTCACCCACCATAAATCCTTAACTGTAATACACAAAAAGTGGACAATGGGAAACCTACAAAAAAATGTTACGGTGGCAGACAGAGGGTAAAGCAACATGCAGTAAAATGGTCTAGTAAGGTTCGGAGCTAGCAGCCTGGATTCAAATCTCAGCTCCACAACTACTACCTCCATGGGGGGATTAACAACCACATACACCCCAAAGGGGTACTATGAGGACTGAAAACAGAATGCACATAAAGGACTGGCACTGCACCTGGTACTCAGTAAACATCTGATAAATGTGAGCTATTAGCAGCACTGCCGATATGCTCCTCAAACACTGACACAGGAGGATTTCATCCCTGCCCACGTGCTGACACCTGCTTTTGTTTTCCCAGTTCCCATTCCCCACCCCCACCCCCGGCTTCCTTGGGCAACCCCGATCTGCTGTCCTCAATCCTATGTTTGGGTGAGGTTCACTCTCTACCCTCCAGGGTGAGCACGAGGCTTAAGCCTGGTCAGAGATTGGTTCAGAAATGGGCACACGGCCCAAGCCATTTGGAGCCAGTGGGACTAAACCCCAGGATTTTATTTGGAAACTTCTGGTAAAGAGAAGCTCTCTTCCTATGTATATCTCTAGGTTGTAAAGCTAAAACTTTTGGGGCCAACTTGATGTCACGTGAAGAAAGCTTACAGAAGAGTAACAGAAGAGCTGAGAGAGCAAGTTTTGATGTGTATAATTTGCGCCCTTGGTTCCAACTATGCCAGAATGTTGATCACTGGATCTATAGTTATGGGGACCAATAAATTTCTTTTTTGGTTTGCTCAAGCCCATTTAAGGGATATTTCATTTTGTTTTTGATACCTGCATCTGAGATCTGACACATGTGGTCCCAATCACTTTCCAGAAGCTGGTGACGCAGGGTGTAGTCGAGCTTTCCAGCGAAGGGCACAGATTTGAAATCAGCGACATCTGGTTTCGAATCCTGGTTGTAGCACTCAAGAGCCGTGTGAACCATGGGTAATTTGTTTAAGTCTACGTCTTCATCTATGAAGCAGTTTGATACCTGCCTCAAAGGGCTGATAAGAAGGGCGCCTGGCTGGCTCAGTCAGAAGAGCATGCGACTCCTGATCTCAAGATCGTGCATTGGAGCTACACGTTGGGTGCAGGGATTACTTAAAAATAAGTAAATAAAGTGGCAAAAGAAAAAAAGGGCTGATGAGGGGACAAATATGACAATGCCTATAAACTGCTCAGCCTTCCACCTACAGGCAGTAAATACTCAATTAGTAGAAGCTATTATTATATCATTGATCCTCAAATCCATCTTCATATCTGACCTGAGTCCCAGGTCTTTATTTCTAATGGGTTAGCCCCCTGGCCTCAAATTTAACATTGTCAAATCTCATCTTATCCTATCTCCACACTGCCCATCACTCCCTCTGCCCCTCCCAAACAACCCTCACTGGGGATCAATGCTTCACCGATTAATGTGTTCTAAGTGGTCTCTGATTCCAGAATCCTAGGAGTTATTCCAGACTCATCCTTCTCCTCGGTTACCCAATCAATCACGGAGTCCCGCCAAGTCTCTGTAGCCCTGACAGGAAAGAATGCTCTTCTTCCCGGTGGATGAGGACAGGGCAGGACCCCTCTGACTCCAGGAGGTGCAACCTTCTCATTGACTTTTCAAGGAAGCCTCTAATCCTCTTACCCCTCCTGTTCCTCATCTTTTCCTTGTGGCCTCATGCCTTTCCATATCCAGGATAGATTTCTTGCTATCCCTCTTTATTTTTTCCTTAACCTCACCTTGCAAATGGGAAAATTTAAATGACTCCAATCTTTGCAGCTCTTACGCCCACCGCAGGCTGTCTCTGCCATTATTTCAGCCCCAACTTTTTAATTCACTAAATGGAGATGTTTCCTCTTTACCTGAGGTAATTAAGGCAACCAGGTAGAAACTTCCTCAGCTTCTTACTTCCACATTTCTTAAGGCATCTGAATCGAAATCTAAAAGCCCACCACCTCATTTGCCTTAATCAGAATGGCTGGCATGTACAAGATACATGTATGGTGATGGGATAAGTAAAAGAGGTGTTCTTTCTCCTAATAGGGCTCGTGCTGCCTCCCAAGCTGCTTCTGAAATTTTCACATGCATACACATCACCTGGGGATCTTATTAAAATCCATATTCTGATCCAAGAGGTCTGAAGCTGGGGCCTGAGATTCTGCATTTCTCCCAACAAAACAGTGCTGCTGGTTTGGAGCAACATTTGGAAAAGCACGGTGGGGTGCCTGGGTGGCTCAGTCAGCATCGGTTAGTTAAGCGTCTGACTTCAGCTCAGGACATGATCTCATCATGGCTCATGAATTCGAGCCCTGCATTGGGCTCTATGTTGACAGCTCAGAGCCTGGAACCTGCTTCGGATTCAGGGTCTCCCTCTCTCTCTACCCCTCCCCCAGTCACAGTCTGTCTGTCTCTCTCAAAAAATAAATAAACGTTAAAAAGCAAGGTCTAGGGGTGCCTGGGTGGCTCAGTCAGTTAAGCACCTGACATTGGTTCAGGTCATGATCTTGCAGTCTGTGAGTTCGAGCCTTGCATCGGGCTCTGTGCTGACAGCTCAGAGCCTGGAGCCTGCTTCTGATGATTCTGTGTCTCCCTCTCTCTCTGCCCCTCCCCCCAACCCCTCTCTACAATCTCTCTCTCAAAAACAACATTTAAAAAATTTAAAAAAAAGAAAGAAAGAAAAAGCAATGTCTAGATCCATCGTATTTCATCTCCTCAGAGACCTTTTACTCCAAGTACTTGTTTACTTCCTGTATCTTCACATCTGCTTCTCTATCAACTACTCCTTTCCCCAGCATTTAACATATCTGTCTCCTCGACTTCAAAACAAACCTTCCTTTCCTCTTCCATTAGCTACCATCCAATGTTTTTAACTGCTTGGCTCCACAGCTAAGTTTCTATGAAGAACATAGAAACATTCAATGGTTCTCAAACTATCTTGGTTCACAGAGTAATTAATGTCTCAGTAATTTTTTCACGGCACGTCTAAGCCAAAAGAAATATCTATTCTCTTCGTTAAGTAGTATGGGCCAAACCACCTGGCAAGCATTTAAGTCCTAACAATTTTGCACCTTTGGGGCGCTGCACAACTTTCCCAACCTTGGAATCAGATTGGACAGACAGCTTCATTTCCTGTTTCACATTTATTTTTAGGTGGGACTTACTTTTTTATCAGAGCAAGCACCGAACATCCACCTTCCAAAGGTATGACATCAACAAAAGGAATATAGTGATTTCACACTGTAGCATCTAAGAGACATTGCTGTATTTCTCTTGAGACTTAAAAACATTCCATGGCACCCCGCAGTCTGCCCTGGGGTGGGTGCCTTGGTGTGCAATTAGTGGTCCTTGAGATAGCAGCATTCTCCTTGCTTGGGAGGGAACCTGGAGATTTACCCCAGGCTCACTGATTCAGACTACTTTAACAAGATCTCCAAGTGACTGAGACACCACTAAAGTGTGAGAAGGCTGATCTAGAGTGCTTGGCTACATCTTCCTTTTTTGTTTTTTGGGGGTTTTTTTGTTTGTTTTTTAAGAGAGACAGAGAATGCCTACGGGGGGGGGGGGGGGCAGGGAGGGAATCTGAGCAGGGGTGCAAGCAGGGGAGGGGGAGAGGGAGAGAGAAAATCTTAAGGAGGCTCCATACTCAGTGGGGAACCAGAAGTGCAACTTGATTTCACCACCCCGGGGATCACGACCTGAGCCCAAATGAGCCAGTGTCAAGAGTTAGAAGCCCAACCAACTGAGTCACCCAGGTGCCCCTTGCCTCATCTCCTCTGATCACTCCTGCTCAGCTCACCGCTTTCTGACTTGTCTCAACTCCAGTGAAAGTGCCGTGGGCAAAGTCCCAGATTATACCCACCCCCTTTTTAATTTATTTATTTTGAGAGAGACACAGAGAGAACGTGAGCAGGGGAGGTGCTGAGAGTGAGGGAGAATCCCAAGCAGGCTCCGTGTGGTTAGTGCACAGAACCTGAGGGGGGGCTCAAACCCACAAAACTGCGAGATCATGACCTGAGCCTTGTAAGTCGGATGCTTAACCGAGCTACCCAGGCGCCCCAGCCCTCCTCCTTTTTTAATAAAAGCAATACACATCTTTCAGTTCCAATCCTAATGAAGCTTCTCTGCTGTGTTTGATACTATTGAACATCTTGCACCTCTATTCTTTCTTGTTTCTAAAATAGTCTTCTGGTTTTCTTTTTCTTCCAACAGTACCGCCCCCCCCCAAAGGAGAGTTTTGTTTTCCCTAAGGCTTCTGTAATTAGCATTACTCTTGCTATGTAAAACTCTTCCCTCAGGGGACTGCACTCAATTTTGTGGTTTTAGCTACTGTCTATATGCCAACCACCACAGTCCAGAAGGCTCTCTGGAGTCTTAGGCCTCTAAAACCAATTTCTCCGAGCATAGGAGCATTTCCACAGGCACAGGAGGCTCCACAATGCCTAAACACTTCACTTGCCTATCTTCCCTGGCCTTCAAGTGGCTCTTCTTCAATACCCTTTCCTTTACCAAATGGCACCCTTGTTCAACCAATTTCCCTAGAAAATCTGAGAAATCATCCTTGACTCATCCTTCTCCCTGTTCCTTCTCCTATGCAATCAATCCAACCAAACATCCTTGCTTTGTTTCCAATCTGTCTGAATCTCTCCATCTTCATTAGCTCTATCTTAAAAGGGGTCCTTGTCTTTTGCTCAGGTTCCTATAACATCCCCCTAAACTCGTCTCCCTGCCTCCAGGATGGCCACATCCTGCTCCAAACCCTTCTCCATGCCCCACCCAAGTTAGCTTTCCAAAATTAAAATCTGGGTGTCACTGCTTTCCTCTAAATCCTTCGATGGCTCCAATGCTCAGCAGCACTTTTCAAACTTTTCCAACAAATTGCAGAAAAGTTTGAGATCCAGATCTAAGAAGCACATTATAAACAAGACACTCCTTGCAAGACTCAGTTTCACCTTAAACAGTCATTTCAATTTTACATTCTAGTCCATGAATAGCCACTTGTTATTAAAAGAATCTTTTAGGGGTGCCTGGTTGGCTCAGTCGATTTACTGTCTGAGTCTTGATCTCAGCTCAGGTCTTGATCTCAGGGTCATGATTAAAGCCCCACGCTAGGCTCTGTGATGGGTGTGAGGCCTACTTAAAAAAAAAGAATCTTTTAAATTACTTACCAATTAAACTACTTAAATTTTTCCACATGGTAGAGTAAAAGTGACACTCAAGGAAGATACACTGGTTACCTGTAGTTTCAAATATCCTTTGGCACAACGCCACTATGCCTGACAGGCTGGCAAACTACAGTCTACAAGCCAAATCTGGCCCATCGCATGTTTTGCAAGTAAAATTTTACTGGAACACAGCCAAGTTCTATCATTTATGTATTGCTTATAGCTCTTTTCAAATTACAACAGCAGAGTTGAGGGGTGCAAAAGAGATCATGTAGCCCACAAAGCCTAAAACATTTACCATCTGGCCCTTTGGGAAAGCCTACTGACCCCTGCATTCGACCACGAGGACTGTTAAGGCTAAGCCCATTTTACATGTCTTTGTGTCCCATATTTAACTTAAGAAATTAGAATACTGCCAGGAAGATTTCCGAGGGCTCATAAGGGATGTGCCCACAAAGTTGATACAGAATGCCCCCAAACCCTAAGGAAGAGATGTTCCTTCATCATCCAGTGTAATATGAAAGGATGAGATGAGGTAGGGAAAATAGAAGACTACTACACAGGTTGAAACAGGTTCCGAAGAAACAGGCCCATCAAACCTAAAGCTGCCTTCCCAAAGAACCTCCATCCATACAGCACTGTATCACTAACCTGTGTCTGGTAGCATCTAAGAAAGAGTTAGAAACTATCATTCAGGGCAAATGCTGTAAGAGCCAGTGTTTCTGGAACTTTGGCAACCGCATCGTATTTTTCTTCTCCAAATGATGAGCAGCAAAACTATACTTAAAGCCAAAATATTTTAGTTAAGGGTAAGAAAGCAGGGCACCAGGAAGACTGTCCTACATTGCAATCAGTATTAAAAAAGAGAATCATCTGAAGAAATACTGTATGGAGTGGTAATTAGGGAGGTAGGGAAGAAAAGTAGAGTGCTTACTCTAGGACCTTAACCAACAAAAGAGCCATGAGATACCGGACTGAAGCACGGCACGTCCTAGGAACAGGAGGTAGTTCCAGTGGATGAGGAATGCATGATGCGGAGAAGAGGAAAATAAAGTGAAACGGAGGCCCCATAATAGCAGATCTTACATACAGTGCTGAGGAATTCAGACACCATTTTTCAAGCTACTGAATGCCTGAAGTCATGTAAACAAGCACAGATAACAATCTGAGCTATACTCTGGCCTGTGGGTCAACTCTAGCCCACCACCTGTTTTCTAAAATAAAGCTTTACTGGAATATAGCCACATTCATTCATTTACATATTGTCTAAGGCTGCTTTCCCAACACGACAGCAGAGTGGAGTAGTTGCAACAAAGACTGTATGGACCACAAAGCCTAAAATATCTGCTATTTATTTAGCCTTTTGGGGAAAATCTGCTGATTTCCCACTTTGAGACGATGACTCTGATAAAGGAAAATGAATGTAAAAAACAGATTAGGAAGGACAAGGAATAATGGAGGTGGGATGATGACATTCATGGCTACTGAGAAAAAACTCACAAACAAGGTAACGAGTGTCTAAACTATAGTAGTGAGAACTACAAGCCAAATACGGGTTGAGTCTCAGTGTGGGTAAGAATGGAGCCTGCACAGCGAGAAGCCAGAGACAGACTGAACAGGAGCACAAATCAATTCAAGGCTAAGTAGTACCATGACTAGGAGGACGCCAAGAACATGCATTTTATTTTATTTTTTTTAATGGGGTTTTATCTAAAAAAAATTTTTTTTAAGTTTATTTATTTTGAGAGAGACAGCACAAGAGGGAGAAGGGCAGAGAGAAAAGGAGGGAGAGAGAATCCCAAGCAGGCTCCACGCTGTCAGTGCAGAGCCCGATGTGGGGCTCGAACCCATGAAGCCACAAGATCATGACCTAAGCCGAAACCAAGAATCAGATGCTTAACTAACTGAGCCAGCCAGACGCCCCAGAACGTGAATTTTAAAACAGAACATAGGGGTGCCTGGGTGGCTCAGTCGGTTGGGCGTCCGACTTCAGCTCAGCTCAGGTCACGATCTCGCGGTCCATGAGTTCGAGCCCCGCGTCGGGCTCTGGGCTGATGGCTCAGAGCCTGGAGCTTGCTTCCGATTCTGTGTCTCCCTCTCTCTCTGCTCCTCCCCCGTTCATGCTCTCTCTCTCTCTCCGTCTCAAAAATAAATAAACGTTAAAAAAATTAAAAAAAAAATAAAACAGAACACAGGACAACGTTTCAGAGGGAAGATGAAAGTTTCTAAGGGATTAGTTGATCTCAGATTTGAAAACTGCAGGATATCAAAAGACATACAGAAAGCACACCTTTGCAGTGTATAAAGGAAATCCAACTAGAGAAACAGCATTAAGGAGCCTCAGTTCAGCGATGATACCTGAAGATACAAAACCGAGTGAGACTAAGTGGATGAGACATGCTAGAAATGACGGCAGGAGGAGCAGAGCCTATGGACTCAGCAGCTGCATGTGTCAGACCCTATACTGGGCACTGGGTTCTCTCATCCTCTCAACCGTCTTGCAATACAGAGATCACCCCAGTTTTACAGATCAGAAACCTGAGCTTGGAAAGGATTCAGGTTAAATTCTGAGGTCACACAGCTAGTATGTGACAGGGGAAGAATTGAAACCCAGGTCTACTTGATACCAAAGCCAGTGGCCAATCTCCCTATTACAGGTGAAGAGAAAAATGTTGACACCAAATCAGAGGGAAATACCCACATTTAGTGAGAAGAAAGGAAGCCAGCAGAAGACTGCTTCAAGAGATTACAGAAAGCCAGGGCAGTGCAGCATGTCAGCCAAAGGGGGAGAAAAGGAAAAGGAAGAGGGTGCCTAACAGTCGGGAATTCTGATAGCTTATGACGTGTCAGGTACGATGTGCTACATACATCAGCTCATTTAATGCTCTCCACGATCATGGCATAAGTACTATTGTTTCCCATAAACAAATGTGAAAAATAGGCAGATAACTTGCTAGCATCACACAACTAGCCAATGGTAGAGCGAGGTTGTGAATCCAGCCATTCTGATTCTGAATCCTACACTCCCCAACCAATACACCACACTAATACTGGGGTTAAGCGCTACAGGGTAGCTAAGGAGAGAAAAGGTGGGAAAGAGAAAAGGTGGGAGACAGAAAAGGACAGGTCCTCTTGTAGGAGGGGAATAACAACTTTCAAAAGATGAATTTCAGAACAGTGCCTGAAGGCACATGTCAAGTTATGAGAGAGGTTAAGAATAAGTAAGTGACGAACAAGTAAAGGCAGATAGTATCATCTACTTGTAGAAGACATGGGGGGGGGGGCAGGGGGAGGTGAGAAAATAGCAATTTATGGGATTAATGCAATCAAGAATATGTAAACCCATTATTTTAGTTAATGAAAAGATCTTTTTTCTTTGCAAATCGTTGGGTTAAGAAGTGTTCAGAATAGTTAATAAACATCCTTTGGGTATCTGATATATCGGACATTACATTTTTAAGATCCCTTACTGATTAACAGTATGTCCTATACTATTTTCCTCAGACCCAAATGTGAATCAATTTCTGTGAAGTTCTACGAAGTTGTCTGGCCTTCACTCTGGATTCAAAATCTCTGATTCAGGAGATGTACAGCAGGCCCGACATTAACGTGATTCTGGTGCAAAACTTACACGCCAAAAGGACTACAACACCCTCTGCACACACTGCCTATTTGAAAACCTTATCTTGGGGCGCCTGGGTGGCTCAGTGGGTTGAGTGTCCCACTCTTGATTTTGGCTCAGGTCATTATCCCTGGGTCTTGGGATCGAGCCCCACATCAGGCTCCGTACCGAGTGTGGAGCCTGCTTGGCATTCTCTCTCTTTCTCTCCCTCTGTCCCTCTCCCCTGCTCATGTGCGTGCACGCTCTCTCAAATAAAACAAAAAAAAACCAAAACAACAGTATCTTGATAAGTGTTTGAGGTTAACATGGATTTACTATCTGATACCTTTATACAATTTGCATGAAAAAACCAGCTCAAAGAATTGCATAGTATATTTGTATACTCTCAAAAGAATGTTCCTTTAAGTGAATGGTTGGTGTTTTCATTGAGTATGAGCTTGTCTTTGTTGAAATTAAACAACATTCCAATGGTACATTTCTGAAATTACTTCAGTAAGGAAAGAGAAAGACTCATTTGATAAACACTTGGCTTATCCTCAACTTCCTAAAATTAAGAAATTTCTGTAATGCACAGAGCAAGATCAAGTAGGGGACCTGAAAACAAATACAATACCCTCAAAACATGCATAAATGGCTCTGTAAGCACACTATCCTGATTTGTGCCCCGGCTCTCTAACTTCCTAGTTGTGTGATCTGAAACAAGTTTTTAAAAAAAAAAAATCTTTCTGTGCCTTAGTTTCCTCTAGTGAGAAATGAGGGAAATAATAGTACCTCTACTTTCTATGGTTGTTAGAGAACTGAACAAGATAATCTGGGTGGAAAGAGTACTTACAAACATGCTTGGTACATAAGCATTCAGTGATGCTGGCCATATAAACATATAAAAACCTTCTCTAACCCAGCAATTCTACTTCTGGAAATTTTTCTTACAAAAACTGTGGGTATCTTCAAGGGTATCTAAGGCCATAGCAAAAAATCAGAACACAAACTTCCATTACAAGTAGCGAAATAGCTGATAGTACAATCTCTCCCTTGGCACAGTGTTTCTGAGATTTATCCAAGTTGTTGCCCAAGAGTACAGTTCGTTTCATTCTATGGCTGAACAGGATCCCACTGCATCACGCACTACATCTTATTTATCCAGTCACCAGATGATGGCCCCTCGGGTTGCTTCCTGTTTTTGACTATGATGAATAATAATACTCAAGTCTTTGTGTGGACATGCTTTTATTTCTCTAGGTGGGTACTTAGCAAATACTTAGATACGTGGGGCCATAAGAAGAGTCTATATTTAGACTCTTTAGAAAAACGGCCGACCTGTTTTCCAAAGTGGCATTCCCTTTTGCATTCTCGCAAGTAATGAATCTATCAGTGTAGAAGGATTCCAGTTGTATTTGCTACATCCTTACCAAAATTTGGTACTCTCAGGATTTTAAGTTCTAGCCATTTTAGTGTATGTACAATGGTATCTCGTTGCACTTTTAATTTTCATATCCCTAACAACCAATGATATACTGAGAATCTTTTCACATATTTGGTCATTTATATATCTTCTCTTGTGAAATACCTGCTCAAATATTTTGTCTATTTTCTCCTAAGTTGTTTCACTTATTACTGAGTTATAAGACATATTTAAACCTCTCACCCTCTCTCACTTGCCCACTCTGAGGGAAGCAGCTGCCACACTGTGAAACTGTCCATATTTCCTACTCTATAAAAGATCAAGGGAAGGAGAAAGTCCTCCAGCCAACAGCCAGTGAGAAACTAAGGCTTTCAGTCGAACAGTCTGCAATGAACTGGATCCTACCTACAACCAAGGAGAGAAAACAGAGAGACATTTACGGGAGAATGGAAAACACGACAGGATTTTTCTCTACCAGCTCTCTGTTGTTACCTAAGCGAGCAGACTCATCTATCTCCATGACTCCAATATCTAATGAATCACCTTGACTGCTGTTTGCCTTAAAAAAATTTTTTTAATGTTTACTCATTTTTTGAGAGAGCGAGTGAGCATGAGTGGGGGAGGGGCAGAGAGAGAGGGAGACACAGAATCCAAAGCAGGCTCCAGGTTCTGAGCTGTCAGCAAAGCCCGACACAGGGCTTGAACCCATGAACTGTGAGATCATAACCTGAGCCAAAGTCAGAGGCTCAACTGACTGAGCCAACCAGGCAACCCCTATTTAAAGAAATTTTTCATAAAAGAACACAAAAACTAAGTAACAAAAACTTAAGAGCAAATTATGAAGAAGAACAGGTTAGCCATAATAGCAAAACCCAGAGAGAGAAAAAAGTAAATATTAAGACATTAACAGTGGTTATTTCTTTCCTGTTTTATGTCTGTATATGTAGATTACAATATATGTTTATATTTTTTAAAAAGCATATATTCCAGATTTATTAGATATTATGTTTTACAAACATTTTCTCTCAAAAGAGAGAAAATATCATCTTTTTTTTTTTTAAGCGGTATTTTTCTATAAGCAAAAGGCTTTCATGTTTAGAGTCCAATTTGTCAGTTTTTTCTTTTATGGTTCATCTTTTTGTTTTGTCCTGAAAAATCTCCGCCTATCTCAAGATCACAAAGATTTTCTGTTTTCAACAGATGTCAATTAGGTCAAGTTGGTTGACAGTGATGAAGTCTTCTCACCCTTATTGATTTTCCTCTATTTTATACATAACTGTTATAGCTATAACAATGACTAGAACTAACCACTGAAATCTTCACCTTTAATTTTTAATTTGTCTATTGCCTTTTTCTATTCCATCAGTTTCTGCTTCTTGTATTTTGAAGCACTGTATTATTTTTCATCAGAAACACATAAAGCTGGGGCGCTTGGGTGGCTCAGTCATTTAAGCGTCCAACTTCGGCTCAGGTCCTGATCTCACGGTTCCTGAATTTGAACCCCATGTCAGGCTCTGCCATGACAGCACAGAGCCTGCTTCAGATCCTGTCTCCCCCTCTCTCTGCCCCTCCCCCGCTTGCACACTCTCTCTCAAAAAAATAAATGAACATTAAAAAAGTCTTAAAATTACCACATATTTAAGCTATATTAAATTATTAAATTATCCAAAGTATTTGTAAAATTCAAAGCAATTACTCTTCTATAATATCTGGATAGATATATTTCTATAAGAAAAATTCAGTTATGGACACATGCCGTTTGACTTCACTCGCCCTTCCATTCCTTATTTTCAAATAAGTTTTATTTCCTTTGTAAACAACTAAAATAATCTTAACCAGAGTCAAAACATAGTAAAGCTGCTTCCTATAATATGCAAAGTTTCAATGGTTTCAATGGTTTCATGTTTCAACTGTCAAGAACGATCAATTTTAGAAAAAAAAAAGTGTGGAATCTACAAGCAATTTCTTAATGTTTATTTATTTGTTTATTCAGAGAGAGGGAGATTGAGAGAGAGAGAATCCCAAACAGGCTCCACACTCGGTGCACAGCCCAACAAGGGGCTCCAATCTCACGATGGTGGATCACAACCTGAGCTGCTGATCAAGAGTCAACTGACTGAGCCACCCAGGCATCCCCAAGCAATTTCTTAAATCAAGGGGAACACAGGATTCTTAAAATGCATCTTTCACTATAAGCACAAATATCATGAGTCAAATTCAACAGAGCAGACACCAAAGTAACTCTAGGGATTGATGACAGCCACAAGATGATATGATACATTAAGGGTAAAAAGAAGCTATAAAGCATGGCTGAAAATAACTAGTTAACGCCAAACACTTTCCATCATTTTAGGGAATTAAGAATTAACTTTTAGGATTTTGTTTTAAAAGCTTTTTGTTGGGGTGCCTAGGTGGCTCAGTTGGTTGAGCGGCAGACTTCCGCTCAGGTCATGATCTCTCATCCTGCATGAGTTTGAGCCCCACGTCAGGTTCTGTGCTGACAGCTGATAACCTGGAGCCTGCTTCGGATTCTGTGTCCCAGTCTCTCTGCCCCTCCCCTGCTCACGTGCGGGCACTCTCTCCCTCTCTCAAGAGTAAATGAACATAAAAAAATAATGAAATAAAAGCTTATTAAGCCATAGACACTATGGTAAATAAAAGAAATACTAATACCAACAAATTACAAAACAACCGGATCTATGTGTACATCACCAATAAAAACTATAAAATAAGTATAAACTCACTTGTGTGAGATCTGATCCAATCATTTTATAGGCACTAGCTAATTTGTATGCATGACTAGCTTCTGAAATTAACACCTAAAAGATTCAATTTTTTAGATGCACCTTAAGTAATTAAATTAATAATAAATAAAATATTCACTACCATCTGACTTCATTCTGCTAAGAGGACATAGAGTGGCAGAGTGAAGAGAGTGGGGGGGAAAGAGGGCCAAGAGAGAGAGAAGTGCTTTGATCAAAGTGTCCCTGTCTGTTATTTCATTATCCATGATGTAACACAACTACCTGAAATTCAGTGCAAGATGCCCTTATCAACGGACCATTTCTTTTTTTAGTGTCAAGGCTATGTGCCAACTGCCTAATCAACATTAAATACATTTTAATTAAAAATAAGATTCTGCAAATGGTGTTGGAAAAACTGGTCAGCTACATGCAGAAGAATGAAACTGGACCACTTTCTCAAACCATGTATAAAAATAAATTCAAAATGGATTAAGAACCAAAATGGATTAAATGTGAGACCTGAAACCATAAAAATCCTAGAAGAGAACACAGGCAGTAATTTCTCTGATATTGGCCGTAGCAACATTTTCTTACATAAGTCTCCGGAGGCGAGGGAAAAAAAAAAAACAAAATAAACTCTTGGCACCACATCAAAATAAAAAGGTTCTGCACAGCAAAGGAAACAATCAACAAAAACTAAAAGACAACCTACTGAAGAGGAGAAGGTATCTGCAAATGACGTATGTGATACAGGGTTAGTATCCCCAAAATATAATCCAACACCAAAAAACCCAAATAATCCAATTAAAAACTTGGCCAAAGATATTAACGGACATTTCTCCAAAGAAGACATACAGATGCATGAAAAGATGTTCAACATCACTAATCATCAGGGAATTAGAAATCAAAACTACAATGAGGCATCACTTCATATCTGTCAGAATGGCTAAAATCAAAAACACGAGAAACAAGTGTTGGTGAGAATGTAGAGAAAATGGAATCCTTGTGCACTGCTGCAAGGAATGCAAACTGGTGCAGCCACTTGTGGAAAACAGTATGGAGGTTCCTCAAAAAATTAAAAATAGAATTACGCTAAGATCCTGTAATTCCACTACTGAGTATTTTCCCAAAGAATACAACAATACTAATTCGGAAAGATATATGCGCCCCTATGTTTATTGCAGCATTATTTACAATAGCCAAAATATGGAAGCAGCCCAAGTATCCATTCAGCTGATACATGAATGGACAAAGATGTGGTGTGTGTGTGTGTGTGTGTGTGTGTGTGTGTGTGTGTACGTATATATATATAATGGAATATTACTCAGCCATAAAAGAATGAAATCTTGCCATTTGCAACGACATGGATGGAGCTAGAGAGTATAATATAATACTAAGCAATGTAAGTCAGTCAGAGAAAGACAAATACTATATGATTTCACTCCTATTTGGAATTGAAGAAACAAAACAAATGAACAAAGAAAAACAGAGACAAACCAAAAAACTGTAACTACAGAAAACAAGCTCATGGCCACCAGAGGGGAGGTGGGTGGCGGGGACTGATGAACTAGGTGAAGGGGTTAAGAATATACTTACCATGATGAGCTCTGAATAATGTATACGATTGTTGAATCACTATATCATACACCTTAAGCTGATCTAACAGTGTATGTTAACTAACTGGGAATAAAATAAAACAAACAAAAAAGAACCCCAAAGTAAAAATACGGTTCTGGTATCCCATTAAAGACAAGTCAAGAATTCAGAATCTACAACTGAACTTTAACTTGTGATGCTAATGTTAATCAACATGAGGCAGGAGAACAAAGGTCTAGAGTCAAGGCCAAGTCCTAACAATTTGAAAAGGTGCTGCAGAAAGCTAAAAATATAATCACTTTTTTAAGAGTTTCTTACGGTGGTTCCTGGCTGGCTCAGTTGGTGAGAGCGTGCGACTCTTGATCTCGGTCTTGTGGGTTCAAGCCCCTACACTGGGTGTGGAGATTACTTAATAAAATCTTAAAAAAATAATAATAATTAAAAAATATTAAAAAAACTTCTTACAATAATCAATTATTCAACATATCTCCTTTAACTAGGTCAATATGATTCCCACTGCATCGATAAAGTAACTGGGAGAGGTGCTGAGTGATTTGCTCAGCACTGAGAGACAGAGGACAAGAACCCAGAGCAGGGTGGCCAGTCTATTCCCATTCCTGGCTCCTGTCAACAATCACCTCTTTTCCCTACTGTCCTCCCTTTCTCGAGACAATTCTAAGACAAAGAAACACCTGCAGGAACCTTTACAGTAAGTATACATTAGAGAAATACCTCACTGTTGTCATGCAACATCAAAACACAGTTCCTGGAAACCAGCAATATGAACAAATTGTTCTTACATATTTTAAAGATACTTTCTACCAAAACTATCAAGAGATGCTTTAGATCTTAACAATTCTAGGAACTATTTTTAATATAAATAAAACCAACCAATAAATTCTAGTTTCATTTTTGTTAGTAAGAGAGTACCCCTACTCCTGGGCCCCTGGTACACTGTTACTGAGGTTTTTATTTTTTAAAAATTCAAATTAATCTTACTGAAATGCTAGTTACAAGAAACCAAAATAAAAGCAAAAGACACATGAACACACGCAATGGGAGCAGGGAATAAGACAGTATAAAGGGAAGAGAAAAGAGAGAAACACAATGCAGTGTTAATCATTTCTGGTAAAGGTTCTCAGTCTTATGGAACTGTACATCTAGAATACTAAAGCGAGGCTTAACCCAGCACCTGCTTAGAGAAGTACTAAGGTTATGGTTTCCACCTTGGTACATGCCAGTTAACTTTGTTTTGTTTTATTATATTCAGATTGTATGAGGCAAACATCTTTCAGAAGTCCATACATATACACCACTAGTTTTAAATTATAATGTATAACCCATTATCTGGGTCTCTACAACTTGAGTACTACCATGGGGGGAAAATCCAAGGCACAGTTCTACAGACACAGGGGAGGAACAGCAACTGAATAAATAAAGAAACCTGGGGGCGCCTGAGTGGCTCAGCTGGTTAAGCGTCTGACTTCAGCTCAGGTCACGACCTCATGGTTCCTGAGTTCAAGCCCCGTGTCGGACTCTGTGCTGACAGCTGGGAGCCTGAAGCCTGCTTTGGATTCTGTGTCTCCCTCTCTCTCTGCCTCTCCCCTGCTTGCACTGTCTCTCTTTCTCTCTCAAAAATAAACATTAAAAAAAATTTTAAATAAAAAAGAAATCCACTCTACCATAAACATTTCATTTTTAAATGCTTAAAAATGTTTGTTTTACTCTTTTAGAACCCTTCTTGTAACAAGTGTTCTTAATGTTGGGTCTATGATGCATGTTATAATAAGCAAAACTTTACATGCATGTTCTTCATTAGGGTAAAAAACTGCACAGCTTCCATTAGATTCCCAAAGGGGTCCAGAAGCAATACAAAGTTATAAACCACTAACATGCATAATTACTTTGAAAAAAAAAACAAAACTCCTAAGCTATTGGGGAAGGATGCTATTTTATTATTATACATGATTTTTAGTCTAAGTTTTCTTTATTCAAAAAATACACAATACTCCAGGCTGTATGCACCAAAACTACAACCATTCTTTCACACATGAATTATCTGCAGTAAATATGAAATCTCAGGTTCCCTTCCTTACCAACCCCAAGACTGTACTCAGAGAAGGAAAACACATTTTAAGTACCAAAATTCAGCAAAATTAGGAAATGCAACTCTTTTTAAGCATACGAATGTCCGAATACATTTCAAGGCCAAATTCAAATGACCATGACACTGACAGGTTTCCATCATCGGCACTACTGGTGCCCTCTTGGAACAGTTAAGTCGACGGTTTCCCCCAAACTGATCGAATGCTTGAATGTGGCTAAAGTCACAGGTTTTCTGATCATAAAGAAGTATGTCTCACCTTGTTTAACCCATGTCCTCTCGTGTTAAATATCACTCTTAAACCATCTTTAATGTTATCTGAAATTCTGAATATAGTTCTAAAACCAAATCAAAAGTAGGATAATTTTAGAAGTTTCAAAGTTCGCTCTTGAAAATTTTTACTTTGTGTATTAATCACGTGGTATCGATGTCAACTTGAACTTCGTGTCAGCTTGCTAGCCATAAGCCTCTCTCTTCCAGGTCATGCAGAAGAATACACAAGGGGTCACTTTCAACATCATGTTTATTATGTTGCTTTGTTTTGAAGTGACGCGTGTTCCCTGGGGATTCTCATGCCACTGGTGGGGGAGAGGGAGGGAAGATACGCACGCAGGCCCGTCCCCCTTGAGATTCACGGACGGGCAGGATTCTACAGCCATCTGTAACCCGATCAACTGACTTTGGGCCCAGGCAATGGCATGAAACTTCATTTTATCTTCACAGCACCCAGACTTAGGAGTTAAAAATAGTTTAGGCCATATTGGCCTGGGTTATTTTTATCTGGAAAAATAGGGACTAGAAGCAGCACAGTAAGCACAGAAAGGAAAGCTGACCACGACAGGACAGAAACCCTCACGGACTTTCTAAACCCCTTACTGTAGATTTAGAAATGAGACGGAAATAAGGGGGAGCAGGGTGAGGTGTGCTGTGGTGCAGGGCAGTCGGGTACGACTAAGTGTTCATATGTGAATAATAAAAACCATGAACAACAACACGAGGTGCTTTGCATAAGTCAGAGCGCTATATAAACAGCCCCTCTGCCCTTCTTTCTGGAGAAGATACGTCAGGAATAAATGGTGTACAAAGTGTCTGAGAAGAGAGATCGGTGGAGGCACAGTGTTCAAGGAGATATTTGGGAATGGGATTTAAGCCAGGTCTTAAAGAACGCAAATGATTTAAATTGCTGGAGCAGGGTGTGAATTCACAGATGTGCTGGGCGGAGTGAGAAGGGCAACAGGAAGAAAACAGGCTGGCAGAAGTAGCGCATTTGTCAAAGAGGAGAAGCGAAGACCAACGGACAGATGGTGTGGTTGTAGGCCATCGGTGAGCATTATGTGCATAAGAATCAAACTGTCTCCTTTAAGTAAAACTCAGGAGATGGGGCGCCTGGGTGGCTCAGTCGAAGCGTCCAACTTCAGCTCGGGTCATGATCTCACAGTTCACGAGTTCAAGCCCCGCGTCGGGCTCTGTGCTGACAGCTCGGAGCCTGGAGCCTGCTTCGGATTCTGTGTCTCCCTCTCTCTCTGCCCCGCCCTCGCTTGTACTCTGTCTCTCTCTCTCTCTCAAAAATAAATAAAAATATTTAAAAAAAGTTTTTTTTTAAATGAAACTCATTTCTGAGTAAGCTTTTGACAAATGTTGAATTTATAAAAGATGGATACAAGTAGTACGTGGAAAAGAGTGAATTAAGAAACAATAATACTGTGTAACAATCCAGGTGCAAAGTAATCAAAACCTCAATCAAAATAGGGCAGTGGAAATTTAAATATGATACTTACTGGATGCCTCACCTGATGAGCATTGTGCAGCACGGATAAGACAGGGGTCCCATCCTCAAGTGGCTCACGTTTAGGACAGGAGTCCCACCACTGTAGAAAGCACGCTATCATTGATAAGAAGTGTCACAGCAACAGCAACACATAGGATAGAATTGTAACTCTGCTTAGCGACTGGGGCAAAACTCCACTCACAGAAACCCCCCTACCACCTTTCCACATAGAAAGAGCCAGGGAAATGGACAGAGGCAGAAAGCAAATGCAGGTTCAAGGAACCTGCCAGAAGCCTCCGGTGGCAGGAGTAGAAAATATATGATGAGAAATGATGTTTTTTTAAAAAAAAATTGTATGGCATATCAAGACTCTGGAGGAAACAAATATTTTCAAGCAGGACAACAACATGATCTGTGTTTTCGAAACGTAACACCAAGAGAGAATGGACGGGAAAGGAAACACACGAAAAGAGAAAAAAAAATAGACTTTTGTAATAATCTAGACAGAAAAGAAGATGGGTCTCAGCAGGGCAGTGTAAATGGAAACAGGGACAAGACACAGGTAGGAAATAATTTTTAAATAGGTAAAATTCCCATAGTCATAAAAAAAGGTATGTTCTTCTGAAACATCATGCTCTTTTCAGACCTGGAGACTTTCAATGGACTTCCTCCACTGAAATTGACTGAACTGCTGGAAGCATCAGTCTAAAGAACTGCTTCTTCCAGGAGACCTTCTCTGGCATGCAGGCTATTAGGGCCCCTCGAACAAGCTCCCACAGGATCTTGTACATCTGATCAACATCCACCACACATGGTATTGCTGGCTCAAGGTTGTCTCCCCTCGGACCATAAAACTCCAGAATGGCAGAGAGAATGACCTTGACTTGCCTAGCACTGACCCTGGCATATACTGGGCACTCTGTAAATAGTTGTTGAAAACATAAATGCAGTTCAAAGACAGGACCAGTTTTAAACCTACTCCCCCACTCTCCCCACCACATAGCCCCACCAACCCTCATCCCCTCCAAGAGGAAACTTGGGAGGGCACTTCAGTCTTAACCATGCTGAGTTTGCAGTACTTCCAGAACATTCAGGTGAAGGTTTCCATTAGTCCTCTGCAGATGCCAGGGTAAGGCCAGATCAAGGACTCTGACAAATCCTACTAGCTGAAGTCATGGTTGTTCCTCTCCTCGTCCTCCTCCTTCCATTATTATTACAGTTACAACTAATATTAAATGAGCACTAACTGATCACCTGCTGAGCATTTCTCATGCATCATCTCATCTATCTACAAACAAACATTATTGAATTAGGCGCTATTAACTCCTATTATACCAATGAGGAAGCTGATGCTTTAATTGTTAGAAAATGTGCCTAAAATCAGAGCACAATTAAGTAGCTAAACCAGGCTTTGAACACAGGCAAACTACCCTAAGAACCTGTGAGCTTCCCAAGCGCAAAGTGATAATCAGCCAGGGAGAAAAATGTGTTGACTAGAGCAAAGAGAGAAGACAAACCACAGACCATGAAGGACAGTAACATTTAAGGGGCACACGTGGCAAAGGAAGAGACAACTTAAGAAATGGCATTCACACCCTGTGTAATTCCTTCCCCTTGAGTGTGGAATCAATCTTGTGACTTGCTGCTAACAAAAGAATCCTGTACAGGTGATGGATGTCTCCGTGGTTAGGCTGCAAAAGCCTGTGACTTCAGTCTTGCTGGGGCATTCTGGGCTTGCACGCTTTGATGAAGCGAGTTCCTGTGTTGGAGAGACCCACATGGCAAGGAACTGAGGCCCTCAGTCCAAAAACCCATGAGAAAATGAATGCCCCCAACATCCAGAGAGCGAGCTTGAAAGCAGACACACCCCATTCAAGCCTTGGTAGGAGAGTGCAGACCCTTGCCGACATCTTGAGGAACAGTGAAGGCAAGGATGAAGCTAGGCTGTGCCCAGATTCCTGATTTACAGGAATTGTGAGATAATAAATCCGTACTGTTTTAAGTCACTACGTTTTGGGGTAGTTTGTTATGTAGCAATAGGCAAGAGAAAAGTATAGAAACAGAGATGTTTCAAGTTCTTCCTACCTGTGTCTTCTGACAGAGATGAGGAGAAAATTAAGAACTGAACTTCAAGAAAAAACTATAGTCAGCGCTGCCTGGGTGGCTCCGTCGGTTAAGTGTCTGACTTCGGCTCAGGTCATGATCTCACGGTTCCTGAGTCCGAGCCCTGCATCAGGTTCTGTGCTGACAGCTGGGAGCCTAGAGCCTGCTTCAGATTCTGTGTCTCCCTCTCTCTCTTTCTCAAAAATAAATAAACATTAAAAAAAAAAGTAACTTTTAAGACACCTATTTCAGAGGAATAGTGTGAAGAAGTCAGAGGAAGGCACAACAGAAGGTAAAAACTTTCTAGAGCTAGAATGAAGGATAATTATAAGACAAAACTATAGACTCTGAACTTCTAGTTACCATTTATAGATGAGAACTGAGTACCTATACTGAGAAAAAATTCAGATGCATGGCCAATCTCTGATTACTCCAAAATCCTTATTAGACCTTTCCAATTAATTGGCTAGATCTGCTATTTCCTACCTAGGTTTTATTATTTAGTCCTAAACTGAAGTTGTTTGAATTAAATTGAGAGTACAGATTCCTAGATTCTATAAGCTCATGTTCGACTCTTCAGGTTTAAAAATTTTAAAACCATTTCATACACAATAACCTAATGTTCAACCATACTTCTGGGCCCTCCCCTCACCCTGGAGTCAAAACCAAGGCTTCTTATCCTTCAAAGTCCTGGATACAATATTCTAATGGGAACTTATCAATAAGGCTATGGGAACTATTTCTCTGGCCTCTTTTCAGACCACTGAATATGGTCCCCAAGCAATCATAAATTTATCCCCTCCTTCCTTACTACAGGAAGCTATCACATCATCCTGTGTTATCTCTATATGTCAATGGGATTACTTTTGATATTTTATATTCCTTCTAGCTCTTCTCAATTTTCTATTGTCGTTTGAGTTTCCACAGCATATTTACATGAAGGTGTTTTATTTCTGACTTTATCTGGACATTTAATCTACATCTTTGCTTGTCTCTCACATTGAACCATTCAATTTTCCCCAGTGTTTCCCTAGACTTTCCCAATCCGTGTAATTCTTTTTACGTGATTTGTATCTGTAAGCCATCTTAAGTGAGCAGTTCATGCGAGAAGGCACAGCCAGGCTTGCGGACAGCACCAGAAATGCGGCAAGGTTTCCCGCAGCAATCCCTGCAGGCAGCCCCCGCGGTAGGGCTGACGGGAGCGCACACTGTGCAAGGAAGCCATAAAGCCTCTGGAGAAGAAAAGATGGGCTGTAAGGTCAACAACGGTAGCAGCAAGCACAGCCAACTTGAAGGAATGTGCAAAAGAAGAGCGCAGAACTTTTTTCTGTAGCTCTGGCTGCAAAATAAGTGTCAACAAGCTGCTATAAATAGAAACTAAAAAAGTGGGGCAAGAGAAGAAAGGCAGAGAGTTAGGGCAAAACAAAATAATAATTATTTCCTCCCAATGCTCAAGCCAAAACCCTTGGAGTCACTCTGACGCCTTCCTTTCTTTCACACCTCACGTCAAATCCATCAGCGAATCTCACTGACTCTACTTTGAAAATATACCCAGAACCCAACCCATTTTCACCATGTCTGCAGTTGCTACTCTGATTTAAGCCACCGTCTTCTAGAGCCTAGACGACTACAAGGATTTCCTCACTGGTGTTCTTGCTCCCCTCCAGTCTACTCCAACCCGGCAGCCACAGAGAGCTTTTAAAACAAATTCCCCAATGGCCTCCCCATCACCTAGGATAAAACCCACCGTTCCTGCCTACGAGGCAAAATCCTACATGAACTGCTCTTCCTTCTTCTCCCACTGCTTCACTGATTGCATCCTTACCACACCCCCTCCCTCGCTCTGCTTTAACCACAGTATTCCCAACACGCCGAGCACTGTTGTATCTGCTCTGTAGTATCTTTACTTGCAATGTTCTTCTTGCATGTATCCACATAAGCCAGGTCCTTGTTTTGTTCAAGCGTCTCCTTAAATATCATCTTACTACTTTATGGATCCTAAGAGAGTACCCCCTGTTTACTTTTCGCCTTAATGTTGGCCTTGTTTACCTTCTGCCTTAATATTTGCCACCTAACGTGTTGTATATTTACTTACACACTTGTTTATTGACAGTCTCTCCCCACCTTTCACCCACCTCAAGTAGAATGTAAGCCCCGTGAGAACGAGGGCTTTTTTGTTGTTGTTAAGGTAATCCTAACTCCTAGAACCGCAAAGTACTCACTTCGTATTTGGTGAATGAACGAAGGACGGAAGAGATTATCAAAACAGGACTCAGAGGACAGGAATAAGGGGGAACCAAGAATACATACACTTCACTTTTGTAAAGAAATGGGATTTGGGACACTGAGTAAGGAAAATGAGGACTCCAAACACATGAAAAGGTTCTAGCGGTGTTAATGAGCATATAGAGACTACAGATACTATCTAAGCTCTTTGGAAACAGAAATGTGAGTTGGTTCTGGGAAAATGTGATAACAAAGTAGAAGACATTCCCATAAAGGTGGCAGAACAGTTCAGAGTTTGGACCAGGAAATACAAGTGCAAAAAAAAAAAAATAGTTTAAGGGAAGACTTGTTTGTTTTTGTTTTGTTTTGTTTTTCAGAACGGAAGGCTTTCAGCTGGAATAAGAGTCCAAGAAAAGCTAGGAATATGGTTCAATAAATGACAGGAATGCCATCCCATAGTTACAGGGTTTCAAGTACAGAAACAAGGGCACAGTGGAAAAGGAGATAGCACACAAGCATGGTAGCAAAATGCAAGCACAGTAGTAAACTGCATCTATGAAAACCCTCTAAGCATGGATTCAAATGAAAGGGACTGAAACATTTGGTTTCACTTTAAAGTCTAAAGCAAAAAAAAATGAAACAGGAGAAAAGCAAAACATTAAATAGGAGCACCCGGGTGGCTCAGTCAGTTGCGCATCCAACTCTTGATTTCCGCTAAGGTCATGATCCCAGGGCTGTGGGATCAAACCTACATCAGGCTCTGTGCTGAAAACAAGGAGCCTGCTTGGGATTCTCTGTCCCTCCCTCCCTCTCTGCCCTTCACCTGCTCACATGCTCTCTCTCTCTCTCTCTCACACACACACACAAAATAATAAACATTAAAAAAAAAAAAAGATTCTCTGTCTCTCTGCCCCTCTCCCTTATGTTTTCTCTCAAAAAAAAAAAAAAAAAAAAAAAAGACTAAGCTGATAACACTATCCAAAGGCATACCAGCAAGGCACAGCCTTCAGAAAACATTGGAGAAGATGAACAAACATAGATTTGCAGTCTGATAGTGAAAAAAGGAAGGGGGAGGAAAACAGAGAATGAAAGTGTAAATCAGAAATGCAGAGTATGGAAAGACACTTCCTACTAAGGAAACATGAGAGGGTAGGCCTCCTTCAGGAAGATGGCTTGAATGTTGGAGGAGAGAAAAGAAGGTGAATAAAGAACATCTGGGGAAATTAGGGAGGAATTAACCAAAGGAGGAAAATTTTAAATAGGTCAGATAAGCCAAAGCGTACAATGAGAGGAATAAGAGGGAGAAGAAAAGGGAAGTTATAAATGTTCAAGCAATTCTCAAAAATGGTATAAAATACACCAAAATTAGTTAAGTAGGAGTATGTCCATTTTTCCAAGAGATGCAGCAAAAAGTTGCAGGTGTAAGAAAGAAGTGAATCAAACGTCAGTCTGATTTGTCAGTAAGGAGCTCTATGACCTTGAACAAGTCACTTAACCTCTCTGGGACTTATTTCCTCTGTTTAAAAAAGAAACGAATGTGTTGGTGGGGGGTAGTGGTAGTGGTCATGTCAAACATGGGTGATCATTCTCGGTCTCTTCCCCTCTGGGTTATAAGTGGGGAAAACACAGGAAAAGCACAGAACTCTTCCAGAAAGAATCAGAAAAACTGAAAACTTTTATGATGAGAAGAGTAATAGTTAACAAAGGTTTCACAACCTTGCTTTAAATTTTAAAAAGTGCCTTTATATGTATAATTATGTGTACTCCTCACAGCAAGCCCGCAAGGCAGAAAAGGCAGGTATGGATTTAACGCCACTGTGCAAATGGAGTCATTCACCGAAGCTCAGAAATATTAAGCAAGTGGCTCAAGGACACAGAAACAGTGGCTGATCCAGGAGCCCAGCCAGACTGAACAGCAGCACAAAGTCCAGCCTCCTTCCACGTTCAGATGCTGTCCTCTTGTGTGACTAAGGTCTCATGGGATATTTTTGCAGCTTACTAGGTAATAGATGAGTGAAGAATTATCAACGTGCAAACAAAAAGCCCCTTTTGATTTAAAGTTGTTTTTTTGTTCAATTCCTAATTTTGAGAGAGAGAGCGCATGCGCGAGTGGGGGAGAGAGGGAGAGGGAGGGAGAGAGACAGAGAGAGGGAGGGAGGGAGGGAGGGAAAGAGAGACAGAGACAGAGAATCCTAAGCAGGCTCCATGCTGTCAGTGCAGAGCCCAACACGGGGCTCAATCCCATGAACCATGAGATCACGACCTGAGCCGAAATCAAGAGTCAGACGCTTGACTGATTGAGCCACCCAGGTGCCCCCAAACTCCTTTTGATTTAAAATAAAATTCCTTAGGGCACAGGGGTGGCTTAGTTGGTGAAGCGTCCAACTTCGGCTCAGGTCATGATCTCACGGTTCCTGAGTTCAAGCCCCGCATTGGGCTCTGTGCTGATGGCTTAGAACCTGGAGCCTGCTTTGGTTTCTGTGTCTCCCTTTCTCTCTGCCTCTCTCCCTCTCTCCCTCTCTCTCTCTCTCTCTCTCTCTCTCAAATGAATAAACATTAAAAAAGATTTTTAATGAAATTCCTTTACAGTTAAAGGAGTTACGTTATATGTGAACTACATGCAAACTAACTCATTATACATTTTCCTACAAAGTTGACCTTGATTCCGTAACAACCTATGAAGACCACTCTTTCAGTCCAAACGAATCTCTTTTAACTGTAAAGCACTACAGTGAAACTGCAGCTTATTACTGCAGCTGCCATATTTTCAACCTTTCTGCATACAGAATAATGGACTTTGATCTTTAAGACTGATTTAGCTATTAAGACATTGAACAGGCTGCTCCCCTTTATACATGGTGGATGTCAAGAGCACAGAGGAAAGTGGCAGAAGTGGATTGAGAAGTTTGGTTTGTAACATCTAGGACTGTCACATGTCTACAGCAGTGATGATAATCCTCATCCTATTCTTTGCTCTAAAAGCCATAATCAGCCACAGCAGACCAACTACGACATAACAAAAAATCTTAGATATATCTGGCCTTCTTCGTAGCCTCAACCTATCTTATCACTCCCTTAAGGTTCGGCATTTCCCCGTGATCCCCGCAATCCCCGCTGGTCTGCGCTTCTTGTCTATCTCCACCCAAGTCAAGGCCCTTATGATTTCTTAAGTCCACAAATCAGCAGACCATGATTTCTCCTGCCTGAACACCACTGCCAGCTAAAGAAAGGGTATGAGAAAGGAAAAAGGATCAAAGGTCAGTCTAAGGGCAAAAGAGGGGAAAATCCCAATAAAAGGACCAGAGAAAGTGGAAACTTGACGCGGGTTACATCAGTGTCCTTGTGTATTACTTCATCCTTCCCTTGCAATTCCTCTTTTAAAGCAGTTGGACAAACAGTGAGCCAGATAAGCATGCCTGAAGTAGAAACTTGGGGGAAATCAGAGTCTAACGCTCAATGAGCCACAACCAATTATACCTCATCTGACTATCAGGCCCTCAGACACACAAAGACCACACAGTAGATAATAAAAATAAAAAAGGACATCAGAATCTTGGTCAGTAAACTTCAGTTTAAGTCCTGGTATGCTGCATGATTTCCAACAAGTGCACGATTCCCTGAGACTCACTTTTCTAACCTACACACAGGAATAACATATCAACAATCTATTTTACAGAGTTGCTGTGAAGAGCTAAGTGAGAAAAACACTACACGTTTGACGCAAGTAACTTTTTAAATCACTCTAGTGTTGTAAAGGACAACAGAATTCTTCATTGAAGACCCTCTCTCTAATCCCATTGTGTACCCATATTCTGCCCCTCTTACAAGTTATCCCGAAATGACCAACACTGAAATAGCTAGTTTTAAAGTGGCTTTGCAGTCACTGAAATAAACATTTGAAATAAGCATTGTGTAGTCACCTAATAAAAAGTTTATAGAGCCTAACCATAAAGTACAGTTATTCACATACAAGACTACCACTGTCAATAAAATCTACCAAATTTTAGTTCCAGTATGCTAGGTAATCTACATCTTATCTATATCCTACCTACATGCACAGTAGTAGAAAAGCCTGGGGCTTGATATCTGAAGGACCTAAATTTGAATCCCAGTGAGGTTATCATTAAGTGGTAGGCCTTAGGCGAGTCAGACCTGAAACCTTCTCAAATGGAAATTAGGAATACTACTACCTACTTCATAGGATGAAGATTATTGTGATCATGTCTCTCCTGGGCTTAATCTGGTGCCTAGTCCACTGTGCTAGCTCAATGCACGGTGGCTAATAATCTGATTGCCTTCCCATTCCCTCACAGCAAGATATTTGTTTTTGGTGTTTTTTTAAGCAATACTAAAATTACATGATTAAACACGCTTAACAAAAACTCTCTCAACCAAATACAATGAAGGGGATTCCCAACAATAACTCACAGATTTTCAAACTGTGCCCTGAAAATTAATGTAAGGAAAAATCAATCCAAAGAGCTTAACAGTCTGACCGGCCTTCAGCAAGTCCTTTATCATATGACAGTATGCGCAGTCAAGTGATTTAAAACCTCAACTACTGCTCCCTTCAGCCACTGGGACACCTGAGGAAGGAGCTCCCCATGACAAGCAACTTCTCTAACAGCTGGGCTGACTAACAGCTCTAACACCTGTCCCTTCCCTGAGGACAGGTGAAAACAGGGAGAATAGGAGAGGGCTTAGCTTAACTTGGAAAGCTAAATTAACTAAGGAAAGCAGATCAAGGAACATTTAGGACATTAACTTCTTCAGGACTTCACCTTAAGCTTATGCCTCAACTAACTACTCTGGTCAGTCTGCACAGAGCTATATTAATATCCCTTCAAGCTAGTTCCTGTCCTGCTCTAGAGTCCGTGACTGTATTCAGATCTGATCTATGACAAAGTTTTTTGTTTTTTTTAAATATAAATGAAATTCTCATTGAAGACCAAGACTGAGGTCTAATCAGACCCCTTTTTCTCTTCCAGCTTAACATTAAGAAACTGCTCAGTTTTTCAAACTACATGACCTTCAGACATGTGCCTTCATCCACTAATAAAGCGGCAATATATAAATCAGACTTGGCGTTGTATTTTCCCCCACAAGATTTTCATGTTTAAACTTTCCTCATTGCCTTATGCTCAGCCTTTCAGGCAGCCTGAGAGTCACCCACAACGACAGCTAAAAAAGACGCCCTGACAACACACAAAAGAACCAGAGGCAAGAGTCAGCATGCGTGCACAAACACACACATGTGATGATCTCCTAAGACAAGCTCTCAAAACTCAAAAAATCAGACAGAGATTGATGGTGGAGGAGGGTGGAGCAGGGTGGCCTGGGGAGGAGCCGGATACAAAGAAAAGATTAAGACCTGGGAAGTAAAATGAAAAACAACTGGGAGAGAGTATTAAGGAGGGAAGAGTCTCCCATTTACCATCTAGAGGAGAGAAGAAGGATTAGAGTAGGTACGAACTAAAGAATCTGTTGGGGAAAAACAAGAGAAAACAAAGAGATTCCACCAAATTGAGACTTCAGAACCAGCCCTCCCTCCTGCTACAATTCCGTGTTGTTGTTGTTTTTTTCTTCCAGGAAGCTACAACACAGCTTTTTCAACAGGAGGATTACATTAACAAAGCAAATAAAGGAAACCTCTGCTAAAAATGTAACCTACCTACACTGAAAGGTCTAAAGACGGAAATACTTCTTTCCCCGTTTTTTGTAGTGGGTTTCAAAACAGAAGGGACAGGAAGGGGGGAAAGAGCAATAGTGAGAGGGGAGCAGCCAAGCTCCCGAATATGAGGAGTCTTTGGACTACATGCCTATTTTAAGTTTATCTTTTCGTGGGCAAGTTGGCAGATTCTTAAACTAAACACAGCATTCCACTCTGTAAACCACAATCTGACCCCTGGCTCCAACACCACAGAGAATTGAGGGGCATATGCAGACACAAGGCATATCCAGAACCAGCTCTTGCTTTGGGTCCTACCCTAATATCCCCAAACCGGGAGGCTAAAACTCCAGTCAGGTTTGAATGGACTAACAGTGCAAGGGAAAAGGAGGGGGAAGAAAAAAAGCCAACTGAAAGGGAGGGCCTAAGTTTAGCCACAAAACCATGCACTTAGGCTTGTCAACGGGCAGTTAAGTGGAAAATAGTGGGCACAGAGAAAGCAGCTACCTAGATAAGCACCTACTGCACGGATTATATCCCTTTTTCTTATGGGGGTGCTACACAAGAAGGAAATTACTTTTATACAGAGAAGCCGTGCTCCTCTGCCCTGAGCGGCTCCCGTCGCCGGGCAGGGGGGCTGCCCGCCCAGTAAGAGATGTCCAGCGCCACCCTCTAGCACTCACTTACTTTCGTCCGGCCATTGATTTTGTAGTTGCCCAGCTTCCCGTTACAGTGGCGGATCAGGTCGTCCATGCTGCTCATGAGCCGCCCGATGGTTTCGCAGCCGGGCTCCTTGCCCTCGATCCAGGTGATCTTATCGCCTCGGATGTCCTTGGACGAGTCACTCTTCTGGCTGACCAGCTGCCCGTCCGTGAACTTGCCGGTGTCGTGCAGGGCGCGCACCTCGTCGCCGATCTGCTGCCCGGTCTCCTTGCCCAGGAAGTCGTCCACCACACAGATGCCGTGCTTGTTCATGCACGGCACGATGTACTCCAGCGCCAGCTTCAGCGCCGGCAGGGGCTTCGTCTGCCCGTTGGGCCGCAGGCCGCCGCCGTGGCTCAGCCCCTCGCCCGGCGTGTTGCTCGGCGGGTACAGGTTCGCCTTCTCCTGGTACTGCGACGCGCGGGCCAGCGCCTCCTCCTTCGCGGGCTCCACCTCGGCCGCCGCCGCCGCCGCCTGGCCCTGGCCGCCTGCAGCCGCGCGAAGCGGGGGAGCGGCCGCCGCGGGGTCGGCCGCGGGCTTGGCCTTTGCCTTGGCCGCGTCCCCGGCGGCCCGCGCGCCCGCATTCTCGACGGCGGCGGCGCTGTCCCGGCGCGGCACTGCCTTCCTGGCCTCCCTGGCCCCGGCCCCGCCGGCCCTGGGCGGCGGCGCGGAGGCGGGCGGCGCGGAGCCGGGGTGCCGGTGCTGGCCCGCTCCGGGGCCCGGGGCGCCCTCGCCGCCCTGGCACACTAGCTTGTGCTTCTTCCAGTCCTGGCGCTGGTGCTCCTTGCTGCAGTAGAAGGAGCTGCGGCAGCGGCTGCAGCGCAGCAGGTTCTCCATCTTCCCGCACAGCTCGCAGTACTGCCGGTCTCGCTCGCTCGGGCTCGGCCCGCCGGGCCCGCCGCTGTCATTAGCCATGGCGGCGGCGTTGGCGACGGCGGCCGAGCAGGACGGGTGGCGGCCGGAGGGCCTCGCCCGGGGCCGGGGAACGGGCGGAGCGGCAGAGGCCGTCACTGCGCCACGCACCCGCCACTCCTCGCCTGAGGGAGGCCGGCGCCCCGCGCTCTCGGCCCGGCCGCTGCCTCGTCCTCGGGTCCTGCCGCGCAGCGCCGGCGGCCGCCTCAGCGCCTCATCGCTGCCGCGAGCTGAGGGACCGCGGCCTGCGCGGCGGACGGCGACCTCCGCTCGGGCACGCGGGCCCGGACGCGCGAGATCGGCCGCCCCGGCCGCCGCCGCCGCCGCCGCCTCACCGTCCGGGGCTGCCCGGCCCGGCCTGTGGAAGAGCGCAGGGAGTGCGGGCGCCACTCGCTCTGCGCGCTCTGCACGTACACCACGGCCCCGCCGCGACCCGGGCGGGCGGCGCGCGAGGGCGGAGGGGGCCGAGGGGAGGGCCGAGGGGAGGGCCGAGGGGGCGGCGGCCGAGCACACACGCTCGGGCGCGGGCGGCGCCGGGGCCGCCTCCGCTCCCCCGCACGCGGCTCGGCGGGGCTGGGCCTTGGAGTCGGTCCCGGCGCCCTGCCCCCGCCCCTCTGCGGGCTCCGCCCGGGGCGGGCTCGGGACGCGGAGGCCGGCGCGGGGACGCCGAGGGGCAGGCCCGGGAGGGCGGAAGGGCGGGGCCGCTCGGCCGCCGCCGGGCCCTACGCCGCGGACGGTGCCTACACCTGCTGGGGGTTGCGGCGCCGAGCGGGGGACCAGAAGATGGCTGCTATTTGTTTAGGGCCCACCCGGTGTGCGCTAGGCGCGCTCCAGCCTACGCTGCAAGGTGGCTCTCGCCTGGTTTTTTGCCTAGGAGGAAACGGAAATTCAGAGAAGTAAAGTAACTCGCCCAAGGTCACGCAGGACTGGACGGAATCCAGGAATTAGACTCTGTCAGATTCCAAGGCTGCTTTTCCCATCACACCAACACAGCCCCCATTTCGAGGCCTGAAATGGTTAAAAGTACTAATTATTGCTGCGGTGTTCATCCAAGCCCCTATGCCCCGTTCGAGCTACATTTAAAGGTGCTAAAGTTTTGTTTAAATTTTTTAAAAACCATTTCTAAGCCCTGTGAAATCTTGGCGAGTGTCAAACCTTGTGAAGAAATTTTTGGCTACCAAGTCCGATGAGTTAATGCGCATTCCGGTATCCACATTCAGGCACTTAAATTCAAACAGATGAAACTACTGAGAATTGGACTTTGATGGTCAATGAACACTGCTACGTTAACGTCTTAAAAGAAAAAAAAATCTCGTATTGACAGTCGCTGGTACGCAGATGAATACAGTTCTTTGTTTTATATAACGTGAAAACCTTATCAGAAATAAGCCAAAGATTTCTTTCCGCACGCCATTTAAGAATAAAAAGAGCTGCGATTTTGATTGTCAGAATTTTTATTGAACACCTGCTAATGTGGAAATTCTGTGCTGGGCTTTCATATCGTCTGAATAGATTGCAAATAACGTCGTCAGTCCTTGAGGTGATGGTCTTTCAGACAACATAAAAGTTGAAAGGTGTAGGTCAAAGGCAGAAGAATATAAGGAATAATTATAAACCACTCTGTAGAATATTTTTTAAGAAATTAGCCTGAATCCAAAACATCAAAGCTCTTCACCAACTATACAGAACTTAAAAGTGTAATTAAGTTCCTCTGTATAAATGAGCAGTTTCCTGGGAATCCAGCCTGGTGAAAGAGGACAGTAATTCCAATTAGTTTGGACTTTGGGAGACCGAGGTAAATGTTATACTCACAGCTTCAAATTCTAAACCAAACTAAAAACCCGACTGTCTGTAAAGAATCTAGATCTGAATCAGTCTCACTTGTGTATCCCAGAGCTTTATTAAATAGAGTAAAATATTGTTTCAGATACTACTAATTAGGCTTTTCAACAAATGTGTTAGGAGTGTGCTACATGCCATAAGTCCTTGGCATACAAATGAACTAGTTACACTAGTTATACTCAGGAGGTGTATATGTAGTCCAGTGCAGGGGGTAGACTTGTAAATGAAAAAGGACAACCTAGAATTTGGACCAAGTGTCCACAAAGAGTGGGATGGATAGGATGGAAAGGGAACAAAGAAAAAGGAATTGCTGGGTCCGCCCTTTGCACTAATCCAGATTCCAAGCAAATTAGTTTAGAAATTCTTTAAAATGTAAAGAAACTATTTAATGGCTTAAGAAAGCAAACTTTTCAAACATTTTTGATATACATAAATTATATAAAGTATAATTTCAATACAAGTAAAACCAAATACTTCTTAGGCCTCCTTTTGCTATGGTAATTATAAATGATTCTTTTTTTCTTGCAATTTTTTAAATGCTTATTATTTATTTTTGAGAGAGACCAGTGTGAGCAGGGGAGGGGCAGAGAGAGAGGCAGACACAGAATCTGAAGTGTGCTCCAGGCTCTGAGCTGTCAGCACAGAGCCTGATGTGGGGCTTGAACCCACGAACCATGAGATCATGGCCTGAACCGAAGTCAGACGCTCAGCTGACTGAGCCACCCAGGTACCCTAATTATAAATGATTCTTAACAATTCTCAAGGGCAGGAACTTTACTGGAGAACACTCATTCCACAAACACTTGATTCTTCTAAACTTAGTTATTTGTAGGTACTAAAAGTAGTCCAACAATTTTGTTAAGAATTACTATTTGTAATTTGTTAGAATTATTATTTGTTAAGAATTACTATTTGCTCTTCTGGCAATGTTTACATAAGAATTACCTACATAGTGCAAATAAGTGTATTTACATCTCCATATGCTCTTTTCATTATATTTTCGTTGATACCTAGTTAAAAGAATAGACGTCCATGTCAAAACCTTCATTAGCTTTCATTTTCCAATTAAGTGTACTAAATCACAAATTGAACATGTACACCTTGAAAATACCTAATCAGGGGTGCCTGGGTGGCGCAGTTGGTTAAGCGTCTGACTTCAGCCAGGTCACGATCTCGCGGTCCGTGAGTTCGAGCCCCGCGTCAGGCTCTGGGCTGATGGCTCAGAGCCTGGAGCCTGTTTCCGATTCTGTGTCTCCCTCTCTCTCTGCCCCTCGTCCGTTCATGCTCTGTCTCTCTCTGTCCCAAAAATAAATAAATGTTGAAAAAAAAAATTTTTTTTTTAAATAAAAAAAAAAAAGAAAATACCTAATCAGTCAAATATGACACTTCCAAAATCTTCATAGGCAGAAGTCAAATATGAAGTATTGTTTCAAGTATTTCCAAAGATCCACAAGTTCTGAATTTTCATTCATTCAGGCTCAATAGTCTGTGAACGAATTCCAAGTTAGGGAGGGTTTCACCAAACCGTCTGCTGGCAACGCAACAGCCAATGACAAGTTCACCGACAAGATTCTGGAACTCTACCAGCATTGTAGCAGTCGCCGTGTATTCAGATGTTATACAGAAGAATTACATTGTCATGTGGGAATTTATCTTATAAACACGTACGGTGCTTAATACTATGTCAGTCTCTGTTCTAATCATTTTGCAAATATTCATTTAATCCTCATAAAAACACTGTCGGGTGGGTACTATTGTTATGCCCATTTACAGAGGGTGAAACAAGAGTAAGGCAATGAGTGTCCCTCCCAATTCTCAGGATTATATGATTAGTAGCATTAGGTGTGTTACCGAATACTCTGGGGAGAACAAAGGCTTGTGCCTCCCAAAGCCAGGAATTATTACAAGTTGTTTCCTGCCCCGAACCTAATCAAGATCTCGAAACCAGAGGATGAATTAAGTAAAAGTTCTGTCATCTCCATATCACACTGGATTGGGTCAAAGGTAACTGACCACCTATCTGGCTTCCCTTTGCTCTCCTGGCAATGTTTACATAAACTGTAAAGCAGTATCCACTACAAGCTGACAAGAGACTTAGTGAAAGATCAAGGTGAAGCTGAGAGTAAATACACAGGACAGAGCTAAGTGAGGAAATGAATTTAGAAATGGCTGTGTTGACTCGAGGCAAGCCCAAGGAACAACTTAACCTTCAAGGGACTACCCCCATTTCTCCTTTAAAAACATGTTTAAAATTCACAAGAGAGTATCTTCGCCGCTCAGGAAATAAAAATCAAATATCGGATTGTTAACTAACGACCTCTTGTTTCCCCATCGGTGACAATTTTGTTTTAAAATGTTACAGAGAACAGAAAAATCACAAGTTATCACATAGGCATCCCACCAAGATAAACAGGAAGACGATCTTTGAGTTCTGGGAAAGCAACTAAAAATCTGAGCTGTTTTCTAACTATAGTTTTGGGATGTGCACAAGTAGGTGTCGTTGGGAAATAGCACCTGCTCTTCTCTGTACTGGGGGTTCTGCCAGATGCACACATAAGCTGTGTGCTTCCCCACGTACGTGGGGCCAGCTTTACCGTCTACTAAGGTTTCCTCCGAAAATAAGGTATTTAAAAAGGTTTTTTTTATATACTCAGGAAAATTTGTCTATCACCTGACTTTATCAGTTTATTACTGTAAACTTATTCACCAATCCAGTTAAAAATTGATCATCTCATCTCAAGAAACATAAAACTTTAAACCATTTCTCACTATAGTGAATTTTTGTGTTACTAACGAACATGGGATACTGTGTTGTGTGTTAATATCATTACACAATGAGGGCTTTTGTTTCCCCCCAACAAACATTACTTAATGTTGAACTGACTTTGAGTGTATTCCCAGTAAGTAGCTTATACCAAGCTAGGCAGGAGACAGCTAAATAATTTTTTCTGTAGAATTTTTTTGTGTGCAAAAAATGTAAACCTACACAAAAATATTGGTCATTGTATAATCAACCTCGACCCTGATTAGCTCAACAATTATCCACATTTTTACAACCTAGTTCCACCCCCATTTTGCCTTTTTAAAAATTTGTTTTTATTGCGATATAATTGATGTAGAATATTGTATTAGTTTTAGGTATACCACGTAATAATTTAACACATGTACATATTGTGAAATGATTACCACAATGTGTTGGGTTAACATCAATCACCTCACATAGTTAATTTTTTTTCTTGTGATGTGAACATTTAAGCTCTACTCTCTTAGTAACTTTCACATATACAGCACAGTATTGTTAACTATAATCACCACATGGTCCATTAGATCCCCAAGACTTATTATCTTTTAACTGGAAGTTTGTACCTTTTGACCACCTTCACCCATTTTGCCCACCCCACCAACCCCCACCTCTGGAAACCACCAATCTGTTCTCTGTGTCTATGAGCTTAGTGTTATTGTTGTTGTTGTTTTCATGTAGACCCCATATATAAGTGATATAATACAGTATTTATCTTTCTGTCTGACTTATTTCACTTAGCATAATACCCTCAAGGTCCATCCATGTTGTCACAAATGGCAGGGTTTCCTTCTTTTTTGTGACTGAATAATATTCATATATATGAATATTATATACCTTCTCACAACTTCTCTATCCATTCATCCAGCGACAGACACTTATGCTTCCATATCATGGCCTTTGTAAATAATGCTGCAGCGAACATGGAATGAATGTATCTTTTTGAGTTAGTGTTTTTATTTTCTTTGGATAAATATCTGGGAGTCAAATTGCTGGATCATGCGGTAATTCTATTTTTAATTATTTGAGGAAACTCCATACTGTTTTCTATAGTGGTTATACCAATTGACATTTCTACCAACAGTGTATGAGGATTCCCTTTTTGCCACATCCCTGCCAACACCTGTTCCTTCTTGTCTTTTCTAAATTAGCCATTCTAACAAGAGTGAGGTGGTATCTCATTGTGGTTTTGATTTGCATTTCCCTGAATTAGTGATGTTGAACACCTTTGGATGTACCTGTTGGCCATCTGTATGCCGCCTTTGGGGCAATGCCTATTCAGATCTTCTGCCAATTTTTAAATCAGATTCTTTTTTGCTCTTATGTTGTATAAGTTCTTTATAATTTTGGATATTAATCCCTCATCAGATATGTGATTTTAAAATATTTTCTGCCATCCAGTAGGTTGCCTTTTCATTTTGTTGATGATTTCCTTTGCCCTGCAGAAGATTTTTATTTTGACATAGTTCCACTTAGTTTTGTTTTTGTCACCTTTGCTTCTTGTGTCAAATATAAAAAGTCATCCATGAAGACCAATGTCAAGTTGCTGACTGCCTATGTTTTCTTCTAAGTATTTTATGGTTTCAGGTCTTATATTTAAATCTTTAATCCATTTTAAGTTAATTTTTGTGTGTAGTGTAACATTTTTTTTCTTTTGCATGTGGCTGTCCAATTTTCCCAACACCATTTATTGAAGAGGCTGTCCTTTACCCACTGGATATTCTTGGCTTCTTTATTGTAAATTAATTGGCTCTGTATGTGCGGGTTTATTTCTGTGCTCTTGATTCTGTTCTATTGATTTTTTGTAATGTTTATTTATCTTTGAGAGAGAGGGAGAGACAGAGTGCAAGCAGGGGAGGAGCAGAGAGAGAAGGAGACACAGAATCTGAAGCAGGCTCCAGGCTCTGAGCTGTCAGCACAGAGCCCAACGTAGGGCTCCATCTCATGAACTATGAGATCATGATCTGAGCCAAAATCGGATGCTTTAACCGACAGAGCCACCTAGTCACCCCTATTGATCCTTTTTTTCTTTTAAAGGCTAATACCATACTATTTTGATTACTATAGCTTTGTGATATACTACTTTGAAATCAGGGAGCAGAAATTTCTACTTCATGATTCAGCCTTGGTAAGTGGAATGTTGCTAAAAATTTATTCATTTCTTCTAGATTATCCAATTTGTTGGCATATAACTCATAGTAGTCTCTAAATTTGTCCTTTTTTTCTTTTGGCTGAAGTATCATAAAGCGAATCCCAACTTCAATATGCAGGTCTAATAAGGAGGGGGTTTTTTTCTTTATTTAAATTCTAGTTAGTTAACAGTGTGATTTTGGTTTCAGGAGTAGGATTCAGTGATTCGTCACTTATATACAACACTCAGTGCTCATCACAAGTGCCCTCCTTAATACCCGTCACCCATCTAGCCCATGTCTGATAAGGACTTTAAATAAGACCATATTCGCAATGCCATTATCACACTTACAAAATTAAGAAAAACTCGATACTATCCGTAAGTATTAAAATTTTTCTGATTGTCTCAAAGATTCTCTTTACAGTTGCTTTATTCTATTCAAGATCTAAACAAGGTTAATGGATTGCACTTGGTTAAGTCCCTTTTACTCAGTTTTACTAGCACCTTACCCTTTTGTTCATACCATTGATTTACTAGAGAAGTGATATATTCCATATTCTGGATTTAGCCGATTCTTTCCTTATTATATTCCTTCCTTAAGATAGTCCTCTTATTTTTGTAGATAGGTAGTTAGAGCGAAAATGTTTGTTAAATTCCGTTCCATATTTTATTTTTTATTTTTTTTTAATGTTTATTTATTTTTTTTGAGACAGAGAGAGACAGAGCATGAACGGGGGAGGGTCAGAGAGAGGGAGACACAGAATCTGAAACAGGCTCCAGGCTCTGAGCCGTCAGCACAGAGCCCGACGCAGGGCTCGAACTCACTGACCACGAGATCGTGACCTGAGCCGAAGTCGGCTGCTCAACTGACTGAGCCACCCAGGCGCCCCCCATATTTTAGATGAGAATATTCCATAGTACTTGCTATATGCTTCCTAACGCATCACATCTTGAGGCATATAATGTCATAGTATCGTTTTTTTATGGTGAAATATTGATCATAGGTTCAAGTGGTATCAGCTTGATTCCTGTATTCAAAAGTTATTCATCAACCCTTCACTTAATTGTTTTTGCATCAATTGATGATTATGATTCAATATTTTATTAGAGGTTTTACAATAATGAGTTTGTTATTCTGTCATTCCTTGTGAATTTACCAGGTACCCTAGAGAACTTTGTATCATCAGCTGTTGTTACCTTGAAATACAATTTGTAGATGACGGATAAGATCAATGCTTGGTTCTTTTTATTTATCTATTTTTAAAATAATGAATTGGTGCCCTTGCATCTTCGGTTGTGACAATAAGGCCTTTTAAAAAATTGTGATGAATGGATTTTCATATATTTGAATTATTTTACTCTTTTTGATGCTTAAATATTTTGGCCAATAGAAATTATTCAAGTTGGTTCCTGTGTATTTTAGATGTGATCACATTAATCCTTGAACATTTTCTTGCCTTCTGGCATAAGATGGCCCAGACTCATCTTGTACATTTCCTGCTCCTGACCTCGAATCAGTCATTTCTCCAAAAAGCACTGGTTCCTTTTGGTAGGAAATGGCAGTTAGAAACCACCAGCAGTAGTACTCATTGCCACTGAGTTGTTATTGTTCTAGATCTTTCCAATGAATACAGCTAAGAATTATCTAATTATTTCAAGAGACAAAAATGTTGAATTCATACCAATATTCCAGTTCAAATGTAACATAGGGTTGTATCTTAATGTATTTGATTTTATATTTGTGTTTCATTTTCTCATATGAAACCTTTTTTTCCTAATGACATTTACGAAACCACTTATCTATTTTATACTAGTTAACAGTTTATTGCATTCCTTTTGTCTGTTGTAATAAGTGTGTTTTAAAGTCATCTGATCTGGGGTGTCTGAGTGGCTCAGTTGGTGGGATGTCCAACTCTTGGTTTCGGCTCAGGTCATGACCTCATGGTTCCTGAGTTCCAGCCCCACATCGGGCTCTGCACAGACAGTTCAAAGCCTGCTTGGGATTCTCTGTCTTCCCCTACCCCGTGCTTGCTCTCTCTCTCTCTCTCTCTCAAACTATATAAATAAACTTAAAAAATGTTTTTAAGCCACCTGGTCTAATTATTTTCTCTATATGGCTGTGCCATCAACTTGAGATGTAGTTAGTTTAGTTTCAATTCTGTTTTCAATTTTTAGGGGCTTGATTTGTTTCCTTTTTAGAAGAATTGCCTTTTAATTATACAGTGTATGGCATATAGCTAGACATTGTTCTAAATTCTTTTCCTGCATCATCTAATTTATCCCTCAGGGTAAACCTGTGCTGTGGGTATTACCAACTCTGCTTTACATTTAGGGAGAGTGAGGTACTAAAAAGTTCCATAGTTCCCAAGAGCACAAGGGGCAAGATAAGGATTTCAACTGAAGGATCTGGGGGTGCTTGGGTGGTTGAGTGGGTTAAGCAACCAAGTCTTGATTTTGGCTCAGGTCATGATCTCACCGTTCTTGTGTTCGAGCCCCACGTCCAGTGCTGCACTAACAACAGAGAGCCTGCTTAGGATTCTCTCTCTCCCGCTCTCTCTGCCCCTCCCTCTTTCTCTCTTTCAAAATAAATAAATAAACTTGAAAAAAAAAAACTAAAGGATCTGATTTATAATCCCTGGCAAAATATAAGTTCCATGAGAGAGAAAAATGCAAATCAATATGGGGAAATCAGAGAAGAGAAAATTGCATTTTTTAAAAAAGTTTACTTATTTATTTTGAGAGAAAGAAAGTACAAGTGGAGGAGATGCAGAAAGAGGGGATAGAGTGAGAATCCCAAGCAAGCTCAGCGCTACCAGCATGGAGCCCGATAAGGGACTGGAACAGTAAACTGTACATGACCTGAGCCAAAGTCGGACACTTAACCCACTGAGCCACCCATTGTTTTAATTACAGCCATCCTAACAGGTGCTAAGTGATATCTCATTGTGGTTTTGGTTTGCAGTTCCCTGATGTTTAAGGATGTTGAGCATCTTTTCACATACCTGTTGGTCATTTATATATCCTCTTTGGAGACATTTTTATTCAAGCCCTTTGTCCATTTTTAAATTGGATTATTTGTTTTTTTTTTTCCTATTGACTTGTAGGAGTTCTTTGTATATTATGGATGGATATCAGATACCTAGTTTGCAAATATTTTCTTCCACCCATAGGTTGCCTTTTCACTCTGTTGATTGTTTCTTTTGCTGTGGAGGAGCTTTTTAGTTTAATGCAGTCCCCCCACCCCTGTCTATTTTTGCATTTGATGCCTGTGCTTAACATGTGATATCCAGGAAATCACTACCTAGATCAATGCCAAGGATCTTTTTCCTTACGTTTTTTTCTAGGAGCTTTTTTTTTTTTTTTAATTTTTTTAATGTTTATTTATTTTTGAGAGAGACAGAGATAGAATGTGAGTGGGTTAGGGGCAGAGAGAGAGGGAGACACAGAATCCAAAGCAGGTTCCAGGCTCTGTGCTGTCAGCACAGAGCCCAACGCGGGACTTGATCATGACCTGAGCCGAAGTCGGATGGTCAATCGACTGAGCCACCCAGGCACCCCGTCTAGGAGCTTTATGATTTCAGGTCTTACATTGATCCATTTGAGTTAATTTTTGTGAATGGTGTTAAGATAGGGTTCCAGTTTCATTCTTTAGCATTTGGCTGTCTGGTTTTCCCAAAATCATTTGTTGAAGAGACTGTCCTTTCCCCATTGTGTGTTGTTGGCCCCCTGTCAAAAATCAATTGGCCATATATGTAAGGATTTATTTCTGGATTCTCTATTCTGTTCCACTGATCAGTGTGTCTTACGTTATGCCAGTAGCACGCTGCTTTGATTGCTATAGCTCTGTAATATAGTTTGAAATCAGGTATTGTGCTGCCCCCAGTTTTATTTTTCTTTCTTAGGATTGCTTCGGCTATTAGGAGTCTTTTGTGGTTACACACACATTTTAGGGTTGTTTGTTCTATTTCTATGAAAAAAAATGCCACTGGAATTTTGATTGAATCTGTAGATTGCTCCGGGTAGTGTGGACATTTTCACCATATGAATTCTTCCAATTCAAGAACATGGGACACCTTTCCATTTATTTGTGTTTTCTTCAATATCTCTCATCAAGGTGTTACAATTTTCAGTGTACAGGTCTTTCACTTCTTTGGTTAAATGTATTCCCAAGTATTGTTTCTCATGCTATTTTAAATGGAATTGTTTTCTTAATTTTTTACTTCATATGGTTTTGTTATTACTGTATAGAAATGCAGCTGAGGGGTGCCTGGGTGGCTCAGTCGGTAAAGCGTCCAACTTCAGCTCAGGTCATAATTTCGTTGTCTGTGGGTTTGAGCCCCACATCGGGCTCTGTGCTGACAGCTCAGAGCCTGGAGCCTGCTTCCAATTCTGTGTATCCCTCTCTCTCTGCCCCTCTCCCACTGGTACTCTGTCTGTCTGTCTGTCTGTCTCTCTCTCTCTCTAAAATAAATAAACATTAAAAAAATTTTTTTAATAAAAAATAATTTAAAAAAAGAAATGCAGGGGCGCCTGGGTGGCGCAGTCGGTTAAGCGTCCGACTTCAGCCAGGTCGCGATCTCGCGGTCCGTGGGTTTGAGCCCCGCGTCAGGCTCTGGGCTGATGGCTCGGAGCCTGGAGCCTGTTTCCGATTCTGTGTCTCCCTCTCTCTCTGCCCCTCCCCCGTTCATGCTCTGTCTCTCTCTGTCCCAAAAATAAATAAACGTTGAAAAAAAAAAATTTAAAAAAAGAAATGCAGCTGATTTCTGTATGTTGGTTTTGTATTCGGCAACTTTACTGAATTCATGTGTTAGTTCTAACAGTTTTTTTGTATTTCTTTTTTTTTTTTTTAAGTAAACTCTAAGCCCAACATCAGGCTCAAACTCATGACATAGAGATCAAGAGTCGCATGCTCCACTGACTGAGCCAGCCAGAAGCCCCAGTTCTAACAGTTTATAGTGAGGTATTTAGGGTTTCTATATATAAGAGCACATCAGCTGTGAACAGAGATAACTAATTCTTCCTTGCTGATATGGATGGCTTTTATTTCTTTTTCTTGCCTAATTGCTCTGGCTTGGACTTCCAATACAATGTTGAGTAAAAGTGCCAAAAGTGGGCATCCCTGTCTTGTTCTTCATCTTAGAGAAAGATTTTAACTTTCACCATTGAGTATGATGTTAGCCGTGGGCCTGTTATATACGGCCTTTATTATGCCGAGGGACATTTCTTCTATACCCAATATGTTGAGTGTTTTTATCATGAAAAAATGTTGTACTTTGTCAAACGCTTTTTCCGCGTTTGTTGACAGGATCGTGTGATTTTTGTCGACAGGATCGTGTGATTTTTGTCATTTGTTTTGTTAATGGTGTCTCAATCACATTGATTGATTTGCAGATGTGGAAACATGCTTGCATCCCAGGAATAAATACTACATTCTCATGGTGAATGATCCTTTCAATGTGCTGTTGAATTTGGTTTGCTAATATTTGGTTGAGAATTTTCACGTTTACATTTGTCAGGTCTGTAATTTTCTTTTCTTGCAGGGTCTTTATTTGGCTTTGGTATCAGGGTGATGCTACCCTCAGAAAATGAGCTTGGGAGTGTTCCTCTTCAGGTTTTTTGGACGAGTGTGGTAGAGTTTGCCAGGAAAACTATCTGGTCCTAGGCTTTTTTGTGTTGGGAGGTGTTTTGATCGCGAATTCAATCCTGTCCCCTGTTTATCTGTTTAGATTTTCTATTTCTTATGATTCCTTCTTGGTAGTCTGTGTGTTTCTAGGAATTTATCCATTTTTGTTCTCATTTACCCAGTTTGTTGGCATATAATTGTTTGTTGTAGTCTCTCATAATCCTTTGTATTTTTGTGGTATCAGTTGTAATTTCTCCTGTATTTCTTTTTATAAAAAAATCTATAAATATAATAATAATAAATTTGTAAATTTCTTTGTAAGCAGATTTATATATGTTTTTTAAATTTTGTCTTATAAAAGGTAGCATACTTTATGTACTGATTTGCATTTTACTTATTGTACTTAACATATTCTGGAAACCACTACACATTTCTTCCCCAGGGATCTTCCTTAATTTTTACTATAACTGTATGGGTTTCCAACATGTGAATATACTGTAGTGTATTCAACCACCCTCCTGTGTTCAAATCTTTAGGTAGTCCCCTTATATTGGTATTTTATTTTCTCTCTTTTTTTCCTGATTGATCTAGCTGATGTTTTTAAGCATTTGTTGATCTTACAAAAACAATTTTGGTTTCATTGATTTTTAAATTAAGTTAAATTTATTTTTATTTTTTGAGAAAGAGAGATCATGCACAAGTGGGGGAGGGCCATAGAGAGAGGAAGGAAGAGAATCTCAAGCAGGCTCCAAAGCCAGCATGGACCCTGTCACGGGGGTGGATCTCATGACTGTGAGATCATGACCTGAGCTGAAATCAAGAGTCGGATGCTTAACGAACATACTGAGCCACCCAGGCGCCTCTCATTGATTTTCTTTACTGTTTATTTTCTATTCACTGATTTTTGCTGTTCTCAAGCAAACAGCTGTTTGTTTGATTTCCTTTTACAATTCACTCTAGATTTAACTGTCGTTTTCTGGTTTTGTTAAGGTGGAAACTTGGGAACGTGTTTAAAGTTTCTTCTTTTCCAATATGAACACTTAAAGGTATAATAAATTCCTCAGGGTGCCTGGGTAGCTTAGTCGGTTAAGTATCCAACTTCGGCTCAGGTCATGATCTCATGGTCTGTGAGTTTGAGCCCCACATCGGGCTTTCAGCTGTCAGCGCGGAGCCTGCTTGGGATTCTTTCTCCCCTTCTTTCTCTGGTGAATGGTCCCTATGTGCTTGAAAAGAAAGTATCTTCTACTGTTGCTGAGTGTTCTGTAGAAGTCAGTTGGGTCAGTTGGTTAGTAGGGTTCAAGTTTTCTCTATTCTTACTTATTTTCTGTATGTTATCAGTTGGTGAGAAAGGAGTGTTGAAATCTCCAGCTATACTTACGGGTTTTTCTTGTTCTGTCTGTTCTGAGAGTTTTTGCTTTTGTATTTCGATGCTCTGTTATATTAGATACACAATTGAAATCGTTATTTCTTAGTGCATTGATCCTTTTTTCTTTAGGAAATACCTCTCTTTATTCATGTTAATTTTACCTATCCCAATGTTTACTTTGATATTAATATAGTCACTTTAACCAACTTATTGATGTTTGCCTAAAACAAACAAAATTGATGTTTGTCTAAAATTGATATCATTTTCATCCTTTTACTTATGTCCCTGTGTTTCAAGTGTGTCTCTTGGGGATAATATATAGTTGGATTTTGCTTTTATATCCAGTCTGATAATCTCTATCCTTTAATTGAGATATATAATCTAGGGTTTAGCAAACATTTTCTGGAGAGCCAGATAGTAAAGTGGTCTCTGCTCTGCTGTTGTGGTGTGAAACTGTCTATAGGAAATATGTAAAAATATTCACATGTTCCATTTATTTACAAAAACAGGAGGCTCTCTCTGCTTATGAAGCTCATTCTGCTTCTCTTCCTCATCCTTCTCTTTCTCCTCTACCTCCTCTTTTCTTCTATTCCTCTCCCTTTTCCTTTGCCGCCTCACTTCCTCTTTGTTCTTCTTCTTTGGTAGAGTGATGTTTTCTTGGTGTAATTTTCCTTAAGCCCAATAAACTTCCATAAATATTTCCTTAGTACAATCTGGCTGGCAAAAAAAAAAAAAAAATGTGTGTGAGAGAGAAATTCTCTCAGTGTTTGTCTGAGAAGTCTTTATTTTGAAAAATATATTTTAATGTTTATTTTATTGGATTTTGGGGGGGAAGGGGCAGAGGGAGGGGGAGAGAGAATCACAAGCAGGCTCCATGCTCAACACAGAGCCCTATGTGGGTTTCTATCTTACAACTGTGAGATCATGACCTGAGTTGAAATCCATATTTGGACACTTAATCGGCTGAGCCACCCAGGCTCCCCTTGAAAACTATTTTTGCTGGATATAGAATTGTAGGTTGAGAGTTTTTCTTCTGGCAAAATAAAGGTGTCATTTCACTGTGTTCTGACTCCACTGTCTCTGAAAATAGTCTTTGATGTTTCTTGCCTTTGGTCTACTACAAATGTGTTTTGTTTTAAATGTTTTTTTAAGTTTCTCTTTTTCCACTAGTTTTTGGCAATTTGATGAAAACATGATGGTGTTGTTTTATTTTAAGCCTGATTAAGTCTCATCGAGCTTATTGAATATATTAGCTTATAGTTATCATCAAATTAGAGAATATTTGGCTGTTCTTTAAATATTTTTCTGGGGCGCCTGGGTGGCGCAGTCGGTTAAGCGTCTGACTTCAGCCAGGTCACGATCTTGCGGTCCATGAGTTCGAGCCCCGCGTCAGGCTCTGGGCTGATGGCTCAGAGCCTGGAGCCTGCTTCGGATTCTGTGTCTCCCTCTCTCTCTGCTCCTCCCCCGTTCATGCTCTGTCTCTCTCTGTCCCAAAAATAAATAAACGTTGAAAAAAAAATTAAAAAAAAAAATAAATAAATATTTTTCTGCCCCCATTGTTTGGAGATTCAAAATATACATATATTAGATAACTTAATATTGTCCCACAGATCCCTGAAGTGAAGTTCTTTTCTCCCCCTAGCCTTTTTCCCCCTCTCTGCTTCCATTTGAAAACATTTCTATTGCTATATCTTTAGTAGATGATCTTTTTTTTTTAATTTTTTTTTAACTTTTTATTTATTTTTGAGACAGGGAGAGACAGAGCATGAACAGGGGAGGGTCAGAGAGAGGGAGACACAGAATCTGAAACAGGCTCCAGGCTCTGAGCTATCAGCACAGAGCCCGACGCGGGGCTCGAACTCACGGACCGCGAGATCGTGACCTGAGCCGAAGTCAGCCGCTTAACCGACTGAGCCACCCAGGGGCCCCTGTAGATGATCTTTTCTATGCAGTGTCTAATCTTCTGATAATCCCATCCAGTGAATTTATTCATTTCAGATATGTCATCTTTTTCAGCTCTGGAATTTCCATTTGGCTTTTTCTTCCAGTATCTTCCATTTCTCACTTCATTATGGCATTTTCCTTTATGTCCTTGAGCATGCTTATACAGATTTTTTTTTTTAACGTTTATTTATTTTTGAGACAGAGAGAGACAGAGCATGAACGGGGGAGGGGCAGAGAGAGAGGGAGACACAGAATCGGAAGCAGGCTCCATGCTGTCAGCACAGAGCCCGAAGTGGGGCTCAAACTCATGAACAGTGAGATCATGACCTGAGTGGGAGTCAGATGCTTAACCCAGGTGCCCCGACTTTGCATACATTTTTGAAGCTTTTAAAGTTCTGTATGTTGCTCTTGAGAAGTCTGGTGCCAGCCTAATTTTCTTACCTTTATAAGTAATTTTTTGTGCCTGGAGGCTCTGTGGTGTTACCTTTGTCTTTAAAATTTAGTGATTTTTCTAAGATATGTCTCAGAGTTCATTATAACAGGTCATTTTCCCCACGCATGTGGTGAGCCCTATCAGTATTTATATTTAAATACTGGAATATATTTAGGGGCACCTGGGTGGCTCAGTTGGTTGAGCATCTGACTCTTAATCTTAGCTCAGGTCTTGATCTCAGCGTTGTGAGTTCAAGCCCTGTGTGGGGCTCCAAGCTGGGCATGGAGCCTTCTTAAAAACAAACAAACAAACAAACAAACAAACAAACAAACATTAGAGTATATTTAAATTCACTTCTGGACACTTTAAAAAATTTTTGAACACTAGTTTTATTCTATTATTTCATTTTGCTCCTTCAGAAATTCCAATTATGTGTATTTTGATTTGTGTGTGTGTCTGTTTTCCATCCCCACAACATGCTCTTGATCACTTTTTTTTTTTTAATTTTTTTTTCAACGTTTATTTATTTTTGGGACAGAGAGAGACAGAGCATGAACGGGGGAGGGGCAGAGAGAGAGGGAGACACAGAATCGGAAACAGGCTCCAGGCTCCGAGCCATCAGCCCGGAGCCTGACGCGGGGCTCGAACTCATGGACCGCGAGATCGTGACCTGGCTGAAGTCGGACGCTTAACCGACTGCGCCACCCAGGCGCCCCTCGATCACTTTTTAAGTATCTTTACCTCAGTTTCATTCTCTTGTTATTTTAGTCACTTTCTTCAATGTTTCTGTTTTTGTCTTTGTGATGAGAACCCTTAGGTTTACTCTTAACAAATTTCCTTTATACCATACAAGCAGAGTTAGCTATAGTCATCCTGCTGTACATCAGCCCCAGGACTGATTTATTTCATAACTGGAAGTTTGTACCTTTTGACCACCTTCCTAGTTCCCCTTCCTCTGCCCTCCACCTCTGACAGCCACAAGTTTGATCTCTTTTTTATGAGTTTGGTTGTTTTGTGTGTGTGTGTGTGTGTGTGTTTTAGATTGCACATGTAAGTAAGATTATACAGTATTTGTCTTTCTCTATCTGACTTATTTCCTTTAGCATAATGCCTTCAAGGTCCATCCATGGTATTGCAAATGGTAGAATTTTCTCGATTTTTTTATGGTGGATAATCCATTCTTCCATCAATGGATTCTTTTAAATTTTTATTTGAATTCCTTCTTTCTTGGGCATGTTGTAGTTTATCCTTCATTTTTTAGACACGTATGCCTTTTTTTCCCATTACTTTCCTGAGTTTAATCAATTCTTGTTGCCTTTCATTCTGGGTTCATTTGTTTGTTTATATCTCTTCTTAGTGTTGGAATTTATGATTCTAAGTGCTTTTAAAAAATTGTCTTTACATGCTTGAGACTATATAATTCAGTGTAGAGTTTTGTGTTACAGTATACTACTTTGTGGTTGGTTTTGGGGGGGAGGGGAGACTTTTCATTGGCTAAAAGTATTTTTTTTTTGTTTGTATTTGTGTTTTTATAGTTGCTTTGTATAGAGTTGGTTTAATATTTTGCGATTCCTGGAAGATGGAGTTCAGCCAAGATGGAAGTACAGGTTTTTGGGGTCTTGGGGTTTTTTTTTTCATGAATTTGTGGTAGTGTGGAGGGCGGAAGTGTTTGTACAACCTATTTTTCAAGATCCTTAATTTAACTTTCTCTCTTCCTTTCATTGTGGTATCTCCAAGGCTTTTGTAGTCATCCAGACAAGAGATTGTGGTGGCCTGGACAATGGTGGCAGCAGTAGGATTGGTGAGAAGTGGTCTCATTATTTTGAAGGTAGGACTGACAGGATTTACTAACAGATCAGCTGCAGAGTAGGAGAGAGAGGGAGATGAGTCCAAGTCAAATGACATCAACATTTTTATTTTTTATTTTTTACCAAGCAACAGTAGAATAGAGTAGCCATTCACTGAGATGGAGAGAACTGATGGAGATGCTGTTGGAAAGGGAAGCTATCAAGAAATGAGTTTTAGGGGCGCCTGGGTGGCGCAGTCGGTTGAGCGTCCGACTTCAGCCAGGTCACGATCTCGCGGTCCGTGAGTTCGAGCCCCGCGTCGGGCTCTGGCCTGATGGCTCGGAGCCTGGAGCCTGTTTCTGATTCTGTGTCTCCCTCTCTCTGCCCCTCCCCCGTTCATGCTCTGTCTCTCTCTGTCCCAAAAATAAATAAACGTTGAAAAAAAAAATTTAAAAAAAAAAAAAAAGAAATGAGTTTTAGGGGTGCCTGGCTGACTCAGTCAGTCGAGCATGTGACTCTTGATCTCAGGGTCATGAGTTTGAGCTCCTCATGGGGAGAAGAGATTACTTTAAGAAAAAAGGAAAGAAAGAACTCAGTTTTGGACTTGTAAAATTTGAAATGGATGTTACTGATCTAAATGGAGATTCAATCAGACAGTTGGATAGACAGGTATGGAATTTGAGGGAGAGGCCCAGGCTGGAGATATAAAGTTGGGAGTCACCTGCATATAGATGATATATAAAATCATGAGACTCAACAAAGGTCACCAAGTGAATGGGTATAGATAGGAAAGAGAAGAGGACCAAGGGCTGTGGTAGAGGAACTAACATTTATAGATTACAGAGAAAAGAGGAGGAATATGAGAAAAGAAAAAAAAAAAAGACTGAGGAAGAGCAGGCAGAAAAATGGGAAGAGGACCAGGAGAGAGCAGTGTCCTGAAAGCTAAGAAATGTAAGTGATTCAAAGAGGAGAAAGTAACTGACTATGACAAATGCTGCTAATAGGGTGAGTAAGATGAGCCCTGGGAAGTGACCAGTGGCTCTGAAAAGGTGGAGACTATGGGTGACTTGAGATGAGCAGTTTAAGAGTGGATTGGGTGCACACTTGATTGTAGTAGGTTTGGGAGAGAACAGAAGGAGAGAATTGCTGATAATGAGGATAGGACCTTTATTCTAGAAAGGACAAATAGGACCGTAATTGAAAGGGGTAGTGGAATGGAGCAAGGGATTTTTTTTTTTTTTGACAGATGGGGGGGAAGTATTTTCTGGTAGGAATAGTCTAAGGAATCCTTATAAAAAGAATGTCTAACAGTGACCTTTGAATTTCCTTGAAATTGTAGGATGACAGTAGAGGCAGGGGAGAGCGTTTAAGTGCAAGTCAGCTCCTGAGGGTAGCTGCATGTGTACCGCAAAGAAGCTGGGGTTGTGGTTGTGGCTGGTGATTAAGATTTCCCTCACAATTAATCATGGCCGCTTTGCTACAGAGCCTTACACACTGTGTAACGCTTAATCATTTGTTATTGCCTTATTGCGGTTTATAAGACGAAGTGAGGACGTTTGCGTTTCATCTACATTGGAGGTCATTATACATTGCTATACTGCATGCCTGTGCATGTATATATCCTATATGTATTGTGCATATGGCAGTGTACAAAGCAGACCGCTATCTGTACACATACATCTCTGTGTGTCTATATATACATAGACACACATTATATATATGTATATATATAGACATGCGTGTGTGTGTGTGTGTGTGTGTGTATATATATATATATATATGTATGTATCTCCCAGTATAGCAATGTATAATAATCTTTAATTATAATGTGTGTATGCATATGTATGAAATATATAAAAATGGGATTCCCATAACCATACACACACACACACACACACACACACACACACACAATGGATCCTATATTGCTGTGGTGGGTGCTAAATAATATACATTGCTATATGTCTGATACAAATAGTTGAGAATTCAAAATTTCTTTCCAGTTCTTTTTTTTTTTTTTTCCTTTCCAGTTCTAGCAGTTTTTGAGCTTATCACACCACATAAAACATATAGGTTACTTATTTAATAGCCTGTATTAAAGTGATAAATGGGGGCACCTGGGTGGCTCAGTCAGTTGAATGTCTGACTCTTGATTTTGGCTCAGATCATGATTCCGGGGTCATGGGATCAAGCCCCATGTCGGGCTCCGAGCTGAGTGTGGAGCCTGCTTAAGATTCTCTTTCTCTCAAGAGGGACCCTTTTGCACTGCTGGTAGGAATGCAAACTGGTGCAGTCACTCTGGAAAACAGTATGGAGGTTCCTCCAAAAATCAAAAATAGAACTACCCTACGACCCAGCAATTGCACTACTAGGTATTTATCCAAAAGATACAGGAATACTGATTCAAAGGGACACACGCACCCCAAAGTTTATGGCAGCACTATTGACAATAGCCAAAGTATGGAAAGAGCCCAAATGTCCATCGACTGATGAATGGATAAAGAAGATGTGGTGTGTATATATATACAATGGAGTATTACTCAGTGATCAAAAAGAATGAAATCTTGCCATTTGCAACAAAGTGGATGGAACTAGAAATAAGTCAGTCAGAGGAAGACATATATCATATGATTTCACCCATATGTGGAATTTAAGATACTAAACAGATGAACATAAGGGAAGGGAAGCAAAAATAACAAAAACAGAGAGGGAGACGAACCATAAGAGTCTCTTTAATACAGAGAAAAACTAAGGGTTGCTGGTGGGATGTTGGGTGGAGGGATGGGCTAAAGGGGTGAGGGGCACTAAGGATGACTCTTGCTGGGATGAGCACTGGGTGTTATATGTAAGTGATGAATCACTAAATTCTATTCCTGAAAAAATAAAAATAAAAAATTTCATTTATCCTATAAAAAATAAATATCAAGAGTAGAAATTTAAAATGTGAAGGACGTGGCTTTATTTAAAAACCAATATTGCATGCACACACGTGCACACACACACACACGCACACGCATACACAGGAGCTGAATGTTCATAGCCTAGAAGTCCTCTTATTTAAATACTGGTACAGAAAATCAAACATTGTTTCAGTGAACAGTGAGCCAGTAGATTCATAGAAGTGTCAAACTAAGATTATGTACTCCAAATGTATGTTTTTGTTACAACTGAATGACTCTAAAAAACTTCCAGTGAAGCTTATCACATCAACAATGACATTCTGAAACATCAGAGTCTCCCAGATTGTCAGTGGAAATAATTGATAAACAGTTACATTAAGTAGCAAAATATCAATCAATATAATATTTTTCAAAAAAGTATCGTTTTATGTTATTTCATTATTAACCCAATCTGTTTTTGAAATTGCAATAATGTCAGACTTCTATTTTTTTATTACTAGAATAATGGAGTTGCATTATATCCACAGAGGTTAGAGAGAAATTGTTCCCTTAGTTTGTAACTTGACTGAACAGTTACAGATTTTTTCTAAAATAAATAAGGACATTTCTAAAACAGCAAAAACCTATTTACACTCCAACTATCATTTATTCTTTTCTCAATTATTCTTAGTATTTCTCAGAAACACTATAATGAAAATAATGATACATATAGTCTGCTATAGTTTTTTTTTTTCTGCTATACATTTAACATGGCTTTACATATGTGAAAAAAAGGATAATAAAATCATAAAGTCATCTAGGGGCACCTGGGTAGTTTAGTCGGTTAAGCATCGGACTTCGATGCCAGGTCACGATCTGCCAGTTTGTGGGTTCGAGCCCTGCATCAGGTTCTGTGCTGACAGCTCAGAGCCTGCTTCTGATTCTGTGTCTCCCTCTCTCTCTGCCCCTCCCCGACTCATGCTCTCTCTCTCACAAATAAATAAACATTTACAAAATAATAAATAAAATCATAAAGTCATCTAAAAAAAGATTCTCTGTCTCCCTCTGCCCCTTTCACCCACCCCTCCTAAAATAAAAAAAATAAAATAAAGTAAAATAAAATAAAAAAGTTATTTGTGATGCAAAGCATACAATTAAAGCAATCTTCAACTACTCAGGTCTACTTACAACTCCTTTGAAGCAAGCAGGGCAGGCATTATTTATCAGCATTTTTAGGGACAGTTGATGATAAGGCAGTCTGTAACTTAGGGGTGGGGGTACAAACTGGTTGGCCAAAGAAGGCCAAAGGAGATACCAAGAGCTAGAGTATGAAGCTAAAAGGTTGAAATGCTGAAGAACCCATAACAGAAAAACAGAGGGCACAGCACCTTCTGTCAGTGTTTTAGACAGGAAGCTTCTGGCTAGGCTTTTACATACTGTCTGACATGACATTTGGGTATTTGGCTCCAGATAGAGGGTTCCAAGTGGAAAAGACAATATCAGTACTTCCAGCAGGCATGTCAAACTCCAAAAGGTTAAGAAAGCTCATTTTTGGGGTGCCTGGATAGCTCAGTCACAGAGTGTAACAGCTCTTAATCTCAGGGTTGTGGGTTCAAGCCCTGTGCTGGGTATAGAGATTACTTAAAATCTTGAGGTGCCTAGCTGGCTCAGTTGGTAGAGCATGCCATTCTTGATCTTGGGGTTGTGAGTTTGAGCCCCACATTGGGTATAGAGATTACTTTAAAAAAATCTTTAAAAAATAAAATATTTTTTTAAAAGGCTCATTCCCCCCTCCCCCCCCAACAGCCTCCTCTTTCAAGTCTTTGCTAATCATGCAGTTGTCTGAGAAGGACATGTTAGAGCCACCATTGGCTTCTTCTGGTTTATCTCTACATCTGTTTCAGTGTCAAGTAAGCCTTACCAATCATATTAATGAAAGGGTTCTCAAGTCAGTCTTCCTGTGTCTCCATCACCACTTCTTTACCTGATACAGTGTAGGGGCTGCACAGACAGAAATTGGGAAGACATTTGTAGTCAGCTCTGGTTAATGCACAAGGGGAGCATGCATGTGACCATGGCTCATGAACCAGAATGTACGAGAGTAGCAACAGCTGGTAACAGGGGTCAGGACAGTCAGAAAGATCTAATTCTGTCAGGAGAGTGTCTTGAAGAACAGTCAGGCCCTAGTCAGGCTACCAAGAATTGGGTCTACATCCAGTTCTTTCCAGGGACTTTTTCCACCCACTCATTGCCACTCTAGGTTGGGCCTCTCACATGTGGATCACTGGAGCATTCCCCTTCAGTGTTTCAAAGATGCTGCTTGGGCTGGAACACAACTGACCTTCCCCAGTTCTCCCTAAATTATTGTCACTATCTCCTGACTGTCTCTCTCCTTCCAATACCTATCTTCCACACCATCAATCCACCTTCCGAAACAACTGGTTCAGAATTGTGTTTCTCAACATGGAAATTACATACTGCTCCTGTGTAAAAACAAGGAAACAAACTTAGATGTTGTCCATTCAGCAACCTAAGTCAGACTCCTTAAAGTTGGACCATATTGGACACTCCCCACATTTGCTGCACGCTGATTCTCCAACCTCAGCTCCTGTCACCTCTCCTATGATCCTCATGGGAGTTCTTCTACAAATAAGTGCAGTTTCTTCATGCCTGTGTCTGGTTACATGCTTTCTCCTGCCTGGGATTCCCTTCACTTTTTTCCCTGCCTGGAAGAGAAGGAGAAGGAGACAGAGAGGGAGAGGGAATAAGGGAGGGAGACAGAGAGACAGAGAAAGAGAGAGAGAGAGAGAGAATAGATTTATTAAGTATATAGGAATTTGCTAGAGTAAAAAATAACTCCATGGAAATAAAAATTTTCAGCCTTACTAAGAAGCCTAACATAGAATTCTGCTAAGTATGTCATGAGGACTTGGAGAAATTCATAGAGAGAGAAAATCAATCAGCTCAAAGGAACTTAAATATAACCTGATTATCTGCCTCTATAGCATAAAGAAAAAGTAATCCCATGAAATCATTGCTTATAATAAAGACATCCTATGTTGACAAATGGACTATATGATAGTTCAAGAAGTGTATTTTCTCAACATTTCTCCTAATTAAAGTCATGTACATACCATTAAGCCAAAGTTAACTTTGGTCTAGGAGGAATGTCTACCCAATAATGTGGGAAATAACTTGGACAAGAACTTCAGTTCTTTAAAGAAATTCATACTGGATGTGGTGAAGAAAATTTGAAACTCCAGAATATTGAAAAGTCAAGATCTGGGGTTTGATTAAAATTCTGGAGGGCAAACAAATTTTTTTAAAAAGATGGAATATTATGAGTAAATATTTAAAGAAACCAATAAAAATACAGATATCTATGATGGAGGGGCTGGGATTAAAGATATAATCCATGAGCTTGAAGAAGATGGCCAAAACATGTTGAAATATATGCTTGTCATCTTGAAACCAAGAAAGAATATTGTGTAAAGAAATGGGAGAAAATATTGAAAAGACAGAAATCCATATAGATGTAACAAGGAATTACACAAACTTTTCAAAAATATAAAAATATCCCTAATGAAGACATTAAAGGGAATGTGAAGTTTAAAGTCCTCTTTCCTATGGAAGAAGAAAATGCAAGATTGAAAAGGAGCATATAGGAGGAAGTAGCAGCCTGAAATGCAGAACTTACTGAGAGGACAAACTTAATGAATTCAGAAGTCTCAGACACAGAAGAACTCTTGTTCACAAGCAAAATGAAACCGAACATTTTAATCATTGCATTGTGCACTTGAAACAGCCAGGTCTTCATCCTGAATGAGGCAGCAAACACGATATAATGAAAGAGAAAATGAAAGATGGAAATTCATTGACAACTGGTAAATCATTGGAATGTGGTGCTAAAAGATCAGAAAAAAAAAAAAAAAGATGATGTATGTCCTGTGTGCGGAAACTATACGAATATTAGTTGAAAATGATAGATTCAAATCACAATTGAAATCATAACCCAAAAGGAGTAATAGGAAAAAAAAAAAAAAAAGGAGTAATAGGGTGTGAGCAGGGAGAACAACAACAAAGAGTTGTGACTTGACTTTTGATCTCTGCAGTTAACCAAAGCACAACTGGAAAATAAGTACAAAGCCCTCTAGCTGAAAATAGAATCTCTTAAGGAACTCCCTGAGCAGATATACATTCTTTAAAAGAAACGGACTCAGGAAGACTATAAGGACTAAATAGAAACGGCCAATGTAGAGGAGACAAAAATTTACAGGCAGAAGAATTCAAGACATGGAGGGTGATTTCAGAAAACAAAGAGTCCATGAATAGCAATTTGCTATCATTAAGAGAGAGCCCATGACAACTGACTCCCTGTTGATGCTATGGAACGAGCCCTTTCTGGAGAGAAGAAAAAAGTAATTGGCCTAAGATAGGAAGAAAACCAAAAAAATCACTGAGCTTCTAAAAGCAATGATCAGGAAGACCTGATCCTCTAATCCCTTCATAGAGAAGTCTTCTGAGTCGATTCTTTTGACTCACTCCTGTGTCAGCCTACACCATCCTCATCAAAGCCTGTTTCACGGACTCTCATCCACTCTTAGTTAAACAGAGTATAAGAAGTGATTTGGAGACTGTGAATGGGACTCCACCTACTCTGAGATCTTCTTAAGAAAGGTCTATATAAACATCTACCTCTGATTCATGGTCTGTTTAGCTTCATCAATGAAGTTGGTGACCAAGATGTCCACCGTCCTCCCACCTCTTAGTGGTAGGGAATCCCATCTGCCCCTCCCCACCTGCACCTTAATCAAAGGGATGAGACTGAAAGTGACTGGGAAAATCTTTGTGATCCTGAGATCCTGAGGCAGGGAAAGGACATCCACCACCTGCTCCTATGATGATAAATGAGTAATCTGCCTCAGAGGTCAGCAAACTTTTTCTGTAAAGAGCCATAGAGAATATACTATAGACTCTGAGAGCCCTGTGGTCTCTATTGCAAGTACTCAACTCTACTATTGTAGGCAACAATGTGAGTGGGTGTGACTGTGTTCCAATGAAACTTTATTTACAAAAACATATGGTGGTCTGGATTTGGCCCTCAAGTAATAGTTTGCCAAGCTCTGATCTTTCTGACAAAAACTTTGCCTCATAAACTTCATTTAGGAAGACTGATCACGATATCCCCGTTAGCCCACCCTCCAGGAATGTTAGAGAATCCTATCCTCTACTGATCCTGGAGATAACTGTGACCATATGGCCTACTTGTAATTGAAGAGAGGTGGCTAGTAATGGCTGAGAACTTGAGAACTAAGTCACCATCTCATAAAATGGGGCCTAAGGAAGATTTATGTCTTTTCCAACAACAACAACAACAACAACAACAACAACAACAACAACAAAAGACATACATGCTCTTCCAGATACTTCATCTCACCCAATTAATTGGTGGAAAGTCTTTTATCCTTGAATGTGGTCATTCTTTGTGATGACCTCAGAAATAAGCCTCCAAAGTTAAGTCATAAAAGACCAACAACTCCAATCTGGCTCTTTCTGTTTAGGAAGTGTACCCTTAAATTTCAGTGCCACAAGTAAGGAACCCCAAGCCACACAAAGAGGCCACATGTAAGTGTTCCAACTAATAGCCCAGGTGCTGGCCAGATGACAGCCAACATCAACCACCAGAAATGTGAATGAGGAAGTCTTTGAGATGCTATCAGCCCCTGTCTGACTATATGAGAGATCTTAAGCAAGAACCCCTGAGGTCATTCAACATGTCCCCAACCATTAGAAATGATAATACAATAATTGTTTTTTTAGGCCATTAAGAATATATGTTAACTAACTTGGATTTAAATTAAAAAATAAAATATTAATAAATTTAAAAAAAGAATGGGGTGTTCATTATGCAGGATATGTAACTGGGGCAGATTTTGCTAACTGAAAATGGGGTGCTGCTATAACAAAGGGCCTCGAAGATACCGGTCGCTGAATCCTGATGGCCCTCCAGGTGAAGGATTAAAGGAAAGTGAAGAAAATATTGTTGGAAGCTGGATGAAAAGAGACTTTTGTTATGTAGTGGTGGAAAGTTTAGCAGTGTTGCTACCTGTAGTGATGTGGCAATTAGATGGAGTACCTAATGAACTGATAGATCCAGCTAAGCAGATTTCTGGTCATATGTCAAAAGCGTTACCTAGTTTCTTTAAGCTGCTTATCACAAGGTACGGACAGAGATAAGCAAAAGAAGGAATTGTGAGGGGTGCCTGGATGCCTCAGCTGGTTGAGTGTCTGACTCTTGATTTCGGCTCAGGTTATGATCCCAGGGTTGTGGGATTGGGCTCTGCGCGTGGAGTCTGCTTAAGATTCTCTCTCTCTCTCCCCTTCTGCCCCTCTCCCCAACTCGTGCTCTCTCTCTCTCTCTCTAAAAAAAAAAAAAGTCTATTAAAAAAAAGAATTGTGAAATATTAAGGATTGAGCAAAATTAAAAATAAAACTACCATATGATTTAGCAACCCCACTTCTGGGTATATATCCTAAAGAACTGAAAATAGGATCTTGAAGAGATATTTGTACCCCCCATGTCCACTGTAGCATGATTCACGGTAGCCAAAAGGTGGAAGCAATCTAAATGCCCATTGATGGATGAATAGATATAGAAAATACGGTATTTATACACAACGGACAATTATTGCCTTAAAAAGAAAGGAAATTTTGTCATGTGCTATAAAATGGAGGAACTTTGTTTGTCATGTGCTACAAAATGGAGGAACTTTGAGAACATTACACTAAGTGAAAAAGGGCAGTCATGAAAGGACAGATACTGCATGATTCCATTTATATGAGCTAAAGTAGTCAAACTCATTGGAACAGAAAATAGGATGGTCGTTGCCAGGAGCCAGGGGGAGAGGGAAGTAGGGAGTTGCTCTTTAATGAGTGTACAGAGGTTTAGTCACCTAACATGAGCTGGGGGTTCTTGGGATGTGTTGCACAACAACGTGCATGGGGTTCACAGTATTGTACTGTATATTCAGAAATTTGGGGGAGAGTGAATTTTATGATGCTTTACCACAGTAAGAAAATATTAAGGATCCAGGACTTTATGGGTTAAAACATTACAATGTTTCTTATTTTCAGACTCTCCAAGTGAAAAACATGTTGAAGAAATGGGTTTCAAGGCAGAGATCAAGTCAAGTGCACTGTCATGTTTTCATGGTGTAGACATGAAACCAAGAGTGTGACTATAAAACTTTTTGTAAAGGTCTCAGAAAGATTTGGGGTGCCTGGTTGCAGAGCATGTGACTCTTGGTCTCTGGGTCATGAGTTTGAACCCCACATTGGGTGTGGCACCTACTTTTTTTTTAACCATTTCTTCCTTTTATTCAATAACATCTATAGCTGCTAATAGCTGCTGACAGAATAGTTAGCCCTTTTCTCTTTCTGTAACATATTATTACCTTAAATAATTACTACTTATTATAAACAAATATTAAGACAAAAAATAGACAAATTAAATGTAAGTGTAATAACCACCCTAATATCTCAGGTTAGAGCCTTCCAGAAATTTCCTATGTAAATATATTCATATTGTTATATTTTCAAATAGGGAACATTCTTTACATGTTGTTTTTCAAATTACTTTGATAGCTAAAAACTTAAAACAAAACTTTTTATCTCAATAATTGTAAATTTGCATCAACATTTAGGTACTATGTAATATTTCTTTTCGGAGCATTCCATTATAATTTGAAATCAATCCTAACAGTTGAAACTTTGTGATTTTTTTTTTCATTTAAATTGAAGTTAGTTAACTTATAGTGTAGTGTTGGTTTCAGGAGTAGATTTCAGTGATTCATCACTTCCATATAATACCCAGTGCTCATCCCAACAAGTGCCCTCCTTAATGCCCATCACCCATTGAGCCCATCTCCCCACTCACCTCTCCTCCAGCAATGCCCCCATTCTCTGTATTTAAGAGTCTCTTACGGTTCGCCTCCCTCTCTGTTTTTATCTTATTTTATTTTCCCTCCCTTCCCCTATGTTCATTTGTTTTGTTTCTTAAATTCCACATATGAGTGAAATCATGATATTTGTCTTTCTCTGACTGACTTACTTTGCTTAGCATTATACACTCTGGTTCCATCCACATTGCTGCAAATGGCAAAATTTCATTCTTTTTGATCGCCAAGTAACATTCCATTGTATATATACCACATCTTCATCTGTTGATGGACATTTAGGCTCTTTCCATAATTTGGCTGCTGTTGATAGTGCTGTTATAAACATTGGGGTGAGTGCAAGTGCCCTTTGAATCAGCATTTTTGTCCTTTGGATAAATACCTAGTAGTGTAATTGCTGGGTCATAGGGTAGTTCTATTTTTAATTTTTGAGGAACCTCCATAATGTTTTCCAGAGTGGCTGCACCAGTTTGCATTCCCACTAGCAGTGCAAAAGGGCTCCTCTTTCTCTGCATCCTCGCCAACATCTGTTGTTGCCTGAGTTGATAATTTTACCTATTCTGACAGGCGTGAAGCGGTATCTCATTGTGGTTTTGATTTGCATTTTCCTAATGATGAGTGATGTTGAGCTTCTTTTCATGCGTCTACTGGCCATCTGTATGTCTTCTTTGGAAAAATGTCTATTCATGTGTTCTGCCCATTTCTTCACAGGATTATTTATTTTTTGGGTGTTGAGTCTGACAAATTCTTTATAGATTTTGGATATTAACACTGTATCCAATATTTCATTTACAAATATCTTCTCCCATTACATTGGGTGACTTTTAGCTTTGTTGATTGTTTTCTTTGCTGTACAGAAGCTTTTTATCTTGATGAAGTCCCAATGGTTTATTTTTGCTTTTGTTTCCATTGACTCTGGAGACATGTCTAGTAAGGAGTTGCTGTGGCCGAGGTCAAAGAGGTTGTTTCTTGTTTCCTCCTCTAGGATTTTGATGGTTTCCTGCCTTACATTTAGGTCTTTCATCCATTTTGAATTTATTTTTGTGTTTCACGTAAGAAAGTGGTCCAGGTTCATTCTTCTGCATGTCGCTGTCCAAGTTTTCCCAGCACCATTTGCTGAAGAGACTGTCCTTTTTCCATTGCCTATTCTTTCCTGCTTTGTTGAAGATTAGTTGGCCATACGTTTTTGGGACGATTTCTGGGTTCTCTATTCTGTTTCATTGATCTATATGTCTGTTTTTGTGCCAGTACCATACTGTCTTGATGATTACAGCTTTGTAATACAGCTTAAAGTCCTGAATTGTGATGCCTCCAGCTTTGGTTTTCATTTTCAACATTACTTTGGCTATTTGGAGTCTTTTCTGATCCAATACAAATTTTAGAACTGTTTGTTCTAGCTCTATGAAGAATGCTAGTATTATTTTGATAGGGATTGCATTTAATGTGTAGATTGCTTTGGGTAATATAGACATCTTAACAATATTTGTTCTTCTAACCCATGAGCATGGAATGTTTTTCCATTTTTTTTGTGTCTTCTCCAATTTCTTTCATAAATATTCTATAGTTTTCAGCATACAGATCTTTTACGTCTTGGTTAGGTTTATTCCTAGGTATCTTATGATTTTTTTGGTGCAATTGTAAATGGGATTGATATCTTGATTTCTCTTTTTGATGCTTCATTATTGGTATGTAGAAATGAACCTGATTTCTGTATGTTGATTTTATATCCTGTGACTTTGCTGAATCCATGTATCATTTCTAGCAGTTTTTTGGTGGAGATGTCGTCACTCTGTTTGCAGAGTGAAAGTTTGACTTTTTCCTTGCCAATTTGTATGCCTTTTATTACTTTTTGTTGTCTGATTGCTGAGGCTAGGACTTCCAGGAGTATGTTGAAGAGTGGACATCCCTGTCATGTTCCTGGCCTTAGGGGGCAAAGGTCTCAGTTTTTCCCCAATGAAGATGATATTAGCTGTGGGTCTTTCATACATGGGCTTTATGATATTGAGGTATGTTCCTTCTATCCCTATTTTCTTGAGGGTTTTTATCAAGAAATAATGCTGTATTTTTTCAAATACTTTTTCTGTATCTATTGAAAGGATCATGTGGTTCTTAGGGCATTGAGCCTACTTTAAAAATCAGCATCACCATTGGAGCACCTGGGTGACTCAGCCAGTTAAGCATCTGACTCTTGGTTTTGGCTTGGATCATGATTTCACCTGTAAGTTCAAGCCCTGCATTGGGCTCCATACCAACAGTGGGGAGCCTGCTTGGGATTCTCTCTCTCTCTCTCTCTCTCTCTCTCTCTCTCTGCCCCTCCCCTCATCATGCTCTCTCTCTCTCTCTCTTAAAATAAATAAATAAACTTAAAAATTTTTAAAAATAAAAATCATCATCATCATAATCTTCATCGTCATCATCTCAGAAAGATTTAAGTGGTGCATCAAAGACCCTTTCAAACAGACAAAAGTCTCTTTGAAATCTTAAACACATGCCTTGGGGATTCTCTGTACTAAACAATAAGGCTTCTAAGAATCTTAAAGTTGTAGTTCCACAGCAATCTTACAAGGAGCCAAGGTAAAAAGAACTTATCTTTGTGATATTTTTGGGTGTGGTTTTTGTTGAATGTAATAAACTCCAATAAGATTCTTAAGAAGTCCACTAAGTTTTTAAGAGAATTGCATTGGTGGAAATATCACCAGCTTGGTTTAAGAGGGACAGAGACATTACAAAATAAAAGAAGGCCTTTGGATCTCTGAACTACCATGAGCAGGAAGCAATGTATAAAACAAAAACTCCAAACCAGGAAAAAACCCACTCAGCTGAAAACACTAGTTCTTTCTTTCTTTCTTTCTTTCTTTCTTTCTTTCTTTCTCTTTCTTTTCCTTCCTTCCTTCCTTCCTTCCTTCCTTCCTTCCTTTCCTTTTTAAAGTAAGTTCAATGCCCAATGTGAGGCTTGAACTCATGACCCTGAGATCAAGAGTCCCATGTTCTACTGACTGACTCAAGAAAGGATGACTCACATAGAACTTGCAGAAATAGTACAGAGAATTCCCATGTATCCTTCACCTAGCTCTCCCCAGTAGTAACATATTACATAAAAAGAAGCACAATTATGAAAACCAGGAAATTGATATTGGTACAATACTATTAACTAAACAACAGATCTTATGTAGATTTCACCAGTTTTTACATTTTGTATGGCATATCTTTTCAATATTTCTATGACTTTATACTTGAAACATATTTCTTGTAAACACATAAAGTCTTGCTTTTTGTCTATTGGTTAATCAATGCCTTTGAATAAAGCATTTATTCCATTTACATTTAATCTAATTATTGATATGGTTGGGCTTAAGTATCCCATCTTGTTATTTGGGTTTTATTTTCCCATTTGTTCTTTGGTTTTCCATTCTTCTTGTATTGTATTCTTTTGTGTAAATAGTATTATTTTGTATTTTATTTTTATTTTATTTTATTTTTTTAAGGTTTATTTATTTTTAAGAGAGAGAGAGAGAGAGAGACAGAGCGCAAGTTGGGGAGGGGGAGAGACAGACAGAGACACAGAATCTGAAACAGGCTGCAAGATCTAAGCTGTCAACACAGAGCCTGATGTCGGGCTCGAACTCAAAATTGGTGAGATCATGACCTGAGTTGAAGTGGGATGCTTAACCAACTGAGCCACCCAGGTGCCCCACTAGTATTATTATTATTTTTTTTAATGTTTATTTTTGAGACAGAGAGAGACAAAGCATGAAGCGGGAGGGTCAGAGAGAGAGGGAGACACAGAATCTGAAACAGGCTTCAGGCTCTGAGCTGTCAACACAGAGCCTGACGCGGGGCTCGAATTCACAGACTGTGAGGTCATGACCTTAGCTGAAATTGGATGCTTAGCCGACTGAGCCACCCAGGCGCCCCCCACTAGTATTATTTTTTAGCATTTTATTTTACCTTACCTATTCACTTTTTAGTGTTATATCTCATTTTATGTAATTTTTAGAGGTTGCTCTAGAGATTGTAATAAGTATTTTCCAGTTACCACAGTCCATCTTCAAATAATATTAACTGTATTTATAGTATAAGAGCCTTATGATTGTTCACTTTCATTTACCCACTTCCACCTGTGTTCTTATTAACTTATGTTTTCCTTCTACATATATCATAAACCCTACAATTATAATTAATTTGTTTTAAAACATCAATAATTTTTAAAAGGAAAATTAAAATATATTTAAGAGATTGAAACAAATTTTGAATTTGTTTATTTTGAGAGAAAGAGTGGGGGAGGGGCAGAAAGAGAATCCCAAGCAGACTTTGCACTGCCTATGCAAAACCTGATGCAAGGCTTAAACCCAGAAACCATGAGATCATGATCTGAGCCGAAATCAAGAGTCAGATGCTTAACCAACTGAGACACCTAGGCATGCTGAAACAAAATTTTAAAAATATTTTTTTAATGTTTATTTATTTTTGAGAGACAGAGAGAGACAGAGCATGAATGGGGGAGGAGCAGAGAGAGAGGGAGATGCAGAATCTGAAGCAGGCTCCAAGCTCTGAGCTGTCAGCAGAGAACCCAACTTGAGGCTTGAACCCACGAACCGTGAGATCATGACCTGAGCCAAAGTTGGACGCTTAACTGACTGAGCCACCCAAGCACCCCCCAAAACAAAAAATTTTTAAGCCACATCTACCTTTTCTGTTCACTATTCTTTCCCGCCAGATGAGTTTCATCTGCCTTCCTTCATTCTGGAAAATCTCATAATTTTCCTTCATCCTGGAAAATCTCATAATACAGGTCTGCTGGAGATAAATTGTCTCCACTGTGATCTATTTGAAAATGCCTTTATTTCTCCCTGGTTTTTGAAGGATATTTTCACTGAACATAGAATTCTAGATTAAGTTTCTTCTTTTAGTATTTTATTGTCTATTTTCATCTATTCACCACTGTTTCTATGAAAAGTTAGCCATTGTTTCCTATATTTAATGTGCCATTTTTTTCTCTGCTTTTTATATTTGCTCTTTATCTTTGTTTTTCAACTCTTTGATTATGATGTACCTAGATTTTTTTTTCCTTTGGGGTTTATTCAACTCTTAGATTTGTTAGTTGATGCCTTTCACCAAGTTTTAGAATATTTTCAGTCTTATCTCGTTATATATTGCTTTTGCATGCTTTCTCTCTCCTCTCCCTCTGAGGCCTCAATTACCCATATGTTAAAGCATTTGATGGGCACTTGGGTGGCTCAGTCGTTTAAGTGTCGAACTCTTGATGTCCGCTCAGGTCTTGATCTCACTGTTGAGTTCAAGCCCCACCTTGGCTCCTCCATGCCCAGTGTGGAGCCTATTAAATAAGTAAGTAAGTAAGTAAATAAATAAATAAATAAAAAGACGAAAGCATTTGATATTGTTCCACATATATTGAGCAGGGGTTTTGAGGGGTTTTGTCACTGTGTTTTCCTTAGGTTGGCCACTTTCTATTGTCCTGTGTTCAAGTTCATTGATCCTTTTTTCTGCTATGTCTGGTTTACTGTTAATCCTATCTAATGAAATTTTCTTTTCTGATACCATACCTTCTACTTCTCACTTTTCCATAAGGTTATCTTTGTATGTTTCTGCTAAATTTCTCTACTTTTGTATGCACAGGTTTGCCTTTTCTCCTAGATCCTTAAGCATTTTAACAAAGTTATTTTAAAGTTCTTGTCTGTTCATTCCAACTTCAGGTCCATCTCTGTATCTGTTTCTATTGACTTCTTTCTTTGCTTTCCATGGTTCACATTTTCTTGCTTCTCCATGCATCTTAATTTCTGATTGCATACTGGGTGATATGTATAAAGAAATCACAAAGAGGGGCACCTGGCTGGCTCAGTCAGTAGAGCATGTGTCTTGATCTCGGGGTTGTGAATTCAAGCTCCATGTTGGATGTATAGGTTACTTTAAAAATAAAATATTTTTTTTAATCATAAAAAACAAAGCAAACAATATTTTCTTCTAGAAAAGTGCATGCCCCTTTTGTGTCAGGCCACTAGATTTGGCGGTTGAGTCAATTTGTTCAGTAGTTAGCCTGGGTCTGAGCTTTGTTGCATCGTTAGTTGGATTTAGTTCACCATTGTTTCTAAATGTTTTGATGGTAGAATCAGGACTTTCCATTCTGCAGGGCATAAGATCTGAGCAATGGCAAGTTTCCAGAGATCTCTTTGTACTTTATAGCTTGGCTATTAGTTCTTTAAACCATGGGTGATCTCTTTCTGCTTTACAGCTTGGTTGCCAACTTTTGGGGTTATTGAAGAGTTCTTTGTTCCCTAGTACTTTGTTCTCCAGCTTTCTATACCTTGGGAAATCTCTGTCTGTCCTTCTGTAATGATACCAGCCTTTGGATGACAGTTGCTTTCCACTCTGTAGAAACCTATATTTCTTAAGCAGAGTTTCTCTCAGTTCTTTTCTCCTCCCCTCAGCATTTGTAACTGAAAGTCATAGGTGTCTATTACCACACATATTTACAATCTTTTTTTCTTGTAATGGGAACTTCCAAGATCCACTCTCTTAGCAACTTTCAAATATGCCATATGGTGTTGTTACCTGTAGTCACCATGCTATAATTACCTTTCCATGATTTGTTTATTTTATAACTGGACGTGTCTATCTTTTTACCACCACCAATTTTCTGCTATTGAGTTGTATGAATTCCTTATATATTTTAGATATTAACCCCTAATCAGATACATGATTTGCAAATATTTTCTTCCATTCCATAGATTGCCTTCTCATTTTGTTGATGGGTTCCTTTGACATGCAGAACCTTTTTACTTTGATGTTGCCCCACTCATTTATTTGTTGTTTTTGTTGCCTTTGTTTTTGGTGTCAAATCCAAAACATCATTGCCAAGGCTAATGTCAAACAGTTTACTGCCTATGTTTTCTTCTAGGAATTCTATGGTTTCAGGTCTCACATTCAAGTCTTTACTCCATTTTCAGTTGATTTTTGTGTTTGATATAAGATATTCATCCAGTTTCATTCTTTTGCCTGTGGCTGTCCAGGTCCCCGACACCATCTATTGAAGAGAATATCCTTTTCCCATTGTATATTCTAGTCTCCTTTTTTTGTGATTCAATTGATCATATATGTGTGGGTTTATTTCTAGACTCTTGATACTGTTCCATTGATCCATGTGACTGTTTTTATGCCAATACCATACTATTGTGATTACTATGGCTTTGTAATATAATTTGAAACCAGGAAGTATGATGTCTCCACTTTGTTTTTTTCTCAAGATGTTTTGGCTGTTCAGGGTCTTTTGTGGTCCCATACAAATTTAGAATTTTTTCTGTTTCTGTGAAAAATGCTACTGGCTTTTTTTTTTTTTTTTTTTTTTTTGAGCAATTGCATTGAATCTGTAGACTGTTTTGGGTAGTATGGACATTTTAACAATATTAATCCTTCCAATCCATGAGCATCCTTCCATTTATTTGTGTCTTCTTCAATTTCTTTCATCAGTGTCTTGTAGTTTTCAGTGTATAGGTCTTTTACCTCCTTGTTTAGATTTAATCCAAGGCATTTTATTCTTTTGGATGTAATTGTAAATGGTATTTTGGGGAGGGGGAAGAAGGAGCATGAGTGGTAGAGGGAGAGAGAGAGAATCTCAAGTAGATCCACACCCAGTGTGGAGCCAATTCAGGGCTCGATCCTACAACCCAAAGATCTTGACCTCAGCCAAATCAAGATTTGGACGCTTAACCGACTGAGCCACTCAGGCACCCCTTCATTTGTATTTTAAAATTTAAATTTTTGGGGGCGCCTGGGTGGCTCAGTCGGTTGAGCGTCTGACTTCGGCTCAGGTCATGATCTTGCGGTCCATGAGTTCGAGCCCTGCGTCGGGCTCTGTGCTGACAGCTCAGAGCCTGGAGCCTGTTTCAGATTCTGTGTCTCCCTCTCTCTCTGACCCTCCCCTGTTCATGCTCTGTCTCTCTCTGTCTCAAAAATAAATAAACGTTAAAAAAATTTTTTTTTTAAATAAAATTTAAATTTTTTAAGATAATCTCTACACCTTCACTCGAATGTACAATTTTGAGATCAAGAGTCGCATGCTCAGGGGCGCCTGGGTGGCGCAGTTGGTTAAACGTCCGACTTCAGCCAGGTCACGATCTCGTGGTCCGTGAGTTTGAGCCCCGCGTCGGGCTCTGGGCTGATGGCTCAGAGCCTGGAGCCTGTTTCCGATTCTGTGTCTCCCTCTCTCTCTGCCCCTCCCCCGTTCATGCTCTGTCTCTCTCTCTCTCTCTGTCTCAAAAATAAATAAACGTTAAAAAAAAAAAATTTAAAAAAGAGTCGCATGCTCTACCAACTGAGCCACGCAGGCACCCCCCCCCCCTTTAATTTGTCTTTCAGAGAGTTCATTATTAGTATAGAAACAACAGATTTTTGTATATTGTATGTTGATCTTGTATATATAATATTTGTACATTGATATTGCATCCTGCAAATTTACTGAATTCATTTATTAGTTCCAACCATTTGTGTGTGTTGGGGGGGGTAGCCTTTAGGGTTTTCTATATATAAAATCATGTCATCTGCAAATACAGATAGTTTTACTTCTTCCTTTCTGATTTTGATGCCTTTTATTTCTTTGTCTTGCCTAATTGCTCTGGCTGGGATTTCCAATACTATGTTGAATAAAAGTGGCAAGAGTGGGCATCTTTGTCTTGTTCTTAATTTTAGAAAAAATGCTTTTAGCTTTTTCCACTCTTGAGCATGATGTTAGCTGTGGGCTTGTCATATATGACCTTTATTTTGTTGAGGTACATTCCTTGTACACCCACTTTGTTGAGAGTTTTTAGTCATAAATCTTTGGTAGAAGGGACACCTGGGTGGCTCAGTCAGTTGAGCGTCCGACTCTTGATTTCAGCTCAGGTCATGATCCAGGGTTGTGGGATCGAGCCCCACATCAGACTCTACGCTGAGCATGGAGCCTGCTTAAGAGTCTCTCTCTCTCCCTTTGCCTCTCTCCCCCCTCATGTGTGCTGTCTCTCTTTCTCTCAAAAAAAAAAAAAATAAATAAATAAGAGGCACCTGGATGGCTCAGTTGGTTAAGCATCCAAGTCTTGGTTTCAGCTCAGATCGTAATCTCACAGTTCGTGAGTTTAAGCCCCAGGTCAGGCTCTATGTTGACTGTGTGGAGCCTGCTTGGGATCCTCTGCCTCTCTCTCTGCCCCTCCCTTGCTCATGCTTTCTCTCTCTCTCTCTCTCTCTCTCTCTCTCTCTCAAAATCAATAAATAAACTTCAATCAATCAATCAATCAATCAATCTTTGGTAGAATTCACCAGTGAGGTCATGTGGTTCTGGACTTTTTGGTGGGGAGGTTTTTGATTACTGAATCAATCTCCTTACTGGTAATCTCTCTGTTCAGATGTTCTATTTTTTTGTGATTTCAGTTTGGGTAGGTTTTATCTTTCTAGGAATTTTTCCATTTCTTCTAGGTTGTCCAATTTGTTGGCATGTAATTTTTCTAGTTGTTTCTTAGTTCTTTGTATTTCTGTGGTATCAGTTGTAACATCTACCGGTTCATTTCTGTTTATTTGTTTGAGTCCTCTTTTTTTCTTGGTGAATCTAACTAAAGGCTTGTTGGTTTTGTTATCTTTTCAGAAAACCAGCTCTTAGTTTCACTGATATTTTCTTTTGTCTTTTTTAGTCTCTATTTCATCTATTTCCATTCAAATCTTTGCTATTTGCTGCCTTCAACTAACTTTAGGCTTAGTTTGTTCTTTTTTTATAGTTCCTTGATGTATCAACTTAGATTGTTGTTTATTTGAAATCTTTCTTGTTTCTTAATGTAGGTGTTTATTGCTATGAACTCCCCTTTTAGAACTGCTTTATCTGTATCCCATAAGTTTTGGTATGTTGTTTCTAATTTCATTTGTCTTAAGATTTTTTTTTTTAAGATTTTTTTTTTCAACTTTTTTTAAATTTATTTTTGGGACAGAGAGAGACAGAGCATGAACGGGGAGGGGCAGAGAGAGAGGGAGACACAGAATCGGAAACAGGCTCCAGGCTCTGAGCCATCAGCCCAGAGCCCGACGCGGGGCTCGAACTCACGGACCGCGAGATCGTGACCTGGCTGAAGTCGGACGCTTAACCGACTGCGCCACCCAGGCGCCCCTAAGATTTTTTTTAAAAAAGTAATTTCCACACCCAATGTGGGGCCCAAACTTACAACCCTGATATCAAGAGTAGCATGCTCCAGGGGCACCTGGGTGGCTCAGTTGGTTAAGTGTCTGACTTCAGCTCAGGTCATGATCTCACAGCTGGTGGGCTCGAGTCCCCCCATCGGGCTCTGTACTGACAGCTCAGAGCCTGGAGCCTGTTTCGGATTCTGTGTCTCCTCTTCTCTCTCTGCCCCTCCCCCGCTCACACTCTGTCTCTCTCTGTCTCAAAAATAAATAAATATTTAAAAAAAAAAAGTCGCATGCTCCATTGACTGAGCCAGCCAGGTACCCCTTAAGGTATTTTTTGATTTCACCTTTGATTCATTGGTTCTTCAGTAGCATGTTGTTTCATCCCCACACACTTGTAAATTTCCAGTTTTCTTCTTGTGATTGATTTCTAGTTTTTTAACATTGTAGTCAGAAAAAAATGCTTGATATTTCAATCTTCTTAAATTTACTAAGACTTGTTTTATAATCTAACATATTGACCTGTCCTGGAAAATGTTCCATGTGCTCTTGAGAAGAATGTGTTCTCTTGTTGCTTTTGTTAATGTTAAGCTAGAATTTCTGATTGTTATCGTGACTGCCGTGTTCATGTGATCATCAGGTCAGTGGTCTTAGAAATAGCAGCCTGCCCCATAGTCATACTGTAAGTTTGGCATGTGGCTGTTACAGAGATGGTAAATAGTGGTAGGCTTACGCTGGCAGAGGCAAGGAATCTTTTAAAGTTTTTTCTCTGAGAATCTATCTACTTTGATAAGAGCACTATTAGTTTATATTTTGTCAATTATGTACAGAACAGTTTGTAAAAATCTGGAGGAAGTGACATAACAGTTCTAATTGTTGAAATGGTGTGTTAGCAACTCTTTATTGATGGGGGACCTGGACAGCTGCCCTGCTGGTCTGTATCTTAATCAAATTCTGGTTTTACTTCAGGAAGTTCCCTCAAATAAATTCTTTCCTTCTTCTTCTTCTTTTTTTTTTTTTAAGTTCATTTATTTATTTTGAGAAAGAGAGAGAGAACAAGTGGGCAAGGGGTAGAGAGAGAGGGAGAGAGAGAGAGAATCCCAAGCAGTCACCACACCATCAGCACAGAGCCCTATGTGGGGCTCCATCTCACGAACCATGAGATCACGACCTTTGCCGAAACCAAGAGTTGGATGCTCAACCAACTGAGTCACCCAGGTGCCCCTAAATTCTTTCCTTCTTTATTAGTCCTAGTGATCTCGTTTAAGTCCATAGTACTCTGATCTGGGTTATGATAATACTCCTCTCGTTAGCCCCTGTCACTTCCCATCCATCATGCATATCATCACAATAATCTTTCTTAAAGTATCAGTTTATAAATCAATCTTTCCCACCAGACTGTGAGTTGGATTTTATTCATCCAGTGTTTCCCTAGGACCTAACACTGATCTGACCATAAGACAGATGTTTAAACATGTTTGAATAAAGAATAGACAAATTAGTGAACCAATATTTAATAGTTGATATTTAATTTTGAAATGTTCACAGACATCCACCCAACCCCTTTCCTCCACCACGCAAACTAAATTTTCTTTGTGTAGGATTAAAACACAGTCTTGGCTTTCCCTAACTCTCAATAGTCCAAAATTGGAAACTATAGCCTAGACATGGGAGGACATGGCCAACTAACAGCATGGATGGGATGGGGAGAAAGTCGAAATAAGGAAAAGTGCCTCTGGGTTTACTCAGACCATCCCAGTGAAAATCTACTTGCAAGAAAGTGAGAATTAATTGCACTAAGAATTAATTTTACTGAATTCTATAGTTCCTTATCTTGCCTTTGTTTGTCTTTAGTTTTTAAAAAATAATTGATAGCCCTTATTTGGACTACTAAAAAGAACTGATCTAGAATAATACCATTGGGACTGTCAGAATTCATAGTTGTTGTTGTTTTTTTTTTAACGTTTATTTATTTTTGAGAGAGAGAGCAGGGGAGGGGCAGAAAGAGAGAGACACAGAATCTGAAGCAGGCTCCAGGCTCTGAGCACTCAGCACAGAGCCTGACGCGGGGCTCAAACTCACAAACTGTGAGATCATGACCTAAGCTGAAGTTGGACGCTTAACAGACTGAACCACCCAGGTACCCCCAGAATTCATAGTTTTATCTCTTAACTGTCTAGAGTGGTATTTATCCCAGGGACTCTGCAATATGCACTGATTAGCAGGTAGAATGTTTTCTGCGGTCCGAGTCTCCCACCCCTAACTAAGAGCTCTATCTAATTTTACAATTTTATATTTTACAATATTGTTTATAGATTTATACTAGCTTAACTTCAAAGTTAATATAATCATTAATAGGGATAATAGCATGTAATACATTATTGAGATTTTCTTCTCTTATATTTTGGCCTTCATGCCCCTTTCCTTAGCTGAAGATGGCAATCTGCAGGAAATCAGGGACTGTCAGTTAGGACAGTGTCAGAGGAATGTAAAAAGAAAGTAAAGAGTTACTATTTAGCTTGTGACATTTAAGATGAGATTTCACACAAAGGCAATAATGTTACAAAAGAGGCTTGTTAAAATAGAGAGTTTTTCAAATTCCTTCATTTCCCCCTTAGCATATCTGTTTTTTTTTTTTTACACCCAACGTGGGGTTTGCACCCACAACCCCAAGATCAAGAGTTGCATGCACTTGATAAGATAATAAGATAAGATAATAAGACAGCCAGGCGCCCCACCCCCACCCCCCTTAGTATATCTAGATCCAGTCCTGAGGGAAAGACACCACAGAATTTTAGGAAGAGGAAAATGGAAGCGGGGGAAAGCTTGCCTTTGGTCTTGGAGCCTTGTGGGGAAAAGGAGAGAGACAGAAGTGGGGGTGCTGGTGACTCCTGATCTCTGTCCCTTTTTACCAACAAACCTGGTCAACGCCATATCACATTAACATTGGTGGAGGAGTTTGGTGAGGCAGATGAAGGGCAGCCCTTTAGCTTCCCTTAGCTCTCCTTCATGCCTGGATCATTTGAGAAGGACTCGGAGTCCCTACAAGCCCCCAGTAGAGTTTATGGCAGGTAGCTGCACTGGGGGTTATGGGAGCCTAATACGTGAAAAGCAGTCATAGCTGAGCGCTGGATTACCTGGGCCAAAACATAAAGGAAGACAGAGTAAAAATGCAGAAGGATCTTCATTATCAGTGAGGCCCAATTACACAGGGAGCTCCACTTGCATCACAAAACTAAGAGCCCCAACTATAAATTACACCGACTGCAGACCTCGCCCCAGGGTTCTGGGAAGACCAAATGTAACCAGGAGGATGCTGTTATCACTGCAGAGGCCAGAGAAAAGAGCACATTTCCAAGGAAGCTTTTCCCTCCTGGCCGCAAGGCCACAGCAAGCCACACCTTTTCCTTTCTTCGAGAGAATCAAGGGAAGGGCAGAGAGGAAATCTGAGACTGGTGATTTTTATCTCAAACACACGAAAATTTATGAAAAAGCCCTCTTCAAAGTACTGCGTCAGGCAACGATTACCATTTAAATAAAATTTAAATTTTATTTCATACTACTCAAACAACGCTAACTTGTCAAGACCAAATCAGTTAGTTATAAAGAAAAATAAACCTTTTTTCTGATCATGCAAGTTACAGTGTGAATGAAATTTACAGAACCCCCCCCGCCCCGGAAACATATATAATAATATTTTCTTTTTTTTTTTCAAGAACACCGTAACAAATGGTTATTGTAGAATTGTACTTGTATTACAGTTCTTGCTAAAATCAACTCTTTGTATTACAAATATAGAAACCATTTAAATATGGGATTTAAAATACTGTACCTGTGTATTGAGCTATACATCGAAATAACATTATTTTCTCCAAACGTGTTCTCTTTCTTTATTTCCCAAATTTAATCCTAGCTATTATTATTTATTTAAATCCAAGTTAGTTAACATGCAGTGCAGTATTGGTTTCAGGAGTAGAAGCCAGTGATTCATCTCTTACATGTGACACCCAGTGCTCATCCCAACAAGTGCCCTTCATGATGCCCATCCCCCATCTAGCCCAGCCCCCCACCCACCTCCCCTCCAGCAACTCTCAAATTGTTCTCTGTATTTGAGAGTTTCTTATGGTTTGCCTCCCTGTCTGTCTTTAACTTATTTAGTAATATTTTCAAAGTTTCACAGTATGTTGTCTTCTAAGCAACTAAGTAAACTCTGAAAACTCATTTTTAACCTAACTTATAGAGTACAGGGTTCACCAGACATGAGGCAACATATAATACTGGAACAAGTTGTGGTAGGTGCTAAAACCCTAAGCTTTAAGGACTTCAGACTGGCCATTGTGAGAACAAGGATGGATTTTCACCCTCCAGAATGTATTGTTCTCTTTGAGAAAAGAACAGATATCAGCTATTTCCATAGACACTATAAATAATCTTCCTTGAAATGACAAAACAAGACAGAGATATATCATAATATTCTTTAATTAGGGAGATTTAAATCAGTTCATTAAATTTTTAATGGGTTTATAGACATTCATTGGGTAGGGGCAAGATTAAATAGGATCAGAATTTCTATTTCACATCAAGTCAATAATTACTTAAGAATTTATTACATGTAAGGCATCTTTCCAGGTGTTATAGAGGATCCGATAATAAGAACTCAGTTTCTATTTTAAAATAAAACAATAAAATAGATGCTATAGGCAGCAGATAGTTATTGTTAAAAGAAGGTGATATATGAAAAAAGATAATGAAAGTTCAGAGAGGGGAATATGTCTCTAGCACTGAGTATAGCTCTTTGTACTCAGTGAAGACTGAATATGTATTGTCGAATGAATGAATGGGCCTCATCTATGAGATTAACACAAGACCCTACAGATAAGGTTTAATTTGAACAGGATTTTGAAATGCAGAAAGGATTTGGATCTGAAAAATGAATGGGGAGGGCATTTGTAGGGGAAGAGGTATATTTCAAAGGAGTAGAAGAGGCACAAGATATGTTTAATAAGCAGCGATAAAATCAGTTTGGATGGAGTGGGATTTTATATACCACAGTCATAGGCAACACCAGAGAGCTTCAAAGCGGAATTGACCTGGACTAATCTGACTTCTATGGCTGGTCTGAGGAGTTTGGACTCTATGTTACCGATACAGGAGTACCACTGAGATAATTGGGTGGGTGATGTGATCAAAGGGGTATTTCAGGATGATGAAACTAATAGCACGTGCAGTATGGGTTGAAGTAGGAAGAGACCAAAGAAAAGAAGACCAAGGATAGAGCTTTTGCTATAGTAGGTTCACAGCTTTTTATGGACCCTACGCTCTTTGAGGAGAGAAACTCCACCTCTGTCTTTTTAACTCACTACATGCCTAAACACCATTGTTACTAAATTATGTTCATTTCTGCCTGATCTTGGTTAGTGTTGGGGGCAATGGAAAGAAAGGGATCCCTTAATTTTTTTAATTAAACAACCAACAGCTAGGGGCAACTATATTCTTGGCACTATATTTAAGAGATATTATAGAAGATGGTCAACAAGACTTAAGAATATTGAAGATGAGGAGAAAGGACGTTCATGTTCTTATATATGTGGACATCAAATGTGGTAGATCTGGTGGAAAGATTGTCATTTATCACTTCTTTGAATTGTCATAACCCTTGGTTTTCTAAACCATCCACCCTGCAAGAATGAGTAAGGGAGTAGGTAACAACTTCATTGGTAACGAAAATTATGCTTGATTCAGACTCCATAGTCATCAGGGTGACCAGTCTAGACACTGTAATTTGGCCCAAGGAACTTGTAAGTTCTAATGAGCTCCATTTGGGTTTTCTTGATGTTTCACTCCCAGAAATGCTAGATCTGTTGCCATGTTCCATTTCAGACTTACCTTAATCTGGCCACTGTGGTCACCTGTGACTGCTTCCACAACTTCCATCGAGCTCTCTCTCTGCACCTGGATTGTAATGACCGTATTAGCCTCTGAGAAAGCATTACACATTCTTAAATTCCTCATCATTTCTCTGGGGCGTTTTAGGAAGGTGTCTGAGTGGCATGGTAAAGTCAAGTCCCCCCATATCCCTTGCCTCCGTAATCAATCTGTGCCCTAGGTATGTACATTCCATTCTTCTCAGAATAAAATGTCATCTCTCCATATGCTACATTGTTGGCTTCTTGCATTTTGAAGTCTTATACTTGATGCAAATTGGATGTGATGTGCCAGGCAAGTATATACATGAGGTTCCCCCCTTCTTGGACTCATGCTTAATAAACTACTTTAATACAATATTCCTGGAGACAGATGATAGTTTTTTTGTTTTACATCAGAGGAACAACTATAACAAGTATAATAAGAATAAATTATTTGCTTTATATGATTAAATTATTAAAGTTCATCAATTATAAGCTTGACTATGTAACACTGTCTCCCCCATCCCCCATAATTCTGAGCATAGTCCCTGGCAACAGTAGTGTGCTGATAAATGCTTAACAACCAGCTCTTGGTGAGAATCTGGGTGCAATCTGTAGCATTTCCCAGTTTTTGTGGTATAAATACTTCCAACATGGCTGACGTCAAGCTACCAAAGCGATGTCACTGAACTTGGAATTGGAGAGAGGTGTGGACAGTCAGCTCCTACAAGCTCCAGCGTACCTCTGCCAGCCTCTAGTGGGAATTTAGAATTTCCTTTTCCCTCCTTGAGCATTTGCCATCACAAATAGCCGGTCACAACACATTTCTTGTAGCATATCTGCTTTGGGCATCTTGTTTTTGATTCTAAAAGCCAACCTTGGGGAGGCACGTGCATTGCTAGTTGCTGGTTAATTCTTTTCCAGAGATAAACAGCATTAATTTAGGTACAGGCAGTGCAACTTTGCCCAGTTTTTCAAATAACTAGTAAGACAGTAGGTGGGAGAATATAAGACTGTCTTTAACAACTTTTAAATTCAAGCAAAAGAGGGGACGGATGTTCCCATCAGGTGGCCACAGGGGGGGCCTGTATGAGAGCCACCTCTCTGAACTAGGGGTTCAGAGGCTTGGGGTCTAGTCTCAGTTCTGCTGCAAACTAACTGTGGGACCTTATGTACTAAAGCCTGCTGGATGTTAGTTTCTTCACGTGAAAAATGAGAGAGTTGGGCTAGATCTATAAAGTCCCTTACAACTCTGTAATTCACATCACACAAAATAATATAGAATATAATAATGAGGTGAGGTTAAAAATTATACACATAGAAATTGTATGAAAATTATAATAATATACCCAAGATAATTGAAAACAGACACACAAAGAGATATTTGTGCACCTGTGTTCATAGCAGCATTATTCATGATATCCAAAAGGTGGAGGCAACACAGGTGTCCACAGACAGATGAATGGATACATAAAATGTGTTATACACATACAAGAAGGATTACTCAGCTTTAAAAAGGAAGGAAATTCTGGGGGCAGCTGGGTAGCTCCGTCGGTTAAGCGGTCTGACTCTTGGTTTCAGCTCAGGTCATGATCTCACAGGTCATGGGTTTGAGCCCTGAGTTGGGCTCTGTGCTGGCAACGCAGAGCCTGCTTGGGATTCTCTCCATCTTTCTCTGCCCCTCCCCCACTAATGCTGAGTTCACCTTTGTGTGTATGTGTGTGTGTCTGTGTGTGTGTGTGTGTGTCTCCCTCTCTCTCTGCCCCTCCTGCTCTCTCTCGCTAAATAAATAAACATTTTTTTAAAAAGGAAGGAAATTCTGTTATATGCTACACATAGATGAACCTTAAAAACATCACGTTAAGTGAAGTAAACCAGTCACAAAAGGACAAAAACTGTATGATCTCACTTATACGGGGCACCTAGAGGAGTCAAACTCATAGAGACAGAAAGTGGAAACTAGAGGTTGCTAGTGGCTAGAGGGAGGGGAAAAGAGGGAGTTGTTGTTTAATGGGTATGACAGACTCTGGAGATTGGTTGCAAAGTAATGAACTGTAAACTTAAAAATGGTTAAAATGGTGAATTTTGTGATGCATATTTTGCCACAATTTAAAAATTATATAACCCAAAAAATCATGAGGACATTTTGCAAAAATTTTGTAGTGATCTTGGGGCTTTGCCAAATCTGGTTCCTGAAATAGCTCTTGGAAGGTGATAATGGAGTCATGAGTATAAATTAACATCCTGGGGATTTCCAGTGAAGTTGTTAGGAGACACTGTTTATATGTGATGACTAAACATTAACTTTCTGAATTTTAAACATTGTAGACATGTTGATGTGGGGATTAACTAAAATTTTAAATATCCATTTTCTCTGATTACACTAAAGAATGTACTCAAAGACAAGCCAAAGTAAAAGAAAGAAATCCAGTTGTAAATGATGGAACCAGTGGCTGCCCCCATCTGCTGCGATCTGTCTTTTTCTGAATGATCCTTTAACCCTCCCTGGAGCTCACAAATTTCTAGAGGGCAGCCCAAGCATAGGACTGTGCCAGGCAGCCTGGCTTCCCGGAGGAGATGCAGTGGGAGAGGAAATTCTGAACATCTGGCTTTGTTTCCCCAGTGGTGCATTCCTGAGTCACCTCTGCTGTAACAAAATGCTGAATTAAAAAAAAATTTTTTTTCTTGACGTTTATTTATTATTGAGAGACAGAGAGAGACAGAGCATGAGCATGGGAGGGGCAGAGAGAGGAGGAGACCCAGAACTGAAGCAGGCTCCAGGCTCTGAGCTGTCAGCACAGAGCCGGCGCCAGGCTCGAATTCACGAACCGCGAGATCATGACCTGAGCCGAAGTTGGACACTCAGACTGAGCCACCCAGGTGCCCCAAAATGCTGAATTTTTAAGTAATACAACATTGTCCTGCATTTTATTCTTCACTGTCTTGCAAACTGAGGCATATAGGTAAGGGGAAGTGGGAAATGTGGGTGACAATTCCCAACAGTTTGCTATTAACTTTCTTTTCCACCCAGAAAAGCAGTGGTTACACAACCATTTAAGGCGATGTAAGGTCAAGGCCCTTCCTTTGAATATAGACCCCACTGATGGGTGGTTCCTGTCACCTTTCTTGCACAAACTACATTTTATTTCCAGTTTTAGTTCTTGAAACTACAGCAAGAGACAAACACTGTGAAGCATTTTGAACAGAATTTATCCAGATTTTCATTTTTTCCAAATCTCTTATAGTTATCCTACTTATACTTAGTTCTACAGAATTAAATTTTTTTTATTAAAATATTTTTAGGGGCACCTGGCTGACTCAGCCTGTAGAGCATGCAACTCTTGATCTCGGGGTTGTGAGTTCGAGCCCCATGTTGGGTATAAAGATTAATTAAAAAATAAAATCTTAATTTTTTTTGGCATTTGTCATTGTTGAAGATATCTAAAACTTTCAAAGAAACGGGTCTTACTTTAAATGAGTATTAATCAGTTTTTCTAATGTTCACTTGAATGTTAGAATTATGGAACTGACATAATAAGTTTGGGAATAAATTCAGCTAAGTGATTTACAAGTCTTGGTATATTTACAAAACTCACAATATTTCCAAGAATATTTCTGCTCTGGTGGGAGGAGAAATTTGTGGCTATACAAAAGTTGCCTGCTAGCCCAGCAGCAAGCAGCCAGCCCACCCATCTCTTCTGTACCTGCACTCGTTGCCTAGATGACCTCTTTCCTCTCATGGCTTTAAATGCCATCTACATACACTGATGCCTTCCAGAAATGTATCTTTAGCCTTGGTCTCTCCCTTGAACTTCAGTCTCCTGTAGCCAATGCTCCACTCTACATCTCTACTTAGAGACCCATTTAGTAGGCATTTCTTCTTGAATGTGTTCAAAGTGAAACTCTTCATTCCACGTCCCTCAGACTTGCCCCTTTCCCCTTCTTTCCCATCCCATAAATGGTTATTCCATTCTTCTAGTTACTTAGGCTAATAACCTGGCTGTCACACCATACCCTCAACCTGCAAGTATATTCTGTCAATTTTACTTTGGAATTATATCTCAAAGCTAACACTTCTCTCCACTGCTGAGAGATTAGTGCAAAGCATCTTTACCTCTTGCTGAGACCATTGCAATAGCATCCTAATTGGTCTTCCTGCTTCTGCCCTCACCCCCTGTTGTGTATTCTCCCTAGAGCAGCCGGAAAGATCCATTCTAAAATGTTGTTAGATCTTGCTGCTCTTTTACTTGAAAGCTTTCCATGAACTCCTTGTCATTACAAAAAAAAAAAAAAAAAAATCTAAACAACTTATTGTGGTCTCTAAGGCTCACTGTGGTTTACCTCCCAACTCCCTTGTCTAGACTCATTTCCTAATGCTTTACTCTCCTTAGTATCACTGGGCCACACAGACTTCTTGCTGGCCCTTGAATGCACTAAGCATATCCTCCCAACTCCAAACTGCACCCCACCCCCTTGGTCCCAGGACATTTTTACTTTAGGATCTTTCCAGAATGGTCTTCCCTAGATATCCCCATGGCTCCTTCCTTCATCTCCGTTAGGTCTTTGCTCAAACATCACCCTCTCATCAGCCTGTGGATTTGTCTGAGATGATAATGATAATGATATCAATATCCACACCTGCTGATTCATTAGCTCCCTACTTCTAGAGGCTGAGTCCCCAGGTATGTCCGAGTGTGTTCAGAAGCAAGCCTAATTGTTCCTCTCCACTCCAGTTGCCTCTTGGAGGTTTAATTTCAGCAATGCCCTTGAGAATACTGTTCAGTCCTGCCACGAGTCTACTCTACTCTCAAGGTACCCGAGCCACACTCTCCCGTACCCTGTCTTGGCTTCGTGTTTCCACCTAGGAGCCTAAGCACAAAAAATACTTGCTACCTCCATCATTCCAAAAGGAAAAACCCATCTCTGGAGCACCTTTCAAAAACACCATGCATGGAGGCTGGGGAGTGTGGATGAACACTGCCCACAAATTATTTTCAATGTAAGAGAGCCACAGAATGATTGAATTTGGGGCTGGAAAAGAATGTAAGGACCATCTAAAAATAGACTAAAACCATCATTGTGAATATTTTCAGTGAAGTTGTATCAGATTGTCAAAGAACTTACTCTAAAATATCAACTCACTTGCATGCACAATAAATGCCAATGTCTCCCTGTTGTATCTGGGACAGATGGAAAATCCTCAGCTAATCAGTAAAGCCATCCGTCAAGTGACTCTATGTGTGCCTGTACCAACCACTATCTCCTTCTCTCATCTTCTCTTTCTTTGCTCATCTTTCAGGTGTTTCTTCTGCATTCCACAGCCTTGGGTGAAGTTTAAGCTCATTCATTTTTGAAAGAATGCCTTGTGCATTGTCTTATTTTACTTAGCTAGCATGTTTTTAAGAGTGTAGACCATGCTTATTTCTTCTGTTGGCTCCCCTAACAGTTCTATGTTCACAGTAGATTGTTAATATATATATATATTTTTAAGTATGCTTCATGCCCTGCATGGAGCCCAACACGGGGCTTGAAATCACAACCCCAAGATCAAGACCTGAGCGGAGATCGAGTTGGCTACTTAACCGACTGAGCCACCCAGGCACCCCTAAATAAATTGTTTACATGAATAAATTATCAAAAAGTTCACATAATATTTCACCATTAAACCCACCTATGAAGTGTGTTCCTTTGCAATAAATCATTCATTAGTTCATTTCATTCCTTCATCAGCAAATGTTTGCTGTTGTGGGAGATGGAATAAGGGAGTGAAAAGAAAACTTAAGAATACTCTCTTGGCTTCTGTGTGAGCAACTGGGTGGACTCTTGCACCATGTATTGAGAGGGGATGACTAGGAGGGGGAGAAGCTTGAGGATGTTTAGGAATCCAGATTCCTTAGAGATAATTCAAGCATCCCAAGACACTAAGTTGCCAGGTCTTCCTTTGGACCTTCATACATGTATGGTGCTCAGAGGACAGGTTCAATCCAGACAATTTTGAGAAACAGCAGGAGATAGATGACTTCCAAGAAAATTCATGTGAGGCACGCAGTCTTTAGACTGTTGGTATTAGGGAACAAAGATAAAAGAGGGATTTATAAGAGGGGAGGAAAAGAAAATGATTTTTTTTAATGTACACAGTCTGAATACAGTGAAACTTGTTTGCACATTTTTTTTTTTTTGGTAAAATGATTATGTGGCAGCTAGAAAAGAGTTGGTCTGAGCATTCTGTTGTAGAGCATCCTATGGAGTATCAGAGAAAACAACTTCAGTTGTTTATGGATTCTCTAGAATCCCCTGAGAGCTTTGCTAAGGAGCAGAGCTGGCTTGCTGTCCCAGTAGCATCACAAATATCCTTCCATTTGCCCATCACATCCATACCATTTCCCTCTCAGGACTTCTCAGTGGAACTCAAAGCCGTGGAATGGATGTAATCATCTAGCGAGGGAGTACCTACAGAGAGGAACAGAAGCCCATGGTGGAGTCTAAATTTACCAGAAATGTTAGAGATTAAGTAGAGGAGGAAGACCAGCAAAGATGAAAAATAATTGTCACTAAAGTAGAAGGAAAAGCAAAATACTGTCATAGCTTGGAAATTGAGAGTGGAGAGTTTTTCCGGAAGAGTGATCAACTGTGACTAAAGTTGCTAAGATGTCTGGGATTTAAATAAATCTCTTGTGCAGTGTATTTAGTAGAACTGAGAGTTTCAACCCAAGGCCACAATACACAGAAGGAAGAAATAGGTTTATTTTCAAAAGTGTTTGGATTAATTAGATGCGGAGTTCATTGCGGTTAACATTCGTGAACTGGTATGCATTATATATTATATACTATATATATCATATATTCCTTTATTTTTTAAATCGTGGTAAAATAACATTACCATCTTAACCATTTTTAAGTATAAAATTCAGTGGTATTAGGTACATTCCCATTGTTGTGCAACCATTATCACTATCCATCTCCAGAACTCTTTATATTTGGCCAAATTGGAACTCTGGCCCATTAACCAATAACTCTCTCATTCCCTCTCCCCTACTTCCAGCTTCACTCTAGGTACCTTTTTATTTTTTTTTTTTATTTTTCTTTTTAAAAAAAAATTTTTTTTTTCAACGTTTATTTATTTTTGGGACAGAGAGAGACAGAGCATGAACGGGGGAGGCGCAGAGAGAGAGGGAGACACAGAATCGGAAGCAGGCTCCAGGCTCTGAGCCATCAGCCCAGAGCCCGACGCGGGGCTCGAACTCACGGACCATGAGATCGTGACCTGGCTGAAGTCGGACGCTTAACCGACTGCGCCACCCAGGTGCCCCTCTAGGTACCTTTTTAAAAGTGGAGCCATACAATATTTGTCATTTTGTGACTGGCATATTTCACTTCGCATGATGCCCTCAAGGTTCATCTCTGTTGCAGCACATGTCTGACTTTCTTTTTTAAGGCTGAATAATTTTCCATTTTATGTGTAAAACATGTATTTTTGAATTTTTTTAATGTTTATTTATTTTTGAGACAGAGAGAGACAGAGCATGAACGGAGGAGGGTCAGAGAGAGAGGGAGACACAGAATCTGAAACAGGCTCTGGGCTCTGAGCTGTCAGCACAGAGCCCGACGCGGGGCTCAAACTCACGGACCGCGAGATCGTGACCTGAGCCGAAGTCGGACGCCCAATCGACTGAGCCACCCAGGCGCCCCAAAACATGTATTTTTGAATCCATTCATCAGTCAACAGAATTTGGGTTCCTTCCACCTTTTGTGAGTAATGGTGTCATGGACATGAACGTACAAATATTTCTTTGAGACTTTGCTTTTATTTCTTTTGGGTGTATGCCCAGGAGTGGATTGCTGGATCATATATTCTACTTTTTTATTTTTTTTGAGCAACTGACATACTGTTTTCTACAGTGGCTGCTCAATTTTACATTTCTACCAACAGTACACAAAGTTTTAAATTTCCCCACATCCTTGCCAATACTTATTGTTTTCCATTTTTTTATACAAATTTTTTAATGCTTATTTATTTTTGAGAGAGAGACAGAGCATGAGTGGGGGAGGGGCAGAGAGAGTGGGAGACACAGAATCCAAAGCAGGCTCCAGGCTCTGAGCTGTCAGCACAGAGCCCGACGTGGGGCTCAAACCCACGAACCGTGAGATCATGACCTGAGCCGAAGTCAGACGCTTAACCAACTGAGCCACCCAGGTTGGTGGCTCATTTTTTTGATAGTAGCCATCCTAATGTCTATGAAGTATATTTCATTGTGGTTTTGATTTGCATATCCCCAATGATTAGTGATACTAAGCATCTTTTAATGTACTTATTGGTCATTTTTATATCTTATTTGGAGAAATGTCTATTCAAATCTTTTGCCTACTTTTTAATTGGCTGGTTGTTTTTTTATTGGTGAGTTATAGAAGTTTGTATATATTTTTGATATTAACCCCTTATTAGATATAGGATTTGCAAATATTTCCTCCTATGTCACAGGTTGCCTTTTCACTCTGTTGGTTATGTCATTTGATACACAGAAGTTTTTTGGTTTTTTTTAACCTGTATGAGGTGGAACTCTCCATTCCCCCCTAACCAGTTTTATTGAGAAATAATGTAGAAGTTTTTAAATTTTGATATAGAGAAGTCATATATTCTTATAATTGATTAATTCCATCTCAGTTCAGTGTGGCTTATGAATTATGAATCAAACAACCAAAAAAAAGAATATTGGTTTCTTTTCCATGTTTTACTCAGAACAAATTTGACAATAACTGAACATATTGTTGACCACCCCGTGATTCTTTTCCTACCAGGAAAATTTATGATGTTTCTATGGAAAATAAATCATTCAACCTTTTCAGTACATTTTAGGAGAAAAGAACTTCAGAATAAAGTTTACCTTATTTTCCTTTGTTTTCTAAGCAGGTTGATTTCATACTTAGAAAAGTGGTCAGGTAGCAAAAAATCTAACGTTCTGAATGTATTTTCAAAACTGTCTTTTTTAAAAAAAATTTTTTCTAAGTTTATTTATTTATTTTGACAGAGAGAGAGAGAGAGCAGAGGAGAGGGAGAGAAGGAGAGAGAGAGAGGATCTTAAGCAGGCTCTGCACAGTGCAGAGCCTGACACAGGGCTCAAACTCACAAACCTTGAGATCATAACCTGAGCTGAAACCAAGAGTTGGATGCTTAACTGAGCCACCCAGATACCCCTAGTTTCAAAACTTTCTGAAGGTGGTAATGAGGACTGTGAATCACATGCTACCTTATCATATAAGAGATGGATTCACTTTGATAGCTGAAAGAGATATCAAAGTGTCAATACTGTTCACATTGTTTTGATAAGAAAAGCTATTAACAACATCTCTCCCCCAAACCTGCAACCCCCTATGAGAATTTACTGGCTTGCGGGTGACTACAATGTCAGGTTTTCCGTTAAAACTAGTCCTACACAGGACTTCTGGGGAAGATGGCAGAGTAGGAGGATTGTAAATTCACCTCGTCTCCCAGAGACACCTAGATTAACATCCACATAAGTGTAAATAACCAAGAAAATTACCCAACGACTGGCAGAACAGACTCTCCATAGCTAAACATTGATAAGAGGCCACACTGAAAATAGAAGGAGGCGTGGAGATATGGATAGAAACAAAACTGACCTACAAGACTGTCTGTGGGAGGGAGGGACACTACAAACAGGGAGACCCCACACGGGGCACCCGAGGCACAGGAGACCCGCACTGGGAAGATAAATCCCCATAACACTTGGCTTTGAAAAGCAGAGGAGCTTAGCATCATGAGTTTTTGTGGATCAATGGGGTTTAACACCTGGAAATTTAAAAATCAGTGGCTTGGCTTTAGGATAGGTGGAGGGTGATGGAAACGGAGTCCCTGCCCTTAAAGAGACAGCACAACAAACAGCCCCGCTGAGATACAGCATAGAAGCAGCAGTTAGAAAAATGCCTGGGGTATACAGGAAGGAGATTTATCTACTAATCTCAGAACATGTGCTGGAGGGTTAGAGATTTTTAAGAGATTTCTTCAAGAACAAAGAGCTGGGGAGCGCCATTTCCCTCCACTTCCCCTGAGGCTAGATACAGACAAGCATCAACACTCTCCACTTAGCTTGCTAACACCGTCCACCCAGCCCCCTCCAACCTTCCCTTAGCAGGAATCCACCCCAGGCTGGCACTGTGCAAGCAGCCCTGACAGGGGCAAGCACCATCCCAAAGTCACTCCTGCCCTGAGGAAGGAAGTTCCACTGTGGCCCAAGCAGTGGGCTGGGGGCAGACATCTGGTCTGACTGCAGGCCTTGTGCACCAACAAAGCTTCTCAGGGGACAACACAGGGATAGCACCCTGCATTTTGGTACTACCACAGCTCCAGCAAAACCTAGTCTGACTCAACTCAAGCCCAAGGCAGCCCCAGACTGGCCTACTAACAACACAAGGACAAAACCCTGCCCACAACAGGCAGAGAGCCTCTGCAAACAACTGGACTGAAGGCACATGCAGCTCAGGCACTATGGTGGGACATGCAACACACATAGGAGATACCCTCGAAGTGCCAGGTTCTGTTGAACAGGGGACACTGCATTACGTGGTACCACAGGACCTCTATTCATAAAGCTTTTCTGTCTTTCTTTCTTTCTTTCTTTCTTTCTTTCTTTCTTTCTTTTTTCGGGCCACTACTTTCGAGATCAGGAGATGTAGCTGACTTTCCTAACACATAGGAACAGACAGAGAGTTAAACAAAATGAGGAGACAGAGGAATATGTCACAAATGAAAGAACACAATAAAATCACAGCAAGAGAGCTAAATGAAATGGAGATAACTAATGTCTGATAGAGAATTTAAAGTAATGATCATATACAAAACAGATGAACATAAGGGAAGGGAAGCAAAAATAATATAAAAACAGGGAGGGGGACAAAAACATAAGAGACTCTTAAATATGGAGAACAAATAGAGGGTTACTGGAGGAGTTGTGGGAGAGGGGATGGGCTAAATGGGTAAGGGGCATGAAGGAATCTACTCCTGAAATCATTGTTGCACTATATGCTAACTAAGTTGGATGTAAATTAAAAAAATATATTAAATTAAAAAAAATAAAATAATGATCATAAAGTTACTTACTGGACTTGAGGAAAGAGTGGAAGATCTCAGTAAGTCCCTCAACAAAGAGAGAAAACCTAACAAAGAACCAATCAGAGATGAGGAACTCAATAACTGATATTAACAATACACTAGAGGGAATAAATAGTAAACTAGATAAAGCAGAAGAATGGATCAGTGACGATAGAAAGCAGTGGCTAATAGAAAGCAATGATGTGGAACAGGAGAAAGAAAAAAGATTAATAAAAAATGAGAATAGATTGAGGGAACTCCATGACACCATCACGCATAACAACATTCACATTATAGAGATCCCGGAAGAAGGGAGAGAAAACGGGGCAGAAAACTTAGTTAAATAAATAATAGCTGAAAATTTCCCTAATCTGAGGAAAGAAACAGAAATTGAGATCTATACCAAGTAGGTCCACACCAAGATACATCGTAATTAAAATGGCAGAAAGTAGTGATAAAGAGGGAATTTTAAAAGCAGCAAGAGAAAATAAAGGAGTTACATATAAGGGAAACCCCATAAGGTTATCAGCTAATCTTTCAGCAGAATCTTTGCAGGCCAGAAGGGAATGTCATGATATATTCAAAGTGCTGTAAGAACAAAACCCTGCAGGCAAGAATATTCTATCCAGGAAGGCTATCATTCAGAATAGAAGGAGAGATAAAGAGTTTCCCACACAAACAAAAGTTACAGGAATTCATCACTGCTAAACCAGACTTACAAGAAATGTGAAAGGGGATTCTTTGAGTGGAAAGGAAAGAACATAAGCAGGAGTACAAAAAGTAGGAAGCACAAAAGCAGTAAAATTAAGTGTATCTATACAAATCAGTCAACGGAGTCACAAAATAAATGGATGTAAAGTATGACAATATACCTAAAACATGATGGGGTTGCAGAGAAAAGTAAAAATCTAGTGTTTTTAGGATGGGTTCAAACTTAAGCAAACATCAATTTAATATAGACTGTTATATACATAAGATATTATAGATACACCTAATGGTAACTGCAAATCAAAACACTGGTAATAGATATGCAAAACATAAAGAAAAGGAATCCAAGACATCACTAAAGAAAACCAGAAAACCACGAGACAGTAAGAGAAGAAACGAACAGAGAAGAACTACAAAAATAGCCATAAAACAAGTAATTAAAATGGCAATATGTACATTCCTATCAATACTTTGAATGTAAACTGATAAAAGCTGCAATCAAAAGACATAGGGTGACAGAATGGATTAAAAAGCTAGACCCATCTTGCTGCCTACAAGAGACTCATTTCAAACCTAAAGACAAATGCAGATTGAAAATGAAGGGATGGAAAAACAAATGGAAATGTAAAAGAAGCTGGGGTAGCAATATTTATGTTAGAGAAAATAGACTTTAAAACAAAGACTGTAATAGGAGACAAAGAAGAACACTACATAATCATAAAGGGAACAATCCAGCAAGAAGATACAACAATTTTAAATATTTATGCACCCAACATGAAAGCACCCAAATACATAAGCAATTAATAACAAACATAAGTAATCAATACTAATACAATAATAGTAGGGGATTTTAACACCCCAGTTACAAAAAAGGATAGATCATCCAAAAAGAAAATCAACAAAGAAACAGTGGCTTTGAGTGACACATTGGATCATATGGATCAGTTTCAAATCAGAAACTTCCATCCTAAAACAGCAGAATACACATTCTTTTAAAGTGAACATGGAATAGTCTCCAAAATAGATCACATATCAGGTCACATAATAAGTCTCAACAAATTAAAAAAGACTGAAATCATGCCACACAACTTTTCTGATCACAATGCTATGAAACTAGAAATCGACCACAAGAAAAAAATCTGAAAAGGCCACAAATACATGGAGGTTAAATAACATGCTACTAAACAATGAATGAGTCAACCAAGAAATCAAAGAGAAAATAAAAACTACATGGAGACAATTGAAAATGAAAACAATGGTCTAAAATCTTTGGGATGCAGCAAAAGTGGTCCTAAGAGGTAAGTTTATAGCAATACAGACCTACCCCAAACAAGAAAAATCTCAAATAAACAACCTAACCTTACACCTAAAGGATCTAGAAAATTAAGGTCAAAACCTTAAACCAGTAAAAAGAAGGAATTAAAGAGTAGAAATAAACAAAACAAAATAGACTAAAAAATATATATAGAGAGAGAGATTAAAGGAACCATAAGCTGCTTCTTTGAAAAGATCAACAAAATTGATAAACCTTAGGCAAAACTCATCAAAAAGGGGAGAGAGGGAGAGACAGAAAGAGAGAGAGAGAGAGAGAGGAGATACATTAAAATCAGAAATGAAAGAGGGGAAATAACAACAAACACCACAGAAATACAAACAATTGTAAGAGAATATTATGAAAAATTATATGCCAACAAATTGGACAACCTAGAAGAAATGGATACATTCCTAGAAATATATAAACTACCAAAACTGAAGAAGGAAGTAACAGATAATTTGAACAGACCTATTATCAGCAAAGAAATGGAATCAGTAATTTAAAAAACTCCCAACAAACAAAACTCTAGGACCAGATGTTTTCACAGGTGAATTCTACCAAACATTTAAAGAAGGGTTAATACCTATTCTTCTCAATATTCCAAAAAATAGAAAAGGAAGGAAAATTTCCTAATTCATTTTATGAGGCCAGCATTACCCTGTATACCAAAAACAGATAAAGACAGTACAAAAAAAGGAAAACTACAGGTCAATATCTCTAATGAAATAGATGCAAAGAAACCTCAACAAAATATCATCAAACCAGATCCAACAATACATTAAAAATATCATTCAGCAAAATCAAGTGGGATTTATTCCTGGGATTCAAGGGTGATTCAATATTTGCAAATCGATACATAATACATCACATAAGTGAGAGAAATTATAAAAACCACATGATCTTTTCCTTTCAATAAATGCAGAAAAAGCATCTGACAAAGTACAACATCCGTTCATGATAAAAACTCTCAATGAAGTAGGTTTAGAGGGAACATACCTCAACATAATAAAGGTCTAATGTGAAAAACCCACAGCTAACATCATACTCAAAGATCAGGCACAAGACAAGAATGTCCATTCACACTACTTTTATTCAACATAGTACTGGAAGTATTGGCCACAGTAATCAGATAAGAAAAAGAAATAAAAGACACTCAAATTGATAAGGAGAAGTAAAACGTTCACTGTTTGCAGATCACCTGATACTCTATATGGATAACCTTAAAGACTCCACCAAAAAGCTACTGGAACTCATAAATGAATTCAGTAAGGACACAAGATTCAAAATCAATGTACAGAAATCTCTTGCATTTTTATACACCAATAATGAAGCAGCAGAAAGAGAAATTAAGAAAACAATCAATGTATAGAAATCTCTTGCATTTCTATACATCAATAATGAAGCAGCAGAAAGAGAAATTAAGAAAACAATCCCATTTACAATTGCACCAAAAATACTAATATACCCAGGAATAAACTTAACCAAGGAGGTGAAAGACCTGTACTTTGAAAACTATTAAAGCATTGATGAAAGAAATTGAAGACAAACAACCAAATGGGAAGATATTCCCTGCTTATTAATTGGGAGAACAAATATTGTTAAAATGTCTGTATTATGCAAAGAAATCTAGAGATTTAATGCAATCCCAGTGGAAATACCAACAGCATTTTTCACAGAACTAGGACAAATGATCCTAAAATTTATATGCAACCACAAAAGACCCCAAATCGACAAAGCATGTTCTTTTTCTTGAAAAAGAACAGAATTGGCAGTGTTACAATTCTAGACCTCAGGTTATATTACAAAGCTGTAGTAATCAAAACAGTACGGTAGTGGCACAAAAATAGACACATACATCAATGGAATTGAATAGAAAGCCCAGAAATAAACCTATGATTATATGGTCAATTAATCTTTGACAAAGGAGACAAGAATATGTAATGGGGGGTGCCTGGGTGGCTCAGTCGGTTGAGCATCTGACTTCGGCTCAGGTCATGATCTCACAGCTCAAGCTGTGAGTTCGAGCCCTGCGTCAGGCTCTGTGCTGACAGCTTGGAGCCTGGAGCCTGCTTCAGATTCTGTGTCTTCCTCTCTCTCTGCCCCTAACCCACTCGCATTCTGTCTCTGTCTCTCTCAAAAATGAATAAACATTAAAAAAATAAAAAAAAAAGAGTATGTAATGGGAAAAAGTTTCTTCAACAAATGATGTTGGGAAAAATGGACAGCTACATGCAAACGAATGAAACCAGACCACTTTCTTACACCATACATAAAAATAAATTCAAAATGCATTAAAGACCAAGGGTGAGGCCTGAAACCCTAAAGCTCCTGAAAGAGAGCAAAGGTGGTAATTTTTCTGACATTGGCTGCAGCAACATTTTTCTGAGAAAAGGGAAACAAAGGCAAAGATAAACAATTGGGACTACATCAAAATAAAATCTTCTGGGGCGCCTGGGTGGCTCAGTCAGTTGAGCGTCCGACTTCAGCTCAGGTCACGATCTCGCGGTCCATGAGTTCGAGCCCCGCATCAGGCTCTGGGCTGATGGCTCAGAGCCTGGAGCCTGCTTCCGATTCTGTGTCTCCCTCTCTCTCTGCCCCTCCCCCGTTCATGCTCTGTCTCTCTCTGTCTCAAAAATAAATAAATGTTAAAATAAAATAAAATAAAATCTTCTGCACAACAAAAGAGATAATCAACAAAACAAAATGACAATCTACTGAATGTGAGAAAATATTTGCAAATGATACATCTAATAAGGAGTTAGTATACAAAACATATAAAGAACTCATACAACTCAACACCAAAACCAACAAATAATCTAATTAAAAAATGGACAGAAGTCACAAACACACATTTCTCCAGAGAAGACATCAGGATGGCCAACAGACAGATGAAAAGATGCTCAACATCGTTAATCATCAGGAAAATGCAAATCAAAACCACAATGAGATACCACCTCACACCTGTCAGAACGGCTAAAATAAAAAACACAAGAAACACAAGTGTTGGCATGGATGTGCAAAAAAAGGAATCCTCGCGCACTGTTGGTCCGAATGCAAACTGAAGCAGCTACTGTGGAAAACAGATGGAGCTTCCTCAAAAAATTAAAAATAAAATGTTGTATTATCCAGTAATTCTGGATTTACCCAAAGAATATGAAAACACTAATTCAAAAAGCTGTGTGCACCCCTATGTTTATTGCAGCATTATCTCCAATAGCCAAATTATGGAAACAGCTCAAGTGTCCACCTATAGATGAATGGATAAGGAAGTGGTATATGCATAAAATGCACTATTACTCAGCCATAAAAAAGAATGAAATCTTGCCATTTGCAGTGACATGGATGGGTCTAGAGAGTATAACGCTAAGCAAAGTTAAGTCAGTCAGAGAAAGACAATACAGTATGATTTCACTCATGTGGAATTTAAGAAAGGAAACAAACAGGGACAACAAAGAGACAAAACAAAAAACCCAGACTTCTTAACTATAGAGAACAAACTGGTGGTCACCAGAGGGGAGGTGGGTGGGGGGATGGGTGAAATAGGTGAAAGGCATTAACAGCACTCTTATCACGATGAGCACCGAATAATGTACAGAATTGCTGAATCACTATACCATACAGCTAAAACTAGTATAACATTGTACGTTAACTATACTGGAATTAAGAAAAAAAATTTTTTTTTGAAAAGCAGTACAACACAAAATAAAGTTAGAACTAATTTTAAAATCCTGTCAAATTTTATCATACTGGTAAAACCAAGAATAGAGACATACTGATATTCTAATTATAAAACTAGTGAAGGGCGCCTGGGTGACTCAGATCGGTTCAGGTCATGATCTCACGGTTTATGGGTTTGAGCCCCTCGATGGGCTTTGCACTGGCAGCACGGAGCCTACTCTGGTTTCTTGGTCTTCCTCTCTCTCTGCCCTTCCCTCGCTCATGCTCTCTCTCTCTCAAAAATAAATAAACATTAAAAAAAACCACTAAAGGGCGCCTGGGTGGTTTAGATGGTTAAGCCTCCTGCTCTTGATTTCGGCTCAGGTCATGATCTAATGGTTTGTGAGTCTAAGCCCCACATTGGGCTCTGCACTGACAGCGTGGAGCCTGCTTGGGATTCTGCGTCTCCCTCTCTCTTTGCTCCTCCCCTGCTCTCTCTCTCTCTTTCTCTCTCTCAAAAGTAAATAAATAAACATTTAAGGGATACCTAGGTGGCTTAGTTGGTTAAGCGTCTGACTTATTTCTGCTCAGGTCATGATCTTCCGGTCCTTTGGTTCGAGGCCCTGAGCCCAGCTCTGTGCTGACAGCTCAGAGCCTGGAGCCTGTTTCAGATTCTGTGTCTCCCTCTCTCTTTCTGCCCCTCCCCCACTCGCGCTCTGTCTCTCTCTCTCTCTCTCTCTCTCAAAAAAAAAAAAAAATTAAAGAAACACTAAAGATTTAAAACATAAATAACAAAACTAGTGAGAAGTGTCACAGCAGAATTCAAATTGTATAAATATCATGTAGCTATTATTATGCTAGACTGGTAATTTCATGGACAAGCTATGAGAGCTGCAATATCTGTTACAGGGTCAGAGAAGTTTCCAGAATATGAACTCTATAAATAAAGTGGAAACAGATCTTTTCCAATGGAAAATTCCACCGGGATCGTGACTTACACACATTGTGCTGCCCCTTGCCAAAACTGATTTGATCCTTCATCAAGGTGGCTAGTTTAAAATGGTTAAATATTTGTATCAAATAGATTCAATTACTCCAACAATTAAGCTGTTCAAACAAGAACAAGTAATAAGTGTCCTTTCTTTCTTTATTTTTTAAACGTTTATTTTTTGAGAGCGAGAGCGAGAGAGAGAGAGAGAGAAAGAGCCCATGTGCGAGGAGGGGAGGGGCAGAGAGAGGGAGACAGAATCCCAAGCGGGCTCTGTGCTTACTACACCAAGCCTGACCAGGGGCTCGATCTCACGAACCGTGAGATCATGATGTGAGCTAAAATCAAGTCAGACGCTTAACCGACTCAGCTACCCAGGTGCCCCAAGCGTTCTTTATTTTTTTAACCACGTTCCAAAATTACTATCCACATTCCATGTCTGCTGATAGTCGGATGGAACTTAATGTGGTGGAGGTGGGAAAGAGACAGGCTACAAACTGGACGTATCTCCATGCCCTAAACTACGCTTTTGCTACTGCTCAACAAGCCCCCAGCCTGGAAAAGCATGTAGCCTATGTTTGGGAGGCTGTATCGTAGAGTAGAAAGATTTTAAACCCTGAGATATCCAAATTCAAATCCTGGCTGACCAATGACTTGGTATGTGAACTCAGGCAAGTTACTGAACCTTTCTAAACTTAGTTTCCTCATACGTAAAATGAGGATTCATTGTTTACTTAACTACTATGGGGGAGGGTTTACTGTGAACGGGAAGATCTTGGGGGAAGTCACTTTTCCTCAGGCAAACTAAAGTGTCTAGAGTCCCACTTCCAGGATGGATACCTGGTCAACCTGCACTTTAAGTCTTCCTGGGACAGTATATTTAAATTAAATGTGAAACCCATTGCTGTACAATCTTGTTTAAGTGATAAACATAAAAACCTTTTACTGCGGGTTTTTAATGTTGGAGAGAGTATAGCATATTAATTTAGAGAATGGACTTCTGAGTCCATCTGACACAGCTTCAAGTACCAATACTATGTGTTAAAGTAAAGTGAGTTTCCTTTACCTTACTTGAGGTCAAACTCAATTTTCCATGGTTCAATACAGTAAAAGGACCAGCATCTTTGCTAGGCCCTGGGTACATATTAGTACACAAGATACATATGGTCCCTAGTCTCCAGTGGAATAATAATAACACCTATCTCATAGGGCTCGGTATAAAAATAAAAATAATGGTAATAGTTCTTACCAGTAATTCAGTGCTCTCTGTGTGCCAATTTTAATCATTTTATGAAAATAATTTATTTAACCTCCCAATAACTTTATGAGATGGGTATTCTAATTATATTCCATTTTATTTCAAGTTTTTAAATTTTAAAAAATTCTAGTTAGTTAACCTATATGGTAAAAGTGGCTTCAGGTATAGAATTTAGTGACTCATCACTTACGTATAACACCCAGTGCTCATCACAAGTGCCCTCCATAATAACCATTACCCATTTGACCCATCCTCTGCCCTCCTCCCTCGATCAACCCTCAGTCTGTCCTCTATGGTTAAGAGTTTCTTATGGTTTGCTTCCCTCTCTCTCTAATTTTAAAGTTTTCCCTTCCCCTATGTTCATTTGTTTTGTTTCTTAAATTCCACATATAAAAGTGAAATCATATGGTATTTGTCTTTCTCTGAATGACTTATTTTGCTTAGCATAACACACTCTAGCTCATACATGTCCTTGCAAATGGCAAGATTTCATTGTTTTGCTTTTTGATAGCTGAGTAATATTCAAACCCCCCTCCCCCCATCTTCTTTATCCATTCATCAGTTGATGGATATTTGGGTTCCTTCCATAGTTTGGCTATTGTTGATAATGCTGTTATAAACATTGGGGTGCCTGTGCCCCTCCAAAATCAGTAATTTTGTATCCTTTGGGTAACTAGGGCAACTGCTGGGTCATAGGGTAGTTCTATTTTTAATTTTTGAGGAACTTCCATTCTGTTTTCCAGAGTGGCTGCACCAGTTTGCATTCCCACCAATAGTGTAAGAGGGTTCCCTTTTCTCCACATCCTCACCAACCCCTGTTGTTTCCTGTGTTGTTAATTTTAGCCATTCAGACAGGTGTGAGGTGGTATCACATTGTGGTTTTGACTTGTATTTCCCTGATTAAGAGTGATGTTGAGCATCTTTTCATGTGTCTGTTAGCCATCTGTATGTCTTCTTTGTAAAATGCCTATTCATGTTTTCTGCCCATTTCTTAATTTAATTATTTATTTTTTGGGTGTTGAGTTGGATAAGTTTTTTACAGACTTTGGATACTGACCTTTTATCAGATATGTCATTTGCAAATATCTTCACCCATTCCATAGGTTGTCTTTTAGGGTTTTTTGTTGTTGTTGTTGTTGTTGTCTTTTAGTTTTGTTGATTGTTTCCTTCACTATGCATAAGTTTTTAAGGAAGCTTCCAATGATGAAGTCCCAATAGTTCATTTCTGCTTTTGTTTCCCTTGTCTCCGGAGACATGTCTAGTAAGAAGTTGCTGTGGCTGAGGTCAAAGAGATTACTTCCTGTTTCCTCCTCTAGGGTTTTGATGGTTTCTTGTCTCACATTTAGATCTTTCATCTATTTTGAATTTATTTTGGTGTAAAAATAAATGGTGTAAAAAAGTGGTCCAGTTTCATTCTTCTGCATGTTACTGTCCAGTTTTCCCAACACCATTTGTTGAAGAGATTTTTTCCATTGGATATTCTTTCTTGCTTTGTTGAATATTAGTTGACCATGTAGTTGTGGGTCCAATTTTGGGTTTCCTTCCTTCTTCCTTCCTTCCTTCCTTCCTTCCTTCCTTCCTTCCTCTCTCTTTCTTTTATCGGCTTCATGCCCAGCATGGAGCCCAATGCAGGGCTTAAATTCACAACGCTGAAATCAAGACCTAAGCTGAGATCAAGAGTCGGATGCTTAACCAACTGAGCCAGCCAGCCCCCCCCCACCCCATTTCTGGGTTTTCTATTCTGTCCTATTGATCTATATGTTGATTTTTGTGCCAATACCATACTGTCTTGATCACTAAGCTTTGTAATATAATATGAAGTCCAAAACTGTGATCCAGCTTTGCTTTTCTTTTTAAATATTGCTTTGGCTATTTGGGGTCTTTTCTGGTTCCATACAAATTTTAGGATTGCTTGTTCTAGCTCTGTGAAAAATGCATTGGTATTTTGATGGGGATTACATTAAATGTGTAGATTGCTTAGAGTAATACAGACATTTTAACAATATTTGTTCTTCTAATTGATGAGCATGGAATGTGTTTCCATTTCTTTATGCCATCTTCAATTTCTCTCATCAGTGTTTTATAGTTTTCAGAGTACAGAACTTTTACCGCTTTGGTTAGGTTCATTCCTAGGTATCTTATGGTTTTTGGTGTGATTGTAAATGGGATTGATTCCTTGATTTCTCTTTCTACTGTTCATTATTGGTATATAAAAAGATGCAACATATTTCTGCACATTTATTTTGTATCCTGCAACTTTACAGAATTCATGTATCAGTTCTAGCAATTTTTTTGTGGAACGTTTTGGGTTTTCTATACAGAGTATAATGTCATCTGCAAATAGTCAAAGATTGACTTCTTCTTCGCCAATTTGGATGCCTTTTTTTCTCTGTTTTGTCTGATTGTTGAGGCTAGGGCTTCCAGTACTATGTTAAATAATAGTGGTGAAAGTAGACATCGCTGTCATGTTCCTTATTGTAGAGGAAAAGCTCTCAGTTTTTCCCTATTGAGGATGATATTAGCTGTGGTTTTTTCATATGGCCCTTATTTATGCTGAGATATGTTTCCTTTAACCCTACTTTGTTGAGGGTTTTTATCATGAATGAATGTACTTTGTCAAATGCTTTTTCTGCATCTGTTGAAAGGATTATATGGTTCTTATCCTTTCCTTTATTAATGTGGTGTATAACATTGATTGATTTATGAATATTGAACCACCCTTGCAGACCAGGAATAAATTCCACTTGATCATGGTGAATGACTCTTTTAATGTACTGTAGGTTTCAATTTGCTAGTATTTTATTGAGAATTTTTGCATCCATGTTCATCAGGAATATTGGCCTGTAGGTCTCTTTTTTAGTGGAGTCTTTGTCTGGTCTAGGTATCAGGATAATGCTGACCTCATACAATGAATTTGGAAGTTTTCCTTCCATTTCTATTTTTTGGAATAGTTTGAGAAAACTAGGTATTAACTCTTGTTTAAATATATTGTAGAATTCATCTGTGAAGCCATCTGGCCCTGAACTTTTGTTTGTTGGGAGATTGTTGATTACCAATTCAATTTCTTTGCTGGTTATCAGTCTGTTCAAATGTTCTACTTCTTCCTGTTTCAGTTTTGGTCTTTTATATGTTTCTAGGAATTTATCCATTTCTTCTAGGTTCTCCAATTTGTTGGCATATAATTTTTCATAATATTCTCTTATAATTGTATTTCTGTGATATTGGTTGCTATTCCTCCTCTCTCACTTGTGATTTTATTTATTTGGGTCCTTTCTTATTTCTTCTTGGTAAATCTGGCTAGGGTCAATTTTATCAATTTTTTCAAAGAACCAGCTTGTGGTTTCATTGATTTGTTCTATTTTTTTTTGTTTTAATTTTTATATCATTTATTTCTGCTCTAATCTTTATTATGTTCCTTCTGCTGACTTTGGTTTTTGTTTGTTGTTCTTTTTCTAGCTTCTTTAGGTGTAAATTTGATTGTTTATTTGAGATTTTTCTTGCTTCTTGAGGTAGGCCTGCATTGCTATATACCTCTCTTTTATGACTGCTGTTGCTGAATCTCAAAGGTTTTGAACTGTTGTGTTTTGATTTTCATTTGTTTCCATTATTTTAAAATTTCTTCTATGATTTCCTGGTTAACCCATTTATTGTTTAGTTGCATGTTCTTTAACCTCCAGGTATTTGTGGTCTTTCCAATTTTTTTTCAAATTTCATAGCATTGTGGTCTGAAAATATGCATGGCAAGATCTCATTCTTTTTATACTTTTTGAGGGCTGATTTGTAACTCAAAATGTGATCTATTCTGGAGAATGTCCCATATGCACTTGAAAAGAATGTGTATTCTGCTGTTTTAGGGTGAAATGTTCTGAATATATCTATTAAATCCATCTGATCCAGTGTGTAATTCAAAGCCATTGTTTCCTTGTCGATTTTCTGCTTAGATGATTCATCCAGTGCTGTAAGTGCAGTATTAAAGTCCCCTACCGATATTCTGTTATTTCCTATTAGTTCCTTTATGTTTGTTGTTGTTTTATATATTTGGGTTCTTTCATGTTGGGGGCATAAATATTTATAATTGTTATATCTTCTTGTTGGATAGTCTCCTTTAGTATGATATAATGCCTTTCTTCATCTCTCATTACAGTCTTTGGTTTAAAATCTAGTTTGTCTGATATAAGTATTGCTACTCTAGCTTCTGTTGATGTCCATTTGCATGATAAATATTTCTCCATTCCCTCACATTCAATCTGCAGGTGTCTTTACATTTAAAATTAGTCTGCAGGTGTCTTTACATTTAAAATTATTTTAAAATTAGTCTCTTGTAATGGGTGATGGGCATTGAGGAGGGTACTTGTTGGGATGAGCACTGGGTGTTGTATGTAAGCGATGAATCATGGGAATCTATCCCCGAGACCAAGAGCACACTGTATACACTGATGTTAGCTAACTTGACAATAAATTATATTCTAAAAAAAATAAAATAAATGAAGTCTCTTATAGGTAGTATACAGATGGGTCTTGTTTTTTTAATCCATTCTGACATAATGTTTCTTTTGATTGGAGCATTTAGTTCATTTACACTCAGAATAATTATTCATAGATATGTAGTTAGTGCCATTTTATTACCTGTTTTGTCATTGTTTCTGGAGATTTTCTCTCTTCCTTTCTTGTCTTTGTCACTTTTGGTCTTTTCTTTCCAGTTAAAGAGTGCCCTTTAATATTTCTTGCAGGGTTGGTATATAGTGGTCACAAACTCCTTTAGTTTTTGTCTGGGCTACTCTTTATCTCTCCTTCTATTCTGAATGACACAGCCTTGCTGGATAGAGTATTACTGGCTGCAGATTTTCCCCATTCAGCACATTGAATATATATCATGCCATTCCCTTCTAGCCTGCCAAGTTTCTGTGGAGAGACCTGCAGCTAGCTTTATGGGTCTTCCCTTGTAAGTCAGGGACTTCTTTTGTCTTGCTGCTTTTAAGATTTTTTCTTTATCACTATATTTTTCAAATTTAATTACAATATGTCTTGATGTTGGCCTGCTTTTGTTGATTTTGATGGGAGTTCTCTGTGCCTCCTGGATCTGAATATCTGTTTCCTTCACCAGATTAGGGAAGTTTTCAGCTATTATTTACTTAAATAATTTTTTTTTTTGGCCCACTTTTCCCTCCCTTCTTCTGGGACTCCTATAATACGAATGATATTATGTCTCATGGAGTCACTGATTTCCCTAAGTCTATATACTTAGACACACTTCTTAGATACAAGAAGTATTGTATACTTCTTGTTTCTCTCTTTTGTTCAGTTTCATTATTTTCTATTACTTTGTCTTCTAGGTCACTGATTTGTTCCTCTGCTTCTTCCAGCCTGCTGTTATTGCATCAAGCCTGTTTCCAATCTCAGTTATTGTATTTTGCATTTCTGACTGATTCTGACTTTTATCCCTGTGTCTTCCATTCAGGGCCTCCCTGAAGTCTTCCATTCTTTTCTCAAGCCCAATGAGTATCCTTATGATTGTTACTTTAAAGTCTCCATCAGGCATAATATGTATATCTATTTTGATTATGATACTTAATCTAAAGTTCTTATTCAAATTCAACAAATTGTCTCAGTCATATCCTTTATAGCAAAGGGGAAAACACAGGTTTTCCTGGTTCAGGATCATGTGTTTCAGTTCGCTGCCATGTCTTTTCTTTTTTTTTTTAATAGGCTTTATTTTTTTAGAGCAGTTTTATGTTTAGTGGGAGGTGCACAGTTCCCATAGATCTTGTCTTTCCTCCTCTTGTCCAGATTCCCCTATTATTAGCATCTTGTGTTGATGTGGTACTTTTGCTACAATTGATGACCCAATGTTGTTGACATGTTATTATTAATTAAAATCCATAGTTTCCGGGGCACCTGGGTGGCGCAGTCGGTTAAGCGTCCGACTTCAGCCAGGTCACGATCTCGCGGTCCGTGAGTTCGAGCCCCGCGTCAGGCTCTGGGCTGATGGCTCAGAGCCTGGAGCCTGCTTCCGAGTCTGTGTCTCCCTCTCTCTCTGCCCCTCCCCCGTTCATGCTCTGTCTCTCTCTGTCCCAAAAATAAATAAACGTTGAAAAAAAAATATTAAAAAAAAAAAAAATCCATAGTTTCCATTAAGGTTTACTGTTTGTGTTGTATATTCTATGGGTTTTGACAAATGTACAAGGATAGGTATCTTCAACTACAGTATCATATAGGAGAGTTCCACTCCCAAAAAATCCTCTGTTCTCCACTATTCATCATTTTCTCCCACACAGCATATAGACTTTGCAGACTGGTTTATACCTAGCAATATGCATTAAAGGTTCACCCACTTCTTTTGTGATTTCTTTTATCATGTCTTTTTTGTCTCCCTTAATCTGAATCAGTTCCTCAGCCTTCCTTTGTCCTCTATTACCCAGGTATTTTTGAAGACTAGAAGCCAGTGATTTCATAAAATGTCATTATCTCCCTATCTTCACTCTCTTTGTTTAAGATAATGCCCATGTTTATTGTATTATTTATTTTTAGGAACTTAAAATGTTTTTTAAATTGTGCTAATATTTTTATTACATTTTTTTACAGTTGTTAGTCTTCTAGTTGATAAAGTTGCATTGGTTTCAAATGATTTTACTTAATCCAATTTTCCTGTAAATCTATTATTTTTAGTGTGCAATTTTGCCAAAGGCAAATTTTTCTGTAAAAAGAATCAAAGGAAAATAGAGAACTAGAACTGGAAGACAGGCAGAAAAGTAATAATATCCTGTTAGCAGAGTCCCTGAAGAAGAAACAAAATAATGGAAAAGAGCTAGTACTTAATTCCATTAATTCAAGAAAACTTTCTGGAAATGCAAACAGGACTGGCTCTATACACTGAAAGGGCTCACTGGGCTCTTGAGAAAATGAACCCAGAATCATCAACTCTAAGACGTATCCTAATAAAGTCATTAGATTCAAAGATAAAGTAAAATTCTCACTGTCTCTAGGTAAAACTGTAATATGAAAAGGCAAAGGAATCAGACTAGCATCAGACTTTTCAAAACCAAATGCAAAGTATGATAACAATTGAGGAGAAATTTCAAAGCATTTAGTCAAAGAAAGTGTGAATCAAGGCTTTTATATTCAGCCAAGTTACCCAAATATCAAAGCTATAGAAAATGAGTTTCAACACACAAAAAAAGTATGGAATTCTACATCAATAAGCCCTTATTGAGAAATTTACTAGAGAATGAACTTCATCCAACCAAGTGATGACCAGAATAACCATGGCAAAAGGGCTGAGGGTAAGCATTTAATAATCTATAAATATACATGCAAGACAAAAACAAAGTAGGGTATGAGGGTGGACCACTAACATGCAAGTATTATATATTATGACACAGTAGAAATAATGCATTTTAAAAATGGGGAAGATAGGAGAAGGGAAAAAGGAAAATAGAAAAAGTTCATCGTTAGATAGGTATAAGGTGGGTATTAAAAGATACCGAGAAATTTGGGGAGCCTGGCTGGCTCAGTAGATGGAGCATGTGAGTCTTAACCTTGGGGTTGTGAGTTTGAGCCCCACATTGGGTGTAGAGATTCCTTAAAAATAAAATCAAAAAATAAATAAATAAGGGGCGCCTGGGTGGCTCGGTTGGTTAAGCGTCTGACTTTGGCTCAGGTCATGATCTCTCAGTTCCTGAGTTCGAGCCCCCCGTCGGGTTCTGTGATGATAGCTCAGAGCCTGGCGCCTGCTTCAGATTCTGTGTCTCCCTCTCTCTCTGCCCCTCCTCCTCTCATGCTCTGTCTCTCTCTGTCTCTGGAAAGTAAATAAACATTAAGAAAAGTTTCAGCCAGGTCACGATCTCGCGGTCCGTGAGTTCGAGCCCCGCGTCAGGCTCTGGGCTGATGGCTCAGAGCCTGGAGCCTGTTTCCGATTCTGTGTCTCCCTCTCTCTGCCCCTCCTCCGTTCATGCTCTGTCTCTCTCTGTCCCAAAAATAAATTAAATAAATAAATAAAAGATAGTAAAAAAATTAAAAGGTTAACTAACAAAACAGGGGACTGAGAGCATTAAAAAAGGTATAAGTACAAGAGTAACCACTAAAACAAAAATATAAACCTTTCTAAAAATTATAAATAAAAGAGCAAAGAATGTACAGCTCATAAATTAAGAAACAGAAAATAAAACAAAACATAATAAAATGTTTTGATAGAATTAATATCAAATATTTCAGCCATAATAATAAATGTGAATGGGCTTAATTTATTTATTAATACAAAGAGATTTTCAATTTGGCTCACAAAACTAAACTCAACTATATGCTGTATACAGAGATAATACCTAAAACAAAGAGATTCAGAGAGGTTAAACATAAAGGGATGAACAAAAGTGTATCAGGCAAATGGAAACAAAAAGAAAACAGAGGTAGCAATCCTGATATCAGACAAAGTAGACCTGAAAATATAAAAACAAAACCTCATATTAACTCTTGGCTAAAAGGGGAATTCAAGCTCAAAGTATATAATTATTTTTATTTTTATTTTTTTAAAGATTTTATTTACTTATTTCAAGAGAGAGAGAGAGAGAGAGCACATGTGAGTGAGCTGGGGAGGGGCAGAGAAACAGGGAGAGAGAGAATTCCAAGTAGGCTCTGCACTGTCAGCACAGAGCCGGACTCAGGGTTCCCTCCCACTGAACCACAAGATCATGAGCTGAGCAGAAATCAAGAGTCAGACGTATAACTGACTGAGCCACCCAGGTGCCCCTGTAAGCATATCATTTTAGACAAACAATAGACAGTGAAAACACTACATATCAGAATCTGTGAAATGCATTTATTTATTTTTTTTTTAATTTTTTTTTCAACATTTATTTATTTTTGGGACAGAGAGAGACAGAGCATGAACGGGGGAAGGGCAGAGAGAGAGGGAGACACAGAATGGGAAACAGGCTCCAGGCTCTGAGCCATCAGCCCAGAGCCTGACGCGGGGCTCGAACTCCCGGACCGCGAGATCGTGACCTGGCTGAAGTCGGACGCTTAACCGACTGCGCCACCCAGGCGCCCCATGTGAAATGCATTTAAAGCAATGATTAGAGAAAATTAATAGCACTGAATACTTTTTCAATAAAAATGAAAGACCAAAAATAACAAGTTAATTTGTAGTTTAAACACCTAGAGAAAGAAAGTATAAAGCAAAAGAAGGCACAAGGAAGAAAATATTAAAAGATAAAAGCAGAAATTAATGAAGTAGAGAATAAAAAAACAGTACCTCTAATTAATGTATCAAAATCTTGTTGGCTTTTTTTTTTTAACATTTATTTATCTTGAGCGGGGGAGGGACAGAGAGAGAGGGAGAGAGAGAATCCCAAACAGGCTCTGTCTTGTCAGCTCAGAGCTTGAGGCAGGGCTCTAACCTTCGAACCGTGAGATCATGACCTGAGCTGAAATCAAGAGTCCGATGCTTAACCAGAATGAGCCACCCAGGCGCCTTCCCGTTCGCTTTTCTTGTGGAAAAATTAACGAAACAGACAAATCACTAGCTAGGTTGGTCAAGAAAAAAGAATGTACAAATATATAGAATGAGAAATGATGAGGCAAAAGCCTTTCGAACAAATATTTTTAGAAGTCTTAAGATACTACTTTCCTGACCTCTATGTAAATAGATTGCAAAATCTAGATGAAATGCACAATTTCTTGAGGAAATATATCTTACCTAAGCTGACCCCTTTAGAGTTAGAAGACTTAATCAGATTCCACAGGAGAAAATGGAGACAATTATTAAGAAACCATCCAACAAAAATGCACAAAGCCCAGATGGTTCCAGAGATGAATTCTACCAATTCTACTATTCTTCCCATTATAGTACTTCTCATGCTGTATTGTGATTGACTATTTGTTTGTGTTAATCCTCCTGTACAATGTAAGTTCCAGAGGGTCCATCCAAATCATGTCCAACTTGCTCACCACATTATTCTAATAGCTTTGTTTATATAAAGTTTGTAAAATGGTCCTTACGATCTATATAACAAATATTTCCCTACAATCAAGAGGTCAATTATTCATTCATTTATTCATTATGCTACAGGAAGTCCTCACTCTGTACAAAGACTCTTCAGGTACAGACTCTAAAGCTTGTAGTTGTGTTGCCTCCTGTCTCCCAATGATTCAACCCACATGATCCATTAGAAAAATGGATAATTGAAAGAGGAATTGGCCAACAAAGATAAAAGTGGAACAAAGGAAGCAAAGTGACAGCCAGGAGTGCAATGCAGATCACATGTAAACGGGATTAATAACAAATAGCTCATCATGGGAATGTTAGCACTACTGCCATTTGAGGAGCTCTAAATATGCAGCTGTAGCTAATCAGTGAAGGCAATCTTAACAACATAAATGAAGAAAGGGATTGTGACTGAAAAAGATGAAGATGCCCAGAGGAACTGAGGCTGGCAAAAAAAATTCATGTTAAAGGAACTCTCAGCGGTATTTCCCCACATTGAATGTTCAAAGAATAAAATTAGAAAGTTGATCCAAACTTTGACAATGTGCCAAGGCATAGAGAAGATACCCCCATTCCAGGTGAAAAGTTGCACAGTGAGAAGGCAAGCACTGTCCAACCCGAGAAATAAAACATTTTATTTTTCCATGTTTCTCATTTTTGTTTATTTTTTTATTTAAAAATATTTGTTGTAAGTTTATCTATTTTGAGAGAGAGCGATCACAGGAGGGGCAGAGAGAGAGGGAGAGAGAGAATCCCAAGCAGGCTTCACACTGTCATAGTGTGGAGCCCAATGTGGGGCTCGAACTCACGAACCATGAGATCATGACCTGAGCCGAAATCAAGAGTTAGTTGCTTAACTGACTGAGCCACCTAGGCACCCCCATGTTTCTAATTTTAAAGTACGGTAAATTAAATATTAGTTTTACTGCCTTTTCACTTTATCATGTACTTGTAACTGACATTAGAGCATTTTTAATGTTTTGACAAAAAACTTGATGGTCACAGAACAATTGTAACTTTTTCTATTGCTTATTAAGAATGCTTTGCCAGGGCTAACGTGTAACTAAATATGGAAGCATCCAGGTTTTTGCTTGTTTTTGGTAATTATCTGCAATGTATTCATATTTTCAACCATCTACTTGCATATCATAAATCTAACTTAGGATTTTGAGTTTTATAGCATTTGATTGAAGAGAAGGTATGAATCACATAAGAAACCATCTTCGTAAATATTCCTGGATGAATTTAAGATAAGATTTCTGTGTTTTCAACATTGACCCATCGATGCTTCCTGAAAAATAGTTGTTATTTACCAGTAAGGACTCAAGAATCAGATTGCCTGAATTCAAATCTCAACTTAATTTCTTGCTGTTCTGCTACCTTGGGCAAGTTACTTAACTTCTCCCAGCCTCACTCTCCTCATCAGAAAACTTAGGGAAAATAAGAGTACCAACCTCATGGATTGTTATAACTTATACATATTAGATGAGATAGCAGGACACTTGGAACATAGTAAATTCTCCATAAACTAGAATTGATATTGGAGTGGTCATGAATATCACATCCTCCTGGAGATTAATTTTCACATGTGTGTTGTCCTGATTTGTAGAAGCAAGATCCATTGAATTCTGCTATAATTTGAAAATGAGACTGTTGGGCCTTTGTACAAAGTCATAAATGATTTCTTTTTTTGTTTTTGTTTTATTTTCAAAGAAAATAAATGATTGTTAGAAAAAAAAAGATGTTTTTCCTGTTTACTATAGCTAAGATATGGAAGCAACCCAAGTGTCCATTGATAGATGAACACATATATATATACACATACATATATGTGTATTTTTTTTTTTTCAACGTTTATTCATTTTGGGGACAGAGAGAGACAGAGCATGAACGGGGGAGGGGCAGAGAGAGAGGGAGACACAGAATCGGAAACAGGCTCCAGGCTCTGAGCCATCAGCCCAGAGCCCGACGCGGGGCTCGAACTCCCGGACCGCGAGATCGTGACCTGGCTGAAGTCGGACGCTTAACCGACTGCGCCACCCAGGCGCCCCTATATATGTGTATTTTTTATGACTGAGTAGTATTTCATTAAATGTAATTATACATATATATTATAGATTTCCCATATATATAATGGAATATTATTCACTATAAAAAACAATGAGATATTGGGGCACCTGGGTGGCTCAGTCAGTTGGGCATTCAGCTCTTGACTTCAGCTTGGGTCATGATCTCATAGTCATGGGATTGAGCCCTGCATCAGGCTCCACACCCAGTTTGGGATTCTCTCTCCCTCTCTCTCTGCCCCTCCCCTGCTCTTGCTCTCTCCCAAAGAAAAGGAAAAAAGAAAGAAAAAAAGAAAGAAAAAGAAAGAAAGAAAGAAAGAAAGAAAGAAAGAAAGAAAGAAAGAAGGAAAAATAGACAAAGAAAGAAATCTTCCTATTTGCAACACAGAGGAACCTAAAATGTCATGCTAAGTGAAATAAGTCAGACAGAGAAACACAAATACCATATGATTTCACTCATGTGGAATCTCAAAAACATATGAACAAAAACAAATACTCTTAAGTAAAGGGAACTGGTGGTTGCCAGAGGGGAGGTGGGTTGGAGGGGGTGAGAAAAATTGATAAAAGGGGTGGGTTGAAGGGGGTGAGCAAAACTGATAAAAAGGATTAGGAGGAACAAACTTCCAGCTATAAAATAGGTCATGAAGATGAAAAGTACAGCCTAAAAAATATAGCCATAATACTGTAATAACATGGTATGGTGACAGATGGTGACTATGCTTCTCATGGTGAGCACTGAGTAATACATAGAGTTGCTGAATCATGATCTTATACAACTGAAACTAATATAACATTATGTGTCAGTTATACTTCAATTACAATTTTTTCAAAAAGATATTAAAAAAAGAATGCTTTGCTCAGTTTCATCACATTTTATGGCCCCACACTACTATGCAAAGCAAGGACTGCCTATAATGTATTGCCTGGCATTAATATATATGATTGGTACTATTCTAGGCCCTGGGTCCCAGTGGTGAATAAAACAAATAAAGCCTCTGCTCTCATTTACCTTATTCCAGTGGGTGTAACATAATAAAAAAATGTGCACCATATATACAAATATGTAAGGATTCAAAGAACATAATTAATGGGGAGATAAGGAAATCATTTGGACTCATATTTGTACTGAACCAAGGGGGTAACACAGCACACAGACTTAGAATACTCCCATGATGACTTTATAGCAATTATGTATTGAATTATGTATTGAATGCATATATAAAATATGAATGATGAAAGCACAGAATATGACAAGAAGGGAGCCATCAAAGAAAGGCCAACTGAAGTCCCATAATGGTGATGTGACTGGTGAAATCATTATATTATGTGCTGTAGTTTGTCCTCAGAAACACAGGCACAGGCACTGATTTTGTTAATACATCAAGAATGTCTCAGTCCTCACTTTCTGGCACCATACACAAAAATAAATTCAAAATGGATTAAAGACCTAAATGTGAGGCCTGAAAACATAAAAATCCTAGAAGAGGCAGTAATTTCTTTGACATCAACTATAACAACATTTTTCTAGACGAGTCTTCTAGGCAAGGGAAACAAAGGCAAATATAAACTATTGGGACTACATCAAAACAAAAAGCTTCTGCACAGCAAAGGAAACAATCAACAAAACTGAAAGACCACCTGCTGAATGGGAGAAGATATTTGCAACTGGTATATCTGATAAGGGGTTAGTATCCAAAATATATATATATAATTTATACAACTCAACACCCAAAAAACAAAAAGTCCAATTAAAAAATGGGCTGAAGACAGGACCAGATATTACTTCAAAGAAGACAAACAGATGGCCAACAGACATGTGAAAAGCAGCTCCACATTATTAGTCATCAGGGAAATGCAAATCAAAACCACAATGAGATATCACCCACACCTGTCAGAATGGCTAAAATTAAAAACACAAGAAACAACAAATGTTGGCAAGAATGTGGAGAAAGTGGAATCCTTGTGCACTCTTGGTAGGAATGCAAACTGGTACAGCCACTATGGAAAACAGTATGGAGGCTCCTCAAAAAATAAAAAATGGAATTGCCATATGATCCAATAATTCCACTACTGGTATTTACCCAAAGAATACAAAAACACTAATTCAAAAAGATATGTACACCTCTATGTTTATTGCAGTACTATTATAATAGCCAAATTATGGAAGCAACCCAAGTGTCCACTGATAGATAAATGGATAAAGAAGAAATGGTATGTGAACACACACACACACACACACACACACTGGAATATTACTTAGCCTTAAAAAAGAATGAAATCTTGCCATTTGCAGCAGCATAGATGGATCTAGAGAGTATAATGCTAAGCAAAACAAGTTAGAGAAAGATAAATGCCACATGATTTCACTCATACGTGGAATTTAAGAAACAAAACAAAGAAAAAAAGAGGGAACCCAGAAAAACAGACTCCCGGACAGAGAACAAATTGGTGGTCACTGGAGCGGAGGTGGGTGGGGGAAGGGATGAAACAGGTGAAGGGGATTAAGGACACACTTATCTTGATGAGCACTGAGGAATGTATAGAATTGCTGAATGACTATATTGTGCACCTGAAACTAGAATAACACTGTTTTCATTATACTGGAATTCAAAAAAAAAATTATAAAACTTAAAAAAAAAGAATGGTTCAGTTTTACAAAATTCTTGAGAGATAAAAGTATAAACCCAGATACCAATATATTAACTTGTGGAAAGTATAATTGGCAAAGTGATCAGACCTTGTGCCCTATAGAGAGTGAATTTTTAAATTTCGATTTCTGGTTAGAAGGTTGCTTAAGAAGTATAAGAAGCATAATCTACTAGCCATGTACCTGGCATCTATTCTCCACTAGACCCTATCATATCCTTCCTAACAGAGTGCCAATTTTGTTCATTTGCAGCTTGTGTGATCACAGGGAATCTGACTCCATCCTCAAACTGGGAGAAAGGTTCTATCTGGTCTAAGCCTGTAACATTAATTTTATCCTCTGGTCAAATAATTGACTGAGGGATGAAGTAAGCTAGTCAGTGCATGACATTTCCATATTTTTAAAAATTTATTCATTAAGAGAGAGAGGGAGAGAGGGAGAGAGGCGGGGAGAGAGAGAGAAAGCAGGGGAGGGGCAGAGAGAGAGAGAGAGAGAGAGAGAGAGAATCCCAAGCAGGCTCCACACTGCCAGCATGGAACCCGATGCAGGGCTTGAACCCATGAACCATGAGATCATGACCTGAGTCAAGACCAAGAATCGGATGCTTAACCAACTGAGCCACCCAGGTAACCCTGACATTTCCTTATTAATAAGTGATGCAATAGTGGGCACCTGACCTCTACCAGCCTAATCAGACTGATGAGAAAGTTCTCTCTCCACTCCCCCTCTTCTCTTCTCTCTCCTTCTCCCCCCTCCATCCCCCTCCTCTTATAGTAACAGTGGAAGATAGCCTGAGGACAAAGCAAATTCACAAGAAGCAGAACAGTAAAAATAAACAGAGCCAGAGCCTTTCTTATGAGGCAGCTGGAGCCTGTCCTACACTTAGACTTCCTGTTTGGTGAAATAATACCTTTCCTTCACACATTTAGGACAGTTTGAGAGTTCTGTTACTTGCAGCCAAGAGCATCTTCCAGAGAGAGCATACAGTCAGTACAGAAGATGTTTGTGGTTCTTCAATTTACTCTAGACAGTGCTGGATGTGCCCCTGCCTCACGCCTCATTCCCTGATGCTCACCATCTCCTTCTGACTCATGCCTTCTCCATTTAGATATATTAATACCAATTTTTCCAGAGCAGATTTTGTTCTATTAACTCAGCAATAATTAACTTTCTCTTTAGGCCTGAGGCCTAGAAGATGTTCTATAGTTAAGATGACTTCATACAATTAGCACAATACACGTGTCTATAACTTAGCTCTCACTGACCCCTGTAATAGGACAAATCACATATCAGTTGACATGAGCACATTCCAGAGTAAACGTCACTTCGTGTTCAACCACTTGGTTCAAAATAAGGTCTTTATACAGTCCATTCAAATCTCTACTCTTGGGTGCTTGGGTGGTTCAGTCGGTTGAGCGGCTGACTGCAGCTCAGCTCATGATCTTACAATTTGTGAGTTCGAGCCCCACATCAGGCTTACGGCTTTTAGTGCAGAGCCAGCTTCCGATTCTCTGTCCCCCCTTCTCTGCCCCGCCCCTGCTTGTGCAGTCTCTCTCTCAAAAATAAACAAACAAACAAACATTAAAAAAAATCTCTACTCTTTATACCAGGCTTTAGTATGTCAGATTCTCTTATTTCGAAGCAAGATACAGCTATATTGTGAATCAATAAAAAACTTCACTGATTTTGACCTGGAGTTTTTTCAGTTCCAAAAAATAGTAAGTGGCTTTTCCTCAGATAATCTCCCAAACACAAATGTAATGTCACCCATGGGACTGCTATGAATAGATGCTACTAGAGTTCCAACTACAGATTCCAACACCAGCACATTGTAACATTCTTTGGGATTAGCTGTCCCTTGTGTTCACTTGGCTTCTACAAAGAAGTTGAACCATCATGAAATGCAGGACAGTTTTGTATATGGCTGTACGGACCTAACGTCATCGTAAAGCAAGAGAGGCCAGGAACAGTACTTGCGTGTTGACTAAAGATATGAGGTGAGAACTTTATGGCAAGACCTAACACAAAAGCAACGAACAACAAATTGTCACATGGTGACAATAAGAAAGGCATTACAGATGAATTACTGAATTCAAATAGCTTCATTTTATCCAGGATCCTACAAAATTAAGCACAAGAAGAGCACAAAATTATTGTGAGCTAATAATACTATTTATTGAGAACATACTATGTATCAGGTGACATCACAGAAGGCTTAGATAGGTTATCTCATTCTGACCTCACCACAACTCTGTGAAGTATTGTTCTACCTATTTTCCAATCTTTTTAAAAAAATGTTTTTTTTTTTTTTTTACTTCTTTATAACTTTGTTTATTTTGAGAGAGAGAGAGAGAGAGAGTGCAAGCAGGGGAGTGGCAGAGAGAGAGAATCCCAAGTAGGCTCTGCACTGTCAGCACAGAGCCCGATGCAGGGCTTGATCTCAATCATGATCTGAGCAGAAATCAAGAGTTGGATGTTTAACCGACTGAGCCACCCAGGAGCCCCTAAATATTTATTTATTCTTGAGAGAGAGAGAGAGAGACAGAGACAGAGACAGAGACAGAGAGAGGGAGACAGAGGATCCAAAGCAGGCTCCATGCTGACAGCAGAGAGCCCAACACAGGGCTCGAACCCACAAACTGCAAAATCATGACCTAAGCCAAGTTGGATGCTTAACCAACTGAGCCCTCTATTTTCCAAATCTTAATGAAAATGTCTTACCCAAGTCCCAAAGCAAGTAAGTGCTAGAAATGAGAGGCACTGACAGGTCTGTCTGGCTCCAAGCTCTGTGGTATCTCCACATTTCCAAGCAGCATTTACAGGCATTTTATTTTCTCATAACTGCACAGAACCATCTAGGTAAGTACTTACATGGAGTTATGAAAGGACATTAAAAAACTATGACATATATAGATTTATGGTTACCTGCAGCCCCAGCTTTTTAACTTCTCTACAACAATCCCAAGGCCTAGACTTTGTCTAGATTAATTTCATTACGGAAACACAATTGACAAATTTGAATTCAAATGCTCTATTATAGAGGACTTTATAAATCATTGCCATCAATTAATTTCTGTAAGGTTGGGAACACATTTTAAAATTTGATTTACCATAACATGGAGCACCCAGTTGGCTTAGTCGGTTGAGTGTCCAACTTCAGCTCAGGTCATGGCCTCACAGTTGTGAGTTTAAGCCCTGCATTGGGCTCTGTGTGGACAGTGTGGAGCCTGCTTGGGATTCTCTCTCTCCCTCTCTCTGCCCTTCCCTCGCTTGTGCTCTCCCTCTCAAACACAAACATTAAAAAAATAAATAAAAATAAAATAAAATTTAATATACCATTACAATTCGTCTCAAAAAGGATGTGCCATTTATAATTCCACCAATAATAATGTATGAATATGCTTGTTTTCCCCTTACTTTTAGCTATCCTGGATGTTATTACACTTTAAAATTTTTGCCAATCTGGTAAGTGTAAATAGTATTTTCTTTTAATTTGCATTTATATTTACATTTATTTATTTTTGGGAGACAGAATGAGACAGAGGATGAGTGGAGGAGGGGCAGAGAGAGGAGACACAGAATCTGAAGCAGGCTCCAGGCTCTGCGCAAGCATTCAGCACAGAACCCGATGCGGGGCTCGAACCCACAAACCGGGAGATCATGACCTGAGCCGGAGTCGGACACTTAACCAACTGAACCACCCAGGCGCCCTTAATTTGCATTTCTATAATTAAGGGTGAAGTTTAGCACATTGTCACTGATTTATTGTCCATTTATATCTGTTTTGCAGAGATCTGTCTGGTTGTCTTTTGCTCATTTTTCCTAAGTATTGAACATTTTCTTTTTAATTATATGAACACTTTTTTCTAAAGTTTATTTATTTACTTTGAGAGAGAGAGAGAGAGAGAGAGAGAGAACATGAGCAAGCAGGGGAGGGACAGGAAGAGAGAGAGAATCCAGTCAGCACAGAACCCAATGCAGGGCTTGATGTGGGGCTTGAACTCATGAACCCTGAGATTATGACCTGAGCTGAAACCAAGAGTCAGACACTTAACTGATTGAACCACCTAGGGGCCTCTACATGAATTGTTTTTATAGTAAAGTAATGGACCCTTTGTAATGTTTTCCCTTTTGTCATGTTTTAAAAACAAATGTTCTAAAAAAAAAAAAAACTGTTCTAAATTGTCATTTGTCTTACATTGTATATTTTTGTCAAAAAGAAATGTTTTAGCACTATAAAATATATTAATTGTAATGAATAATCCCATCTTTCCCTCAACAATTTGAAATGTCATATGTGATATTTCATTATTTATTAGATGCACATCTTTTTGACATTTTAAAACCTTTTAAATCAGAATATGTTTTAGAATCAGTAACCTTTCATTACTGCTGCCGGTCAGGTGAAGGAGTTGTCATTGTTTGTGTATGCACGAATTGTTCATGGTTGTTAATGTTTCCATCACATCAACTGACTTATCCTTTAATTTAAGTTTATTGATTTATTTTGAGAGAGAGACAGAGCATGAGCGAGGGAGGGGCAGAGAGAGAGGGAGACAGGGAATCCCAAGCAAGCTCCACTCTATCAGTGCAGAGCCCGACAAGGGGCTCAATCTCCCACGCTGTGAGATCATGACCTGAGCCAAAATCAAGAGTTGGGCGCTTAACCGACTGAGACAGCCAGGCGCCCCTCATCTGACTTATTCTATAATTAAGGAAAGAGAATTCAGTGGTGCTCCGGTCAGCCTAGCCAAGTCGACACATTAACAAAGCCACCACAAGATTGTACATTGTTTTTCACACATTAATACAGTGAGCTACATGTATAGAATTAATATTGCGCTGTTTTTATGTTCCTAGAATAAGTGCTACCTGATTTTTATGTATTATTTGACTGGGTCCCGTTGAACATAATTTTCTTTTTTTTGCAGTGATATTTATTAGCAAGATTGGGCTATAAGATTTTTTTCTTTTTGGTGTTATCTTTATAAAGTTCTGATGTAATAATATTGTGCTAATTTTATGAAATACTGGAAGTATTCTTTCTTATGCAAAAATTTAAAAACCTGGTCTAAAATAATTTATTTCATATATCTCTAAAATTTGAAATAAAAAGTGCTGAAACTCAGATCATGAATAAAAGTGATGGAATGTTACAGCATTTACTGCATTTCCAAACAAGTGAGTGTGATAAATCAGGAGCTATATAATACTTCCATTAAATTTTTTTAAATAAAGTGATTATTTTATTCTTTTTTTAATTTTTATTAAAAAAATTTTTTAATGTTTACTTTTGAGAGGGAGAGACAGAACGTGAGTGGGGGAGGAGCAGAGAGAGGGGGAGACAGTGAATCTGAAGCAGGCTCCAGGCTCTGAGCTGTCAGCACAGAGACTGACGCAGGGCTTGAACTCACAAGCCATAAGATTACAACCTGAGCTGAAGTCAGATGCTTAACTGACTGAGCCACCCAGGCGCTCCTTTATTATTTATTTTATGTTTATTTTATTTTTGAGGGGGTGGAGGGGCAGGGAGAGAGAGAGATACAGAATCTGAAGCTGGCTCCAGGCTCTGAGCTGCCTAGCACAGTGCCTGATGCGGGGCTTAAACTCACAAACTGTGAGACAATGACCTGAGCCAAAGTCAGATGCTTAACCTACTGAGCCACCCAGGTGCCCTTATATATAATACTTCATTTTATATTCAGTTGGTATTATGGTTATTTCAAAGGTCTGGGACAATTTAAACTCTGATAAAAAGAAGTAGAAATTCTCCAATTTCTAATTTTCAGAGTTATATGGAAGATATGCAACATTTATTTATATGTATGAAGCTAATATGCATATATGTAACAAATGTTCTATATATTGTGAAATCCACGTTTGAAAAACAAAGAACACCTGTGTTTTATCTTTTCCTGGCAATCAGCTCACGATATTAATAAATAAGTGAACGTTGTAACTGTAGTGGCTCCTTAATGCTTGAGTATCTCTTATGTATCACTTTCTATACATCATCTCACTTAATTACCGTCATATACAGATGAGGAAACTGAGGCTCAGAGAGATGAAGTTACAAGCCTGAAAGCGTGAAGCTTTAGCCTGGTGAGAGAGCCGATACTCAAACCAACATTCACCTAGTACTTAAAATTATGTTCTTTTTCTCCACTGTGCTGCTTCTCCATGAGAGACCTACTGCAATCCAAGAACATACTTAGCCCGCCAGTTCTTATCTCGAATATCTATAAACGAGTAGGGAATTTCTATGTGTGAACTGTCAAGGGCCACAAATTTTCTTGTTCTACAGGTACCCACTCATGACTGAGAACTGAGATAATCCATTAGGAAATACCAAGTGTGAGAAACTATATTTTTAGTGGACTTGAAAGCAACATGCATATGGCAGAAAGTTCTACTTGCATGGGCTCGTTCATGCACTTGAAAGGGTGCTGTAAAAAAATGGAATGTACACGGTTCATTTCTGTCTCACATGCCAGATAAGAGAGCATTTCTGGTTTCTTTCTCAGAGTTCTGAACAGCCTCACCAAAACCAGAGGCAGATTTGAGATTAAGATTGGATACTCTCCAGGTGACATTAATCTGTCCATCACTGAGTTCTGAGTCAAAGCAACAGCATGACCCGCACTCGTAAACTTGTGTAAACCTCGACGTGCTCTGAGGCAGGTACAGCTCGGCCTCCTGCAGTGGTGGGTGAAACCTTAGGCAGCAAACATGTGTCATATTCATAGGAAAATTGCAGGGGAAGTTTCTGCTTGGCTCATGTCATAATAGATTTGCTTCTTTTGCCCAAACAAGTTGATTTATTTAGGGATTTACTAATTTACTCTTGCTAAACACGTTGATCAAACTTGATCTGAGCCAGGCAGAAGTAGGACAAGCAGTTTACCAGTAATACGGACAAAAATAAAACTTGTTTGAAGTCAGGTAGCTTGACTAATCACATAAGGAACTTGTTTTACACTTGTACACACCCTTCATCAGAATTTTCAGCTACTCAGACTTAAGAAAGAACGGCAGATGCATTCTATTGTAGATGGCTTAATTCATTTGAAAAGATCTCATGGCAAGAGTTGGATATCGATCCAAATCAAGTCAACATATGTTTATTAAGTGGCCATGGTATGCAAGGTCCTGTGCTTGAAGAAGAAGAAGGGGAGGAGGAGGAGGAGGAGGAGAGGTGAAGGAAGGCGAAGGAGGAGAAGAAGAAAAAAAGCAAAAAAAGGAGGGCAAAAAAGTATCTCCTTTGGCGTTGGGAGTGGGGAGTGTTTGATCTTTCCTTGAAGCTCCATTTCAAAGAGCCCAAGTCAGTGGTGTCCTAAGAGTGAGTAAAGTCAGACTGAGCTTCTGAATGACTGCATCTTTCAAAGTACCGTTCATCCAAGAAACTCACAATGTTTGACCATCAAGTTTTAGCTTTGAAGAGGAAAAGGCCTAGACGTTTTCTGGGAAGAGGAGGCTCCTGGCTCCTGATAAGAAGGCCATCAGGATAGGCTTCTGGCTCCGTCTCCCCAGAGCAGACCTGAGAGTAAAGCAAGACTCTGAGGACCCAACCTAAAAATTGCGGACAAACGCTGGTAGAGATGGGAGGATTCCTAAACTGGCGAGAGTGAGGGCATGGCGAGCGGGAGCCTCAGCCTGGGGGAGGAGGATGGCCTGGCCCCAGAGAGCCAGGCCAGAACTTTTCTATTCTCCGCTAGCTTCTCCCCTACACTGCCTTGGGAGAATCACATGGAAGTGATAGCCGGGCCAGCTGGTGTCTCAGGTTACCAACAGGGCGGCCCAGAAGCCTGCTGGGGTTAGGTGAGGCACTGATGAAGACGGGTGCCGACCCACCAGGCTCTCCTAAGCACCCACACCCGCACCCACTCCTACCCTAGACACCGGGACTGGTACGACACATTCCAAGAAAGTTGTTCCTTACCAGCACAGCAGCATGTTGCCGTGACTGAAGAGCAAATCCCTGACCCAACCATGAGTTTCCAAGTGTGGTGGCAGGAAACAGGGCTGTAGACTGTCGCTTTGTGGTACCTGGGGGTTCTCTGCCCTGAGGCTCATCTCCTCTATTATCTTAAAGTCACCGAGGGGAAGACAGACTGGGCCTGGGCACTGGCTCTTCGCTAACACGTAGAGTTAGCCAGAAACATGACAAAACTGAATAGCGTACATCACATGAATTCAGAGAGCAGAATTATTCGTACAGATGGATCATGAATTTCAAATAAGCAACAAATATTCTCACAGAAGTTATTAGTAATATGAAGCTGGTACAGGAGATTAAAAAAAAAGAACGAGTGGAAATAAGTTATGAAAAATATAATACATCACACAATAATGATAATAATGATAGTAATGGCTAGAAAGTATATATTATTGGGGCGCCTGGGTGGCTCGGTCGGTTAAGCATCCGACTTCGGCTCAGGTCATGATCTCCTGGTCCATGAGTTCGAGCCCCGCATCGGGCTCTGTGCTGACAGCTCAGAGCCTGGAGCCTGTTTCAGATTCTGTGTCTCCCTCTCTCTGACCCTCCCCATTCATACTCTGTCTCTCTGTCTCAAAAATAAATAAACGTTAAGAAAAATTTTTTTTAAATAAAAAAAAAAGAAAGTATATATTATTTACTTTGTACCAGGCAGTACTCTGCGTGAATTTCTTACAGTTACAGATTCAACAACAACTCTATGAGGTGGGTACTACTATTATTTCTACTTTACAGGTGGAGAAACTGAGGCACAGAGAGGTTAAAAGAATTGTTCAGGTTGGGACTAGGATTCAAACACAGATCTTCTGGCTCCAGAAAACAAACAGCAAATGGATACGACCAAAGCAAGAATTAGTGAACAAAATCAAAGTGAAGGGAGGAGAACAGGATAAACGTAAGTGAAATGAAGGACAGAAGTACCAATATCTGGCTAAAAGAGGCTGAGGAAAAAAAACAAAGGGAAGGGAGGAAATATTTGGAGTGAATGGTGGTAAGACTTCTAGATTTAAAGCGCTCAGAGTGTGCCAAGACGGATAAGGAAAAACCCACACTTAAACCCACTATAATGGCATTTAAGACTAGCAAAGACAGTAATATTAGAAAGCTGACACAAAGAGCCAATCCTTCTCAAAGAAGCAAGACTTAGAATTCATGTTACAGACCACAGAATTAAAGTTGTTTGACCAAGTAAGAGAGCCTGATCAGGTGCAGATCAAAGTCTTTCACTTCTGGGAGTTACATTTTCTGGATGTGGTAAAGTTTCCTTCTTGCTCCGACAAAATTTAAAAGTGGAGAATGAGGGGCGCCTGGGTGTCTCAGTGGGTTGAGCGTCCGACTCCTGATTTCAGCCTGTGGGATTGAGCTCCGCGTTGGGCTCTGTGCTCAGCGTGGAGCTCGCTTGGGATTCTCTTTCTCCCTCTCACTGAGCCCCTCCCCAACTCTGCGCATGCTCTCTCTCTCAAAAACAAGCATTAAAAAGAAGAGAGTGGAGAATGAGAGGGATGCGTGGCTCGAATGATAGAAAGGCCGCTGTGCTGTGTGGTGCCCCCCATCTGTGCTGTTTTCCTCTGCGCAGACACTCTTCCAGGGAGGAGCGCACTCCACTAGCCACTGCTGAGATCCCACATGAAAGTTCTAGGAGACATGTGAGACGAGGAGAAATAAAATTAAAGTTAGGCTGAAGTTAATCCAAGGCTAGTGGAAAACTGTTTTAGGGCTAAGAAAAGAACAGAACGTGAAGAGAGAGCTATACAAGGCAAAGCTGGGACAATTTGAGAACTCAGATGACTGGAAGAGATTGAAACACACTGAATATATTTTAAATCCACAAGTTCATAGTTACACTCTCCTCTCTCCCAAATAAGTTCCTCATAGGTCACTGTTAGAGGACTCCAGGAAAGCAATTCATCATTTAGAAAACTAGTAAATAAAGGGAAAGAATCAGGCATTTATTCTGCCTTTTCTATACTCACTACTGAGTAACTTAATAGATTAGAGGAAGCTGTTTTTCTGAGAAGTATAATAAAGAGGAAATAATTGAATTGAATATTATTCATTTGCTATAAATTAATGGAACTTACCAATGCTCACCATACCTGCTGACATTACACTAAAAGAAACAAACATGATGTGCTCCCTCATGGAAGAACATAGCAGCATGTTTGAAGCAGCTTTGCCAAAAACTTTAACCTGAATCCGAGAAACTACCAACACTGCATATGAAGAAAGAGGAACATGTTAAGCCACACCATGGAAGTGCCATCGGCAAAATACAGACTATAGAAAACTCAGTCGCATCTGTAATCCAGTTTTCCAACAAATAAAGAATCCTACAGTGTATTTTGTGGTTAAAAAAATAATGAAGATGCACAAATAAAGAAAACCTCTTAGATCTCTTCAAATATGACCAGTAGAGACATTTCTGCTTGACGAGTTTTATTGATTGTATGTAATTTGAAGATGATTTCCCGTAACAAGAAATAAGCAGTAGATTAAAAAACCAGCTCTTAACATTAAAAAAAATGTGTTTTCCTTGCCTCCTTTTCTAAAAGCCTATTATTTGCACTGACCAGTGGCTTACGTAGGGACTGGTAAATAAATAATCATTTTTCTTCTATTTTTCTACCATCTGTTCCAAAAGAACAAAACAAAAATAAAAGACTCTAGAAATATTTATTAATAAAAATAATAAAGAGCCACAATTTGATTAACAACTAGCCTGAAACCAATGCAAGTCAGAATACAATGCGATGCCATTTTAAATAGCTGAAAGAAAATAACTACTGGCTTATAATTCTATGCCCAGGGAAAGAGCAAGTAAAGAGCAAAAAAAAAAAACAAATATATATATATATATATACACACACATATATATACGTATATATATGTATGTATACACATATACATATATATGTATACATATATATATGTATACACATATATACGTATATATATGTATATATATGTATATATATGTATATATATGTATACATATATATATGTATATATATGTATACATATATATATACACACACACATATATATAAACATATATATATATGTTTTTAGACCAACAAAAATTCATAGAATTGGCCATTGAACAGATCTGCACTCAACACCAAAAAATAAATAATCTGATTAAAAGATGGGCAGAGGACCTGAATAGACATTTCTCCAAAGAAGACATATAGGTGGCCAAGAAACACATGAAAAGATGCTCAACAGCATCCATCATCAGGGAAATGTAAATGAAAACCACAATATCATTTTACAAATGTCAAAATGGCTAGAATCAAAAAGACAAAATACAGCAAGTGTTGGCAAAGATGTAGACCCACACTAAAGGAAATTCTAAATGGTTTCATTCAGGCAAGAGAAACTAGAATCCCAGATGTAAGACTGGAAATGCAAGAAGAAACAAGAGCAATGAAAATGGTAAAAATGTGAGCTAATCCAGTCAACACATTACCTAAACTAATAATAATAATAATGATGGCTTGTAGAATTTAAAATATATAAAATACTTTATTTAATTTTTATTTATTTATTTTGAGAGAGAAAGTGCTCTGGATTGCCAGCCCCGGGACTGGCATGGGGCTGGAACCGTGAGACCATGACCTGAGCCAAAATCAAGTCAGTCACCCAACCAACTAAGCCACCCAGGCATGCCTAAAACATTTTAAAACATGACAACAATAGCATATAAATTAAAACAAGGGAAGTGGTATGTGCGCTGTTCAAGAGGAGGGTAAAAGAAATAAATAACAATAGGTTTTTTAAAATAAGTCTTGGGTATATGCTGCAATCTTTAAGGAACCACTAACAAATAGTAAAACATATAAGTACAAGACTAAGAAATGGAAGAGGGGGAAAGGAATTTAAAAAAATGAAGTAAATCCAAAAGAAAGCAAGTAAGGAGTAAAGGAGTGACACAGAGCAGGTGAAACAAATCAAAAGCAAATGGGGGTAGATTTAAAGTGAATATGTCAGAGATGCACAGCTGGCTCAGTGGGTAGAGCATGCAACTCTTGATCTTGGGGTCATGAACTTGAACCCCACGTTGGGCACAAAGATTATTCTTAAAAAAATGAAATTCAAAGTGAATATGTCTGTAATTACACTAAATGTAATTCTATTAATTGGTCTAATTAAAATACAAGGACAGGGCACCTGGCTGGCTCAGCTGGAAGAGCATGTGACTCTTGATTTCTGGGTCATGAGTTCAAGCCCCACTTTTGGCTGTAGAGATTACTTTAAATAAATAAAATTTTAAAAATAAAACAGAATACAAGGATAGGTGCATTAAATGAAAGAAGAAAACCCAGCTATATGCTGTTTAGAAGTAACATAGCTAACATATTAGGGTACAGAAGAGCTAAAAGATGAAAAACGATTATGCAAACCTGATCTGAAGAAAGCTGATCAATGCCATATTAATATATAAAAAGTTGATCTTAAAGCAAATATTGCTACTGAATGAAAGAAGTTCACTTCTTAATGAAAAATAGTTCAATTCAACAGGAATATAATCTGCATATAAATATATATACTTTGTATGGAGCTAACTTGAATATATATGTGTATACACATATAGATATACATATATAGATATACATACACATATATACATATGCTTACTGCTCACTGGGTGACCAGGCTGTGCCTCAATAACCAATCCAAGGAATGCAAGAGGAGACATCACTAAATATCCTTAAAAAAGATAATCATGAAGAATTTTGTGCTACGTGGTTGGAAATTTGGATAAATGGGCAAGCTCCTGGCAAAATACAAGTTACAAAAACAGACACAAGATGAAGCACAGATATAAACAGTCTTATAATTATTAAAGAAATTCATAATATAAAAACTCTCACATACACATATACAAACACACAACTCATGGACTAATTATTTCAGTGATAAATTCCAACAACATTAAAGGAATAAATAATGCCAATATTACAAAACTTCTTCCAGAGAAATGGAATAAAAGAACCACTTCCCCATTTTGTTTTAGGAGGACAACATCATTTTGATACCAAAATCTGATCAGGAAGATTAAGGGACAGTAAGGACAATCTGTCTCAGAAAGATTGATGCAAAAATCCTAAACAAAACAATAGCAATGCTAATTCAGCTTGTCTAAAAGGATAATGGATCTCAACAAATTTGTGTTTATTTATTGTGCTTATTCCTGTAGTGAAAGCTTGGTTCAACATTTGCTATACTGAATACCAAGATTTACTACAAAATTATGGTAAGTTTGACAGTGTAGTATATGGACACATAATTTAGGACAAAGGTGACACTACAGAGCAGTGGGTAAAGAATGGATTTGTAATAAATTATGCATAATTGGACATCTAAGTTGGAAGAAAATGAAGTTTGGCTCTTAAACTGCACACAATAATCAATTCCAAGTGGATTGGAGCTTTGGGTGTGAAAGGCAAAATAACAAAGCTTCTAGGAATTGATATAGGAAAGTATCTTCATTACTTTCGCATAGGGAAACACTTCTTGAAAGAGAAGCAAAAAACCCTAGCCATAAAGGTAATAGATTGTTCAATTTAACTGGAATAAAAATAAAGACTTCTATCCTTCAAAAGACACCATTGAAAGAGTAAAAATGTAATTCAAAGATTGAAGAAGATACTTTCAATACATATAAATGGCAAAGAACTTGTGTGCAGAATATACCCCCAAAAATCTACAGAGCAATTTTTTTTTTAATTTTTTTTTCAACGTTTATTTATTTTTGGGACAGAGAGAGACAGAGCATGAACGGGGGAGGGGCAGAGAGAGAGGGAGACACAGAATCGGAAACAGGCTCCAGGCTCTGAGCCGTCAGCCCAGAGCCTGACGCGGGGCTCGAACTCCCGGACCGCGAGATCGTGACCTGGCTGAAGTCGGACGCTCAACCGACTGTGCCACCCAGGCGCCCAACAGAGCAATTTTTAAAAACATCAAAAATACGATTTAAAAATGGGCAAGAGACTTCAAGAGGCCCTTCACATGAGAAAATATCCAAATGACCACTGAACATAGGAACACATATTTCATCAGTAGTCCTCAGAAAAATGTAGATTAAAATCACAAGGAGGTGGAATATGTATGAAATTTAAAATTAATCTCAACAAATTTTAGAATTGGTCTCATGAAGACCACCTTTTCTAATCAGAATGCGATTAAATATATAAAATAATAATAAAAGATAGGCAAAACAAAAAATAGCACATGTTTGGAAATTTAAAGCCACATTTAAAATAACAGGTCAAAGAAGAAATTATATTGGAAAGTTGAAAATGCTTGAACAGAAAGAAATGAAAAAAATACAGTACCTGAAAATCTGGTGGAACACAACTAAAATGGTGCTAAGTAAGATATTTGTGTCATTGACTTCAAACATTACAAGAGAAGTGAGGTTGAATTTTTGAGAGCTAAGCAGGTGGGTTCTTTAAAGAAAAAAAGTCACTTGCTAAAAGAGGTTTGATCTTGTTTCAAAATCTTCAGGCTCTATACTGTGATTTTCCTGTTGTGACTTGCAACACACTTCTTAGAGCATCCAAATTAGTGCAGGTTCTTTGAGAAGCATTGGATCTGCTGAGGCACAAGGACCAGAGCTGTTTGTACTGTAGTCTGAACTGGCTAGACATAAATCAAATCTGGCAGCTTTCTCAGTCACTTGGCAAATGTATTGGAGCAGGAAAATAGGAAATTAAAAATGCTGCCTCCAGAATTCAAACACCCAGCAAGTATTGTATCACCTTTTCTGGGGTTGTGGACAAAAGATGAAATATCTTTTCTGGGATATGGGTGAAAATATCTCGACAGTGTCTAACCCACTAAAGGCATAACTTCTGGAATGTGGCAGGATCTTATATTTTCACAGATTCCCCCCCCCCCCCCCCCCCCACCAAGAGATGCTGTAAATATATGGCATACATAGCATCTGGGGTCTGCTATTTCCAGCTCTCTGGATCCTACTGGCATGCTATCATCCATGTAGCAAATTAGGGTGTTGCCCTAAAGTATAACAAGCCAGTCCATCATGTGTGGCAAAGAACAAGAGTTAACTATCCTGAGCCAGGAGAGTAAATGTCTACTGCTGTCCCTATCAAATGCAAGCAAATGCTTCTACTATTTCTTAAATTATTTACATCTATTAAAAACAGCCACATTACCCTTCACAATTCACATTTTCTATGTTTCCTTTAAAATGGTTTGTGTAGGTGCTCGCTTCGGCAGCACATATACTAAAATTGGAACGATACAGAGAAGATTAGCATGGCCCCTGCGCAAGGATGACACGCAAATTCGTGAAGCGTTCCATATTTTTTAAAGAAAAACTCACTTTAAAAATTTAGGGACATTCAATAAATAAATTAATGGATAAAAAAATAAAATAAAATAAAATGGTTTGTGTAGGGTGCCTGGCTGGCTCAGTTGGTAGAGTATGCCACTCTTGATCTTGGGGTCATGAGTCTGAGTCCCACGTCGGGTGTAGAAATTATTCAGAAAATAAAAAATAAAGTGGCTTGTTGCACTAGCTCCTTGTTCCCCTAGAACAACTCTGAGCGCTCATGGTTCCAGATGGCCACAAGTAATAACATTTTGCCATTATGTACTATGAGCTGCTACCTTCCCATTCTGGAGTATAAAATGATTCTCTTTTGCTTCTTATTCTTATAACCAACACTATGTTCTCGACAAATCCTTCAATCCACTCTGGTTATGATTTCTGAGTCAAAGATGTTATGTGGCAAGCAACAGAAACGAATTTAAGCAATATTAAAGAATTTGTGGGGTGCCTGGGTGGCTCAGTCGGTTGAGTGTCCGACGTCAGCTCAGGTCATGATCTCACAGCTCGTGAGTTCAAGCCCCGCGTCGGGCTCTGTGTTGACAGCTCAGAGCCTGGAGCCTGCTTCTGCTTCTGTATCTCCCTCTCTCTCTCTGCCCTTAACCCACTCACATTCTGTCTCTGTCTCTCTCAAAAATAAATAAAAATATTAAAAAAAAAAAAGAATTGGGGCGCCTGGGTGGCTCAGTCGGTTAAGCGACCGACTTCGGCTCAGGTCATGATCTCGCGGTCCGTGAGTTCGAGCCCCACGTCAGGCTCTGTGCTGACAGCTCAGAACCTGGAGCCTGTTTCAGATTCTGTGTCTCCGTCTCTCTGACCCTCCCCCATTCATGCTCTGTCTCTCTCTGTCTCAAAAATAAATAAACGTTAAAAAAAATTAAAAAAAAAAAAGAATTTGCATGAGATTCTGGAGAGCAGCCAGCATCAAAATAAAAGATGAACAATGGGGTGCCTGGCTGGCTCAGTCAGTACAGCATGTGATCCTTGATCTGGCAGTCGAGAGTTCGAGCCCCATGTTGGGCGTAGAGTTTAAATAAAATAAATAAAGGATGAACAATGAATCCTTGGGGAGGATAGGAACCAGTGTGGTTTCAGGGAAGTCATGGACCTGCAAATGACTCATTGAAAACCACCTTTCCTCCCAGGGCGTGTCTGTTTCAGAGTTAAATTCTAGGAGACAGAATACATTGATTTAGGATTAATATAGCACAAGAAGAACAAGTGATTAAAGGAAGTGATAGTAGGCAGGGCAAAACAATATATTACATAACACAAGAATACCATACACTCGAATATGAGCCCATTTTTGGAAATGAAAAAATTAGGAAATGGAGGAATGGGAACATACCAGGATCCACTAAACAAACATATTCACTGTTATTAGTTTTCTAAGTAATATTTTCCTTGATAGATTAGGAAAAATACCATAGGTATTTGGAACGATTCAAATGCGTATCACTCACAAAAATTGCCAATAAACATGCAAGCAGACACAAACAACTTTACATTTTGGTGGTATTCGTGCTTTCATAAAAACTTTTAAAGTTGAAAGTTTTTCCTCATAACAAACATAGACATGCGGGTTACACTGCAGAAATATATGCAACATAAAGCAAAGTGTTGCCTATAATTCTGACTAGCATCTGAGTATGGATATTCAAGGGAAGCTTCTATTTGCTAGTAATGTAGTGGGCAGTTTGGTGCTGGGGTCTATAGGATCTTGAACCATTCTGATTATTACTCCTATCGTACTATTATAGTAATGACTATAATATTTTGTTTTTTAGGTGTATCTTCTGGCTATTGCCTAGGATGCTATTAACCTCATTGAAACATGGAGCCCGCTTCATTGGTAACTACCTTCATCCCCTGACTACTGAAAACAGTCACTACAGCACTTTGAAAATTTGGATCCCTCTCTAACCATTGTACTTTTCAACGTCGTAATGGGGAAAATGTATTTAGTTCTCCTATTAAAGGATGAGTGGGTAGATGGATTTGATAAATCCAATCTAGCATTCCTATCTCCCTTTCTCTATTTGATAAAAAGGAATTATTGCAACTTCATTCCATTTAGTGTTGGTCACCACCGAGGCCAGGTTTCAGATAACTGAGTAAGCAAACTATTAAAATCACTCTCATCTGCCTGAGCAACTATCAGCAAATTTGGTTCTATCTGAAATTCTTCCTCATTCCCTAGCCTGACACTCTCACAATGCTTTCCATGGCTGTTCTTTTGGGTTCTGGCATGAACAGAAGTCTTTTGTTGTGTGAGCTTTCTCCTGTAGGGGGCCTTCTCCCATTTAGGGTTTCACTTTGCAACTGACTCCAGGTGCCTGCTGGGATGTGGCCTCACCGTAGACACAGAAGCAAATGAAAAGTGATGGAAATGAGGCATGAGGCAATTTGGCTACCTCTTACCTGGCAACCATTCGAGGCGAGGTCATTCATTATAAGATCTCTAGGCAGAGTGGGAACATCTTCATCAGATGCGTGGAGTGAGACATTCCACTTCTGCCTGCGAGGAATGCTCAGTGGAATGTGAAGTGGTCTACATCATTCAAATTCTCCTCTATTTCAATTCTTGGGATCTTCCACTCTATTCCACTTGGTGTCCTAATTTTGCATGAGGTCTGGTGATGCTGTCAAAAGCAACTTAACCTTGCAATTTTGCAACCCACAGGATGGAAATTTGAGTTTGATTTTCTGTGACATCAGTATTGAGGCGAGTAACCTAAAAGGTCCTTCGCACAGTTCAAGGCAGCTCTTAATTCTCTATGCTGAGCCAAGAACTTTGATCTTAAGTCTGTTATTAGCTTTCTTTAAAGTTCTTCAGCACACGAAGACACTTGTCGCCCAGCCTTCCTTCAGCAGGCACTTCATTACAGTTGGCCTAGGTAATAATGGAAGCAACTCTTGACTCTGCGTGCCGTAGTCCATCCAAGAGACACTCTCACTAATCCCCAGGCCCTCAGAACCAACTACGCTCAATAACCATTTCCTTGAGGATCTGTGCCCTGTAACTGTTCCCCACAACAATTCCTGTATCAATCAGAGTTCTTTGTAACTATATAATCCATTCCAACTAGTTATCAGAAAAGGAATTTGGTAAGGGATTTTGGACTGATCTCCAAATTGAAGGAGTAGTTTAAATATGAGGAAGATACCTTTTTTTAATCAAAATATATATTTTTTTCAGGAATAGAATTTAGTGATTCACCACTTACATATAACACCCAGTGCTCATCCCAACCAGTGTCCTCCTTAATGCCTTAATGCCCGTCACCCCTGTAGCCATTCCCCCCCACCCAACACCCCACCAGCAACCCTCAGTTTGTTCTCTGTATTTAAGAGACTCTTATGGCTTGTCTCCCTCTGTTTTTATATTATTTTTGTTCCCCTTCCCTTATGTTCATCTGTTTTGTATCTTAAATTCCACATGTGTGAAATCATATGATATTTGTTGTTCTCTGACTTATTTTGCTTAGCATAATACACTCTAGTTCCATCCATGTTTTGCAAATAGCAACACTTCATTCTTTTTCATTGCCAAGTAATATTCCATTATATATAATATATATTATTATTATATATTATATTGTTAATATATAATACACAAACACACACACACCACATCTTCTTTATCCATTCATCAGTTGATGGACATTTGGGTTCTTTCCATACTTTGGCTATTGTCAATGGTGCTGCTATAAACATTGGGGTGCACGTCTCCTTAAAATCAGCATTTTCGTATCCTTTGGATAAATACTTAGTAGTGCAATTGCTGGGCCATAGGGTAGTTCTATTTTTAATTTTTTGAGGAACCTGCATACTGTTTTCAAGAGTGGCTGTACCATTCCCAAGAGGAATATACTTTTAACTCAAGCACAACCCTTGAAGTCTATTCATATGATTTCGTACTTAGAGGTTATCCTGAAAATGCAACTGTTAGTTCCTCCCCACTTCCTCAAACACTGGAAAACATGTCTAAGAAATAAACTCTGATCTGGGGCGCCTGGGTGGCTCAGTCGGTTAAGTGTCCGACTTTGGCTCAGGTCATGTTCTCACGGTTAGTGAGCTCAGGCCCCACATCGGGCTCTGTGCTGACAGCTCGGAGCCTGGAGTCTGCTTCAGAGTCTGTGTCTCTTCTCTCTGCCCCTTTCCTACTGGTGCTCTCTCTCTCTCTCTCTCAAAAAGTAAATACACACTAAAAAAAAAAAATTAAATAAGTAAATAAACTCTGATATTCACTGATAATTTCCTGAAAGGGTAGCATACTCCCACCTGACTTAGATTACATTCACATTTGTATATATATGTATATACACACACACACACACTTAGACACACACACACACAAACGTATGCATATATGTGTATATACACACATATTTGAGTATAGTTGACTTACAATGTTACGTTAGTTTCAAGTGTACAACATAGTGATTCAACAAGTTTATACATTATGTTGTGCTCACCATAAGTGTAGCTACCATCTGTCACCATACAAGACTATTACAATATCACTGACTATATTCCTTATGCCGTGCCTTTTATTCCCATGATTTATTCATTCCATAAGTGGAAGTCTGTATTACCCACTCCCCTGCACCCATTTTGGTTACCTTAACATTAAAACATTTTTTTCAGGGCGCTTGGGTGGTTAAGCATCCAACTCTTGATTTTGGCTCAGGTCATGATCTCAGCTCAAGTCATAATCCCAAGGTTGTGGGATCGAGATCAGGACTCTATGCTAAGAACAGAGCCTGCTCGGGATAGTCTCTCTCTCTCCCCCTCTCCCCTGCTCTCTCTCTCTCTAAAATAAAAAAAAAAAATTGCCTATGATAGCCATCAGTGAGATTCTTAATTTTCTGTGTCTGTTAGTTATCTACATGCAGATACATTTTTTTGGAGACTTCTGTGCTATCCAGAGTTTGTGATTTCTATTCTTAGGCATTCAGAGAGGTTCAGTTTTTCAGGAAATTCTTATTTTGAATTTAATCTTTGTGCTGCCTGATGGAATTGGAAGACAAATATTCCAAGGGATATTTTGGGCCACTGTTCCCTGAGTTCAAGATCCTCTTAGTTCATTTCTATCCTAGTTTATGGTCCATACCATCACCATACAAACAACAAATGTAACAATTATTATTACACCATAGGTTGACACAATAGCATGGGTAAAGAAGAGGAAAGAAAGAAATGTTATGTAAGATACATCAGCAAGGAAACGGAGGTAGAGCCTACGTTCTTGTTTCTATAGCTGGTCTTGAGGCTATAACTTGCATTATCCTCCCCTACGATGTATTCCACATTTTGCATATCTTTGGCTAACACTGTGGCTGGTTGAAGTTTTTTGCTTAATGGGGCAACCTACATCTTTCTTTCTGTGGGGCGTAAATCCTTAAATCCTTAGCGGTGCTACTTGTAAAGGACTACAATAATCTGCTGATAATTTTGATCACTGCACACAGTATACAACAAAGGACCCTGGGGATCACTGTTCTAGCTGGACTTCTCCCAGCATCTACTGTGAAGCAGCAATCCTATTTCCTTCTGATGGTCAAGGGTGATTAGTAGATTTGCTCCTACCCAGTACCTCCTACCCTCTACCTGTTTAGTGCTAGATTGCTCAATCTCTGTGCTATTGACATTTTGGATAATTCTTTGAAGAGCCCCAAAGGGACAGGTGAGAGTCTCTGTCCAGTTTTCCCCAGTGAATGCTCTTTTCTTGTTACTATCACTTTTTTATTAAGTTTATTTATTTTGAGAGAGAGACAGAGCATGAACCAGCAGGGGAGGGGCAGAGAGAGAGAGGAAAAGAGAGAGAAAACCTCCAGCAGCCTCTGCACCAGCAGCACAGAGTCTGACTTGGGGCTTGAACTCACAAACTGGGAGTCAGTTTTGGCTCAAGTCATAATCGACTCAGCCACCCAGGTGCCCCAACATTACTATCAATTCTTGACTAGTAAAACCTATGCTTGGAATATTGAACATCCTCCAAATAGCAGCCACATCAGAAATGTTGAAAGGCAATTTAAAACTAGAGTGTGAAGGGGTAATTTATGCAAGGAGGGAATGCGGGGCAGAACAAAGGAATAAAAGTTCACTCCATCCATTTTGGAGTAAGCAATAAACTTGTGATAGCAACTTGAATTATACAGAGAGAAGAGGAAAAAAAATCCCCATATCCAGACATTCAAAGACAAACACTGTTAATATTTTTCCAAATGATATTTTCTCCCTTGTTATAAATATAATGCACACTTAAAAACAATTTGGGAAATGAAAATAAAACTTCCCATAATTGCATCATTTAGAAAAAAACACTTTTAACACTGAGACATATTTGCTTTCATCTTTACAACAAAATTTAAAACCTGTATTTTCTTTTATAAAAGTAATACATGGGGGTGCCTGGGTGGCTCAGTCGGTTGAGCTTCCGACTCTTGATTTCAGCTCAGATTACGATACCGGGAATCACATATACATGTGTCCTAAATTACATTTTTAAAAATTTATGAAATAAAATCTCACTCTAAATACTGGTTTGCAACTTGCCTTTTTCTTCTGATGATGTATCTTGGGTATCTTTTAACATAAATGCATTAATCTATCTTATTCTTTTAAAAGTCAACATAGTATTTCATTCTATGAGTACATCCAAATTTAACTAAATATGGCAGACATTACAATAATTTAAGTAATTTCCAATTAAAACATTTTTTTAATGTTTATTTATTTTTGAGAGAGAGAGGCAGACAGAGCATGAGTGGGGGAGGAGCATAGAGAGGGAGACACAGAATCTGAAAAAGGCTCCAGGCTCTGAGCTGTCAGCACAGAGCCTGACGCGGGGCTCGAACTCATGAACCGTGAGATCATGACCTGAGCTGAAGTTGGACGCTTAACCAACTGACCCACCCAGGCGCCCCAGTAATTTCCAATTTTTAAGTTTAAAAAAAAATTTTTTTTTAACGTTTATTTATTTTTGAGACAGAGACAGAGCATGAACGGGGGAGGGTCAGACAGAGAGGGAGACACAGAATCTGAAACAGGCTCCAGGCTCTGAGCAGTCAGCACAGAGCCCGATGCGGGGCTCGAACTCACGGACCGCGAGATTGTTACTTGAGCCAAAGTCAGACACTTAACCGACTGACCCAACCAGGCGCCCCAATTTTTAAGTTTTATAACAATGATCACAGGCATATAGTGTGTGCATATACATACATTTGCACAAATCTGGTATATAAATCATTCATTCATTCATTCAACAAGTATGCATTTAATGTGCATTATGTGTCCGATGCTATTTAAACAATGTGGATGTTGCAAAGCACAAAACAGATATAAATCCCTATCCACATGGATGTTACATTTTTAGTGAAAGAGATCAGACAATAAATAAAATAACTAATAAAACGTATTATATATTTGTATATATATACATATAAATGTATGCATACATACATATAAATGTATATAGAAGGGATAGAGGAAGGGATATAGGGACATAAAGGGGACATTTCACATGGATTACTAGGAATCTATATCTGTAGATAGATTCTATTGCTGCCATAACAAATGATCACAAACTCGTGGTTTCAAGCAACACAAATTTATTATCTCATAGTTCTAGAGGTCAGAAGTCAGAAATGGGTCAAAATTTTATTGGGTTAAAATCTAGAGTTGGTAATGCTGTATTCTTTCCTACAGCTCTAGGGAAGAATCTGCTTCCTTGTGATTTCCCACTTCTTGAAGCTTTTTGCATCCCTTGGCTCATGGCCTCCAGCCAGTAACCTCATCATTGTACTTCTTTCATGGTCTTATCTCCTTTTCTGACTCTTCTGCTTCCCCCATTTACTTATAAGTATGCTTGTGATTACACTGGGCCCACTCAGATAATCCAGGATAACTTTCCTATCTCAAGATCCTTCATTTAATTACATTTGCAGTCACTTTTGCCATTAAGGTAACATATTTACAAGTTTTGGTGGTTAGGATCTGGACATCTTTGGAAGGCCATTATTTGGTCTACCACAGAAGGCATCCTCTATTTTCAGTGAGGATATGTAGGAGGAAAAGAACAAGTCTTGGAGAAATCCGTGGAAAGAGCAATCCATGCCAAAAGAACAGTAGGTGCTAAGCTTTGAGGCAGGACTATGCCTACCCTGTTTGAAACAGAAGGCCAAAGAGGATGGAGTAGAGTTAGCGAACAGTGGATGAGAACAAGGTAATGAGGTGGTGGTTGGTGCCAATTATGTAGGGTCTTGTAATAACTTTGACTTTTACTCTGAGGGACGTGAGTATCCTTGCAGTTTTAAGTAGAGGAGTAACACCATTTATGTATATTTTAACAGAATCACTAAGTGCTGTGTGGAAAAATGACCGAAAGTTGGCAAAATTGAAAACGGGACACCAGTGTGTATCAGTTATCTATTGCTGCGTAACAAATTACCCTAAAACTTAAAGACTTTAACATGACTTATTATTTTTCATGATTCTTGTGGGTTAGTTGGATGGTTCTTTTGCTCCATGGTGGTGATTGCTGGTGTTCTCATTCTGTTGCATTGAGAAGGGAGTTCAGCTGGGACTAGAATGTCCAAGATGGCTTCGCTCACATGTCTGGCACCTCAGCTGGTTTGGTTTTAAGGAAGGGGGGCTGCTCAGGCCTCTCTCATAGAATAGTCAGACATCTTACATGGCTTAAGGTTCCAAGGGAGCTAAAAGGGAAGCTGTTGGGTCTCTTAAGGTCTAGGCTTAGGTACTGACCCAGTACCACTTCCCCCACATTGTATTAGTCAAAACAAATCAAAAGGCCAACTCAGTTTTAGGGGGTAAGAAAACTGACTCCACCTCTTGATGAGGAGGATTGACATGTACATTCAGTTAGGAGGGTACTACAGTATTTGAGGTAAGAGATAATGGTAGCTTGGGGAAGGGGATAATAGAATTGGTTCTACTATTGTATAATAAAATAGGAGATTGGTTGTAAGCTGAATATATGTTGAAGGTAGAGCCAATAGGATTTGGAAAGGAATAGTGGCTTAGTCTGCTTGGGCTGCTGTAACGAAATACCATCAACTGGGCTGCTTAAACAATGGATAAACAAGTGTTTATTTTCTCACACTCGGAGGCTGGAAGTCTGAGATCAGGGTTCCAGGATGGTCAGGTTCTGGTGAGATCTCTCTTTCTGGCTTGCGGATGGCCACCTTCTTGCTGTGTCCTCAAATGACCTTTCCTTGGTGTATGCTCACGGAGAGAGATCTCCCCCACCCCCTCTTGTTGTAAGGCCATCAGTCCTATCAGATTAGGACCCCACCCCATGACCTTATTTAACCTTAATTACCTCCTTTTAAAAGCCCTATCTCCAGGGGCGCCTGGGTGGCGCAGTCGGTTAAGCGTCCGACTTCAGCCAGGTCACGATCTCGTGGTCCGTGAGTTCGAGCCCCGCGTCAGGCTCTGGGCTGATGGCTCGGAGCCTGGAGCCTGTTTCCGATTCTGTGTCTCCCTCTCTCTCTGCCCCTCCCCCGTTCATGCTCTGTCTCTCTCTGTCCCAAAAATAAAAATAAACGTTGAAAAAAAAAATATTTAAAAAAAAAAAAAAAAGCCCTATCTCCAAAGATAGTCACATTGAGGGTTAGGGCTTCCACACAGCAATTTTGGGGAATGCAATTCAGTCCATAGCAAACATGATGTAGAATGTGAAAGAAAGAGGAGTCAAGGATGACTATAGTTTTTTAGTCTGGTCGATTGGAAAAAGAGATTCACATTAACTGAAATAGGGAATAATGCTGAAGAGCTGGGTTTTGGGGGATTGATATGTTCAGATATGTGAATAAGGTACTGGGATATGGGTTTGAGCTGGATATGAATTTTCTGCAGCAGGGACATAAAGTGGGGTTATTAGGTGATAGATGGCATTTAAAATCATCAGAATGAGAGCAATACGAAAACAAGTGTATCAGAGAGGAAGTCTTTTGAACAATTGATTGTTCGGTTTGGGGAGATGAGAAGGAACGACAAAGGACTGAGAACTGGCTAATTAAACTGGCTAACCAGATTTATCAATGTGGAAGTCATTAGTGATATTGGCAACAGCAATTTCTGAGCAGTGACAGCCTGATTACGGACAGACCCAGGAAGAATGGGAATAGAGGTATTGTAGAGGTTTTACTGCAAAGAGGAGAGAAATGGCGGGTAAGTTGGAGACAGAAGTGGAGTCAGCAGACTCTTTTAAGATGGATGATAGGGCAGCAAGTTTGTATGGTGATGGGAATGACGCAGTAGAGGACAGGAGAAAGAAGAATAATATAGGAGAGAAAGGGAAGAATTACTAGCACACAGAGAAGGAAAAATACTCCAGCTCTTTGCAAGGTATGGCCCCTTCTCAGTGAGGTACTTCCCAACTACCCTCTGTCAATTGCAACTCTCACCCTCACCGCTGGCAACCCTATCCTTCATCTTTTTCTTGCCTTCACTTTATTTTTCTTTATAGCAACGATCACTTTCTAATACTATATGCTTAATGTGTCCTCATCTGTCTCATCTCGTTAGAAAATAAACTTCATGTGCCTCGGAATCAGCAATCCTTAGAACAGTACCTGTGCATGGTTCCGTTCATGCAAAGATTTGTTGAAGGAGTTGAAAATGGTTGTGTCCTCTATGGCACAAATCACATTGCCAGGCACAAATTAGGCATGGAAATGTCGGTTGAACATTATAAAATCTGTAAGGTTAAAGTACTTTGCATCTTCTTCACTGTAGATTTAAAAAAATTTTTTTTTAATGTTTATTTATTTATTTATTTTTTATTTTATTTTTTTTTTCAACGTTTATTTATTTTTGGGACAGAGAGAGACAGAGCATGAACGGGGGAGGGGCAGAGAGAGAGGGAGACACAGAATCGGAAACAGGCTCCAGGCTCTGAGCTGTCAGCCCAGAGCCTGACGCGGGGCTCGAACTCACCGACCGCCAGATCGTGACCTGGCTGAAGTCGGACGCTTAACTGACTGCGCCACCCAGGCGCCCCATGTTTATTTATTTTTGAGAGAGACAGAGACAGAATGCGAGTGGGTTGGGGCAGAGAGAGAGGGAGACACAGAATCGGAAGCAGGCTCCAGGCTCTGAGCTGTCAGCACACAGCCCGACGCGGGGCTTGAACTCACGAGCTGTGAGATCATGACCTGAGCCGAAGTCAGGCGCTCAACTGACTGAGCCACCCAGGCGCCCCAATTATAGATTTTTAAAAATAAATTGAAGCTGTACTGTTTAAGGCTCTTCCTCAGTAACACTGAAGTATGTCTATATATCTACCAGGATATAGTTACAGGATTTGAAATGAATGTTTCCTATCATTCTTTCAAAAAATAAATTTTCATAGCTTTATTGATATAATTCATTTATCTACAATTCCATTGATTTAAAGTGACAAATACAAGTTTTCAATATATCCATAGATATGTGCAACCATCGTCACAATTTTAGAACATCTTTATCACCTCAAAAAGAAACCCCATACACTTTAGCGATCCTTCTCCTATCCCTGTCTCCCAAGCCTCTCAACCCCAATCTGCTTTGTATAGATTTGCATATTTTAAACATTTCAAAGAAATGCAATCCTATACGACGTGCTCTTCTTGGAATGGGATTATTTCACTTAGCATGTTTTTAAGGTTCACTCATAGCATGGATAGTATTTCATTCTTTTTCGTTGCTAAGTATTACTCTATTACAAAGATGTTCCAAATTTTGTTCATCTATCCATTTGTTGCTGGCCATTGGCTGGTTTCCACCTTTTCATTGCTGTGAATAGTGCTGCTATGAACATCCGTGTCCAAGGCATACATTTGGCAGTGGAATTATTAGGTCATGTGATAATTCTGTGCTTAACTTTTTGAGACTATCAGTCTTCTTACAACTGCTGCACCATTTTACATTCCTACCAGCAATGATGAGAGTTCCAATTTCTTTGTATCTCCACTAACACTTGTGTTTATTTATTTTTATTATAGCCATCCCGTGGTTGTGAAGTGGTATCTCATTGTGGTTTTGCCCATCCCTTTTTATTCCCTCCAATACCAGCTTCCCTCGCCAGTAAAGAACTAGAAGGAAAATCCTTTTCTCCTATCATGTCCTAGCATTGCTTGAAAAATAAATCTGTGAATTGGTATGTATACACTTCACAATACCCCGTCAGACCCTATAGGTATCTTTTAAATACTATGGTTATTGCTTTAAAACTGGTCCCTGAAGGTTCTGGCAATTTCCCATGATCCCCCCCCCCCCCGCCTCCACTGGAATTTACTTAATAACTACATAACCAGGCAAAAGCTAAAATAGAAAATATCCCGAGAGCCTGTATTTTTCCTCTTAGTTGATTATGTGATTTTTTTTTTTAATACCTCAAACCAATTTTGATAGCAGATGTTTTTCCTTACAAAGGTGACAAATGTGAGGATTTATAAACACTGGTGTGCTCCAAAGGCCTAGAGCTTTACGGAGTCAAATGTGGGCAAATGGAATGCAACGATAAGAGGGGGAAGGAAAACCGTTCTGAAAACCACACCAACATTTCTTGCTGAAAATGTTTTACCTTCTGCTTCCCAACTTGGGGTGGTAGTTCTCCTTTAAAAGCAAACAAAAATATGTTTTGCCAAATACCCAAACTATGTGCATGCATCTGAAGCAACAGAGCAAGGAGACAAGGTGGAGTTACCTTCTGCAGGTTACCCAAGGTTGAGAAGTATTTCCTCCCCAAAGGGCAGCTACAGATGGGAAACCTGGAGCAATGCCTATGCAAATAAGTGCTGGCAAAGAGTCCCTGAAGTACTTTGAGAAGTCATCACGGGTTATGAAACTTTGTGTTCTAATCGTTATGGGAAGCAGTGAAAAGCAGTTTGAGTAACACAGCTGTCAACAGCTGAACAGGAGTGGTGGCTGGAGAAAGACAATGAATATGGCTGATGTATGTTTTTTGGACAGTTGAGGTCTTCAGAGGGGCCAGTCCAGCAGAATTAGGAAAAAATACCCTTTCTCAGACTGTGGTATAATAAATACTGACTTTAAAAGTGTTTGTAAATTATGGGCTTCTCTGGATCTAGAGGGAGACATATTAAAATGATTATATTTCTATCAGAGGGGTTCCCCCCCCACCCCCCTGCCCCCATGGTCAAGTCATCTCTAATCAGGGAAGGAGGATACTGGTGGATGTTAGCAGGGGCAGACCTCCCACAAACTCAGAATTATTCGTCCCAAATCTACAAAGCAAGAGTCTAAAGAGCCTATTTAATCCACAAGGAATTTGGTTAATCAATTCACGTATTCAGAGAGCAGTAGGTATGCAGAAAGGTATGGATGGATGGTCGTTACTTTCTAGCTTCGAAGTTGGGAGAGGCCCTAAAGCTTACCCAGGGCAGAAAACCTTCCTATGACACACTCCGGCCTGCGGCTCGAAAATACCGCCATGTTCTAGCCAAATTGTTTCATTTACTGTTTCTTTGCTCCTAAATTAACAAGGAGGAAAGACCGTGTGTACAACACGTGCCCACAAGCGTCACCAAATATACTTGTGTTTTCCCCACTAGGCCTAGGCCATCCAATTTACCAAGTCTTACTCTGAGTTTTATCTAGAAGATGCTGGATTGCCATTCAGTTACCCATCTTGATGACACGAACCTCATTCTTCAAAAAAACACTTACAGAGACTTACAAGCGCTATGGGTTCTGGGTGGTGGTACCTCGTAGTAGTAAGTCTAGTAAGATATGGCAGTACCTGTCCCAAATAAAAAGCTCTCAACTTAGTGGTGCACACCTATTATTATTATTACCAACCTCTCTCTCTCTGTCTCTCCCTTTTTGGAGGGCGACGTTGGGAGAAGGGTATCAAAGCTAATATTTAATTGAGCACTTACTATGCGAAAAGATACTCTTCTAAGAGCCTTAGCATGAACTCACTTTGTCCTCAAATAACCCTGGGACGCAGGTACCATTCTATCCCTATTTTACAGATAAAGAAGCTGAGGAACAGAGGTTAATTACCCTCAGGGTCGCACAGTCACTCAGTGGCGGAGCCAGCAGGCCGTCTAGCTATAGAGACACAAGGAAAAAGGAGCAAAGCGAGACCGGGCGGAGAAGGGGGCAGAAACGGGGAGACAGGCGGGGAGCAAGGGGGAGGAGCGCAGAAGGCGGGTTTTGCCCTCGTCAGACAGAACGCTTACTGATTTCCATATCTCCATCATTTGACCTCCAGGTGTCACGCCCAGGAATGGAAAGTGCAAACTCCCAACTCCCCAAGGTTCGGCCTCGAGGCTGAAAAGACCTTCCCATTGGTGATCGATCGAGGGCTCGCTCTTCCTCATAACCCGGTCGGGACAGCCGCAGGGCCAGCAGCTGCGGGCGAACTACAATCCCCACTACTCATCGCGCGGAAGGCTGGGTCCACACGGAGGAAACGCGGGGGTGTTCCAAGGCAGCCTGGAGGGAAAAAAAAAAAAAATCACGTACATATTCCGCCTCTTTCCACTTTCACACACGCCTCGCTTCCGTCGTCTGTTTTATTAACAGACAATGCAGTGAAGTGTGTGAAGGCGTCCTGTCTTCAGGCACAGCAGAGGGCAGGCACAACAACAGAGCGCGGGCGCGAGGTCCCCGGGCCGTGCGCGGGGCGGAGCCAGGGGCGGGGGGAGGGGGGGGGGCCGTCGTGCAGGCCGGAAGTGTGCGAGGGCGGAGGGAGAGGCGTGAGTGGTTGCAGCCGCGCGCTTCCGGCCAGTGCGTAGACGTCGGCCGGCTGCAAAGGGCTCCTCGGCAGGTCTCCGGCCGGCACCTTGCGCACTCGTCTCGCTCCAAGGCCCTCAGTCTCCGCTCATCTCGCCGTAGGCCCTGACGACATGAGCAGCAAAGAAGGTGGCGTCCTCGGCGGCACTGGGCGTTATTTATTCAAAGGGGGAGGATCTCCATCCTTTTTGTCGGATTTTCCACCTCTCTTCACCCTTGAGGGATGCCCTCTCCCCTTGCAGGCTCGGGGAGGCGGCGGCCCCGGTGATTTCCTGGCCACATTGGTCCTGTTGACACCTCTCTTTTTCTTAAAGACCTGTTATTTTTAATCTTAGTTCGGTAATTGCTCCACCTTGTGCCAGATCAGGGAAGCCATTGGTGGAAGCCTGAGTGAGGTGAGCTGAAGGTTTGGGGAGAAAAAGCAAGGCTGGTTTTCTGCGAGTCCGCTGGGAAAGCCTCTAAGGCGAGAGCCCCGTGGACGCTGGTTTAAGAGGAAGGAAGGGGTTAGCTGACGTTACGTTGTAAGTCTTGTTGGTGGAAGAGCCCTGTCCAACTTTTTTCTCCTTCTCTACATAAGGATCAGGAGGGTTCAGGAAAAGGAAGCATGACAATTTCCCACATAACCAGAGAAGAGAAGGGAAGGATGTTAATTCATCTTCACCTGTGATGTTGGCCTTCAAATGTAAGTTCTCTGTAATGTAAGTTGACGAAGGGAAGAGAACTAAAGAGGTTGTAACAAGGATAATTTAGACATGTTGTGCACGCAAAAAAAAACCCAAAAAACAAAAAACCAGCCCATCAGAATTTAAGATGTGGGTGTGTGAATCTTTTACTTTTCCTGGAGGTTGGCTGTGGTGCTAGGTCTGCCATTAAAGTCGAGATTACTGAAGTCTTGACTTTTTTTTTTTTTCATTACAGGTCTACAGGTAAACAGTTAACATCAGACATGCCATATAACTAAAAATTATTGTGTACTTGATATATAAATAAACGTCAGATGTGTATATAATATGTATATGTATGTGTGTGTGTGTATATGTGTATATGTATGTATATATATACATATATGTACATATATATATATGTAGTTAATAACTTTTAAGCATGTGATGGTTTTGTTTTCTCAGCCAGACTTTTGAAGACAGGGACCACACTTTTGTTTTGACTCTTAACATTTTGCGCAGAGTGGGAACTCTGTTAGTAAATCATATATATACACGTGTTATGTATATACTATTCGTATATATAATGTTTATGTGTATGTATGTACTTTTTCACAGTTGTCCTTTTAACTGGGTCAAGTTGCTCTTTATTTCAAAACAAACCCTAAAACAAAATTCTCCTTCCCTGTATCCTCCAGCCACCCTCCTGTACCTTACAGTTTTTGTGGTTCAGGAACCTGAGATGGCTTGAGCTGTCCATTCCAACTTGCAGTCATCTGAAGGCTAGATTGGGGCTGCAGGATCCACAGCAATTGGGAAGTTAGGCCTTCTGCCAACAGCCAGCTCTCACTTCCTCACATGGTCTCCTCCATGGGACTACTTGAGGGTCCTGATGTTACGGCATCTAGCTTCCCCCAGTCAGAGCAAGGAGGAAGCCATAGTGTCCTTATGCCCTGATCTCAGACATGATACATAGTCACTTTTGCTACCCTCTCTTAGAAATGAAGCAGCTTAAAAACTTCATATTTAAGGGGAAGGGAATTAGTTTCCACCTACTGAAGGTGGAATAATTTGTGGGCATATTTTATTTTATTCATTCATTCGTTCTCAAGTTAGTTAATGTACAGTATAGTCTTAGGTTTAGGAGTAGAACCCAATAATTCATCTCTTATATATGACACCCAGTGCTCATCCCAAAAAGTGCCCTTCGTTATTAATGCCCATCACCCATTTAACCCACTGTCCTCCCATCAACCCTCAGTTTGTTCTCTGTATTTAAGAGTCTCTTACGGTTTGCCTTCCTTTCTCTTTTTATCTTATTTTTCCTTTCCTTCCCCTATGTTCATCTGTTAAGTTTCTCAGATTCTGCATATGAGTGAAATCATATGATATGTCTTTCTGTGACTAATTTCACTTATCATAATGCCCTCCAATTCCATCCACATTGTTGCACATGGCACTATTTCATTACTTTTCATCGCTGAGTAGTATTCCATTGAGAGAGAGAGAGAGAGAGAGAGAGAGAGAGTGTGTGTGTGTGTGTGTGTGTGTGTGTGTGTGTGTTTATGTATGTGTATGTATACATACACCACATCTTTTTTATTATTATTATTTTTTTTTATTCTCAAAAAATACACTGTCTTGGCTTTAGGAGTAGAACCCAGTGATTGATCACTTATATATAACACCCAATGCTCATCCCAACAAGTGCCCTCCTTAATGTGCAGGCATGTTTTAAAACCACCACAGCACTTACAGTGATCTTCAGAGGTATAAGACCACTTGTGATTGATTAGAGAGTGTATTGATAGGACTGTATACACAGTGGAAAACCTGCAATGGGCCACCTATTCCCCAGCCTGATACTCTGTGGCACATCTGACACAGAGCTGCTTGTTTCCAAGCACATGTTGCTTTTGTATGTTTCTGTGCCTTTTCACATGTAATTCTTTAAGCTCGGGGTTGCTTCTCATTTGGTACCCCCATTGTCCATCTGGTGAACTGTGGTTTTTCCTCAAGACCCCGCTCACGTAGCTTCTTCCTTTGAAGCCTTTGTGATTTTTCTCTCAAGCAAGTTTATTGACTGATACTACATTTATTAATTATCCATTCATCCATTCAGTCATGAAATACTGATCATCTGTCATGTTCTAGTATGTGTTAGGAGTGAACAAGAAGAATGTGGACTCTGCTTTCCCAAACCTTTACATAGATTTATTGTGTATTTTATTTACTTATTTACAGTTTTGTCTTATACTGGACTAAGCTCGAGGATAGGGTTTGTCTTATATAACTTTGTATTCATGGTATTTAATTCACAGTAGTCATTAATGTTCATAATAAGTAAAAACTTTTGATTGTCTTGAAATAGTAGACAAAATCCAAACTTAATTATTATCTCAATAATAAAAGGGCAGATGTCTTTGGTTCTTGTCAGCCTGTTATTTGGTTAATAGTTTATTCAAGTTTTGGGTTTTTTTAATTCATGCAAAATACATCTGGGTGCTCCCTATAGGGCAGGCAGTTTGCTGGGTCTTTGGGGTAACAATGCTTCTGAAATAAAGCGGTTATTAATTAAGAGTTAAGTGGTTTATGGGTATTTTAGTGACTAGGGCTTGGAAATTCAGAAAGTTGATGTCATTAAAAGTTATAAACTTTAATTTTTTAATGAAATCAATTTTTTTGAGGGGGAGATAATATTGCATGTGATTAAAACAAGGTGATTAAAAATGTTATGTAACTTAGGTAGTTGGAAGGAATTTTTAAAAGTCCTGTGTGATAGTTCTGTGATAACAATCACATGTTTACTAGATGGGGTATTTTTTTTACAGTATATACATCTTTTTTTTTTTTCTTTAATTTTTTTTTTTTTTCCAACGTTTATTTATTTTCGGGACAGAGAGAGACAGAGCATGAACGGGGGAGGGGCAGAGAGAGAGGGAGACACAGAATCGGAAACAGGCTCCAGGCTCCGAGCCATCCGCCCAGAGCCTGACGCGGGGCTCGAACTCACGGACCGCGAGATCGTGACCTGGCTGAAGTCGGACGCTTAACCGACTGCGCCACCCAGGCGCCCCTACAGTATATACATCTTATTGTGAGGCTGTGAGTGGCAAAACCCAGTTAAAGCATACCTGTGTTCAAAGAACACAGTCTGTAATTTCCAAATACTTTAAAAGTAAATGAGATGATTTGCTTTTTATTTTTATATTTTATATCTTATATATAGAGTAAATAATAGTTAAATAAGAGTAAATCGTTTAAGAGTAAATAGATAAGAGTTAAATAGAGTAAATAATAGTTGCTCTGTTGTGCCTAATAACAATAATAGTTGCTCTATTGTGCCTATCAACAATGTTTGATAGGCTCAAAGTATAGAATATGCATGCTTATGGTTGTAATAATGTGTTCTTAGCATTTCAGCAGGAACTTGACGCAAGACATGACAAATACGAGAGACTTGTGAAACTTAGTCGGGATATAACTGTGGAAAGTAAAAGGACAATTTTTCTCCTCCATAGAATTACAAGGTGAGTAAATATCTCTAAAATTTGTTCCAGTGGCATACACTTTGATATGTATTATATACGTACTTTGTAATGCTTTATACTTCAGTGGACAGTACCTAGCTGTTAGAAGATTCTGTGATTTATTCTATGAATACTGGGATTGGAGGATGTTAGCAGCAAGAAGATTTTAAGAATAAATATTTTAATCAGAATAGGGAGGAAAGTTTTTTTTTTTTTTTTTTTTTTTTTTTTAATTTTTTTTTTCAACGTTTATTTATTTTTCGGACAGAGAGAGACAGAGCATGAACGGGGGAGGGGCAGAGAGAGAGGGAGACACAGAATCGGAAACAGGCTCCAGGCTCTGAGCCGTCAGCCCAGAGCCTGACGCGGGGCTCGAACTCCCGGACCGCGAGATCGTGACCTGGCTGAAGTCGGACGCTTAACCGACTGCGCCACCCAGGCGCCCCGGAAAGTTTTTTTTTAAGTATTAGTTTTGAGAGTCAGTGAGTGTGAGTGGGGGAGGAGCAGAGAGAATCTTTTTTTTTTTTTTTTTGGTTTTCTGATTTTTAAGGAAATAGGTATTTCTTTTTTCTTTTTGTTAAATTTACATCCAAGTTAGTTAGCATATAGTGCAACAATATGCTAAAAGAATTTCAGGGGTAGATTCCTTAATGCCCCTTACCTGTTTAGCCCCCCCCCCCCCCCCCACAACCTCTCCAGTAACCCTTTGTTTGTTCTCCATATTTAAGATTCTCTTATGTTTTGTCCCCCTCCCTGTTTTTATATTATTTTTGCTTGAGAGAGAATCCTAAGTAGGCTCTACACTGTCAGTACAGAGCCCAATGTGGGGCTCAAACCCACAAATCATGAGATCATGACCTGACCCAAAGTTGGACACTTAACTGACTAAGCCACCCAGGCTCCCCAAAAGGGAAAGTTCTTATTTTCAGAGCAACTAGGAATTTTGTGTTGTTAAGAGCACTCAGTGATACAGGTATTGTTTGTGAAAATATTAAATTTCTAGTGATTTACCAGAGCTTATTACGTTAAAGCTTTACTTAGGTGATATATGCAAAATTTCAATATTAGATAAATGTGGAAATCTGCTTTATTTATGTTCCCATTCGTTTTCCAACTCATTGCAATCTGCTTTTCTGCCTCACAGCTATTGAGATTGCCCTTGTTACCCTCATATTGCTAAATCTAGTACATACTCTTAGTTTACATTTTTGCAGCATATGATACTACTGACTACTTAATTTTTTGAAAGTTCCTTTTCCTACAGCTCTGAGACATCTTTTCTTTGAAATTCCTTTCTGTAGGATTTTGTTATTTTATTTTTCTACGTAGGCTCTGTATATATCCTAGATTCCTTGGTTGTATGTATGTAAAAGAAAACAGCTTAAACTAGCCTAAGCAGAGGAGGAAAATAAATTTTAAAGATTCAGGAATTTCTTATGAATGCAGCTGAGTATCTTCGTCTTTCATCTTTGCTTCTTTGTTTGCATCCTTTTTCATTTAATCAGCTTTCTTTGCTTCTCTGTTTTACGTGAGGTTAGAAAGTGCCCACCCTGGGGCACCTGCGTGGCTCAGTCAGTGTAGCATCCATGCTTTCAGGCCCCGTGTCGGGCTCTGTGCTGACATCAGGCTCTATGCTGACAGCTCAGAGCCTGGAGCCTGCTTTGGATTCTGTGTCTCCCTGTCTCTCTCCCTTTCCCAGCTTGCGCTCTGTCTTTCTCTCAAAAATAAAATAAGACATTAAAAAAATAAAAAAAAAGAAAGTGCCTTTCCCACCAATGCCCAGGGAGAGATTGTTACAAATTACAAATGCCCCTAGAAGGATTCGCACTATGTATCTTATAAAGCATTTAGGGAAATCCAAATATAATTTACCATTTTTTATTATTAAAAATATTACTGAAGTGTTCTATTCACTCATTTGCAACTTTTAAGATAACTCTCTAATAGTTTAGTTTTTATTCTATTAAGTGGAAGTGAATTTGCCATACATAAATTTCTTGGAATTAGGCACTGTTAACCGTTTCTTCATCTTAACCTGACTAAAATTTTTGCTTGTTTTTTTTAATGAGTTCTCAGTTTATATTATGAAAGGAAATTAAACTGTTTTTGAACTTGAGCTTATGGAAAGAAGCAACACTGTTTTGATTAATTATGAACAGCTTTCAATACATATTGCAATTTAAAAACAATTGACATCAATATTCATCGGTTTAAAGAAATAACAGAACTGTGGCAGAGCATCTTAATATTTTAGAAAAAGCCATGTTATTTTGTAAAGTCATCTTGTAAGGATTTCTCTACCAAAAATAATAAATTCTTATTATAGTAAACTTAGAAAATAGTAATCCTCAGAATAAATTGTAGAAAAATAAAGATACCGAATGAAAGAAGTCAGTCATAATACCAAAGATAGCTACTGTCAGTGAGCAGATTTCATATTTTATGCACTTTTTTTTAAAGTTCTGTGCCTAATGTGGGGCTTGAACTCATGACCCTGAGATCAAGAGTCCTATGCTCTACTGACTGAGCCAGCCAGACACCCCTGATTTTACTTTTTTTTTTATTTTACATACTTTGATTTGATTTGATTTTTTAATTTTTTTCTTTTTTTAAATTTAAATTTTAGTCAACAAACAATGGAATATTGGCTTCAGGAGTAGAATTCAATGATTTATCACTTACATAAGCAGCCAGTGCTCATCACAAGTGCCCTCCTTAGTACCCACCACCTATTTAGTCCCATCTCCCACCCACCTCCTTCCATCAACCCATAGTTTGTTCTCTATCATTAAGTCTCTTGTTTATTTCCCTCTCTTCTCTCCCCCTCCCCCCACTTCCCACATGTTCATCTGTTTTGTTTCTTAAATTGATTTTACATATGTTTTTTTTTAATGTTTATTTAATTTTGAGAGAGAGATGGAGCATGAGCAGGGGAGGGGCAGAGAGAGGGGGAGACACAGAATCCAAAGCAGGCTCTAGGCTCTGAGCTGTCAGCACAGAGCCCAACACGGGGCTCGAATCCAGGAACCATGAGATCATGACCTGAGCTGAAGTCAGACACTTAACTAACTGAGGCACCGAGTCGCCCCTGATTTTACGTATTTTTAATAAATATAATAAATAAAATAAAATTATGGTTTTGAGTTAGAAGCATCCAGATACAATATTAATTCAGTCCTATGTTTGTTGATACTTATTATTTTTATAGATTTTTTAAATGTTTATTTATTTATTTTTTAAATTTTTTTTTTCAACATTTATTTATTTTTGGGACAGAGAGAGACAGAGCATGAACAGGGGAGGGGCAGAGAGAGAGGGAAACACAGAATCAGAAACAGGCTCCAGGCTCTGAGCCATCAGCCCAGAGCCTGACGCGGGGCTCGAACTCACGGACTGCGAGATTGTGACCTGGCTGAAGTCGGACGCTTAACCGACTGCGCCACCCAGGCGCCCCAATGTTTATTTATTTTTGAGAGAGAGAGGGAGAGAGGGAGGGAGGAGCAGAGAGAGGGAGACCCAGAATCCGAAGCAGGCTCTGGACTCCGAGCTGTCGGCACAGAGCCCGACACAGGCCTGGAACTCACAAGCTGTAAGATCATGACCTGAGCCGAAGTCGGATGCTTAACCGACTGCGCCATCCAGGTGCCCCTGTTTATTGATATTTAGATGATTTCAGTTTTTCACTAACAAAGCATCTGGCTGGTATATTGATTATAGTGCTCCTGATATGGAAGAGATTTTGACAGAATCAGAAGTGAAATTGGATGGTGTTAGACAAAAGATCTTGCAAGTAGCCCAGGAGCTCTCAGGAGAAGACATGCATCAATTTCATAGAGCCATTACCACAGGTAAGTCCAGGTTCACGTCAATGGTAACTTTTTTTTTTTTTTTTAAACCAGTGTGTTACATGATTTCTGTGTGGGTTGCATTAATTTTAATTGACACTTGGTGAAACATTATTAGCTTTTAAAAATTGGGACTTCTGCGTAATAATGTAAAGGTAATCCAAAATCATTAAATTGGCTTTATTTTTCTGAGTAGAATAGTCATCGATAGCTCTTAATAAAGTAATTGAAAAAAGACCTAACAGAGTGAACTTTAGCCTTGAGGGCATAGGGTGTATTCAGACAAGGCATGTCGCATTTCCCACCGTGGGGATATCTTACTGGTGGCTCTAAGTTTCAGTTTCAGGGAATGTATCACCTAGCCAGATGGACCCAAACATCTCGCAGGGCGACTCCATAGTGGAATTTTAAGATAGTACTGGGTTTTATATAAACACGAATCACTTCAAATATATACAGATGAATCGCATAAATAGCGAAGTGCTTGGTTCTTTTCTCTTCAACCTTTTTTTTAATGTGAGTTCACTGACAGGAGAGGTACTGTATAATTAAGAAAGACAAATTCAAAGGTTGATTTATAGAAGTATGTGAAATTATATGTTCTTTCTATCAAATAGCAGATTCCTCTGAACTCCAGGCATTTCATCATGAGAAATGAGTTTATGTGGTATCTGCTCAGTGTATGTCCTATTTTAGGGTGAACATTTATGATTTCACTTGTTTTCAGAAATGTCAATCTGTAGTATGTTCAGATGTCTTTTGTTGTTGTTGCCCAATGATTACATGTACAGTTGACCCTTGAACAATGCTGGGATTAGGGGCGCTGACCCCTTGCACTGCCAGAAATCTACATAAAACTTTTGACACTCCCCAAACTTAACTACCAATAGCCAACCATTGACTGGAAGCTGTACCAATAATGTAAACGGTTTATTAACATGCATTTTGTATATTATGTGTATTTATTGTGTTCTTACAATAAAGTAGGAGAAAAGAAAATGTTATTAAGAAAAACACAAGGAAAATACATTTATAGTTCTGTACTAATTTATTGAGAAATCCACGTATGTATGGACTATTGCAGTTGAAACCCTTGTTGTTCAAGGGTCACCTGTTGTGTGTGTGTGTGTGTGTGTGTGTGTGTGTGTGTGTGTAGTTTCTATTGAGGTATAACTGACATATAACATTATATTAGTTTTAGGTGTACATTGTATGTATTATGAAATGACCACCAAAATAAGTTTAGTTAACATCCATCACTGTACATACAGAATTATTTTTCCTTATGATGAACTTTCAGGATCTATTAGCACATTTTAAGTAGACAATACAATATTATTAGCTATAGTTGCATGCTGTGTGTGCATTGCATCCCTAGGACTTTAGACGTTTGTACCTTTTGAGTCCCTTCACCCATTTTGCCCATCTCCCGCCTCTGGCAACCACTTGAAATGTCTTTTGATATTAGTGAAAGAAAGTACCTGCTCACCTCAGTTAAAGCTGGGGTGTATTACTAGAAACTGAAGTGATAAACAGTTAATGAAGAGTCATTATAGTATATTTCTGTCATTGTTATTTGCTACCAGGGATTTGTTTGTTTTGTTTTTTTTTTTAATTTTTTTTTTTAACGTTTATTTATTTTTGAGACAGAGAGAGACACAGCACGAATGGGGGAGGGGCAGAGAGAGAGGGAAACACAGAATCGGAAGCAGGCTCCAGGCTTTGAGCCATCAGCCCAGAGCCCGACGTGGGGCTCGAACTCGCGGACCGCGAGATCGTGACCTGAGCCGAAGTCAGACGCTTAACCGACTGAGCCACCCAGGCGCCCCTGGGATTTGTTTTTTTAAGTAATAGTGCATATAATGGAAAAGGTTTAATGAACTCAGTCTGTACTGTCATGTGGCACGACCTTGACCGTGACAGATTCGGCAGGGCTGGGAGAGAAGATCTGAGAAGCAAAAGCTGAGACAATCCTCGTGAAGAAAACGTGATAATATCTTCATGATCTTGTAGCAGAAAAGATGTTTTAAAAATGACACAATCATTGCAGTGCCTGGGTGGCTCAGTCACTGGTTAAGCATCCTACTCTTGGTTTTGGCTCAGGTTATGATCTCACAGTTCGGGAGTTTGAGCCCTGTACTGGGCTCTGTGCTGACAGTGCAGAGCCTGCTTGGGGTTCTCTCTCTCTCTTTCTGCCCCTCCCTCACTTGCCCGTGGGTGCACATGTGCGCTCTCTCTCTTTCTCAAAATAAATAAATAAACTTAAAAAAAAATTGGGGCACCATGGTGGCTTAGCCCATTGAGATCTGGTCTTGGTCTTGGCTCAGGTCATGGTCTCACAGTTTGCGGATCGAGCCGCGTCGAGCCCGTGTCAAGCCCTGTGTCGGGCTCTACACTGACCGTGCAGAGCCTCCTTGGGATTCTCTCCCTCCTTCTCTGTCTCTGCCCCTCCCATGCTCATGCTCGCTCTCTCTCTCTCTCTCTCTCTCTCAAAATAAATTTTAAAAAATGACACAAGCATTAACTGCCGAAGGAAAAATGGATCAATTGAATTTCATCAAAATTAAGGCATCATTTATCAGACCTCCTTTTCTTAAGTTGAAAAGGCAAGCTGAAGTCTGAGAGAAGACGTTTACATTCATGTGTTGGGTAAAAGACACATACAGAATTCCTACAAATCAACGAAAAGACAAGCAATTTTACAAATGGACAGGGGCTCCTGGCTGGCTAGTTGGTGGAGCTTGTGATTCTTAATCTCTGGGTCATGAGTTCGAGTCCCATGTTAGTTGTAGAGATTCCATTTTAAAAAGATGGACAAAAAACTTGAACAGGGGCCTCATAAAAGTGAATATTCATATGGCTAAGAAGCCTATGAAAAGGTGCTGAGCATTATTGCCTAGAGTGATGCAAAGTAAAGTCAAATGAGATACTATTCACTCACCGGCATGATTAATTATAAAGACTGATGATGTCACTTTTTTTTTTTAAGTTTATTTTTATTTATTTTGAAAGAAATAGCAGGCGGGGAGGGGCAGAGAGAACAGGAGATAGAATCCCAAGCAGGCTGTGCACTGTCAGTGCAAAGCCAGATGTAGGGCTCGAACTTACGAATTGTGAGATCATGACCTGAGCCAAAGTCAAGAGTCAGATGGTTAACTGACTGAGCCCCCTGGGCGCCCCTGACGATACCACTTTATTATTATTATTAGAGAGAGAGAGAGCATGAGTGGGGGAGAGAGAGAGAAAGAATATCCCAAGCAGGCTTGATCCCATCACCCTGGGATTATGACCTAGGCTGAAATCAAGAGGCAGGTGTTCAACCGACTGAACCACCCAGATGCACTAAGACTGACAATATACTTTAAAAAACTTTGGCAGTATCTAGCTAAAAACATGCTCCTACTGTATGATTCCTTTTGGATATGTACCCTTAATAAAAGTGAGGCTTGTGTCACCAAAAGACAAAGGCAAGAAAGCTTGTAACAGCTGTAGTCATAATATTCTAAAACTGAAAAATGACCTAGACAGGAGAGTCGATAAGTACATGATGGTATATTTGTATAGTGTAATACTACATAGCAATAAAAAATGATAAACATGCATCCCAGCAAGTATGAATCTCACATACATTCTGTTGGGCAAAATAAGCAAACACAAAGGAGTGTCTATACTGTATAATTCCACTTATGTAAAGTTCAAAAAGGCAACATTAATCTAGGGAGTTAGAAGGCAGGATAGTGGTTATCTAGGGGTAGAGGTTGGGGGCAGGCGTTTCTGACTGGAGGCATGAGGGAACCTTCTGGAGTGATAGAAATGTTTTGTTTCTAGCTGGGTGGTGTTACATAGTTGTACACGTATGTAAAAATTCATTAAGTTAAACATTTGAGATTTATGTTTAAGATTTATGCAGCTTATATATAAATTATAACTATCTTTTTTTTTTTTTTTTTTTTTTTACAAAGTCACTGTTGACATTTTCTTAGTTCTTTTTCCAGAGCCGATCTTTGTATTGGGAAATCACATCAATAATCTCTTCACGGCCGGGGCACCTGGCTGGCTTAGTCAAGAATGTGTGACTCTTGATGTCAGGGTTGTGAGTTCGAGCCCCACTTTGGGTGTAGAGATTACTTAAATAAGTAAAACTTAAAAAAAAACCCTTCATGGCAGTCTTGTGGTGAAAATATGTGCCATGTTTAGTGAAAACAGCCATACCATTCATATTAATGATGTCCTTTGTCAGAATCCCTTTGGTGAGGTTTCTCTTGGGCACCCTGACATTTCTAGTTGTTAGGCTGGGCAGATAACGTTTGCGGCAACGTTTGCCTTGTTCTCTTTGATCTCCTGAAATTTTTATCTGCCTCTTCCAGTGGAAGTGGATTGGGGAGGAGGTAAGCTTAAACATCCAGCACGTTGACCTTTGTCAGTGTTCAGGGTTGACTGGAATCCCAAAGTGGCATTTCCAGGCCACAGACATGTTGTAGGTCTTTTCGTGGCTAGAGATCAGGAGGAGTGGTATTTATCATTTGTTGATACGTGAGTAGTATACTGCCACGAGGAGTGCCAGTGACTTAGTGTGCTTGTTCCCTCCCCTAGAGCTGGAGTAGTAGCTTTGACCACACTAGAGAGATCCATGGCAGGCAGATTTCAGTCACGGTGGTCCTGCTGTGTGTAAATAGGCACGCGTGTATAATCTCAAGGACTGTACTAAGTGGTGGAGTTGGTACTGGGGAACAAGTTGGATCTCTCTCAGTTTCTAGAAAGTCCTTGATCTGAAGAAGCAGTATGGTCTAATGTCGTACTGCATCAGAGTAACCAAATCCCATTCTACACCTTCTAAACATTCGATTAACTTGGGTAACTAGAGGCAAGAGTTGGAATAACTTCCATAAGCTTGATCATTTTTCTGTCACATCGTGCAGTAAGCCTATCTCATAAAAATTCGTGGCAGCATAATACATATACTGAAAGCTGACTACAGTTGTCTTCACTTTGACTTCAGTCCGTGCTTAAAACTTTTACACTTCGGTAAAAACTTGCATATTTTCCTCACAGTGTTGGTGCGTTGTCATGTGATGATGTATTTAGATCTGAATTTCAAGTTAGTTCAAGGTTAAGCCCTACGAACCCAGGCAACTTAAAGTTCTGGCGGGACATTGTAGATCTGCTTGATTTGGCCCAGTAATGTGTTTGGTATGTTCTTCATTCATCACTGAGTAAAGTGTAAGGAAAGACTTTAAACCAGAGCGAGGACCATATGGATAGTGATATGAAAAGAAACTAGAAAGTTGCACTTGGCTCATAGAACAAAACAGAGAAATGCAGAAAAAAAGGCCAGAGGAAGGTTTCTTAGGAAGGAAACACTGCACTCTTGGAAAGAGCTTAGGTAGGGCATTCATAAAATGGGAGCGATCTTTAGATTTTCCCACTTCAGTGTATCATCGAGGATTATTTTAAGCACCATATTTCATTTTAGGTCCCTGTCTCTTCTTTGTCAGTTTATTTAAAAAATTTTTTTAATGTTCTTTTTTTTTTTTTTTTTTTTTTTTTTTTTTTTGAGAGAGGGTGAGCAGTGGAAGTGCAGAGTGAGGGGGGAACAGGATCTGAAACCAGCTCAGGGCCAATGGCAGAAAACCCTATGCGGGGCTTGAACTCAAAAACTGTGAGATCATGACCTGAGCTGAAGTCAGACACCCAACCGACCCAGGGGCCCCTTTGTCATTTTTTTGGAAGACTAGCTACGTATGGATTAAAATTTTAAGGGTTCCCTACATCTCACTTTTCTGTAGTAAGTCCTTAAAATGAGGTTCTTTAAGTGGAAACAAAGGTTTTCTTTTTTTTCTTCTTTTCTCTTAAAGTTAAGGAATAAAGCAGTTCAATAAAGAGGTATCTGGGACTTAAATTTTTGCTGACAGACATTTTATTTGATACCATAAGGTTATTTACAACTAGAGAAGCATTAACAATATGATGCTTCTGAATAGCTTGCTGCTTGTAATTGTTAAATGCTTGTTTTGGTGTTACTCCAAATAGTTGTTCTTTTGACTCGAAGATAAAACAATTCTGGCATTGAACTAAAGGAGTTCTGTGCTTTTCCTCATTAAGAATAGTGCTAATGGCACGCAGAGCATTTCCCTAAGGGATACTTGTGTGAGCTCAAATGTCGAGTATCCTCCTAATAATTGAACAACAACAAAAAGTTAGGTCTGTTTTCTACACATTTCTTATCAGAGTAGATTACAGATTGTCCCAAGGGATGGTTAAACAAATGAACAAATAATTAGTTGCTTGAAATAAGTCACTTAAAAAAATGTTGGGCTCTGTCATGTTTTTGTTTTGTGTTTTTCTCCTGTGGAGGAATTAACTAGAAAGTTGCACTTGGCTCATAGAACAAAACAGAGAAATGCAGAAAAAATGATGTATTTAGATCTGAATGTCTAAATGTTGGGGGAAAATGTTCTCCATCTCAAAGAAAAAAATTGTTTATACCACTCTGATAATAATGAAATTATTTAATTTTGAGACATTTTGGTGCACATACTAAGTTCAGACCCTAACTAATATTTTAATTCTCTTATTCAGGAATGTGAATGATGTATTAAGTGGATGTTTTGTGTCAGAGATTTTTGTTAAGCCATTGTTCTTTGTGACCTTTGCAGTATTCCTAAGTTAGAGATATTATGTTGTGACCTTTGCAATATTCCTAAATTACAGATATTATATTTACTGCTAAGTAAGTGGAGAGTCTCACAGTGTTTAAGCAACTTGCCCAAGATAAGTTATTATAAGATATGGTTGGTTTCTTACCATATGGATTTAATTTACCTGTTGACTTTAATTTTTTTATGTTTATTTTTGAAAGAGAGAGAGAGAGAGAGAGAGAGAGAGACAGAGTGAGAGCGGGGGAGGGGCAGAGAGGGAGGCACAGAATCCGAAGCAGGATCCAGGCTCTGAGCTGTCAGCAACAGAGCCCGACGTGGGGCTTGAACTCACGAGCTGCAAGGTCGTGAGCTGAGCCAAAGTCTGATGTTTAATTGACTGAGCCACCCAGGTGCCCTGAGATTTATTATGTCTTAAAAAAAAAATTTTTTTTAATGTTTATTTAGTTTTGAGAGAGAGAGAGTGTGAACAGGGGAGGGACAGAGAGAGAGGGAGACACAGAATCCAAAGCAGGCTCCAGGCTCGGAGCTGTCAGCACAGAGCCCGATGTGGGGCTCGAACTCGTGAACCGTGAGATCATGACCTGAGCCACAGTCGGATGCTTAACCAACTGAGCCACCCAGGTGCCACTGTTATTTCTTAAAATAAGTCCAGAGGTGGGGAGAATTTCAGGAAGGACATCTCTTCACGCTTCAACATACTTTCTGATTTTGTGCAGTGCAGCTAGGGGGCAAGCTGCAAAATTATGTTATTTGAGGGGTGGGGAGACTGGGGAGTTGCTTTAAGTCCAGAGATGCAGCTGTGAGGATTTGTGTTGTGCAGCTGAGTTGTGGCCCCCATCTGTGAACCTCCAAAGAAATGTGCTAAGGGGACAAGCAGATAGCATTTGGGAGGTTTGTCAGGAACCAGTGATATAAACAGGTGTTTCATGCAAAGCATATGTGCTCAGATTGCGTAATAGTCTTTGAGGTTGGTTCAGCAGAGCTTTGCTTTGAGACATACCCCATGATGGTGAGGGTAGCAACTGTCTCTGCACATAGGGGAGAGGTCTGGGGGAAGGGAATCTGTCCTGGGCACACCCTTCCCCTCAGTCCCCCCAAAAAGTGACATCCAAACTTTTCTTCTCTTCCACTCCCTTTATATATATATCCCAGGGGTTAGAGAGAGGATGATGAGAGAGGAACAGAGATTTGATGAGTGTGGAGAGAGTTGGAAGCTGAGATGGAGGCAGGCTCCCCACACAGTCAGGGTCCCCGGTCACCAAATGACTGTCATTTTAATGGAGACAGTCACGGGAAGAGTTTGATGATGTTCCCGATATCAAATCATGCCTCTGACAGTGGCTTCATTTAGGTAAAGAAAGACAAATGCAACAAAAGATCTTTCCGTCAGCATCTAAAAATCAAGAAATAATTTGAGAGTTATCAGAATGATTTGATAAATAACTTATGCTGTATCTTATAGCACTTGATAAGCAGTTTTATAATAAACAGAGTTTAGCATAGTACGATAGTACAAGAATGTATTTGAAATTTGCGGTTTATATTGCCTTACGTAACAATTATGTTCCTGTTAAAAGAGTTGGAATATTACTGCAAGGGACAAGGGAGTTGACGATGCTGACAGGAGACGTTTAAGGGATTGCTATCACGAGTAAGTGAGATAGGAAGAGAATGTGATCCTCTGGTATTAGCAGAGTCATCTTGGAAGGATTTAGAAGATCCCCAGATTACTATTAACTTTTCTACTCATTCATGTTTGCTTTTTGAACAGATAAAATCAACTGACGGAGGTGAAGTAGAAAGAGAGCTTTTGCTGTCAGACAGGCTTGGGCTTATGTGTTTTCTCTGATGTTCCTTAGATCCGTAACCTTGGAGCACAGTATGCAACTTGTTTAAATTTCAGCTTTCTCACCTGTTATGGGAGAACAATAGTAGCTGCCTCACGGGTTGTTTTGAAAACTAAATGAAATATGTGTATGGGAGGCATTTCTTACTTTGTTTGGCACATCACTGTTAATGTGTTTGTGTTCCCTTCTGGAATTTAGCAGAATTAATCTGTAATAGTGTGCTAAATTAAATTTATTTTCATTTTGGATTAAAAACTCAGTAATACTTATTTTCTGAACACATACTCTTCAGTGCTGAAGAAAAAGCCCTGTTCAAATAGACAGTATCCAATTAGGCAAAATCCAAATTAGTGAACTTGTGTTTAAGTTTTACTGTTGATAGTATAATTGGATATACTCTACAAAGCTAAGGCTTATGGATATATTTTCGGTGTATAATTTATATATTTGAGAGTAGATTTTTTTTTTTTAGCCGAGTGGCATGTGAATCAAACCTACATCTGATTTTACTTAAACATTTCAGGGATCTGAAAAAGCTAGCTTTTGAAAAAAAAATCTGATGGTATTCTTAAAAATAGCTGGGTGGTTCAGTCAGTTAAGCATCTGACTTTGGCTTGGGTCATGATGTTGTGGTTCGTGGGTTCTGTGCTGACAGAGCCTGGAGCCTGCTTTGGATTCTGTGTCTCCCTCTCTCTGCCCCTCCCCCGCTCACGCGCTGTCTTTCTCACTCTCAAAAAATGAATAAACAGTAAAAAAATAGTTATAAATGTAATTTTTAAAAATTGAGATACAATTTATACACCATAAAATTAACCCCTTTAAATTGTGTAATTCATTGGTTTTTTTTTTTTTTTGGGGTTTTTTTTTTTTTTTTAGTGTTTATTTATTTTTGAAGGAGAGAGATAGAGTGTGAGCAGGGAGGGGCAGAGAGAGAGAGGGAGACACAGAATTGGAAGCAGGCTCCAGGCTCCAAGCTGTCAGCACAGAGCCCAACGCGGGGCTCGAACCCACAAACCGTGAGATCATGACGTGAGCTGATGTCGGACACTTAACCAACTGAGCCACCCAGGCGCCCCTGTAATTCGTTGCTTTTTACTGTGATTATAAGGTTGTGTAGCTTTCACCACTGATTCCAGAATGTTTTCATCACCCTGTAAGGACACCCCCTACCCATTAGCAGCCACTCCCCATCTTCCTTCCCCCACGCCAAGCCTAGGCAGTCACTATTTGACTTTACATCTCCATGGCTTTGCCTATTCTGGATATTTCATATAAATAGAATAATACAGAATGTGGCCTTTTGTGTCTGGCTTTTGTCACTTACGATAATGTTTTCAAGGCTCTCTTATATGTCCTAGCACATGTCAGAACTTTATTCCTTTTTAAGGCTGAATAATATTCTCTTGCGCATATATACCACATTCTGTTTATCCATCAGTCGATGGACATTTGGGTTGTTTCTGCTCCTTGGTTATTGTGAACGATACTGTTATAAACATGTGTCCACAAGCCTTTGTGAACCTGTGCTTTCAGGTTCTTGGGTATATATATACCTAGGAGTGGAATTGCTGGGTCATATGGCAGGCAATTTTTTTAAAACACTGAAAGCCTAGGGGTGCCTGGGTGGCTCAGTCGGTTAAGCGTCTGACATCAGCTCGGGTCATGATCTCGCTGTCTGTGAGTTCGAGCCCCGTGTTGGGCTCTGATCTGCCAGCTCAGAGCCTGGAGCCTGCTTTGGATTCTGTGTCTCCCTCTCTATCTGCCCCTCCTCCACTTACACTTTCTCTCTTTCTCTCCTTCTCTCTCTCCCTCTCTCTCTCAAAAATAAATAAACATTAAAAAAAAAAATTTAAAACACCGAAAGCCTGGAAAAAAAGGCTAGTTTAGAATGAAACCTCTGCCTGGTCTGTTTGCCTTTCTTTACATATGTTTTTTTTTTTTTTTTTTTTCAATTTTTTTTTATCTTTATTTTTGAGAGAGAGAGACAGTGTGAGCGGGGGAGGGGGCAGAGAGAGAGAGGGAGACAAAGAATCCGAAGCAGGTTCCAGGCTCTGAGCTGTCAGCACGGAGCCTGACACGGGGCTCGAACCCGTGGACCACAAGATCATGACCTGGGCCGAAGTCGGGCGCTTAACTGACTGAGCCACCCAGGTGCCCCCTTTATATATGGTTTTTGATAGAGATTTGGACTGGGTATATACTGCTTAAATATTATAAGAATAAGTGAAAATAATCAGAAGCGTTTAATTGGGTTTCCTTGTGTATGTTCTAATAGGAGAACATGGAGAAAAATAACAAATTACATAAAAACAACCTACAGACTTCTCTCTTACTGGCAGCTGATTCTGTAAATAATTCTAATTGGATTTCATCCAAGGCAAAAGCAGAAGGGGAAGGCATTGTTTGATGGAATATGGCAGTAGGTTGAAATTTTTCACCTTGGGGATTATTCACTGAAAATAGCGGATGTCCTTTTTATCAAGTTGAAACATAACTTGTTTAAACATCCTTTTACCTAGATGTGACCAAAAATGCTTTTCAGTGTTTGGGGCCAGATGTCCTTGAACTCTCTGTGTGGTATATCATGAAACCTAATAACCATGGAGCAAAAATGGCCACCTCATCCATGAAGTAACTTTAAACAAACACATCCCAGGGACAACTTAGATGGTGACTTTAGATACACTTGAAAATGTACTGTTTGACAGCCATGCACATTAATATAGACTGACACCACAGATGGATTTTGAGGGCTGTTGTTCTGTATCTCTTTCTGCCCCCGTGAAAAATAAATCCGATACCTTGAAGACCTCGAATTCTGAACTTTATCAGTTTGAACTTTATCTTATAAGAATATTTCTTTCTTAGTGGACTTAAATCCAAAGTACTATATATTAAGTAAAATTGGAGAATTCTGAACATTTGAATAGCAGATTTTAAAATAGTTTTGCCAGAGCACTTAAAGTTTCCTAAAACCAGTAAGAGTAGGGAGAGATTATTTTGAAGAATTTACTAAACATTTGAGTCTCTTTCTCAAGGTGGTTTGGGGTGGGGAGAGGAGAAAGTTGTGAAGGCATCATTCATTCCCTCAAAACTCTGAGGTGCAAAAAAACAGGCATTCATAACTTGGAGCTGGCTGACTAAGTTTTATGTAGTGGGTATGAAGAAATGCCTTGACTGGGTGTATCAGAACATGTCAACTTTTTTTTACAGGTAGAAGAAGATTTGAGAGAAGGCAACATAGGCACAGAATAGCACAGAATCATGAAAGTATATGGTGTGAGAGCCTAGAGAATAAAGTTAAGGCCTGGAGAAGAGCTGAACTGGGGATTTAGTGGGGGAAAAGTTTGAGAAAAAGTGAAAATGTTTTGTATGGACTTGAACGTAAGGAGGCAGGTAAAGCGGGAAGGGCATGAGCTTCTGGGTTGTAGGAATGTTTTTTTACTATGTGACCTGGGTGAATTTCTGAATTTCTTCTGAGCCTCGGTTCATCTATAAAGGAAGGATAGAGATACAGTCATGTAAGGTTATAATGAACATTAAAAAGATGGATGTAAAGTACCAGATACATTATCTTCTGTATAACTGACACTCAAGACTTAGTAAGCTGCTACTAATATTTTATTTATATTTTTAAAAAGTTTTGTTGGAGGCCTCAGGGACTGGGAGATGTTTGTATACTTCTGTTCATAGCAGCATTATTCACAATACCCAAAAGGTGGAGGCAACCTAAGTACCCATTGATGGATGAACGGATAAACAAAATTTCACGTGTCCATACAATGCAGTATTATTCAGCCCTAAAAAGGAAGAGAATTCTGACACAGGCTAGAGCGTGGGTGAACCCTGAGGACCTTGTGCTAAGTGAGATAAGCTGGCCACAAAAGGATAAGTTCCATACCATTCCACTTCCACGAGGTAAGTAGAATAGATTCAGAGACGGAGAAAAGAATGCTGGTTGTTAGGGGCTTGAGGGAAAGGAGAAGGAGGAGTTATCTAACAGGTATAGAGTTTTAGTTTTGTAAGAAAAAATAGATGGTGGTGACGGTTGCACCACAGTGTGAATGAATGCCACGAAACTGCACACTTAAAAATAGTTAAAATGGTTAGTTTTATGTCGTCTGCTCTATTTGGTGAGTTTAATACTACTGCATATGCATTCATTTGTAAGAATGCAAACATTTTAGCAACAACTTACTACTGATTTTTACGTCATTCGGCAGTGCTTTGTTGCAGAAGCAAATGACGCTTCTGTGTTGTTGCCGTATAATTTAGTTTCACTAAATGGATTTTTTTTTTGACATGTCATTAGGAAGATTAGTTCCTACCATTCTGAATTTGAAAAGTACCATAGAGATCATTGTATCTAGTACTTCTGTTTTACAAATGAGGGACAGGCCTGGGAGTTGGTTGGACTTAGTTGATTTTATTAACTACAAATCATTTTAAGAATGTATTCGTTGGAAGCGTTTTCCATGCTTTGAGTGGGCTCATGTGGATAAAACAACTGTACAACTGATGAATTTTGCCAAATATATTTTTCCAGTCACAGAGGAGTGTGGTTTTACCACTATAGATAGCATCTTGGTTAAAGAAAGTCCATTAAGAATCAGGAATAGTTTTTGTTTTTTTTAATTTTTTTCTGTTTCTTTATTATTGAGAGAGAGAGAGAGAGAGAGAGCACAAGCAGGGGAGGGTTAGAGAGAGAGGGAGACGGAGAATCTGAAGCAGATTCCAGGCTCTGAGCTGTCAGCATAGAGCCTGATGCGGGGCTCGAACTCACGAACTGTGAGATCATGACCCAAGCCGAAGTTGGATGCTTAACTGACTGAGCCCCAGGAATAGTTTTTAAAATACTGGTTTGCTATTTCACTGCTTGTCTCCGCCCCCCCCCCATTGTTGAGCGATAAAACAAAATTATTTCTCTTTGACTATTCAAGGCATTTCATCTGTATGGTCCCTGTACTAAATTTAGCTCCATTTCTACCCTTTCATGTCCCACCACTCCTTAAAGGACTTCTAAACAAAGGGACATCTACTCTGGGATGCTATCCTTAAGCATCATGAAGAAGGTCCTAGAATTTCAGTTTTGAACAGGATCAAGTTCTTCCACATGATTTGACATGATTTGCTCTTGCTGATCTTTGTAAGCAAATTAGTGCAATATAGTGGTATTTGTTCTAGAATCACTAGAATGATTTAAGCCACCTTGTTTAGAGAGCTGAGGTGGTCAGAATCCTTTTGATGTTGTTTTAACTTTTTAAATATTTTTGTTTTTGAGAGAGAGGGAGAGCGTGAGCCGGGGGTGGGAGGGGGTGTGGGGGAAGAGAGAGAGAGAGAGAGAATATCTTAAGTAGCTCCATGTTGAACGGGGCTTAATCCCACACAGCTGGGATCATGACCTGAGCCCAAATCAAGAATTGGATGCTCAACCAACTGAGCCACCTAAGTGCCCCCAGATGTTGTTTTATTTACTTATTTTATTTATTTTAATTTTTTTAATATTTATTTTTGATGGAGAGAGAGACAGAGCATGAGCTGGGGGTGGGGGCAGAGAGGGAGGGAGACACAGAATCTGAAGCAGGCTCCAAGCTCTGAGCTGTCAGCACAGAGCCTGATGCGGGGCTCGAACTCATGATTGGTCTCAAGTGAGACCATGACTTGGGCCAAAGTCAGACACTTAACCAACTAAGCCACCCAGGTGCCACCCCTCCAGATGTTGTTTTAAGTACCAGGTTTCCTGTTTCCCACTGTTTGTAATCACTGCATGTGTATTACATTTTAATTTTTTATTTCTCTATGATTTTATGGGTTTTTCCCCCAAAATGGGCACTTCCTTGTTAATTGAATGTTCTTATAAAACATAATAAAAAATTATTAATTAGTTTTTCAGAAATGGATCTACCTCATTTAATCATGTTTTTTGGTGTCTGTTTGTGCAAGACGGGCTAATAAGCACTAGGGATAGAACTGTGCTCAAGGTAGTTGTGGTATTGCCCTCCTAGCAGAGGATACTGCTAGGTATTAGATAAGGAATTTTACATTATTGAAATACAACTTTGATTAGTCCTAGAAGGGAAAGGCACACGGTACTAGGAGAACATCTAATAGGGGTTTGGCTTAGAATGGGGGTTGTCTGAGGCAGTTTCTTCAGAAGTTGATACTTCCTGGAACCCTACAGAATTAGTAACAGTTTATTAGGTGAAAGAGTGAGAAGACCGTGTTATGATGCTGAGGGAAGAGCATATAAAATCCCTTGAGGCAAGGGAGGGCACAGTATAGGTGAGGAACTGAAAACCATAGGCACAGAAAGTGAAGGAGGTTACAAAAGTTTTGCATTATAGACACATTCATGTTCTCTGAATTCAGCTTAAGCATTTTGCCTACTAGCATTTCATAGTCAGGATTCTCCAGAGAAGCTGGAGAGCGAGCAAGCGAGGGATTGATACATGTGTTCAATGTATGAAATTTCATAGCAGGTATGAAATTTGCAGACTAGACTGGAAGGCTGGAATTTTAATACAGAGTTGATGCTGCAGTCTGGAGTCTGAAATCTATAGACTGGAAATGCAGGCAAGCTTTCTCTGTTGCAGTTTTGGGAAACCGTGTTCTTTGTTCATAAGGCCTTCAGCTGACTAGATGAACAACCTCCGCCCACCCCCATTATGGAGGGTAATCTGCTCTACTCGGGAGTTCTACTGATTTAAATATTAATCACATCTAAAAGTAGCCATTGCACACAGTATTGCTGTAAGAGAATAGAAAATAGGCTGGTTTAGTTTAAGCGATAAGCTCACTTCTGGTATCTTCTACCTTGACTTGCACATTGGAACTCGTACCTTGACCATCAGATCAGCTTGAGATTATAGGTGTGTAGATGTGATTATCCTCCTTCAGGCTTACACTATTAAGCTGAGACAATGACTGCTTGGTGGTGTCACTGAGCCATATCTTGAAGGTTCAGAGAAATTTATGTTACCACCTTCAGCTGGTACATGACATAGTCCTGGTTCCTGTGCTCTCCCATCCCTGTCGATTAACATGTGTAGAACAGGAGCCTTGCCACTTGTGTTTGATTCTAACATTTAAAGCACTGCTATTTTTGTGTAACCTGGCCCTGAAATGTAAGCCAGCTGCAGGAATTTGGGGACAGGGTTATGCCTAGAAATACTGAAGTAGTGAATTCTATTAACTGTAGGGAAAATTTGTATTGTAGAATATATACAAGTCTTACTGATTTTAAGGATTTTAAGAACAATTCTGACATTATACAAATATGGGTTTATGTACCCATCTTTGAAATTTAACCTTTTGTGCGTTATAACTTGACTGTAGTATAAGTTGAGGCTGATGTAGGTGGAGGGTGAAATTAAGCAGGGTCTTACAAGCCATGTTAATGATTTTGCTCTCTATTCTGAGAACCATGGAGAGCTATTTGGGCTTTAAGCAGGAGAGTGATGTGATAATTCTTTATTAAAAAGGCAAATATTCAGTAGTGTGAGAATGGATGAGAAAAGGTCAGAAGTGGATGGGGTGGGGAGATCAGGAGACTCTTAGAATTGGCAAAACAAAGAGGGGGACTGCATGTGGAAGGAAGATTATGAATTCATTGTTGGGCGTATTGATTTTGAGGTCCTTCTGATGGAATTGTCAAGTATGTATTTAGATATATGTGACTCTGAGCCAGAGATGTGAAGTTGGGGGATGGCAGGGTTCACTAAAGCCAAGTGTAAGTGAATTTGAGAGAGCCTGGGGCTGATAGAGGCAGAGACTAAGAAGACCTGGCCAGAGAAGTAGAAAAAAAGGGAAATCGGAGGATGATGCATTCAAAGGGACCAAATGAAAACTTGTTTAAAGAATTCCTCCTTTCAAGTGATCAGACTACTGACTGCTGCTAAGATTGAGACTGAAAACATGTCCATTCAGCTTACGAAATAGTATAATCTTAGTGAGAGCTGTTGTGGTGTAGAGATGGGCTCAAACTAGGATGAAGTAGGTTGAGAAGTATGAGGTGCGGTTATCGAGGAATGTGGCAGAAAGTAGCTCTGAAGAGGAGAAGAGAGATAGGACCAATAGATGGAGAGATCTGAGCATGTTTTACTGACCATTAGCATCGAACAGAGAACATAAATAATGTGGAGCATCGAAGGGAGAATCTGCCTTCAGCTTTCCCACTGGGATCGCATCTTTATCCTGATCCTGGGGACAGTACAGCCTCAAAAGATAAAGTACCTCCTCTATAATGATAGGGGTAAAGGGGAAATAATACCATTTTTTATTTTCCTAATTCCCTATTATATTCATCAGGGTCTGAACAGGAAACGAGCCGCACAGTAATTTGAACAGGGCAAGTTTAACACAAAGAATTAACTGTGTATGAGGGGAAAAAAAGAATTGACTGTGTTGGAGATTATCTGATGAGAGGAAAATTGTACTCTAAAGAGTATAGGAATATCAGAGGGACAGCCACTACCCCAGGGCTAAGGCCAGGGCATCCAAGAGAGGAACAAATCTGGAAGAGTGGACCCCTCAGCCCCTTGAGGGCGTGGCCCATTGGGTGGCAGGGGAGTTTGCTGAGGTGTGGAGCAGATAAAATTCTCTGGGAAGCTGTCTATGGGGAGGTGCTGTGCCATCAGACTCCTTGCGCACGGTGGTGGCTCCCTGGGGAAACTGCTCCCGAGGAAATGCCACGTGCTGCTGGCCACCTCAAGCACCAGGTTGCCCCACACATGTAGAAGGCTGCTGGGGGGGGGGACACACTAGAATGAGGAAGAGCGCCTTCTCCTCCTCTGCTTTCCTTCCAGTGCTGTCTACCAACAAAGTTCAATATCGTGCCAGCTGGCAAAGGAGAAATGTTTTAGAGTCCGCCTCCATTATCCGAAATAGTGGAGCTGAGAGACGGTAAATTGGCAAGTGATGTCTATTATTGATCTTTAAAACTTTTTCCACTGTTTTGCTATAATGATTATAATGATGAATATCCTTGCGCACGTGTCTTCTGTGTGGCTCATTCATAAGAGCTGACCGAAGGAGAGCCTATTGACAGATACAACGAGTGGTCCTTAGGTTTTGCTTTTTCTTTTTGTGTGCACGAAGTTCTTTCTGGAAGGAAATGTGAAGTACAGATTGTCTTTGGGAAAGAGAAGTGGGTGGTCTCCTATTCTTAAAACTAAAATTTTACAAAAATATTTTTTATTGTAAACGTAGAAGATGTTATCTATTCTGTCAACCTGAAGTTTATTGTTTCTTTTCTCAGCATGTTATAGTTTATTAAACAGTGACCTATTCTATCCTGTCCTGTTCTGTCAGCTAAAGGCACCGATTTCTGACCTTGCTTCAACATCACTCGTGGCCCCAAATGAGTCAGGATATTTTCATTCAGTTGTTTCCTCTTACTGCTATCAGAACCAAGTCATCCACTTCCTTTTGTGTCTTTGACCCTGCTGCGGCATTTGATGCGACGATACCACAGTGGGGTGAGCCTCAGCGCTGCGGCCGCCACGCCTGACTGTCGGTGTCAGGGCTGGGAGTGTTCTTCCCAGGTGCCAGGGAGACAGCTTGGACTCTGGGGATTCTACTCAGTCCTGAGTTTTCTTTCTGGAGTCAGAATCCCTTCTTCTCTTGTTTCTACAATCAAGCCTTTACAAAGAATGCTGTTTCTTAACTCAGCAGTAATGATAATCATTTTAAGAAATACTTTTTCCCTGTATCATCTTATAGATTATGCCGTAATAAACTAATATTGAAAATTGTGGCCATAGAACTTTGGTTTTTATATATATATATTTTTTTAACGTTTGTTTTTTTATTTTTATTGTTGAGAGAGAGAGAGAAAGTGCGTGCAGGCAGGGGAGGGGCAGAGAGAGAGGGAGACTAAGGATCCGAAGCAGGCTCCATGCTGACTGCCAGCAGAGAGCCAGATGCGGGGCTCAAACTCATGAACCATGAGATCATGACCTGAGCTGAAGTCGGATGCTTACCTGACTGAGCCACCCGGGTGTCCTAGAACTTCGTTGTTTTAAAACACTTGAAAAAGTATAGTACTACTTTCGACCTTTACGAAAATTTGTTTTAATTCAGTGTTAATTTTGTAGAACTTACATCTGATACAAGATTGTATTGCTCATTTGTTTTTTTTTTTTTTTTAATGTTTTTATTTTGAGAGAGAGCGAGAGAGAGAATGCACACGGGGGAGGGGCAGAGAGAGAGATTTCCAGGCAGGCTCTGTTCTGTCAGTGAGTCCGAGCAGAGCACTACACGGGCTTAATCTCGTGAACCATGAGATCATAACCTGAGCCCACATCAAGGTCGGACGCTTAACCGACTGAGCCACCTAGGCGCCCCTGTTTCTTTTTTTTAATTTAAATTATCAAAGTGGAAAGGAGTTATCTATTCTTAGATCCATTTTGGAGTAGGAGGAGAAAAATAGTATTTTGTATTTTGACACTTTATTCTGCATTATTTAAAGTGTTTTCTACCTATTAAAATTTCAAGAAAGATCCAAATGGTGTTTAATTTTATGCTTCATTTGATTAAATCGTTATCTGTTTTGTTGCTTTAGAGAGCAAAAATTAATTGTATAGTTTCTGTTAAAGCCTTAATAATTTTTATAATAGCCTTTCCTTAAATCAATTTTTTTTTCTAAAAATCTTTGACATTTCCCCATAGCAGAGAGAGTAGATTTCTAAGACTAATGCCACGTGAAGTAGAAAGAAGAACTTGAATCCATTTGTATTTGAGCTGTTCGTAAAGTTCAGTGACAGAAATGTTTGCTGTGTTCAGTACTGATCCCCACCATCTATCCCCAGGTAATTCTTAGTAGTCTAAGTATTGAATCCAGTGCCACCATTATAGTAGGCATCCATTAAGCTTTTGATGAGCTAGGTGTTGTGCAATTTGAAGTTTTTTTTATTAATGACAGTCTGACTAATGTAATGGTTGTTCTTTAGCAATTTTCTTGGTTGGTATTTCAGGACTGCAGGAATATGTGGAGGCAGTCTCTTTTCAACACTTCATCAAAACACGATCACTTATCAGTATGGATGAAATTAATAAACAATTGATATTTACAACAGAAGAATATGGAAAAGAAAATAAGACCGTAAGAATTTAAAATCACTTCACATTTTTATATAACTTATATAACCGTATAATGGTTATAGGAGGTTTGCTGGCTTATAATGCTAAGAATATTGAGATGGTAGTGTTCTTTTCTAGAGTGTGGTTTCCAAGATTCCCAACTAAGGAAACGGTCTTTTAAAATAGTTTTGTTAGTGGATGGAACAAGAACAGCTATGGGTATGTTGGGGGGAAAACGATGCTGTTCACCTAAAGCGCTGTTAAGTGATTCCTGTTAAGTCCACTTTTGATTTTATTGTGCATTTACAGTGTGCCTTTCGTAAGCACTATCTCATTTAATTCTTTCATTAACTGTATGAGGTAAGAATTTTTACTCTCATTTTGCAAAGAAGTGGGCGTTAGAGAATTTAAATAACTTCTCAAAAGCCACACAACTAATTAAGTGTGGCAGAGCTAAACTTTGAAACCAGGTGTCTTGAAATGTAAGCCAGGTGCCCTCGTCCACCCTGCCACTGTTTCTCAGAGTGTGCTGCAGGAACCCTTGCACCAAGTATCTACCTCAAAGGAGTGTTTTACAGGATTTGATTGAAAGGTTTTCAGTTAGGCAGTGTATATAGCATATGACCCATACGTGCTCAATAGTCAGTTAATATAAAATTGTTATTATATTAGGTGAGAGCTCTTAATTGCTTACTAAGTCCCTAAAACTTGTATCTGAAAATTATATAGCTATTCCGAATTAAGAAAAGAGAAACTTTTGCAGTTTGACTGTTAAGTGAATACTATTTTTACGCTGGGTTTCAATATATAGTGTTCAGGCAATGAAAGAGATTTTGAATATTTGGTACTTCCTGAGATACCAATACACTTAAGGATAAAATTAGTTTTTTCCTGTCTTTATTTTTCATAATTTTTTCTTTATTGTTTTTTTTTTTAACATTACTCAGAGCCGGAATGGGCAGGCAGAAGATGGAGGAAGCTGTAGAAATACTGTTTTCTTGAATATTAACTAAAATGTTAGCATCAAAAGGTCAGAGTTAATTTGGCATGACAGATACAACTTACTTTAAGGAAGCCACGTATATATTTTCTCAGTTTTTAAAATTATATGAAGTTTATTAAGGAGGATATTCATTTTTGAGAAGTAAAATTCCTGTATGTCTTTTATGTATTTAGTGAAGATTGCATTGCAGAAAGAAGTAAAGAGCCTATTTGATCCTCTATCCGAAGTTACCACACCCTTCTTTCAAGTTCTTTCTAATTCAGAATGAAAATATCAGGGCAAGAGTGTAAAGAGAAACAGAGAGTAAATGCGCTGTTTTCAGGATTTAGGTAGTAAGTTATTTGAAGATTATGGTGTCATAATGTTCACATATGCTTTTCAAAACAAGACCACATTCATAAATAGTTTTTCCTTTTAGTGCTAAAGATTCTTGGTGCTACAACTTCTGGGATTTGATAGGGGAGGGTATTTTGTTCTGACTTGCCTGTTGAGAATATTGTCAAAACCATTTAAATTTCTCAGTGATTAAAGTTCACATTCCTTAATGTGACTTTCTACCCCTGACTGTCCTTTTAGAGTCATCCTGTACCATTTCTTACTTTAAACTTGACTCAAGGAGATACCTCACTCGTTCCTCAAACATACGACACAATTCTCACCTGCATGCCTTTGCGGTTCTCTCTGCCTAAAATGGCCTCCAGTATAATTGCAACTTCACCTAGCTGAGTCTCCTATGGACTTCGAATAACAATTTAGGCATCTCCTCTTCCAGAAAGGCTCCAATAGAGCAAGGAAAAAATTGTTGTGGAAAGAGGAGATTGACATGATGGTAATGGTGATAGCAGCTAACATTTATTGAGTATTTACTTTGTGTTGGGCATTATGCCAAGAACTTGGTAAATGTTATCTCATCCTTAAAATAAACCTCTGAGGTAGGTACTGTTATCCCATTTTACAGATGAGGAAACTGAGGTTTAGAGAGATGAAATAACTTGCCCAAGGGCATACACCTTATGAAGCAAGGTCCTGGAAGAGGTGGGAGGAGATGGGTCAAGGTCATTTGGAAGAGTTAACCTCAAACAAGAGGAGGGACAACTCATCATCTGAGACTGGAGGATAGAAGGTAAAGATGGATATGGACATAAATAAGTTTTTTTTGGTTTTGTTTTGTTTTGTAGGAATAAGGTCATTGAGAGAGCTTGTGCCAGGTGATCTGGCACATGGCCAGGTCAGTGACAGTAGACAAGATTGTCTACTCAGAGTGGAGAGGTTTGGGATTGAGTAGGGGGCTAAGGAGAGTTCTGGTAAAGGTTTGGAACAGTGTCTGAAGAGTCAGGAGAGAGAACTAGAGGAATAAGTAAAAAGGATTGGTGAGTAATTTGTATAAATTCTGTATAGCTGTGACTATCATTACTGTTTTTTGGGGTTTTTTTTTTTTTTAGCTCTGTGGTACTCAGCCACTTGAATACACTTGATCTTAGCCAAAAGGCCGAGAAGCGATCTCAGCCACTTGAATAAAGCACTAGTGCGAGTAGACTTTAATATTGATGCAGGGTTGTGTTTTTGTTGGGCAGGTGCAGTAAAAAAAACAAACAAACAAACCCACAAAGGAATCTAAGGGCACTGAGGAGGAGGTAACAAGAGAGTAATAAATCATGATGGTCAGTGCTGAGTGGGGATGGAAGAGAGGCCAGAAAGGGACTGTAAGGGACTTAGGAAAACGTGAGTGTATCACCAACCTAGAGGGCTTTATGACTTGTCATTTAGATAACTAAGTGACCGTCATGCAGTAAAGTCATCAGACTTTGTTTTCAGAATGTTTTAATTTTATTTTGTATGTCAAGTGAGGTTGGGAATAGTTGATTTTAAAATGCTACAGTATTAGATTATGAAATTATCTTGAAGTCATTTAGTTCAACTTTCTACCCAGGGCATGAGTTCTTCTTGTAGCGTCCCAAATGGTCATTAAGCAAAAAAGATCATTTTATTTAGAGATTAGCATGACTGATCTGCTCTTGATTTTATACTTTATAATAAATGTGATACATGCATATTCACTCTTTTTCACGTTGTATTTTCTTTGTGTGTGTGTGTGTTTTCTTTACCAGCCCTCCTCTGATGCACAGGATAAGCAGTTTGGTACTTGGAGACTGAAAATCACACCTGTTGATTACCTTCTGGGAGTGGCTGATTTAACTGGAGAGTTGATGCGGATGTGTATTAACAGTGTGGGGAATGGGGACATTGACACCCCCTTTGAAGTGAGCCAGTTTTTACGTCAGGTTTATGATGGGTTTTCATTCATTGGCAATACTGGACCTTACGAGGTTTCTAAGAAGTTGTATACTTTGAAACAAAGTCTGGCCAAAGTGGAGAATGCTTGTTACGCCTTGAGAGTCAGGGGCTCAGAAATTCCAAAACATATGCTGGCAGATGTCTTTTCGGTTAAAACAGAAATGATCGATCAAGAAGAGGGCATTTCTTAGAATGCCGTCCTCAGTTGTTATTCTCTTGAGAGACCAGTTTGTAAGACTGTTATTTAGTATTTCGTGGGGCTTTATTGTGGCTTTTAAATAGAAATGTTTTCAGTCGTACTTGTTTTACATTGTAAACAAGCTGTACATAAAATTATCGAAACGAATCATTTCTTACATCTTACTCATGAAAGTTTGCATACAAAGGTTTGCATATATGCCTATCTGTATTTTTGCTGGCTGTAGTTGAATGTTTATCTTTGTAACGTGAACATGCTTCGGAGTGCACTTTCTGCCATACCTATTTCAATTTACGTTGTGTGAAGTGTGGAGTGGTAGTGTTTAGCGGAAGCCATTTATAATTTAAGTTGGTGATTTTGTTATATATAGAAAAGATTTCCTAGCTACACATCTGGACTTGAGCTTCCTGTTAAAATTTCTTGGTAATATTTTGTGAAGCCTCCAAAATAGGCTTATTCCGTAGAATAAGAATTAAAAATTATTAAGTTATCAATAGACTTAATTTTATGAAGTATTATAGTGAGAATTCATATTATATTCTGGCCAGTTTTTAGGCCATTTTGAACCCATTTGAAAGAGCCTTCCAGAAAAATTAACAGGTAACCTAGATTTTAGTTTCTACATTTAATTTTTTTATCCTTTAGCACATAAAGTCTGGTAGTGAATTGGAGCTAACATCGTAATATTTTCCCTGGTGTTTGAGTTCAATTATATACTTGTACATACATCTGAAAAGCTTTTAGTAGTGATTATTTAGCAATTCTTTTGTTGTCGTTCTATTACATTAGGCATGTTTCTTATAGATGCATCTATAAGAAATTACATTTAAATAATTACAGTGAAGTTTGAAATTTTTGAAATACTGAGTTTCAAGCCTTTATAGTTGTCCAGTTGTGTTACTTAATAGTATAAAAAGTTGCCAAAGAAAATTTATCATGTACAATTCAGCAATAAGACAATTGTCAACACAGTTGGGAATAACCGTGGTAGTCTTTAGTAATATTTAGAATTGGAACTTGCCTACTGAAATTAGTTCTAGATTATTCCCTGTGATGTGAAACTGATGTGAGCATGACACTATTGGCTGACAACCAGACATTTCCATTTGGTTTTGTGAGTTTTGAGAATCTAGATACTGGATTTTATTTTTGGAACGATTAGCTGCTCTGTTTGCAAGGCCTGATTCTTTGAAAGTGAAATTTTCCAAAAAAAATAATCATGTAAAGGAAAATAAAACATAGACATGCCTAATAAATTAGGTTGGTTGGTTTGTTTTGGTGGTAGCATTTCTTTTGGTTTCCCTATTTGAAGACACACTGCTAAAATATAGTCTCATTACGTATTTCTGTTTCTTCTGCCACTTGAAGTTAAATTTATAATGTTAAAGGTAACATAAATAAATGGATTGATGAATGTCTTAAAGATGTTTAAAACTGAAGTCTTTAAATAAAATATTAAAAGAAAAGTTAAAGCTTATTTTTTGATCATATTGAGAAATATTTAATCAAAAGGTTGTAGAATTTTGGGCCTAAATAGGAAGCCTAGTACAGACTAACTTAATATGGAGATTTATTACTTAAAAAAAAATTTGTTTTTTAATGTTTATTTTTGAGAGAGATAGAGTATGAGTTGGGGGAGGGGGGTGTCAGAGAGAGAGAGAGAGAGAGACAGAACCTGGAGCCTGCTGAGCTGTCAGCACAGAGCTGAACATGGGGCTCGAACTCACAAGCCATGAGATCATGACCTGAGCTGAAGTTGGACACTTAACCGACTGAGCCACCCAGGTGCCCCAAGATTTATTATTTCTCAAAATAAGTCCAGAGGTAGGGAGGGCTTCAAGAAGGACATCTCTGTACATCCCATTGACCCAAACTGGGTGACATTCTTATCTTTCTAAATTATTTAGTGGAGAGGAGAATGATATCACCTAATAGACCAAAATACCGTTTTTCTGAGAGGAGAAGGGCAAATAAAAGAAACTGAATTAGGGCATTATCATCATATGAGAAGGGGAAAATAGCCTTGGGGTAGGCAGTCAACAGTATTTACTACCCATGGATTGGTGCCATCGCTGTTGGCGGTGCATATTGCGTATTAATATGCAATATTAATTGCATATTGATATGCAATATTAATTGCATATTGTAATTATATATTGCATATTAATAGAGTAGGTGTTAGGACAGGATAGTAGAGGATCTCTAAATATATCCTGAATATTTTTCAGTTTTAAAATAGTTGCTCTGATAGCATCAAATGTTGTCATGTTTTTCATTTTTCATCTTTATTATAAAAAGAAAGTGGTTCTAGGTTACATGGCAAGTTACTGACAATTCTGGAATAAAATTGGGTTATTTCCTTCATAAGTAATTCCTGCATGTATTAAATCAGTGGTTTTCAGAATCCACATTGCATAGCCATAGGGCTTTTTGAGGGTGCCTCAAAGAAAGGTGCTACGTAAATGGGTGATTGGCAGAATGGATTTAAAAACTTGATTCAAAGTCTTTGCTCTCTACAAGGATTCACCTTAGATTCAGACACAAATAGATGAAAAGAATAGAAAGAGATATTCCATGCAAAGAGTAACCAAGAGAGAACCACACACAACATAGACTTTAAGGCTAATATTTTTGTTTTTGTTGGAGACAAGAACAATATGTAATGGTAAATGGCTCATTCCATTGAGAATATATGGCGATTATACACACACACATACACACGTTAACCACAGATCCTCAAAATACACGAAGCCCGATCTGACAGAACTGAAAGGAGAAATAGACAATTCAACAATATTAGTTGGCAACTTCCATTCCCCACTTTGGATAATGGATAGAAGAACAAGACGTGAGTAAGGGACTCGAGGACTTGGACAACATGATAGACCTGAGAGACCTACGTAGAGCACTCCACCCAGCAACAACAGCAGATACGTTTTTTCTCAAGTGCGTGTGGAACAGAATCCATAAAATGTCAGGTTACAAAACAAGTCTCAATACTTTTAAAAAGCTAGAAATACAAAGCATGTTCTATGACCACAAATGGAATGGAATTAGAAATTAATAACAGGGGCGCCTGGGTGGCTCAGTCGGTTAAGCGTCCGACTTCGGCTCAGGTCATGATCTTGCGGTCTGTGAGTTCGAGCCCCGCATCGGGCTCTGTGCTGACAGCTCAGAGCCTGGAGCCTTCGGATTCTGTGTCTCCCTCTCTGTGCCACTCCCCTGCTCATGCTCTGTCTTTCTCTCTGTCAAAACTAAACATTAAAAAAAATTTTTTTTAAAAATTAATAACAATTAAATTGGGAAAATTCATGAATCTGGAAATTAAGCAACATATTCCTGAATAACCAGTGGGTCAAAGATGAAATCACAGGGAAATTAGAAAATCTTTCAAGAGGAATGAAAACCACAAAACACAATGTATGGGATGCAGGATTCAGAGGGAATTTCTTCATATCTTTAAATCCCTACATTTAAAAAGAATGGGGTCAAGTCACTAACCTAAACATCTATCTGCCTTTAAGAAACTGGAGAAAGAATAGCAAACTACAAAACAATTAAAAGAAAGGAAATGGTAAATATTAGAGTGGAAATAAATGAAACAGAAAATAGCATCAGACCAAAAGATGGTTTTGAAACAACCAAATTAACAGAATGGGCGTGGGGATTGCAGGTGACTGCTAACAAGCACGGGATTTATTGCTGAGATGATAGAAATGTTCTAGAATTAGTGGGGATGATTGCACAACTGTGAATATACTAATACCCACTGAATTGTACAATTTAAGGTGGTGAAATTAATGTTTTGTGAATTGTATCTTTGTAATCATTTTTAAATGCTTTTTAAAAAGTGGATTGATTGCTTCGTTGAAATTTTGCTAGTATTGCCTGTGAAACTGGGTATGATATTTTGCTTGTGGGAAGATTTTAAGAAAAAAACTATTCAGTTTCTTTTATTGTTTAGGACCATTCAAGCTTTTCATCATTTCTTAATGGTAAGTTTCAATGAGTTATATTTTTCTCAGGTTTTTTGATACAAAGTGTTATTAGTATTACTGCATTTGTATCTTGGCTATATCTGTAGCTATAATATATATTTGTGTTCTCTCTCTGTATATACTTTTTTTCCTTCTACTCAGTTTTGCCAGATGTATTTCCATTATGTTAGTCTTCAGAGTTACCTTTTGCTTTATTTGGCTTTTTTCTTTTAATTTTTCTTTTTCTTTCTTCTTCTTTTTTATAAATTCCAATATGGTTAACATACAGTGTTATATTAGTTTCAGGTATACTGAATTCAACAGTTCTGTACATTACTCACTGCTCATCATGATAAGCGTACTCTTTTTTGTTTGTTTGAGAGAGAGAGAGAGTGGGGGAGGGGCAGAGAGAGCGGGAGAGAGAGAATCCCAAGCAGGCTCTGCACTGTCAGCGCAGAGCCTGATGTGGGGCTCCAGCTGACGAACCAGGAGATCATGACCTGAGCTGAAGCCGGATGCTTAATTGACAGAGCCTCCACGTGTACTCTTAATCCCCTTCACCTATTTCACCCATCCCCTCCACCCATCTCCCCTCTGGTAACCATCAATTTGTTGTCTATAGGTGAGAGTCTGTGTTTTTTTGGTTTGTCTCTTTTTTCTTTGTTCATTCGTTTCTTAAATTCCATATATGAGTAAAATCATACGGTATTCTTCTTTGACTTATTTGACTTCGCATTATACTCTAGGTCCATCCATGTTATTGCAAATGGTAAGATTTCATTCTTTTTAGTGGCTGAATAATATTCCATCGTGAGTGTGTGTGTGTGTGTGTGCATATATACACCACTTCTTTATTCATTCATCTATATTGCTAGACATTCGGGCTGCTTCCATACTTTGGCTGTTGTAAATAATGCTGCAATGAGCATAGGGGTGCATAAAACTTCTCAAATTAGTGTTTTCGTATGCTTTCAGCAATACCCAGTAGTGGAATTACTGGATCGTCTGGTAATTCTATTTTTAATTTTTTGAGGAACCTCCATGCTGTCTTCCACAGTGGCTGTTACAGTTTGCATTTCCACCAACAGTGCATGAGGATTCTTTCTTCTGCACATCCTTGTCAACAACGTGTTGTTTCTTGTGGTTTTGATTTTAGCCATTCTGACAGGTGTGAGGTGATATCTCATTGTGGTTTTGATTTGCATTTCCCTGATAATGAGTGATGTTAAGCATCTTTTCATGTGTCTGTTGGCCGTCTGGATGTCTTAGGAGAAGTGTTTGTTCATGCCTTCTGCCCATTTTTTAACTGGGATGTTTTTTGGGATTGAGTTGTATGGATTCTTTATGTATTTTTGGATACTAACCCTTTAGCAGATCCGTCATTAGCAAATATCTTCTCCCATTCAGTAGGTTGTCTTTTAGTTTTGTTGATTGTTTCCTTTGCTGTGCATAAGCTTTTTATTTTGCTATAGTCCCAATAATGTATTTTTGCCTTGTTTCCCTTGCCTTAGAGAAATCATTGCCTTTGCTCTCTTCTAGGGTTGTTACGGTTTCAGGCTTCATATTTTGGCCCTTAATCAGTTCTGAGTTTACTTATGTGTATGGTGTAAGAAAGTGGTCCAGTTTCATCCTTTTGCATGTGGCTGTCCAGTTGTCTCAGCACTGTTTGTTGAAGACCGGCTTTATTTTTGGTAGTCTGTTTTCTGTTTCATTGATTTATACTTTTATTCTTTACTTTCTTCTACTTTTCTTTGGGTTATGTTCTAGTATCTTTAATGATTATAATATTTTTTACATTTTTAAAAAGTGTTTATTTTTGAGAGAGAGAGAGAACACGAGAGCAAGCGAGGGCAGAGAGTGTGGGAGAGACAATCCCAAGCACGCTCTGCACTGTCAGCGCAGACGCGGGGCTCAAACCCACGAACCATGAAATCATGACCTCAGCCAAATTTGGAAGCTCAACTGACTGAGCCACCCAGGTGCCCCAGTATTTTTTACTTTCTAATTTTTTTGAGATTTTTTTTTTTTTCTCCAGGTCTTAAACACTGATTTTATGATTTGTTTCAATAAATGCTTCTGGAATACATAGTAGTAAGATATGGTGCTGACTAGTCTCCTTTCTGTATAGCCCTGGATTGACCCACCTTGATTTCCTATTTTTAGAGGTCTAAGGATCCGCCCCCCCCCCCCTCCCCAGTTGGGGAATTAGTGCGTGCCTGATTAGCTTCTATTGGCTAACTTTTATTGTTTTCTTCCCCATTCAGCTGTTAACTCTGTGGCTTCTCTTAGTATCCTCTATCCTCTATCTTGTCTGTTCAGAAAAAGTACCTTTGGATTGTTACAGAAGTTACAATTGTTTGTTTTTGAAGAAGTGCTTTGATTCTCTCTTCAAGTGCACTTTGTTGCATCCAGAATTACAAAGGTGTTTTTGGCAACTGTTGCTGCCCAGGGCAGTGTTCATTGCTGCTAAGCCAGAGATCAGTTGGTCTTCCAGATCGTTCAGTAAGCCTCTGTCAGTTCCCAATTTGGGATGGCTCTCCAAACAATGAACAGGGTCCTAATTTCATTGGCATTCATGAGGTTTTCAATATCACTGTTCAGCACCCTCTTACTCTGTGCTCTGGGGATCCCAGAGGGATTATGGACAGGATCAGTGTCCTTGGACCCATTGTACTTAGAGCCACCCAGAAGTCTAGGAAGTACCTCATGGTCAACAATTTGTTCAGTATGATAAGTGTCACATTTGCAACTCATAGCTATTTATTTATTTATTTATTTATTTATTTATTTATTTATTTATTTATTTTAAGTAAGGCTTGAAAAGTTTTTAGGTGATTTGTGCATCAAATTCTAACCCACAGGTTAATAGCAGCATTGCTGTTTGTCTAAAAGTGCATTTACACAAATTCAGTTGATTCTTACAGCTCTGAGGTAGGCAGGGAATGATCATATCCCCTCCCCATGCATATGCTTTCCTTCAGATCCTTTTATAAATAATGTAACTAAGACCTAGAGGGGTTGGTTAAGTAACTTGCTCAATGTTATCTACCACATGTTAGACAAAAATTTGGGTTAGAAGCCACATCTAATGAAGTTTAGATTACAGCTTTTCTGCATAGCACACTACTTTTTGTGGTTCTAATATTACATGTGACCTTGAGCGGGTTTACCTTCTGCCTTAATCTTTCTGAAACTTCATTTTCTCATGTGTTGAATAATACCTACCTTACTTTTCTCAGATGTTTTTTATGAGTGGACAATATAATCTGGGTGAAAATGCATTACAGAGTATGAAGAACCCAGGAATATAACTTACTGACTAGACTATACCTACAAAATTTTGCATGTCATTTTAAGGAGATTCATCAACCCTCAGAAATCTCTATGAATGCTCTAAAACTAACTCCCTGAATCCCAGATTTAAAACATTTTTCATAAGAACAACTGAAAATGTCTTTCACCCCATACCCTTGTATAGGCATGTTTCCTCCATTGTGATCTATTGACAAGGGCAGAACTCGATTTTGTTCTGTAAGTGAAATTCTGATGTTACGTTAGAATGTTTCTCTAGGGAGAAATGTTCCTGACTTTCATGTCCTTCTCAAATGGGTCTTCAACCTTAAAAAGCTAAGAATCACTGGTCTAGATGGTGTTTCGAGGTCCCATGCATCCTCAAAGGCTTTGTAAGTCAATGGATCCTAACTAGATGAAGCAATTCTCAGGGTTTATGAAGTAGTGGGATTTTCTTTTGGTCATTTGTTTTTTAATAATAAATGAATTTTTGTAGAATGAATGCCTCAAAGTTGTGCCCTAATAAAAGTTTTAATTTGTAGAATCACACTGATATTTTAATTCAGACGTTCACCTATCATGACTGTTCTTAGGTTTATATAATTTGTGTGTCTCAAGAGAAAGGTTTTTGCTTTTGTGGAATAAAATATACATAATTTTCAGTCATGCCATTTTCAAATTTAGGGTTCCTTTTTTTTAACCTTTATGATCATTTGATTTCCACACCCCCCCCCCCCCCCCCCCCCGAGATATACTTGACAGGCAACACTGTACCTTTAAGGTATGCAAAGTTGATTTGATACATTTATAAATTGCAAAATTATTACCACAGTAGTATTAACACACCACCTCCATCCCATGACAGTTACTTTTTTTTTTTTTTTTTACACCCATTACCATACTTAGTTACACACCATTTCTTTTTTGTGGCAACAAACATTTAAGATCTCTTTTAGAGACATCTAAGTATATGAAACAATACTATTACCTATGTACATTAGATCCCCAAACTTGTTAGTCTTTGTGTACTCTTTGAGCAATACCTCCCTGTTTCCCCACTTCCCAAACCCTGGCAATCACTACTTTTTGTTTTTTTTATAGACTCTGTGTAAAGGTGATATCATATAGTATTTGTCTTTCTCTGTCTGACTTACTTTACTTAGCATAATGCCCCTCAAGGTCTTTCCAACTTGTCGCAAATGGCAGGATTTCCTTTTTTCTCATGGCTGAATAATACTACATTGTGTGTGTGTGTGTGTGTGTGTGTGTGTGTGTGTGTATTGCATCTATATCCATATACCCATGGACGGACACTTAGGTTGTTTCCATATTTTGGCTATTGTGAGTGCTGCAGTCAACATGAGAGTGCATATATCTTCAGTATCCAGTTTTCACTTCCTTTGGATATATACCTTGAAGTGGGATTGCTAGATCATATGGTAGCTCTTTGTTTAATACTGTTAAGGACCCTCCACATTGTTTTTGATAGTGGCTGCACCAATTTATATTCCCACCAGTAATGCACTGGGAGTCCCGTTTCTCCACACCCCTGTTAACACTGATTATCTCATGTCTTTTTGGTGGTAGCCACTCTGACAGGTGTGAGGTGATGTCTCATTGTGGTTTTGATTTGTACATCCCTGATGATAAGTGATGCTGAGCACCTTTTCACATACCTGTTGGCCATTCATATGTCTTCTTTAGAAAACAGTTCCTCTGCCCATTTTAAAAGTTGTTAGTGTTTTTGCTTTTGAGTTGTATGAGTCCTTTATATATTTTGGATATTAATCCCTTATTGGATGTGTGATTTGCAAATATTTTCTCCCATTTGGTAGGTCGCCTTTTCATTTTGTTGATTGTTCCTTTTCCTGTACAGAAGCTCTTTAGTTTGATGTCATCCCACTTATTTATATTTGCTTTTGTTGCTTGTGCTTTTGCTCCCAAAGTGTTTATTTCTTACTGGTCTGCTTTTCCTGGAAAAATCCTATTTGTAACCCCTCTCAATGATCTTTTGAATAGTATATGCAGTTGGATATGCCAAATCACAAGTGTTGCTTTAAGAACCATGACAGAACAGAATCCAGGCAACAGAAGAACACAGGACTCAAAGTCCAGAACTTTTTTCCCCATTCATAATGCAAATAAAAGCCTCCCAAACTTCCTGTCTGATATAATGCACACACGCAAACATGTCCCCATAGTCGTTCCTAGAACACTTCTTAGTACTTGTGTGTGGAGGTAAAATGGATAGAAGGCTACAGCAACATCAAGTGGGCAGAACCCTAATGCCACTGATTCTTTAGGAGTGAAGATTTGGGTCATCCACCAGGTAGAGAATCTCAATTAACTGAGGTTTTGGCTAAAGACAAAGGGAACAGAGGATGAGTAGTACAAGAAAATTGTAAGTATCAATGATCCCGTCAAGAGCAGTTGCAGAAACAAGGACTTGAGTGACGATGCCTATTTTCTCCTTGCTTTTCAAAACGTGTGTTTTATATATTAATCAGTTGTGTCCCTTTTTCTTCCTCTCCTTTTACTTTGTTATTTTATATAGAGCGTGTCATCAGCGGCCACCCTTTTTAGTTTAGCGTTCAAGTTACAGGATGGCCAAGGCAGGTGGTATTAAGCTAGAAGAGGCATAAGCCTCAGAGATGGAGAGTGAGTGATAGAACTTCACTGGGGAGATGAAGGAATGTGGGGGAGACGCCTTGATGGCATGGAGGATGGTTGCTGCACTTTAGGTGGAGGCATGATGTTTGGAAGTTTCAACCCTGCTGGCGGGATGTGTGTGAGCTCCGGGTACAATGCGGTGGAGTCTGCCGGGCATTACCTGTTGCTACTAAACCTGCCTTCTAAACTCTCCCTCCGAGTCTAGGGGCTGGAGGCCTGGAAACCACATTTCCTTGATCCTCTTGCTAAGAAGATTTTACTTTCAGTCTACCAGTGAGAGGCATACGTACCGCTTGAAAAACAAAAGAGAAATAGAAGCCGTTATCGTTCCCTCAGCATCAGAGGGCAGGCCTCGCGGCTCGTTCCGAAGGCATACGTGAGGTTTCGCAGGGGCTTTTGCATTCTGTTAATCATCTGCTTCTGTGCGACAGGCAGCTGAGATCATCCGCCATGGTTTCCTGTAATTCCTGTGACTTGTGGATTTCCTGAATTTGCTGGCAGCTTTCCCTGACCTCCCTTTCACCCAGCTCTTCCAAGGTTTTGGAAGCACCTGTATTAAATCCTTTCCTGAGTGTAATACCTAGAGTGCTTTCTGTTCTCCTGGCCAGAACGCTGACTAATAGAGACAGTTTTCAGATACGAAATACAGATGGTTCTTAATCATAGGAAGAGATGCCTAATCTCTCTCATAAGAGAAATGCAAATTAAAATGACAAGTTTATCACATTTCATTTCTCAGATGGGCTAAGATTTGAGATTGAGGACACCGTTGGTATGGGGAAGATAGGCACTCATGCTGCTGTGAAAAATGGAAATTGCTATTGGCCTATGAAATTGATACTGTTCTCCATGGGGATGTTGAGGCAGTGTCTATCAAGTTTATTCATACATTTATGAAATTACACGTTCAAAAAATACTCCTACAGCATTGTTTAGAATACAAAAATGTTTGAGATATGAGTGTTGTCTTATAGAGGACAAATTAAATAAATTATGGTACAGCCAAGGGCGCCGAGGTGGCTCAGTCGGTTGAACGTCTGACTTCGGCTCAGGTCACGATCTCGCGGTCCGTGAGTTCGAGCCCCGCGTCGGGCTCTGGGCTGACGGCTCAGAGCCTGGAGCCTGCTTCTGATTCTGTGCCTCCCTCTTTCTCTGACCCTCCCCCATTCATGCTCTGTCTCCCTCTGTCTCAAAAATAAATAAAACGTTAAAAAAAATTAAAAAAAAAAAGAATGAGACAGTTTTGGGGCGCCTGGGTGGCTCAGTCGGTGAAGTGTCTGACTCTTGATTTCGGCTCAGGTCGTGACCTCACAGTTTCGTGGGTTCGAGCTCCGTGTCAGGCTCCGTGCCAACAGTGCAGAGCCTGCTTGGGATTCTCTGCCTGCCTCTCCGTGCCTCCCCAATTTGTGCTGTCTCTCTCAGAGTAAATAAATAACCTTAAAAAAATTTAAAAATAAGAATGAGACAGTTTTCGCATGTACTGTTATGGAAAGACTCCCAAGTTATTTTAGCTGATAATAGCAGAATGTAAATATGCTAGTATTGTGGGAAAAAGTTAAAAGAATATGTGTATATGTTTTTGTTAATGCACAGGATACCTCTTATTCAGGCATGAATCCGTACACAGGGCTGAAAAAGCCAGGTGACACATTTATAGGCTTTCTATCACATAAAGAGCTCAAAACCAAGGACAATATTGGTGTTATTATTTTTATCAGTTTTGGTTCAGTCTTGTCCAAGTCAAATCCAAGGAAGATTTGAGATGTAAAACGATACGGGTTTGTGGAAGGTAGACCAGAGAAGGCAGAAGCTTTTGTTTTTAGTAAACAGTGAGAACAGCTGCTAAAATCACATTTTGATCCTGAGTTTGATAGAATACACGTGAAGCCTTGTTTCCTTAGTGTCTGCAGCTAAGTTGGGGTACACTTTTTAAAACTATGTTCCAGGCTATTTCTAAAGACCTACAGTGTTACAGAGTTTCATTCCACCTCTCCATCCCCAGAAAAACTACCAACCACAAGATTGGAATATATTTTCTTCTGATACATATTTTAATGTTTTTACTATAGATAATATATTGATCCGTAAATAATTTGTTTGGTTTACATTTATGTTTTCATTTCTTTAAAAAAATTTTTTTGGGGGGGTTTACTTTAAAAATTTATGTCAACAGTGTCCCAGTGTACATATCTTTTTGCAACTAGTTTTTTTTCATTTAATGTTAGGGTTTTGAAAGTCACCTTCAGCAATATGAGTAATTCTAGTTAATTCATTGTAGCTGCTACCTGGTGTTTTACTTTTCAGGATAAACCAGTTCCCCATTTCCCTTCTGCTGTTAATCTGCTGTACCCCAGACCACTCCTTCTCATTTCTTAATGAGCTTAGCTCCTGATTTACTCTCACTCTCTCCAACAGTTAGGCCTATTTTAATCCAATGGCAGGTTCAAGATACATGAAGATAGGTGCACCTGGGTGGCTCAGTTGGTTGAGTTTCCGAGGTCGGCTCAGGTCACGATCTCACGGTTCTTGAGTTCAAGCCCCACGTCAGGCTCTGTCCTGACAGCTCAGAGACTGGAGCCTGCTTTGGATTCTGTGTCTCCCTCTCTCTCTCTGCCCCTCCCCCACTCACACTCTGTCTCTCAAAAATGAATGAATGTTAAAAAAAAAAATGGAAAAAAAAAAGATGCATGAAGAGAACTCTTTTAATATACTGGCTTCTTACATATTTAAGCCTCTTTCTTCCAGTTGTATTTCCTCCACTGTACCTCTGCTGTCCACTCCCATGGTTATGCCCAGGACCTTACCGTCACTGTATACTTATTAACTCGCGTTCTCAATTGTCTGCATCCCATTCTCTGCTTCACGCCTGTCTTTTTAATCGGTTTATCAGTTTCTTGTATCCCAACTTCAACAATTCTTAGAACCCTGCCCTGGGACCTTCAACCTGTCAATCCAGTTAACTTTCCACTGCTCATTAACCCCTTTGTAGCCTCTTTTCCTTTATCTCCCACCTTCAATTTCATTGCTATTTATTACTGCTCCCTTGCATACAATGTCAACTCTCTGGCTCCTCGCTTACTTCATCATACTCGTTGGCAAGACTAAAATCCAGATCGAATCCATCTCTAACTACTTCACACCTGCCTTTATGACACGGAGCTAGGACAGGAAAAATAGCCACACCAGCTGGGCTCATCTCAAGCTTAAGACCATGAATTTCATGTGGGTCTGTCTGATCATTGCCTGGCAATCCTACTGTGTTTCCTTATTCCATTTCTTCTTCCTCTCTCATAGATGACTATTTCGCCTTGTCCCCTCTTTTAGTTACCTCCCATATCACCTCCCTATCCTTCCACTTGGCCAATGGCTATGAAAATTGAAGTAAACAAAGGCACCTGGCTGGCTCAATTGGTAGAGCGTGCATGCGACTCTTGATCTCAGGGTCATGAGTTCAAGCCCGGCGTTGTGTGTGGGGCCTGCTTAAAAAAAAAAAAGTGTTGATAGTGTTAAAAAAAAGTTTTGAAGTAAACAGAGGAGAATTTCCACAAGCTCATCACATTTCACAGCCGGCACACGCAGTCACACACTCGATACCTTCCTGCCTCCTGCTACTTGTGCTTTTCTCTAGGGTCAACCTCTCCACTTGTGTACTGGCTCCTCTCTCGTCTATGCAAGGACTAGTCCAGCAGTTCTCATCTCTATCCTGAAAGACTGATTTTTGTCTTCCTACTGGAACGTCCCATCAGCATACAAATGTACTTTTATTGTGCATATCTTTGCTTTTTTTGAGAGAGAGAGAGAGAGAGAGAAAGAGTGCACGAGATCCGGAGAGGGACAGAGGAAGAAGGAGAGAGGCAGGCTCCACGCTGAGTGTGGGGCTCCATCTCATGACCATGAGATCAAGACGTGAGCCAAAATCAAGAGTCAGGTGTTTAACCAATTGAGCCACCCAGGTGCCCCTTATTGTGCATATCTTAAAAAAAAAACCTCAAAACCCCCCAACTCTTTATCGACACTTTCTGAAAGAGACGTGTATACTTTCTGAATCCAAATCCTCTCTTCCCATCCTCTCTTGAACCTACTTAGACTTTTATCCCTAACATTTTTTTCCAGAACTGCTCTTCTCCAGGTGTCCATTATGTTATTTAGTTCAGTATCTAACCTTCTGTCCTTATCTGACTCCACCTGTCAGCACTATTTGACAGAAGTGATCATTCTCTCCTCCTTGATACACTTTTCTCCACTTGCTTCCAGCCATCACACTCTTGTCTTCTTCCTGTTTCCCTAGCTGCTCCTCAGTCTCCTTCGCTGGGTCCTTCCCATCCCCTTCACCTTCTAACATTGGACTCACTGCCTAAAGCTCAGTCTTGAACCTCTTCTCTAACTACATCCATCCCCTTAGGTGTCTTATGCAATCTCCTGGATTTAAATAAATACCATGTATATGCTGACAATGGCAGTCCAGACCTCTCTTCCGAACTCCCGATGCATATGTCCAATTCCTAATTCAACGTTTCCCTAGGAATGTCTGACACACAGGTGCAAGTTAACATGTCCAGAGCTCAGCTGGTCTTCTCCGTTCACACCTGCTCTACATGTTACCTGCTGCTTCTCAGTTGATGATGATTTTATCCGTCTGGTTGTTGAGGCATACATGATAATTAATAGTCATCCTTGACTCCTCGCTCTGACTCACATTTCACATCCAATCTGTCAGAAATTCTGTAGGCTCTATGTTTAAAATACAGCCAGAATCCCAACATTTTTTATTGTCCTGGTCCAAACCATCACCATCTCTTACCTGGGAGTGTGCAATAGCTTTTGGCTTCTGCCCTTTGCTGCTGAGAAGCCACAGTGATTTTTTTAGCAGGCAGTCAGATCACTTTGCTTCTCTAAGTCCCAGCAGGGGCTACGGATTCATCCAGACTAAAACAGGCAAACCCTTGCAATGGCCGACAAGACTCTACACGAAATCTGCCCGCACCACCCCCTCCCCGCCCCCCGCCATCCCTTCATTTTAATCTAATATTCTCCCTTTGACTCACCGGCTTCCAGTTTATGGATGTTTACAAGGTCTGTTTCTTCTGCCTGGTTGCTCATTTTCCCCAGGCATCTGCTTGTTAATTCCCTCCTCACTTTTAAGTTTGTGCTAAGATGCCACCTTCCCAATGACGCTTACCTTGACCTAATAATTTCACTTGCCATGTGCCACTTAACTCCCAACTCAATACTGCTGCTTTATACATTTTCAGAGGGTGGCATTTCATAAACTACCATGAATGGAGTCCTTGAAGTGGGAAGTAGCGTTCCCTTACTACTTAAGTAATATGTAACTTACTTATGCATTATACTTACTATGTTTCCCTTATCTAATAGGTAAGCTCCTCAGTAAGAGGAATGCTTGTCTGTTTGACTCACTGATGTATCCCAAACGTCTTGAACAATCCATGGCATACACTGGTTACGTAGTCAATATCTACAGAATAAAACAGATTACTGTCAAGTTTTGGGGGGCATCCCGCTGGCTCGGTTGGCGGAGCGTGCAACTCTTGATCTCTGGGTCATGAGTTTGAGCCCCGTATTGGGGGTAAGAGATTACATAAAAATCAATAAAATCTTAAAAAAAAGAAAAACAAATTTAAAAAGATTACTTTCAAGTTTTTAATAATGCCAATAATCCTGTAGTGAATATCTGTGATAGTTAATTTCATCTGTCAATGTCACTGGACCATGGAAAGCCCAGGCATTTGATCAAGCGTTGTTCTGGGTTATGTCTGTGAGGATGTTTCTGGATGAGATTAACATGGACTGAGTAAAGCCGATTGCCCTCTCTAATGTGGGTGGGCCTCGTCCAATCAAGTGAGGACTTAAAATGGAAATAGCTGAGTAGGAGCGAATTCCTCCTGCCTGCCGGCCAAAAGACATTGGTCTTTTCTGGCCTTTGGACTCAAGACTGAAGTACCAGCCTTTTCTGGTTCTCCAGCCTCCTTGGCTTTTGCACTTACAACACGGGCTTTCCTAGTTCTCGGGCCTTCAGATTTGGACTGAAACTGCATCGGCTGTCCTACATCTTCAGCTGACTACTTTGAAATTTCTCAGCCTCTGTGACGGCATGAGCCAAATACTTAAAATAAGTCTCTTTGTACAACACACATACACCCCGCCACACCCTGCCCCCCATGGGTTCTATTTCTCTATAGAACCTGAATGCAATATTTTTAGGTTGCCTCTGAGTGAGCATGTGCAAGAATTTATTGGATAACGTAAGAGTGAAATTGCTTGGTCTTAGAATATACCTATTCAATGGTTTTACTAGATATTACCAAAGTCCTTGTACCAGTCTACGCTTTCTTTTGCAACTGTATAAGGATTTGTGTTTCCACATAATTTTGCAAATCCTGATGACCAATCTGATAGGTTTTAAATGGTATCTCTTTTAATTTTTATAGCCTTTTCTGCTGCTAGTTTTTCCTATACTAAATTGCATTTTTGCCAAAAACTGGTATATGTTGGTAATTTTGATGTGGTTTAATCTAATAGTGATTTTTTTTGCCATTCGTATTTCTTCTTTTGTAAATTACTTGTTCATATATTTTTGATATTTTCCTATTAGATTGTTATCCCCAACCCCCTTGCTGCCTCTCCCTCCTTTTGTTCTTTATAATTACCTCCTCCTGGTCTGTGTTTGGGAATGTGCTGTTTTTCTCACACAGAAATGTTTTATTTTAATGCCATCAAATTTAGCAGTCCTGTATGATTTGTGTTTTTATTGCCTTATTTAAGAACATCATCCATATCCTGAGCTCACAAAAATATATTATCCTGTATTTTTGTCTAAAAGTTTTTAGACGTTTAAAGTTTTGCTTTTTCTCTTTAGGTTTAAAATAAATCTGGATTTATTTTTATTTTTTATTTCTTCTTATTTCTTTTTGTTCTACCTCCTCCTCCTCCCCTTCTTCTTCTTCTTCTCCTTCTCCTTCCCCTCCTCCTCCTCCTTCTTTCTTCTTTCTTCTTATTTGGTATTCCAGCATAGGGTGTGTGATGTGTAGTATGGAGAAGAGAAGTTATCGTAGTTTTTCATATGGATTGAAAACCCTATTTTTCCCCATGATTTACCAGGCCATCTCTATTCCCTCAAGTTCTCATAAGAAACATGGGTTTCTTTTCTAGGCTCCCTTTTTTCTGTATCATTGGTCTATTGCTTATCCCTATACTGAGAAGACATTTGTTAGTTGCTATAAATTTATAATGAGTTTTGAGAAATTACAATGACGCCCACCTTGTTTTTCTTCCAAATTGTCTTGATATTCTTGTATTATTTCTTCTTTCAGTATTTGATAGAATTCCGCATTGTGTTTTAATCTGCTAGTGACTGTTTTCACTTGAAATATATCTTTTCATAAGGAGAAAAATATCTGGAGCTTTGTTCCTCTTATGCATGGTTGAGTTGTCAGGGTGAGCTATGTGGAATCATAGTGAATTAATGATCGCTGAAGTTGGCAGGGAAACACCAAACGTCCATGCAAGTAAAGATTGCAACTTTAAGTGATCCACTTTCTATAGCAGACATTGTGACTTTCCTACAACTAGCATGTTCCAGTAACAGACTTATAAATCAACAGTTTCTGAAACAGTTAAAATAAATATTAATATTACAGGAAAACTCAGGATGACTTTATGATAGATTTAACTTAAATTTTACAATCACAGGCCTGTAAGTTTTTATGAACCTTTTCTTTATCTACTTAACAAGAAGTCAGAGCTAATTAAGAGCCTGTTTTCTCAAAACACCTTTGTCAACAGACTTCCCGACTCCTTTATGCCCACTCTGCCCAAGATCATCGTTAACAATTGCAAACAATTGCAGGGCTGACTTGACTTTGATTCAAGTACCCTTTGCTATCCAAGGGTAGAACAATGAATTTAGGACAGAAACATTTTTTTTTTTCTTCATATCTTTTATTTTTCTTGTTCTGGATAGGACCTCCCTGACAGAAGCATAATGCATAAGGATCTTATTTATGATTGAGTGGAACACTTCTATAATTGTACATTTACTGTGATGTTTGCTGTAGGGTTTTTGAATTTTTTTTAGGATTTTACTTTTAAGTAATCTCTACACCAAACATGGGCTCGAACTCACAACCCTGAGATCAAGAGTCACATGTCCCACCAACTGAGCCAGCGAGGCACCCCTGCTGTAGGTTTTTGATACACACTTTGAAGAAGTTCTCAGGTTGCCTGGCTGGCTCAGTTGGTGGAGCATGCGACTCTTGATCTCAGGGTCGTGAGTTCAAGCCCCACATTGGGCATAGAGACTACTTTGAAAAAAATGTAAAAATAAAATAAAGAAGCTTTTGTCCTAGTTTGCTAAGGCTTTTTCTTTTTAAATTTATGATTATGCTAATTCTATCAAATATTTTTTCTTGCATCTATTAAGAATATCAGTTTCTGTACCTTAATCTGTTTATATGGTGAATTACATGAATAGATTTTTCTTGTTAACTAATAGATTCTTGTATTCTTGTAATAATGCAGGATTTTTTTTTCTTATTTAAAAATCTACACTCAGGTTTGGTTTTGCCAATATTTTATTTAGTATTTTTGCATCCTGTTTACAAATGAGATTGGCCTATACTTTTTCATTTTTGTGTTGTTATTCTCTGGTTTTATTATTAGCATTAAGTGAGATCTACTCAGTGGGATGGGAAGCTTTTCCATTATTATTTATAATAATTTTGGGGGCGGGGTTGTACCTATGAGTCTTCTTTGTCTGGAATTACTTTATCTATGATACTGTATTGTGTTTGCTGTTAGATTTTGGACTTTTCCCTCTTCTTACTTTAGGTTTTCTATTAACCAAGTCTTCTCTTGTAGTTGTTTTTCTCATTGCTTCTTCCCTGTCTTCTATTGGGATAATGAAGTTTTCTTTATCTTCCTATTCCTTCTACTGGTTTAGAAGTTCTATATTACTTTTTTGGTAACTCTTGTATTTACCATGCATCCTTGACTTAAAATCTAAGGTTAATCTGTGTTTCTGTCCTCCTCCTGAATTATGTAAGACCCTAGAATTGTTTTGACTCTAATAATCCCTCATCTGATATGTTGTTATTGTTGTCCAGTCTTTTAGGTGCACTTTGTTCCTTCCCACCCTTGCCATCTCCTCTGTGTTGTTGGCTTAGTTTTAGTTAGAGCTCATTTAGATCTACACACAGGCAACCAGATTCTCTGAGTACCATTGTCCTTGCTCCTGTTTCTTTCTTCTAGGATCAGTTTGTTTCTTACCAAGTTCTGGAGATGCTAAGCTGTTTCAGTCTCTTTGTCTTCAAATGCTTTGATTTTGTTCTTACTCTTGAATGACAGCTTCCCTGGGTAGAGAACTTTAACCTGACAGTAATTTTCCTGAAGCACTTTGAGAATAATATTCCATTATCTCCTGGTGTCAACTGTGCTATTTTTGTTTTTCCTTTGTGGAAATTCTCCCCCCCGCCCCGCCCCCTCCCAAGCTGTTTTTAAGATTTTCTTTTTTTTTCCTTAGTGTCCACAGTGTCATTACAATGGGTTTAGAAATACGTGTGTGGGATGTGTGTATGTGTATGTGTACAGTACTGTCTGGAACTCATTGAGATTCATTGGATATGTGGATTCATGTCTGTCATCAATTCAGGAAACCCTTGAGCATATTCTCTTTAAATACTGCTTTTACCTCATCATCTATATTCTTTCCTTCCCCTTTTTATATGTCTCTTGGACATTTTCCTTTTATCCAACATATCTCTTAGCCTCTTTTTCACATTTTTTCATACACTTCTTTATCTTTTTGGACTCTATCTGGCTAATTTTTCAGTGCTGTTTTGCAGATTTCTAACAATCTCTTCATTGCAAGTTAATTTATTTAATTCATTGACTTAACTTTTTTTGAGGAAAGAATCTATCTATGGAGGTTTTTGTTTCAGTAACTTTAAATTTCTGTATATTTTATTTTTCAAATCCTCCTGTTCTTTTTTCATAATGTTCTATTCTTTCCTTTTAGAAATCTCTTTAATAATTTTAAACATACTTGTTTCAAAATCTCTTTCAGACTCTTCCAAAAGAACAAGTTCTTGAGGGGCCAATCCTGTTGCGTGAATGGGGTTCATTTGCTCAAGTATATTATATTTTCTTTATTTTGAATTTACCACCTAACCTGAACTTTCATCTCCTGTCCTTGTGTGGTATTAAAATCCAAGCTTCTGGTGTTTAGTACCTGTTGCTAGGTCCTATTTCTACTGTGCTCACAACCTTGAGCATCATCAATTCATGTACGACCCAGTCAGGATTTCGGATCCCTCTGTGTTTCTGAAGGATTTGCTTTCCCTTCGCCTATTTTCCTTTCATGTGTTATTTCTCTGGATGGCATGGCATTTTACTATAGGTCATTTTTCCATGTTGCCAGATCAGTAGTCGAATTTTTAAAAGAAAAAAACTTTTTTACATAAATTTTATGTATACATGGTGGAAAAATCTAGAGACAAAACATTTTTGCGTTCTACTTAAAGGAATAATTACGATTAGCATTATGTTAACCCTCTGTCTAATCTTGTTTCTCTGAGTGTGTGTGTATGTATGTGAGTACATATACACATATCCGATTATAATTAAAGAGAAATTCCACTCTTTTTTCTATTTTTTTAAAGATTTTTTAAAAGTTGACTTATTTTGGGGCGCCTGGGTGGCGCAGTCGGTTAAGCGTCCGACTTCAGCCAGGTCACGATCTCGCGGTCCGTGAGTTCGAGCCCCGCGTCAGGCTCTGGGCTGATGGCTCAGAGCCTGGAGCCTGTTTCTGATTCTGTGTCTCCCTCTCTCTCTGCCCCTCCCCCGTTCATGCTCTGTCTCTCTCTGTCCCAAAAATAAATAAACGTTGAAAAAAAAAATTAAAAAAAAAAAAAAGTTGACTTATTTTGAGAGACAGAGAGAATGCATGAGCAGGGGAGGGGCAGAGAGAGAGAAAGAGAGGGAGAGAGAGAACTGCAAGCAGGCTCCACATGGTAAGCACAGAGCCCGATGCAGGGCCTGAACTCATGAACCATGAGATTATGACCTTAGCCCAAGTCAGGCACTTAACTGACTGAGCCACCCAGGCACCCCTAAAAGATTTTTTAATTTTAAGTAATCTTTATACCCAAAGCAGGGCTCGAACTCACAACCCTGAGATCAAGAGTCACATGCTCCACGGACTGAGCCAGCCAGGTGCCCTGGTACTGTTTTATAACATTTTTCACTAAAGATAATGTCAAAACATTAACATGTCAGTCCACGTATTCCTACCAGGGACTTTTAAATGGCTACAAAGTATACCATCATGGTGCTATAATGGAAGTCACTCAACCAGTTTATTGTTGAATATTTAAAGGTTATTTTAAAATGTTTGTCATTACAAACAATACCAATACAAATGACCTTATAAACGCATCTTTGCCTATATCTATGTTTCTTCCTTTAGGATAAATTGCTGAAAGCAGAATAGGTGGGTAATATGAATGTTTTTGCTATTTACTGACAACTTGAATTGTTTTTTTTTCTGGAATAATTATCAATCAACCTGACTCCCTCTTCTAAATCCTTGTTCCCCAGAAATCTAAGATCTAAATGACATGGACATGTATTTATATGTCTCTTCCCAGAGCAGTAGGCATCTTCCCAGGGTTACTTAGAGGTAGTTTCTGGCATGACTTTCCTACCTAAGTCCACCCTATCCTGCTTAATAGGATTTCCATGTGTCACACGTGCTCTGAAGTATCAGTACGTGCGCCGAAGGAGACAAGGTTCTCTGTGATTACTTTTCAACATTGAAAAAAAAAAAGTGTATATGCCTCACATTTATTTATCTGCTCCATTTACCAGCACCCAGCCTCATCCTGCCTCAATGAACTTAATGAGATTAACAGATGCTATTTCTTTAATCTTCAGCAGAGCCCTTTCAGGTAACAGCATCGTTCTGGGGTTATTGGAACTGAAGCAGAGAACAGTGTTGAGATGGAAAAAAATCCATGGGAAGACAGTCCTCAGGCTTCCAACTTCTAATTACAATGTATACTTTTCTAAAGCCATTTTTATAGCAATGCTATATCAGAAACCTCTGGTTTATTATTCAAGTATCATTTCTTGTTAAATTGTAAGTTATGTAAAATATTGCCATTATTCTTGCTTCAAAACATTGAAAAGAGACATGATCTGACTCCAAGAAATTAATCTTAAGTTTCATAATGGCATTCTGATTACGTAAGAATAAGCATATATTTTTTAGATGGGTACATCTAAGTGTAAGGAGTGAAACTACATGATGTCTGGGGTTTGCTTTAAAATTCATTGGAAAGGGAGACAGGAAGAGAGAAAGATGGGGGGATAGTTGAAGGAAGTATGAAAAATCTTGTTGAACTTGTGTGTGATGGGTTTGTGAACATTTGACATATTCCATAATTTAATGAAAAGGTGGTCTTTAAGTTAGGGGAGAGGGAGAGAGGGAGATTGAGAACCCTGTGGAGACTACGTTAAAAAGAAAAAGTCAGGGGCACCAGGGTGGCTCAGTCAGCTGAGCATCTGACCCTTGATTTCGGCTCAGGTCACAATCTTATGGTTTGTGGGTTCAAGGCCCACGTTGGGCTCTGTGCTGATGGTGTGGAGCCTGCTCGGGATTCTCTCTCTCTCTCACTCTCTGCCCCTCCCACTCTCTCTCTCTCTCCAAATAAATAAATAAACATTAAAAAAAGAAAAAGAAAAAGCCAAGGGAAATTTTTCTGATAGCAGAAACAGCTGAAGACAACTTTGCTATGACTTAGCTTCCTGCTGCCATCTAATGGCACAAATACAGATATGGACGTGTATGTGTATATACATACCCCCCCTCCCCCCAACACACACACACACACCATTTCTACTGCTGTAAGCTTGTGTCTGGGTTTCAATTCTTCACTTTTGCTGGTTAGGATGTTAATACTGGAAGGGATATTAGAGATTATATATAGTCTATCCTTTTCATTCTACTGCGAGGAAATTGAGCAAAACGTATATATATCCCTGTTTGAACATCTCTTTACCTCATCTCATTTTTGAGAGGTAAAAAAAAAAATGGAAATGTTGCTCTATTTTTAGAAATGAAATGGAGGCACTGGGGGAAGTGGCTTTGCCACTTTTAAAAAGCTAGATCGAAATGATCTCTTTCCTTGAATCCGGGCTCTTTGACATCCATCCCAGAACTGATCCTAGTGTTGTGTTTCCAAGTGTTAACCCTTAAAATGGAATTAGAAGCTGTAAATATCGTTGATATGTGAGTAGGGAAACTGTTCTGAAATTATCTCCTTTTTACACATAAGGCCTAAATTTTAATTCTGATACCACAACTTCCATTCAGTGGCTGTAAAATTGTGAATGTTCAAGTCTGAAATTCAGTAGTAAAATGTTTAAAGCTGGGTTCAGCAACTATATTCTATTCTGTATAAGAAATAAGATTTTATTTATAAGGCATACATAGCTGGGAACCTTATCTATAGAATTACAGGAAAAATTTTCATAATTCAATATATATTTTTTCAAACTTTGTATACTCATATTGACAAATGGCTCTCCTCCTCTTTCTCTAATGTTCTCTGCCTGTTCTCCTTGACCCTCTGTAGGTTCTAAGCTAATCTCAAGTTCCCAAGTACGCTCAATCTTTTTCTACCTTCTATTTTTCTGAATGCTCTTTCCTTCTCTTTGAAAGCCCTTTCTTTGAGGCTGAGCTTAAATTTTATCATCTTCATTTAAAAAAAAAAAACCAACTTTCTAGAGAGAGAGAGTGCAAGCAGGGAAGAGGGCAGAAAGAGAGAGAGACAGAAAGTGAGAGAGAAAGAATCTGATTTGGGGCTTGATCCCACGACCCTAGGATCATGACCTGAGCCAAAGTCAAGAGTCTGATGCTTAACTGACTGAGCCACCCAGGTGCCCCTTATCATCTTCATTTCTAATGAAATCTTCCTTAATAGCCTGTGACAAGAAATCTTGTTTCCTTGGTTTGCCATCAAGTACCAGAAGACAAGAAGCTTCAACAACTGGAATTCATTGTCTTCCAGATCTGGAGGCTACAGACCCAAGATCAAGCTGTCAGCAGGGTTGATTCTTTCTGAGGGCTGTGAGGAAGAATCTGTTCCATGCCTTTCTCTTGGCCCTGATGGCATCCTGGCAAGCTTTGGTGTTTCTTGGGAAGTAGAAGCATCATCCTCAATCTCCGTCTTCATCTTCTCATGGCCTTCTTCTTCCATGCATGTCTGTCTTCAAATTTCCCCCTTTCTAAGGATACTAGTCATATTGGATAGAGTCCAGCTTACTCCAGTAGGACCTCGTCTTAACTAATTACATCTGCAAAGACCCTATTTCTAAATAAGGTGACACTCTTCGGTATTAGGGTGTAGAATTTCAACATATCAATCTTGTTGGGGATGGAGTTGGGGAGGAACCACAATTCCATCTGTAAAATTTCTTCTTTTGAATTTTTTTCACTGCCTCATTTGTATTTTGTTCATGGAATGTATCGCATTCTTTGTGGTTATCTGTCTTGCCTCTCCTTCTAAATTATAAGATCTTTGAAGGCTGGTTTATTCTTTATATAACCTGTAGCGTCAAGCACGGAGGATGCGGTGTTGCATAGTTTTCACTCTAGCTACCTCTGGCACCCAGAGGTACCTCCAAGTGGCAAGAGGCAGAATTTTATTAAAATGGAGGGAAATCCAGACTTTCCTAGGTAATTGCATGTGGTTAAGTTTGTGTACATTGTAGGAATCAGGACAAAGTGATTGGGATTTGAAAGTCAGGTTGAGAACCACGTCTGTGTTAGTCCGTCTCCTGGAGTCAGCTAGGAGTGAGGAATGGATGGGAGTGGGGTGGGGAGTGAGAGAGAGCGAGAGAGAGACAGAGAGAGAGAGTGAGAATCAATGAATGAATGAATGAGGATGAACAAATACAGCTATCAGAAAGCCAGGGGAAATTCTGAGTTAATGACTGAATATGTGCCATGATGTCAGAACACGAGAAAGATGCCACAAAAGACGTGAATACAAGGGTTAGGATTACAAGAACATTCCAAAACCTAACGCCAGTGTTCAGAGGACAGAGATCCTGCAGGAGCTCAAGGGAGGAAGTAAGTAGAAGAGCAAGCACCAGGGTCCAGGATATATGGCAAAGGTGCAAAATACCTGTGCAAGGGTCTGGGCAACACAAATACAGGTGTCCAAAGCAAGAAACTAATTTGATGATGGACCAGGCTGTTGCCTTTTCCCAGGGAGCTCGCATCACCAGGAAATAGATGCATGAATCCGGCCAATCGAGGCCCCGGTTGGAGAGAGAAGGGGGAAGTTGTCTGGAGCAGGGGGTTATGGACTCACACAGCCCCTGACAACCACTACAGACAGCCTCAGTGCTCAAGTGCGTGTCTCACAGGAGACCAACCTTCATTTGTGGTTCGTGGTCAACAATACCGAACTAGTCAATACTGAACAATAGCCAAAATACTGAACTAGACAACTAGAAAAAAAAGAACAAGTCGTTGTTCCTTCTCCCAAGATCCTTACGGATTCGTGGGGAAATAAAACACATTCGAGAAAAAGTCGACTACCATCCGGGGCCTGGTAAGTATTTAAAAATTCCAAGGCGAGTGGGAAAGGAGGCCTTTCTGCAGAGGGAGATTCTATCTCTAAGGCCATGCTCCTCAAAGTGAGGTCGTTGGGCAGTCAGTATCAGTGTCACCTGGGAGCTTGTTAGAAGTGCAACTTACTAAATCAGAGTGTCTGGATGTGGGGCCAAGGAATCTGCATTTAACAAGGGGGGATTCTCAAGCATACTGGAGTTTATTTATTTTTTTAAAACTTTTTTTTTTAACGTTTATTTATTTTTGAGACAGAGACAGAGCATGAATGGGGGAGGGGCAGAGAGAGAGGGAGACACAGAATCTGAAACAGGCTCCAGGCTCTGAGCCATCAGCACAGAGCCCGACGCGGGGCTGGAACTCACGGACCATGAGATCATGACCTGAGCCGAAGTCGGATGCTCAACCGACTGAGCCACCCAGGCGCCCCAAGCATACTGGAGTTTAAGACTAACTGCATTGTGGGGTGGAGGGGAGGATGGGGAGTCATACTGGGAGGCAGGAAGGGAAAGGGGGAAATGCAGGCGGGGACGAGTGATGTAGGAAAGACCATGGGGACTGATTATAGAATTTACAATTTTCCAAGCCTTTAGTTAGGAGCTGGGAGCCTGGAGGAGTGGAGAACAGGACAAGCAGGAAAGCAGCACACACACCTGGAATGCCAGAACGTGACTTTATCGCGTGGACCAGCGTTTCTAAAAATGTGTTCCTCTGAGATGTTCCATGAAAACAGGATTCCAAGAGCAAATTTGTTTGGGAAACACTAGATTCTGTGTACTCCTCTTGGGAATTTACAGGGCACGTGAACACATTAGAGGCATTAAAGTTCTTAAAAAAGCACTTGTGTGGAACTCGCTTCGGAAATGCTGCTTTAGGCAATGGGAAGCCAATGATTTTGAGCAAGAAAGCACCATAATGAAAGCAGACTTCTCCTGGTTTCCCTCAGTACACAAAGCCTTCGCTCAGAAACCACAGGAAAGAATCTTTTCCTGACTCTTCTTCGTACTTACTCCCAGGGAAAACTTCCAGTCGTTCTCTTCCACCGCAGGAGATCTCGGTCAGGACGGTCAGCACACTACTCTGCTCAGAGCCACTGTGGCAACCTGTCAACCACTGCCCCGCTGGTTCTTTGGTCTCGTAGAAACTTAAATACCTGTTCATTAACATGGAGGGCGGCCATCATTCATATTGATGGTCACGTTCGAGGGCTTCATCCAAGTGATCGTGGCATCTTTGGAGCCCTGTTAACTGAAGACCCAATCAGTTAATGGTCTATATCTCTGGGCAGTTTTTAGCTAAAGTATACCACAGTAGTCTTTTCAAACATGGTTGTTTAATTACAACTTATCATATATATATGATACATATCTAAAAAATGATGTATATGGACAAATATATCACATATATCTTATATATGTATATTTTATACATGTATATTTTAAAATATACATTATCATATATGTACATCTTATACATGTATATTTAAAATATACATGTATATTTTAACATTTCTTTGAAGGAATCGTTCTTTTTTTTAATGTTCTTTTCATGTTCTTTTTTAATGTTCTTTTTTTTTTAATTTGAGAGAGACAGAGAGAGTGAGCATGAGTGGGGGAGGGGCAGAGAAAGGGGGACAGGGGATCTGAAGTGGGCTCTGTGCTGACAGCAGAGAGCCCGACATGGGGCTTGAACTCAACTAACCGTGAGACCATGACCTGAGCCGAAATCAGACGCTTAACTGGGCCACCCAGGTGCCCCCATGCTTGTCTTTGTGAAAGCTAGTCTTGTTCTGAATTCCCCAACAGGAACATAGGGGTTTACTGACTAACAGCAAATGGTGGGATCTCCTGGAGCCATATGATGTCGAGAGTTGGTGGGGACACTCAAAAGAAGCCCGATTGTTTGAATTATTATGTCCCAAAGGTGGTGTGGTGTTCAAGGGGGTTAACTGAAATGGTGACAGTTGAACTGTCTAAAGATTCTGTGGGAACAGTCATGGTGGGCACCCGTAGCCCATGGGACAGTCTCTGGAAGATGACTGAGGAGGAGGCATGACCAAGACTGGGGACACTGCAGTGAGGGACCCACATCAGAGAAGAGCAAGCATCGGGTCAAAAGACGAGCACAGGAGGTCGTTGGACAAATCCTGATAAAGGCTTGGAGAGGTCATCCTGGAACCAGGAAGTGAAAGGCCTCAGTACGGACCCTCCAACGACTGCCAGCACTGCCTGCCTTTGTGTTAAAAGGAGGCCGGAATGGGGAGCAAGCTAAAGAATGGGGACCAGCTTCCTCTCTTTGTGCCCCAGTTTCCCCCCTCCCCCTTTGTATACAGCCTCCATCCTGAATAAACTCTGGTTCTCAGAGCTGAAATGGAGAGCATTCATCCTGTACAGAGGCAAATACTGCTCAGAAGCACACAGCCAACCCAAGAGAGTCACGAGGCGAGACCCCCGCCCCGGACAACACCTGGGGGAATCCAGTGGATCTAAAAGAACCCGTGCATTAGTCGTCCAGTGAGGCCCAAATGGAAATTAACAAAGAGTGAGTGTGTGTCTGTGTGTGTGTTTCCTTCCTATCCTGAGTCAGCACTTCAGCAGAAGAGCAACCGGGTGATAGGGTTTGAGACACTTAAGCCACAGGGGCCACACTCAGATGTGGACGTTTCCCTCCGTTGGCAATTTGCGAAGTGAGGATGTGACTGCAAAGATTTCCTGCCAACTTCTGCCATCTAGTGCCTGGCACGAGAGGTAGTGTCACCGCACCTATTCTGGCTTCCTGTGTGAATGTACGCATATTGATACAGTGTGAGAGAATTCTAAAATCAGCAGGATGGAGAGGACAGCTGATACATGGCAAATTCTATACAGATTAAAGACAAGACTGGGAGAATATAGTTTGGACCTCAAAGCATGCACACAGCAGCTGTTCTCCTTTGTTGCCTTCCCTTCCCCGAAGCTGCCTGCTGCCCCTCCTTTCTGTCCCTCTGCCCCAACCCTGCCACCCAAGAAAGGTGGGGCCAGGCCTTCAAGAGTCCCTCACCTGTCACCTCTTTGTGTTTCCCTCCTTGTCTGTTCCGTGCACGGAGAGAAGGTCAGTCACCCTGACGGAAAATTCTCTAGAATCCAGTAGACATCATGCCTTCACACAGGCCTATATCCGTGATTTATCGATCCTTTTCAACAGATTTTTATGATCACAAAAGTGACACGTGCTCATTTGGAGACACAGATCAAATAAAAGGGCCCCATCATCTCCGCACCTGTTTATTATATTAGGGGCGTATCCGTTGGGGAGTGGGCGTAGGTAGGTAAGGCATTCTGGCGTGGGAAGGGAAATCCCTGGAAGAATGGCTAAAGAAGCTTCTAAATGAGCCTGGTGAGGGAATCGCCAGCGGCCTCCCGGGCTCCTCGAACGTGGTGCTCCCCTGCCAACGGGGGTCCCAGGCGGCTACCCCCCTAACCCCCCCGCCCCCGCCGCCGCCGCGCGCCCCTCCCTCGCGCGTGCGCACAGCCTGTCCACGTCCGACCTCGGGCGGGGGTGCGCAGCGAGGCCGGCGCGGGGTCGGGGAGGAGGTTGGTGGCTGGGGACCCGGGCGCGGGAGAAGGGACGCTCAGGATGCCTCCCACGTACGTGCTGCGGCTGTACCCCTGGCTGCATCTGGTATCCTCTTTGATTGCATCTGGCACGTCTGCGACGGGAGGTGCAGCCGGAAATAATAACCTGTTCAAATAACAAAAGCCCTTAAAGTTATTTGTAATATGGAAAAGTAAAAAAGCAAAAATGGTTCATAACCCCATCGTCTAGCTAACCTCTCTGGGCATTAAAAAAAAAAAAAATTCAGGCACAGATTTGAAATACGCAACACAGCATAGAAAGTTAGAAATGAAAAGTACATAGCCTTCCTTCCCAGCAGTACCTTCGTCCCTCTTTTCCAAAGATAAGCATTTTTATGTTCCCCCAAATATGTATGTGTGTGTGTTTTAACATTTACACAATATGTATTTTTACTCTTCTCTTTTTCACCTCATCTTCCTTAGGGATATTTCCCTATTGGCACATCTAGGTCTCATACTTTATTTATTTATTTTTTAATGTTTATTTTTTGAGAGACAGAGAGAGACAGAGCGTGAGTGGGGGAGGACCAGAGAGAAAGAGAGGGAGACACAATCTGAAGTAGGCTCCAGGCTCCGAGCTGTCAGTATAGAGCCCAATGCAGGGCTTGAACCCACCAACAGTAAGATCATGACCTGAGTTGAAGTCGGATGCTTAACCAACTGAGCCACCCAGGCGCCCCTGAACATCTTTTTATATATAGAAATGGCAGTTATTTGTTCTTCTGTGAATTGCTTGTTCATATTCTTCGCTGATTTTTCCACTGGGTTCAACTTTTTTATTACTAATTTGGCTAGGCTTTGTAAATAAAGGAAATTATCTTTTGTCAGTCATTGTATTTGCAAATGCTTTCCACAATTTGTCCTCTGTGTTTTAACTTTGTGTTTAGTTATTGGTTTTGTTTGGGTTTGGTTTTTGTGACACGGAAAAATATTAACATTTTATATGGCAAATTTGGTAGAGTGCCTTTAGTGTTGTGGGTTTTTGTCTAATTTGAAAAGCCCCCCCCCCCACTGCAATAAGTAAAAAAGTAAATAAATTCACCCATGCTCTTAATGAGTTAATAAATTATTAATTTAAAGTTTATTTATTTATTTATTTAGAGAGAGACACAGAGACAGTGAAAGAGGAGAAGGGGCAGAGAGAGAGAATTCCACGCAGGCTCTGCACTGCCAGCACAGAGCCTGACGTGGGGCTTGACCCCACAAAGAAGCCGAGAGATGATGACCTGAGCAGAAACCAAGAGTTGGACGCTTAACTGAGCCACCCAGGTGCCCCACCCCTGCTTTTAATTTAAAACAGACACACAGCTTTTGTTGTTAGGAAAGTCATATGGTCAATGAAGAACGTTTATAAAATACACATAAGCAAAAGCAAAGAATCCTATAGTCTAAATGTCAGAGAGCCACTATGAGCATCTTGCCATAGAAATTTTCAGCCATTAATTCTGTGCAATAATTAAGATTGTGTTTTAATTATGTCATGAACTATACTTGTTAAATATTTGCATTCTATTTTTAAGAAAGAGCTTCATTGAGGTGTAATTGATATATCACAAAATTCACCCATTTTAAGTAAATGATTTTTAGTGACATTACAGAGTTGTGCAATCATCACCACAATCAAATTTTAGAACATTTTCGTCACGCCAGAAAGAAGCCTTCTGTCTCATTTGTGGTCACTCCCTGTTGCTACTGCCAAGCCCTGGCAACCACTAATTTACTTTCTGTCTCCATCGATTTGCTGTTTCTAGACATTTTGTATAAATAGAATCCTAGAATATGTCAGCTTTTTCATTTGTCTTCTTTCACTTAGTATAATGTTTTGGATGTCTGTCTGTGTCAAAGCTTAGATCACTACTTCATCATTTTTATTACTGAGTAATATTTCATTGACTGGATATACCACATTTTGTCCATCTACCAATCAGTTAGTTGGTGGACATTTGGGTTGTTTCCAATTTTCGACTATTCTGAATAATTCTGCTATGAACATTTGTCTACAAGTTTTTGTGTGGACACATTTTCTTTTCTCCCAGGTATATACTTAAGAGTGGAATCGTGGAGTCACATGTTCACATTTGGATTCCATTTTGAAGTGCTTACTGAGACCAGTCTGTATCCAAACCTTCACTAGAAAATGAAATCAGGAGCATCTGAGGGAAAACCACCACTGAGAGACAAGACCTGTCTGGTAAAATTAAAGTTACAGGAATTTCAATAGGGCCTAAGATTACCGTTGGGTCTTATGCTAGCAGAATGTTAAAATGGGTTTCTTCCTGTCTAAATTTTGACTGAGGCACTGATGTAATGGACATCAAACACCAAAATAAATGTGAGACTGAGTCGACATGGGCAAAATTTAGAAAAGATCAAGGATATAAAAGGAGAATCAGAAGAAATATCTATATACCTATGTTCATCGCAACATTATTCGTAACAGACAAAAGGGGGAAGCAACCCAAGTGTCCATCAATATTAGAATGGATAAAAAAATGTGGTATGCCTGTACAATGAAGTATTATTCAGCCTTAAAAAGGAAGGAAATTCTGACACATGTTACAACATGGATGAACATGGAAGGCATTATGCTAAGTGAAATAAGCCAGTCACAAAGGACAGATATTGTATGACACTACTTATAAGAGGTATCTAGAGTTGTCAAATTGATAGAAAATAGAATGGTGGCTGCTAGGGGTTGAGGGGCAAGGGGGTAGGGAGTTATCATTTCATGGGTACAGAGTTTCAGTTTGGGAAGATAAAACAGTTCTGGAGATGGATGGTGGTGATGATTGTACAACAATGTGAATGTAATTTAACTGTATACCTAAAAATGGCATATTTTATGTTTTATATATATTACAATAATTAAAAAAAAACCCGCAGAAAAGGGGTATCAGAGAGTAGCGAGAAGAGGGGAATTCACACCATTGCCCTTTCTCCACATCTGCCCCTCGCCTGCCCAAAGTTAGAGAAAGGAGCTTCAATGTGGTCACTCTGAGAGCTCAGGTGTCTGCTGAAGTTGGGGAGTATTTGGAATGGGGTCTGAACCTTCCTGGGAAATGCAGAGGGTGAGAAGTAGGTTCACTAACCAGGAGTCAGGCACCTGCTGTTGCCTTGGGAACCTCAAGGCCAAGGATTCCTGAGTATTTCCTGTTGATCACAGGGGGCCAACACAGGCATGGCGCCGTCTGGAGCCTTATATAAGTCCTGCCCAAGAGAGCCACCTGGGAAAGCAGGAGGCTGCAACAAGAAGATTATGTGGATTGGATGGTGATGAGGGTGGGGGGTGGGGTGCCTCAGGAGGGCGCGTGGGAGAAAGAAGGTCATCAAGGTCATCGTGCGCTGGATTGACTCTAAAGGAACGCCCGCTACTTAGCTGCTTGGAACTGAGGCTCCAGGAAAAGCATTCCACCAACCTCCTACACGTGATCTTTGTGAATAAACTTCAGTAACAGCAAAAGCAGTCCAAAAGAAAGCTATTACAATTTCTCCCTCTTGCCTCTGAGTTTAGAACAATAGGCTAGAATAGCGGCCTCCCTCTACCTGCAGTTTCGCTTCTGCAGTTTCGGTATGGCCCGGTCAACGGCCCCTTGAAGCAGCCCATCCTCCTTCTGTCGAATCTGCCGGAAGCCAATAGCAGCAGAAATCTGCATCACATGCTACGTCAGGATGCACGTCACTGGCCTCACTCCAGCGCTTCAGGAGGCATTTCGTCATCGCACGTCACCTCCAGAGGGGTGAGTACGAAGCAACACGATGTTTTGAGTGCGAGACACTACGTTCACAGAACTTTTGTTACAGTGTATTGTTTTAATTGTTCGATTTGTTCGGAGCTATTGCTGTTTAATCTCTTACTGCGCCTAATTGGTTAAAAAAAAATTTTTTTTAATGTTTATTTTTGAGAGAGAGATTGAGCACAAGCAGGGGAGGGACAGGGAAAGAGGTAGACGCAGAATCCGAAGCAGGCTCCAGGCTCTGAGCTGTCAGCACAGAACCCAAGGCTGGGCGCGAACCCAGGAACCGTGAGATCATGACCTGAGCCACCCAGGGGCCCCTACTGCGCCAAATTTCTAAGTTGGACTTTATCATACATTTGTATAGGAGTGAACTTAGTATACACAGGGTTGGGTACTACCCCAGGCTTCAGGCGTCCGCTGGGGGTTTTGGAACGCATCCTCCGTGGATAAGGGGAACGACTGTATGGGGGTGAGTTACAGTCCAAAGCCTTATGTACGCTCACGAATGCATTCCAGTCGGTGCTCTGCAACATGCGGAGAAACTACAGAAGGAAATCAGAGATGCTTCTCTCCTAAAGACTAGAGGAGAATGGATGCCAGCCGAGCAGACCAAATTTAAATTTTACCGACCTTGTAAATTTTGGAACTCTAGATAGATTCCTATGAGAAGACAGAGAACTGGACAAGAAAATAAAAGTTACGGACATTTCTCTGTTCTAGAACGACTCCATGACGTGCAGGTCAAATTCTGTGGGGATCCCATGTTTTCCTCAGAAACACCCAGAAGCCTGATTGTTTTTTGTTTTTGTTTTTGTTTTTTTGGTTTTTGTATGTATGCATGTGTGTATTTATTTACTTATTTTTGAGCGAGAGAGGGAGAGGCAGAGGGACAGAGAGAGAATCGTAAGCCCAACGAGGGGCTTGATCTCACGACCTGAGCCTAAATCAAGAGGCAGAGGCTTATCCAGTTAACCGATTGAGCCACCCGGGCCCCGCACCCCAACAGATTTTAAAGGGAAGAACTGTTTATATATAAACTTGGTGTACAAATTGTCCTGTAGTGCCTTTAGTTGCACCTCATTTAAAATTTTGAGTAAGGGCAGTTCTAGACCCTATAACGAATATCTTTATTCAAATGCAAATTCATTTATTCAGGTACGTTTTATCTAGAAATATTCTATTTCTATCCTTTCCTTCCAGTCCCCAACTCCTCAAGGACCTCTCGTATTTTGAAATCTTAAAACCATCTACTGACCAGGGCTCTTAGTTGCATAGAGACCTTATATTTTAATACATTTTGTTTGTTGTCACGGAGTATAAACTTTATGATTTAGCAACCAAAGGTAAAAATGTGGGTTCAGGATCCTAAAGAAATTGTACAGAGGTCCCTAAAAAACTTAGGTGTATTCTGCTTATCTTTTTATTTCTGGTTTGGCTCGGTTTTCTCTGACATCTGTGTCGAGAAATTACCGCTGCATTGTCTTCTTCCGGTATTCTCGAAGCCGGGTATTGAGGAACCAAAATTTATGACTTGACAAGAAGGAGATGGTGTTGATGAATGTGGGTAGGCCCAATACCAGTGTAAGAGATTGTAAGTTGTACAGTCCCTGTGATTTTTGGAAATCTGTACACGACACTCAAAGGCAACTGCAGTAAGGAACATCGAACACAGAAGGGAAACGTATCTCAGCCCAGGTAGAGTCCAGCCATGCGAGGCGGTGGCATCTTGCACACAGAGTAAGATCCATAGTGTCCATGTCACCTAATACATTTGGGCCTTGGCCAAACTACAGCTTTCACAGTGACGTGTAAATATATAATGTACATGGACAAATGACCAGTAAACTTCAACATCTGTTTTTTATCTTGAGTGTGTTTCTTTGTCTTGTCTCTGTGGAAAAAAATCCCGGAAAAGTCTTGAAAGCTAATTAGCTCCAAATTTACTTTAGGAAAGAAGGGCCAAAGAGTTTTGATGACAAATTTGTCTTTGTTCCAGCTGCCAAGCTGGTCTTTGACCCCTTGATTTAGCATGGGTGATTATTTATTTATTTGCACATAGTTCCTTTGTTTTTTTTTTGTTTTTTTTGTTTTTATTTTCAATACAGAAATCTCTTTCCTGGAATAGGCACCTGGCTTCTGATTCCCATTGCAAAGTATTTGCCATCTCAAATAAGCTTTAAAGTACTGTACTAAGTATCTCTTTTATAGTAAATTTGTAGGCATTACAAGAGGAAATGTGTTATGTGTTCTGTTTTGAACTTAACTTTCTCGAAATTAATGCATTTTTTTTAAAAACTCTGATTTTCTATCCAGTTTACATATTTTTACTATACCTATGCATACTTTTCTATACTCTTGTCTTTTTCATTGTGTTTTGAAATATCTTCTTTTGAGACAGGTGGAGGTGAAAAATTAATACTTTAAAATGAGTTTTTAAGATGATCAGTGATGCTCTATTATCTTGGAAGACCAAAATTTGACCAATTCCATCTCATTCTATTATCACAAAGCTTCTGATGGGCAATCTCATTAAAATAATAGCTTTTTACAAATACATACACACATATTTGAGAAGTATATATTTACATATATATATAACATATGATATATATATGAAGGAATCCACTGATCCACACACATTAATATCTCTTTCTCTGCGTTTAAAAATTTTTTTTAATGTGTATTCATTTTTGAGAGCGAGAGCGAGAGAGAGAGAGAGAGAGAGAGAGAGAGAGCACGCAAGCAGGGGAGGGGCAGAGAGAGGGAGATGCAGAATTTGAAGCAGGCTCCACGCTCTGAGCTGTCAGCACAGAGCCCAACGCAGGGCTTGAACTCGTCAGCGCGAGATCATGACCTGAGTCAAAACCAAGAATGGGACGCTTAACCAATCAAGCCACCCAGGCACCCCTCTTTCTCTATGTTTTAGAGCAAAACGTTTTTAGGGTGAAATGAACAGACACTAGCGAAAGATTTGCCCTTTTCAGTTCCTGATCTAATGATGATCCACGGGAAAGGCACAGAGGACCCCTTAAGGTTGTTGGCTCATTTCTTGTAAACTGCAAAACTTATCTCCTCCTCCCACTCTGAACACTGTGAAAGTTTGTAGCGTCAGAAACTGTGTCTGTGCGCCAGCCAGGAAATAGTTCTTTCTGTTGGGGTCAATCAACCTCTGCTGCCCTTTGGTCTTTGTGGAGGTCCTGGGATTGCAGGTTCTGGACCCAGTCCAAGGAAGCTCAGTTTCCTTGCCAAAATCCATGCAACTAACTAGAAGAGTATCGTTTTCCCCTTTTTTTAAAGTATGAATTTGAGGGTCACTCATTGTCTCATATAAGTATTGGAATAAATAGCTTATTTTGTCCTTGGGGAGCATGCTCTATCCTGTGACTGCCAAGAGAACCTGGAACCTTCCGTGGGTAGAGCAGCTCCTTATCTTGCATGGGAAGGACATTTATATGTTTATAGGCATTTTGTTAACAGACTGAAAATTTGAAGCAAAATGTGAACATGGTGGTAACGTAGTTGAGAGTAAATTTATATCACTGTGGTTTCAAAACGAATAAAATATACTTTAATTAGTAAAGGAAAGTTTAATAATTTTATTAAAATAAATTTTACCGCTATGACAACTCTAAAAACAAAGGCAATAAATAGATAACCACAGTGTGACATTACATCACATTTGTAGGTGACATGAGATTGGGATTGAGGGATCGAATTCTTGGTAATTGTTAGGAAAACAGAGTGCTTCGGTTAACTTCTGGGTCTTACTATTGGTATATTGTTATGGAAAAACATTTTCTTGCTTAGTCTGCTTTGCCTTTAATAGTCTCGATTATCTCCATGTCTAAAAAAACCTGTAAATCTATAATGCATGACTTTATCATTTTTCATTGTCTTCAAAATCATTTTCATTGTAGATAATGATCTAGTAAATTAATATGTTGTAATTAATTATTATGCAAACATTGGATATATAAGTTTGTATTTCCACTTTTTCCTTTTCTTTTTGTAGGTTTTTTTTTTTTTTTTGCCTCTATTGAAATATTTTCTTAGAATAAAATTCTGAGGGGCGCCTGGGTGGCGCAGTCGGTTAAGCGTCCGACTTCAGCCAGGTCACGATCTCGCGGTCTGTGAGTTCGAGCCCCGCGTCAGGCTCTGGGCTGATGGCTCGGAGCCTGGAGCCTGTTTCCGATGCTGTGTCTCCGTCTCCCTCTCTCTCTGCCCCTCCCCCGTTCATGCTCTGTTTCTCTCTGTCCCCAAAAAAATAAATAAAAAACGTTGAAAAAAAAAATTAAAAAAAAAAAATTCTGGGAGTAAAATTTTTGGATTAAAGCATTGTTCATATTTATTTATTTTTCTTTTTTAAACCTTTTTTTCCCCTTTTACTCACTCGACTACTTTTGTTCTCAGTTTCTTAGCATCCTGAAATATTTTGGTCATGAAGAAAAGTATAGAGAATGTTCTCAAATCTGTAAGACCTGTTCTGCTGCTGCTTAAGCACTTGCGTTGACTTAAGGAACATCTAATGAATGGGAAGTTACTCCTTCAGTGCTTTAGGAGGGTGGTTTTGAGATCAAGTCAAAACAATAGGTCTTTATTGAGCATTTACTGTGTGTAGTGAACACAGACCAAAGCACAAAAAAGATTCGGGGAAATTTTAACATGAGCCAGCTCACTCTTTCTACTAGTCCAGAGGCTGTTCAGAGGTTTCCCCCTTCCTGGGCCACAGGTGGGCCTGCATCAAGAGCTAATCTTCACCGGTGGCACTTTTACCTCCGTAGGATCGGAGGGTGGAATGTGGTATCGGAAGCAGAGTGGAAGGCCGCCATTTGTACAGGGGCACAGAGACATCTGGACACGCTGCATGTGACAGAGTGTGCCTGTCTAGTGCTTTCACTTTGAAAGAACTGCCTTTAGAGCCTTGTCCTGCTCTCAGGGGAGGCGAGATGTTGGTCCTCACGTCTCCACTCACGCACAGTCCGAAATGGCCCCAGGCAGTGGAAGCAAGAGGTCTGGGGGAGCTGATGTTGGATATATGAGGCTGGGACCTTGGAAGAATCCCGTCTTTCTTACACGAACTTCTTTCTAAAGGGAGAAAAGTTACCCAGAGCAAGTGAGATGGCGGGCCTTCATGTTTGCATGTTTTAGTTGACTTCTACCACCTAGTGGCCATTTTTGAGAAGCTCTTTTCCCCTTTATTTTTAAGAGTATTTTGATACATGCAGACATTTGTATCTGTCAATCCATGTTTTCTTTAAAAATGTTAAGAGCAGGGGCGCCTGGGTGGCTCAGTGGGTTGAGCGTCTGACTGCGGCTCGGGTCATGAACTTGTGGTTAGTGGGTTCAGGCCCCTCGTCTGGAGCCCCGCATTGGGCTCTGTGCTGACAGCTTGGAGCCTGGAACCTGCTTCGGATTCTGTGTGTGTGTGTGTGTCTCTCTCTCTGCCCCTCCCCTGTTTACACACCATCTCTAATGTGAAAAAAACAAAAAGGCTACTAAGAGCAAGATACTATAGTATGACAAAGGGAAGTAACCACTGCAGGTGCCAAAAATGAGAGATGCTCATTTCTATTTCAGTTTGTTCTCTTCCATACTGTTTGGATTTTTATGGTCATGTGTAAGATACTTTTATAATATGCATTTTAAGTCTTTAAATAGAAAAAAACTCTTATTAAAAATACAAATGGGAAAACTCAACAATAAAAAAAACAACCCGATTAAAAAATGGACCAAAGACCTTAAAAGACACCTACTAAAGAAGATATTCATATGCAAACAAGCATTTGAAAGATGCTTTAAGTAATATGTCACCAGGGAAATGCAAATTAAAACAACAAGAGACCACTACAACATCTATCTGAATGGTCAGAATTCAAAATTTCCACCACGTGGCAGAGGGGCTTCCTGGGTGCCTCAGTCGTTTAAACGCCTGACTCTTTTTTTCAGCTCAGGTCCTGATCTCATGGTTCGTACACTGGAGCCCTGCGTGGGGCTTTGCCCTGAGGGCTCAGAGCCTACTTGTGATTCTCTGTCTCCCTTTCTGTCTCTCTCTCCCCCTCCCTGACTTGTTCTCTCTCTCTCAAAATAAACATTAAAAAAAAAAACAACAAACAAACCCAAATTCTAGCAGAGATGAGGAGCTATGAGAACTCTTCATTGCTTGAGGGAATGCAAAACGGTACAGCCATTTTGGAATATAGTTTGGTGGTTTTTTACAAAATCACTTCTGTGTACTTTTACCACATGATGCAGCAGTTGTATTCCTTGGTATTTACCCAAAGTAGGTGAAAACTGTGTTCACACAAAAACTGCAAATGGCTGTTTATAGCAGCTTTATTCATAATTGCCTAAACTCGGAAGCAACCAAGATATCTTTCAGTAGAAGAATAGGTTAACAGACTGTGGGACATCCAGACAGCGGAATACCATTCAATGACCAAAAAAAAAAAAAAAAAAAAAGAAAAGAAAAAAAACCCCCCAAAACAAGAAAAGAGCTACAAGTCATGAAAAGACATGGAAGAAACTTCAACGCATATTACTAAATGAAAGAAATGAATCTGAAAATGCTACATACTGAACGATTCCAACTGTATGTATGACCTTCTGGAAAAGGCAAACTCTGGAGATAGTAAAAAGACCAGTGGTTGCCAGGGGTTGGGTGCAGGGGGAGGTGTGATGAATAGGTGGAGGATTTTGAAGGCAATCAAACTATTCTGTATGATGCTGTACTGATGGATACACATCATTACGTATTTGTCCAAACTGATAGCAGGTACAGCACCAAGAGTGAACCCTGATGTAAACTGTGGACCCTGCATGATTATGGTGCACCACTGTCGGTTCATCCATTGTAACAAATGTTGATAATGGGGGAGGCTGTGCATATGTGGGGGCAGAGGGCCTATGGGAATCTCTGTACCTTTATCTTAATTTTTTGTGAACCTAAAACTGCTCTGTGGCATTTAAGAAAAAAACCAGATGAACATAGGAGGGAAAAAAAAGAGAGGCAACCAAGAAACAGACTCTTGGTGAAAGAGAACAAACTGAGGGTTGATGGAGGAAGGTGGGTGGGGGATGGTCTAGATAGGAGATGGGTATTGAGGAGGGTTCTTGTGATGAGCACCGGGTGTTGTATGTAATTCATGAGTCACTAAATTCTACACCTGAAATTAATATTACACTATGTTAACTATCTGGGATTTAAATAAAAACTTGAAAAAAAATAAAACTGCTTTAATAAAAAAAGTTAAAAAATATAATATACATATAATATATAATAATTTTTATATTAATATATAATATTAAAAAATAAAGACATTTTGAGGGGGAATAATTTCTTTTTCTTTCTTTTTTTTAGAATGGCTACTTTTATTTTAAATGTATTTCTCAAATTCCGGCATCTTTTTTTTTTTTAATTTTATTTTTAATTTTTAAAAATTTACATCCAAATTAGCTAGCATATAGTGAAACAATGATTTCAGGAGTAGATTCCTTAATGCCCCTTACCCATTTAGTCCATTCCCTCTCCCACAACCCCTCCATCAACCCTCAGTTTGTTCTCCATATTTATGAGTCTCTTCTGTTTTGTCACCCTCCCTGTTTTTATATTATTTTTGTTTCCCTTTCCTTATGTTCATCTGTTTTGTCTCTTAAAGTCCTCAAATGAGTGAAGTCATATGATTTTTGTCTTTCTCTGACTGACTAATTTCACTTAGCATAATACCCTCCAGTTCCATCCACGTAGTTGCAAATGGCAAGATTTCATTCTTTCTGACTGCCGAGTAATACTCCACTGTATATGTATACCACATTTTCTTTATCCATTCATCCATCGATAGACATTTAGGCTCTTTCCATACTTTAGCTATTATTGATAGTGCTGCTATAGACATGGGGGTGCATGTGTCCCTTCAAAACAGTACACCTGTATCCTGTGGATAAATGCCTAGTTTTGCAATTGCTGGGTCGTAGGGTAGTTCTAGTTTTAGTTTTTGAGGAACCTCCATACTGTTTTCCAGAGTGGCTGCCCCAGTTTGCATTCCCACCAACAATGCAAAAGAGATCCTCTTTCTCTGCATCCTCGCCAACATCTGTTGTTGCCTGAGTTGTGAATGTTAGCCATTCTGACAGGTGTAAGGTGGTATCTCACTGTGGTTTTGATTTGTATTTCCCAGATGATGAGTGATGTTGAGCATCTTTTCATGTGTCAGTTGGTCATCTGGATGTCTTCCTTGGAGAAGTGTCTATTCATATCTTTTGCCCATTTCTTCACTGGATTATTTGTTTTTTGGGTGTTGGGTTTGGTAAGGTCTTTATAGATTTTGGATACTAACCCTTTATCTGATATGTCATTTGCAAATATCTTCTCCCATTCTGTTGGTTGCCTTTTAGTTTTGTTGATTGTTTCCTTCGCTGTGCAGAAGACTTATTTTGATGAGGTCCCAGTAGTTCATTTTTGCTTTTGTTTCCCTTGCCTCCAGAAACGTGTTGAGTAAGAAGTTGCTGTAGCCAAGATCAAAGACGTTTTTGCCTGCTTTCCCCTCGAGGATTTTGATGGCTTCCTGTCTTACATTTAGGTCTTCCATCCATTTTGAGTTTATTTTTGTGTATGGTGTAAGAAAGTGGTCCAGGTTCATTCTTCTGCATGTCACTGTCCAGTTTTCCCAGCACCACTTGCTGAAGAGACTGTCTTTATTCCATTGGATATTCTTTCCTGCTTTGTCAAAGATCAGTTGGCCATATGTTTGTGGGTCCATTTCTGGGTTCTCTATTCTGTTCCATTGATCTGAATGTCTGTTCTTGTGCCACTACCACACTGTCTTGATGATTACAGCTTTGTAGTATAGCTTGAAGTCTGGGATTGTGATGCCTCCTGCTTTGGTTTTCTTTTTCAAGATCGCTTTGGCTATTTGGAGTCTTTTCTGGTTCCATACAAATTTTAGGATTATTTGTTCTAGCTCTGTGAAGAATGCTGGTGTTACTTTGATAGGAATTGCATTGAATGTGTAGATTGCTTTAGGTAGTATCGACATTTTAACAATATTGTTTTTCCTATCCAGGAGCATGGAATCTTTTTCCATTTTTTTGTGTCTTCTTCAATTTCTTTCATAAGCTTTCTATAGTTTTCAGTATATAGATATTTCACCTCTTTGGTTATATTCATTCCTAGGTATTTTATGGTTTTTGTGCAACTGTAAATGGGATCACTTCCTTGATTACTGTTTCTATTGCTTCATTGTTGGTGTATAGGAATGCAACCGATTTCTGTGCATTGATTTTATATCCTGCAACTTTGCTGAATTCATGAATCAATTCTAGCAGTTTTTTGGTGGAATCTTTTGGGTTTTCCGAGGGGGAATAATTTCTGGCAGTTAGGGCAAAAGGAGTATTAAATATGAATGTGAAAAAAGGTTAAGAAGGAAAATATTTAAAATGATTATTTTTCAAGTGACCTATATAACATGGAAAATAGACATTACTTTAAAATTCAATTCACTTCCCCCACTTTGGTAAATCAAATTAGTTTACATTTTCCATGCATTTTCAGTAGTTTATCCATATGCACACATGAATGTGGATATTCAGAGTTGCCCAACTGATTATGGAAACATCACCATCTACAAAGGAACACGAACAAAATCAGTAGAATTTTCTTTGCTTAAAATACTAGTTGCCGGACGGGCAGTTTGCTTTTGTAAAATGAATTGTATAATAATTAGGTAGCGTAGCTGACACTCAGAGGCCTGGAGCAAACCTTACTGTACAAGGGCCTTTCTGTTGCATAGTTTCTTGTGTCTCATTGGCTGAGCTCTCATCTCAGCTCTCGCTAGATTTGTGATCATGGACAAGAGCTAGGCTCCCCAGCCTTGACTCCCTGGTGGAGGTCTGTCAGTGCTGTCATAAGTACCACTGAGTGGCGTATTTCCACCTACAGGTTTATTTCCTCATGGTTGTGGAGTCTGGAGATGCAATATCAGGGTGTGGGCAGGTTTGGTTTCTTCTGAGGGCATCTCTCCTTATCTTGTAGATGGCCATCTTCCTTCTGTGTGTGTCCCTGTCCTGATCTCCTCTTCTTACAAGGACACCAGTCATATTGGATTAGGGCCCACCCTAATGAGCTCATTTTACCTTAATTACCTCCTTAAAGGCCCTGTCTCCAATTACAGTCACATCCTGAGGACTTCAACATACAAATGTTGGGGGGACACATTTCACCTGTGATGCCTGACTTGGGAGCATGGCTAATAACCTCTGCCCTGAGAAATTGTGTGGTTTTGAGGTCATATTTTGAAAGCTCCTGGTGCAATGCCAGACACACAGTTAGGCACTCACTGGGCAAGTGATTATCTCTACTTGTTAAGTTTGGATTTTGAATGTCAGATTTTCTTAGAGTGTGAGGCACTTATAACAGAATCTAGGGGTTTTCTGTATTGGATCAAAGTGCCATCCAGCCAGTAACGGGCTTGCATGCTCATATTGTGTCACCTCCAGCCTCAACACCATTGCACATAACTCCCCTTTAATGAGATACCCTGTCTCTTCACTGAAATCCATCCTTCTTCCCCTTTTGAACGGAAACACTGCATGTACTAAACACACCACTTTCAGGAATGCTTCCAGACTGACTTGTCTGGTTCCAATCTCTCTAGTCACTGCAGCTCACCTGGGAGGCAGTAAGCCATCTCAAGCATAGCAGGTAGGATCATGGTTCTGGAGTCCCATGGTGTCCAGCTCCATTGCCCATGTCCTGTGCATGGGCACGGTATTTATTTATACCCTGTTTCCCCATTCATAAAACCCACAGCAGTATTGTAAGGACCGAATAAGTTGGCCAAAGTAAAGCCCTTAGTATAATGGCAGTAAACTATCAGTAAATTCTTCACTTCTGTCAGCTTTTCTTGCACTTTTTTATATGCTCCCCAGTACCTGTTGCTTTCCGGGTATCTAATTATAAGAGGAGTATCTTTTCAGTGTGCCTGTCCAGACCACTGCAGTTAACTGGGTTACCCCTGTGGTATTCCTGAGAAAGGATAGCCCAGTGACTACTGTCACCTACCTCACCCCTGCCCAGTGAGGGAGAAGCCTGGCAGGGGGTGGGCATCTCCCTGCCTGCAGAGCTTTGCTGGGCATGCCGGTCTCTCTTGCTTCCCCACTCCCTGTGCATCACCTCAGTCTTTCCCAGCAGCTTCCCAGTTCCTCTCTTCAATCGCTCTGTTTTCTCTCTTTCCTCTCTGTGTGGTGATGAGCATGTTCACCCTATTCTGAAAGAACCTTCTCTTTTCCCCACATCCCATTGATGATTCCTCCCCTAACCTTTCCCTTCCTTCTCTGTACGACTTCTTGAAGAGGAGGCTGTGTGCTGGGATTTTGTTTCTGTGCCATCCACACCTTCCTGAGCCCCTCCACATTTTGGTCCTGCCCCTGAAGGTCTCCAGGAAACTGCCAGTTCTTCTCTTTGTTTTCAGGCTTGTTAATGTTAATGTCTCTGTGGGTTTCCTCATTGTTTGTGTCCTCCTTTCTGAAATCCTCGTTTTCTGGTTTTCCCCGACCTTGCTCTGGACTGTCGCAGGTGTGGTCAGTATCCCCAGTTTGGTCAGAGGGTCTCCCAGTTCTGGCTGTGCGCCTGGGGGCCTCTGCCCAGCTTAGGGGTGTGTGCGGGCAAGCCCATGTTAAGAGAGGACCTGGCGCCTTTGGAGCCAGGGGCCTGATTGGGAGGGCTTCCTGGAAGTGACACCTTCACTCTGTTCTGTTCCTCTTCCCATTGCTTACACCTGTTTTCTTGCTCTGATTCCCAGTTGCACTCCTTAACAGTGGTAGAACCCATTTCAGTGTTCCGTTCTCATTCTTTCCTTCTCTTCTCTCCTAAGAGCTCAGTTATCATATTTGCCCAGATAACTCTCCCTTACCTTTCTCCTGAGCATCTGCTCTACATCTCTTATCACTTGCTAGGGGTTTCCAGCCAGGTCCACCTCCATCTGCAACTTAACGTCATGCTACCATTATTTCTTCATCCATCTGAGCACTTGCATCCTTTCTTTTCAATGTCTTCCATCCCCACCATCTCTGTGACTTCGGCCCTCCCACCTCCTACCTGTGCTTCTCTCTCTGCTACCTCTCTTGAATCTCATGTCCATCTTTCTCCAAAAATCTGCTTTGTGCATATCACTCTCCACTCTAAAGTCTTTAATGCCTTCTTGCTGACAGGAAAAAAAATGTACCTGGCCTGGCATTCAAGACCCTTTATCACATGGCCTTAATCTCCATTTCTCTCAGGACTTTCAGATTATGAGACTAACACACTGCTTACTGCACTAAGGAGGCGCCTTTTAACCTCCATTTCTAAAGATACTGCCTCCAAATCCTCACCTACATGAGCTCTTAGCTTTAGGTCGGTGGTTCTTTTTGGCAAGCAAGCTGCCCATCTTTGCTCCCACTCTTCCCTGTGCCTGGAAAGCCCTCCTTCCCCTCTCTCCTCTTTTCCCTGTGCCTGGAAAGCCCTCCTTCCCCTCTCTCCTCTTTTAGGAAGACTTCTCAGCCATCTGAGCCCACAGTGCTTTTCTGCCTTTCCTGAACTTCTAACTCATCTTTCTTTAGTTGTCCCTGTATAATTCCCAAAGAGCTAAGACCCCTGCAGGCAGAACCTGGACCTGAACCCGGCTGCAGAAAGTGCTTTGGGCAACCCAGGACTCATAGATATACTGCTGTTTACTAACTACAGTTGTGGGCAGCTCTCTGCTTGGCAGTTTCTGTTTCTTCTTCCCTTTTAAAAAATAAAATCGGAATGATTCCTTCCTGCTTTCTCATATGGTTGTTGTAATAATTGAGAAATAATAATAATAATGATAATAAGAATAATTATAATAATTGACAAAATGCTTTGAAGCCCCAGGGATATAGACAGTGTCAACTGTTGTTGATTATCATTTCAGATCACTCCACAGTCTCTTACTTGTCAGTCTATCTGTGTCTCTTTCTTGCTATAAACAGGTCTAAACCAGACTGCCCAGCTTTAAGCTTTGTTTGGAAAGAACAGTTGCAAAGGGCTATCACTCCTTAAGCCCCAGGACATAAGAAGATTACCAGCTGGGCACGGGGAGCCCGGCTCCTTCTGCCACGCTGCTCAGATGACTGGGTGCCCGGGAAGAGCAGTTTCTTGCCATCTGTCAAGGCGTCTGGCTTATGCTCAAGGATGCAGCTCGATTTCTCAGCTAACAACACGCACTGGACCCAGAGCGTGAACCTCAGGTTTTTGGACACGCGTGATACAGGATGGTTCTTTTCGCTGTGTGGCCCCATGGAGCAGTCTACACCTCACACGTCTTCTTTCACAATCGGAGTGCTGGTGGGATGCAGATATTCAGTCTCTGCTCACTCCATTTGCCACTGCCGCCAAATGGTCACTATTGTTGCGGGCTTTTTTCCTCCTTGCCTCGCCTCATTTCTCCTCTCCATTTCCTCCAAGTTGGGATTAAAAATGACATACTGATTTAACCTTCTTTAGATATGTACAGTGTTTGACAGTTCTTGAGCCAATTTTGTAGGCTTATTCTTAGTTGGTCCTGGCTGCTGCTGGAAAGCTCATAGTCCCAGAATTTAAAGTGCAAAGAATTACAAAGAATTGCAAGTGAAAGAAACGTTACACTCGGTGCCTGGACCTTGTCACTGCACACCTGCTTACCTAAGCCTTGTTTTGCTTGTCTTTTCAAGCAGCCTGTTAACATTTTTAAACTTAATGGACTTCACCTTTTAGAGTTTCAGGTTTGCAGAAAAATTGAATAGAAGGTACAGAATTTCCATATCCCCCCCCCCCCCCCCCACCCCACACCGAGCGGTTTCCCTGTTATCAGCATCTTGTACTGGTGTGTTGTAATTGGTGAGCCAATATTGATACACTATTATTAGCCGAAGTCCTTAGTCTTCATAGTCCCTATTAGGGTTCTCTCTTTGTGCTGTATATTCTGTGAGGTTTGCCGAGTGCATAATGACATGTATCCATCATTACAGTGTCACACAGAGTACTTTCACCGCCCTAAAATTCTCCTGTGTTCCACCGATCTGTCCCTATTGTCCCTGGGGGCAATTGCCCTGGGGGAAGGGAAATGGGGTTCATTTCCTTGGAGGTTTCAGGCCAGAGACTCGGACATGCCAACCCACTGAGAAGAGAGGGTTGGATGACAAAAATCCTCAAAACCCTACCAGGGTGATCAAAGCTAAAGTTCCTTAGCCACCCTCATCCAACCCTGCTCACGAGCGAGCTGAGCCTCAGACGCCTGAAGGAGAACAGTCTGGAACCCAGGTGGTTCCTCATGCTCCGTTTCCCACATCATGGGCGTCAAGCTCCAGTTATTTATCCACTAGTGAAAAGAAGACATCTACTTAATAAATCTATATTTCTTTTAAAATAAGTTATATACATTACTTTTAAATAATAAAAATCCTAAAAACAAATGTAAAAAATGAGATACACGTTATTTTTCAAATAATTTTTATTTTATTTTATTAAATTTTTTGAAAATGTTTATTTTTGAGAGGAGAGTGAGTGTGAGTGGGGGAGGGCCAGAGAGAGAGGGAGACAGAGAATCTGAAGCAGGCTTGGCTCTTTCAGTGCAAAGCCTGACGTGAGGCTCAAACCCACAAACTGTGAGCTTATGACCCGAGCCAAAGTCGGAACCTCAACCGACTGAGCACCTCAAATAATTTTTAAAAGTATGGTATATAATAGGGGTGCCTGGGTGGCTCAGTTGGTTGAGCGTCCGACTTCGGCTCAGGTCATGATCTCACAGTCTGTAAGTTCGAGCCCCGCATCGGCCTCTGTGCTGACAGCTCAGAGCCTGGAGCCCGTTTCAGATTCTGTGTCTCCCTCTCTCTCTGCCCCTCCCCCGCTCATGCTCTGCCTCTCTCTGTCTCAAAAAGAAATGTTAAAAAAAATTTAAAAATATGGTATATAATAGATTTAGCTTCGTATAAGAAAAAAATCAAACCGACAGCAGCATAAACATACCACGTAAAGGAAATCTGAAGGAAGGGAACACAGGGGTGGTATGCCAACCCCACAAAGCTGTCAGGGAGACAGACTACTTTTATGTCTCTGCTTTGCTATTCCCAGGCTCCAGCCGTCACATTCATAATTAAGGATGTGGAACGAATTAAAGAAAGAAGGGTCTTCCCTTTCATTTTTAGGACATTTGCCCAAAGTCCCATGAAACACTGAAATACCAGATTCTTCTAACCTCTTCATTCCAACCCAGAGCAAGGAGGTCCTCCGTGGGAGGCTCTACTCTGTGCACCTGCCTCCTCCCAGTGCTGTGACGGGACCATTCTTGTGTGCTCTTGCTATTGCCAAGACTTACCTTTCATTCCTGGAGGAACGCCTTGCTAAATACTAGAATAAGTTTAGTTAGAACTTGGGGGAAATCCACACAATCGAATATGAGTATTGTTGGTGACAGTTTGAAGGTAGCTCCCAGTTCCAAAACACACGATCTGAGACATCGTGTTGCCATCCAGGTAGTAAGGCTTTCAGAATGGGGAGTGCTTTGGTGTACTAGTCAGAATGAGCTAAGCTGTCCTGTGACATCCAAATTTCAACAGCTTACTTCAATGTAAGGTTTTTTTTCTTGTTCCTGCTGCATGTTCAATGAGGGTTTACATAGAACTCCGGGGGTGGGGGGGGGGATCTCTAGTAATAGAATCACTTAGGGCCCAAGGCTGACAGAAGCTCCATCTCAAGACACACTTTCACTATCTCAGCGTGGTATCACAGAAAAGAGCCATGAGTCAAGCTTTGGCTGCTAAAGCTTCCACCAGATATGACACATACCCCCTGTGCTCACACCCCAGTGACCAGAGCAAGTCATGGGGCCATAGCCAGCTTCGAAGGAGTTGGGAAGGGTATTCCCACTGTGGGTCTGGAAGATAGCAACTCGAAAGTATTTGGTGAAGGTACTACGACTACTAGTAATTTAGCTCTAATCCCCAACCATGTGCCAATTTTGTCCTTGGAAAGCCCATTTCCAAAATTAAACCTTATGAACAGGCAAACAGTTTCATAACACAAAGCCTGATTATATTCATGGCTTTGTTGTGAAACTGTGCATCACACATCAGAGAGAGGCTCTCTAGGTTCCTGGGCTCAGAGGCTGTCTTGTTAGGTGGAGACGGGTCCTACTGACCATGGAAGGTTCACTGGATCAAGGCAAAATGAGAGAAAGGGGAAAAAAAAAAACCCTTAGGATAAACTAATGAATTTTCCAAAAAGCAAAAATTTATTCCATTTTAGCCAATGCCCTTTATTCTGATATCACGTCTTTATTATTTGAGTTTTACAAAGGCTTTTCTTTATGAAATAGTGGTAATGGAAGTTGGTAGAAAAAGTTTTAAATAAACTTCCTTGGCAAAATAAAATATTAGTAATATTCTATATCTGACTCTGTCACTTAAAGCTTTTTTTAATCATCTGAGAAATCTGATAGTCTAAAAGCCACTCATCTTGTTTTCCTCTTGTTTTCAAAGAAGAAAACTAGGAAATAAAACAGTTCACCCTCCAAACATATGCACCTAATTGGAAAAAGAATCCTCAATCGATTTTTGGATGCGAGTTTCCAATTGGCTAACTGATGTGAATTTTCTTGCACAGAAGCATCCTTATAGAGACCGGGCCATTAAGGGTGTTTGCCAGAGAAGATGAAAGAACACATTTGCTTTACTCACCGTGAGACACATGGAAAGAAAGGGCTAACTGGGGAAACGTTTTGTGGGCTTAACTTCAGTCACTTTTGTAATAAGACTGTCTCATGACTTTGTGGACAGTTGTCCACATAAGCCACATGAGTGGTCCGTGTTGGACCCACCTGCATGGCCTCCTAAAACTTGGCAAGCCGTGTTCTGTATGTATGTGACTTTGTTGAACTGGGGCATTCACAAGCTCACAACGGTTGTAGACACCATCACTTGAGGGGGTCGCCTTTCTCCCGTTAGGAAAAGGTGAGCCAGGAATGTATGCAGATCACAAATCAACTGTGAGAGAACTGGAGCAGGAATGCAATAAAGAGGGTTGGCCAAAGTTCTCCTCATCACAGAGAGGGAAGATTGAAAATCAGAACAGAAGCCTTGAGGTCACTGAGCTGTTTGATGACAGTAAGGATGCCGTGTAATAGTGTGGTGATTCATGCTGTCCCCTGTGAATGAGCACTGTGAGAGCAACCACGTGTCATCTGTCAGATGGAAAGAGGGTGGAGGAGGTGGTAGGGAAATGGCCCAGGGGTTAAACCGAAGAATGAATGAGAGTCAGTGTGAGGGAGACAGTGTCTCTTGGGGGATGTTGGAATAAATGTAGATCCTGGATTTCTAATAGAGAACAAAGTCTATTTATTCAAAGCAGAGAGCGGCAAGGAGGAGGAGCCCCCTTTGTCTCTCACACAATGAATTATGTAATAATGAATAAATATCTGGAGAGATTATCATCAGTGGGATTAGCTTTCCCTGCATTGCATGTGGTAAACCAAGGCAAGAGCAGGTAGAAAACGTTGAGTGGGAGATCTTAATATGGAACAAAATGAAGGCACCCTTCCTTTATGGCATTGGCCATTTGACCATACAAGCCCATTGTCAAGGCCAGATCTCTAGCAGAGACTAATCACTGGGAGATAAAGATATGCCACCAGTTAGGGATGTCCCAGGACCACATGTCTAGAAAGAGAGCCCACACTTTCCCATGTATTATCTCGCTATTATAGCTGTTAGACAAAATGCACTGCAAAGAAAGGTTCTTTATAGTATATATTTAGCCTAAAGCTATGATAACATCCTTTGGCATGGCCATTATCTGCTGGTATTTGAAACTGAACCAACTTCCTATTTCCAGGCATTAACAAGTGAGTCTTCATGTTGTCATAATGTTATTTCCTGAGTTTAAGACAGATTTCTTTTCTCCAATTCATTCAAGTTTATTATTTTTTTTAAAGAAAAGATCTCCTTTAGACAATTAAATTTCCCAGAATTGTTTAAGCATTGTTATTGTTCTCAATGAGAGTTGTTCCTCTTTAGCTATGTAACTGGATGGGAATTCTCGTGCTCATCTATCATTGTGGTACTCAGAAAATTTGTAGGTGACCTGGGAAATAAGTCAACTAGCCTGTCAAGTAGCCGAATCCCAATTTAGAACATTTGTTCTAGTAAGTCTTTGCCCAGAGGATACAAGGATGAATTAGGCATGACATTGCCCTCACAGAACTTACAGTTTAGAAGGGGAGATAAAAAGATACGTTACTTATATAGAAGGCATGATTGTTATGTCTTACCTTTTCTCCTCTCATTGACTGTGAGAAGGAACCTGAGGGAAAGTGTGTGTGTGTGTGTGTGTGTGTGTGTGTGTGTGTGTGTACGTGTTGGGGGGAGGAAATTATGCGTGAAAATGCTGTGGAATGAATGAATGATTACCTAAATAGAAGTCTTGTTGTGTGAAGGGAGAGTGATAATTTGTGCTCAGGCATTACAGAATGCCATTATTGTCTAGCAACAGACAGTGTATCATTGTGGTTAGGAGTGTGGCCTCTCCAGCTGGAGTGCAGATTCAAATCCCTCCTCTGGGATAGATTTGGAAGATGGCGGCGTAGGAGGACGCTGGGCTCACCGTGCGTCCTGCGGATCACTTAGATTCCACCTACACCTGCCTAAATAACCCAGAAAACCGCCAGAGGATTAGTAGAACGGAGTCACCGGACCCAAGTGCAGACGAGAGGCCCACGGAAGAGGGTAGGAAGGGCGGCGAGGCGGTGCGCGCTCCACGGACTGGCGGGAGGGAGCCGGGGCGGAGGGGCGGCTCGCCAGCCAAGCAGAGCCCCCGAGTCCGGCTTGCAAAAGCGGAGGGGCCTGACGGACTGTGTTCCGACAGCAAGCGCGACTTAGCGTCTGGGAGGTCATAAGTTAACAGCTCTGCTCGGAAAGCGGGAAGGCTGGAGGACAAAGGGAGGGTGAGCTGCGGAGCCCCCGGACGACAGAGCTCAGTTTGGCGGGGAACAAAGGCGCTCGCCAGCGCCATCTCCCCCGCCCATCCCCCAGCCAAAATCCCAAAGGGAACCGGTTCCGGCCAGGGAAATTGCTCGCTCCGCGCGAACACCCAACTCTGTGCTTCTGCGGAGCCAAACCTCCGGCAGCGGATCTGACTCCCTCCGGCTGCCACAGGGCCCCTCCTGAAGTGGATCACCTAAGGAGAAGCGAGCTAAGCCTGCCCCCCCTGCCGCCGTGCACCTTGCCTTCCCACCCCAGCTAATACGCCAGATCCCCAGCATCACAAGCCTGGCAGTGTGCAAGTAGCCCAGACGGGCCACGCCACCCCACAGTGAATCCCGCCCCTAGGAGAGGGGAAGAGAAGGCACACACCAGTCTGACTGTGGCCCCAGCGGTGGGCTGGGGGCAGACATCAGGTCGGACTGCGGCCCCGCCCACCAACTCCAGTTATACACCACAGCACAGGGGAAGTGCCCTGCAGGCCCTCAACACACCAGGGACTATCCAAAATGACCAAGCGGAAGAATTCCCCTCAGAAGAATCTCCAGGAAATAACAACAGCTAATGAGCTGATCAAAAAGGATTTAAATAATATAACAGAAAGTGAATTTAGAATAATAGTCATAAAATTAATCGCTGGGCTGGAAAACAGCATACAGGACAGCAGAGAATCTCTTGCTACAGAGATCAAGGGACTAAGGAACAGTCACGAGGAGCTGAAAAACGCTTTAAATGAAATGCAAAACAAAATGCAAACCACCACGGCTCGGATGGAAGAGGCAGAGGAGAGAATAGGTGAACTAGAAGATAAAGTTATGGAAAAAGAGGAAGCTGAGAAAAAGAGAGATAAAAAAATCCAGGAGTATGAGGGGAAAATTAGAGAACTAAGTGATACACTAAAAAGAAATAATATACGCATAATTGGTATCCCAGAGGAGGAAGAGAGAGGGAAAGGTGCTGAAGGGGTACTTGAAGAAATAATAGCTGAGAACTTCCCTGAACTGGGGAAGGAAAAAGGCATTGAAATCCAAGAGGCACAGAGAACTCCCTTCAGACGTAACTTGAATCGATCTTCTGCACGACATATCATAGTGAAACTGGCAAAATACAAGGATAAAGAGAAAATTCTGAAAGCAGCAAGGGGTAAACATGCCCTCACATATAAAGGGAGACCTATAAGACTCGTGACTGATCTCTCTTTTGAAACTTGGCAGGCCAGAAAGAATTGGCACGAGATTTTCAGTGTTCTAGACAGAAAAAATATGCAGCCGAGAATCCTTTATCAAATCCCTCCTCTGCCACTTACTATGTTTATGGTCTTGGGTAAGCTTTAACTTCTTTGTGCCTCTGTTCTCCGGTCTCAAAATGGGTGTAATAATTGGGTTGTTGCAGAGGTGAAGTAAGTTGAACAAGTTTAAATTGTGCACAACAGTGTCTGGCAATAAGTGCCCAACAAACATTAGCTATTACTAATAAACTCCTAAGAGATTCCTGTATCTTTAAACACAATTTTTGAAATTCACTGCCCTGGCAAAAGAGTTACACATTTCCCCCCACCTGAGCCCCTGGCTTCTTGCTGCAAGTTTTCACCTATAGTATTTAATGTCCACTGGCTATGTCAGTGTTATCTGTAGATATGCATAATTTTAACACAGCAGAACGATTGCCTTAGCAGGAAGGATGGAGGAAGTCCAGGCTGCAACCTCAGATTGTACTGGCATCTATGACGTTGCTCCATTTCTGCTCATGAAGGAAATGCTTCATGAAGGAAAGCTTTCCAAAATTTTATTTTATTTTATTTTTTTAAGTTTATTTATTTTTGAGAGAGAGAGAGAGAATCCCAAGCAGACTCTGTGCTGACACTGCAGAGCCTGATGTGGGGCTTGATCCTATGATCTGTGAGATCATGACCTGAGCTGAAATCAAGAGGTGGACCTCCAAAGCCATGATGGAAATTATATTAAAAGCAGAGAGAAACTAAAGGTGCCATCTGTTTGTTCATAAGCTACAGAATTCTTGTCGCCTGGCCCTCACCGTGACTCTTAAAGTACACACAGTTTGGCTTGGTTGTCCAGCTCAGTGGTCCCTGCCTGCCCCTCATCCGAATGTCCAGGGGTGGTTTCAGGGGGCCTATCCTATATACCTATATGGTCCCAATTCCTTGGCTATACTTGATGGTGTGAGAAATGGGCTCCTGACCTGCTCTGGACCAATCAGGATCTCATTCCTAGAAATTTCGAACCGGTTCCACGAGGGTCAGGCTTTGCATGGGGCTGACTCAGAAACATGTGAACTTGGGAGCGATGGGGAACAGATGTGCAGAGAGAAGCATGCAGGCGTGAGAGGGCCAAGGTCCCGCTGGCTTCCCAGAAATTGGCTGTCAGCTTTTCAGAAGACCACCTTCATTATGCCTTTGGACTGTGTGAAATGCCCCTGTACCCTCATGACAATTCTTATTACTACAGTTAGAGTATATTGATTTTGGATAGTTGTGATTAAAAGTCTTACTTAATTAATACAATGGTGTGTTGGAATGGGAAAGCTGTCATTGTGAGTAAAGGGAGACTTCTGCAATGTCCATGCCAGAGATTTTGAATCAGATCTGGGTTACAAGTGAGGGTTCAGTTGGGGAAGCAGAACCTCTGTGCGTCTTGTGGAGTAGGGAATATACTATGGAAATTAGACCTTACACAACTGTGGTTGTTGCTGGTGAAGCAGAAGTCTAAAAAAGGGAACTTGGGAGCCTGAGAAGAGTCTTTAAGCAGCCCTGGCAGGGGTTAATGAGTTGGAGCTCACAGGGAACCTAGAAGCTGTGCATGTCCAGCTGTAGGGTTGGCATGGTGGAGGGGGCTGATACGGAAATCTGTGGAAGGTTGATGTATCTGTACGTATATTTCCTCTGTGAGAGTATAGAGAATCATCTGGTGCTGAGCCTGGGATTGCTGTTGGTTAGCATGAGTAGTAGTTGAGAAAGATGCCTGGGCATTGAACAGGGAAGAGAAAGGATAAGCTGGAACCCACCAACACCTTTGTGTTTATCTCCATTGCCTCTGACCAACAATGACCTTTCAAACAAAATAGCTACTGCTTCACTGCCACTTCCCAAATGGCATGCTTTTGGCTACATGCAACTGGTAACTGTCCAGGGAAAAGGATTCTGCAAAACATAATCCCTAGAATAATCAAGTTGACAATAGAACAGCAACATTCAGTTGCCAAGTTTTATATAATTTTGCTTCTCAAAGTATCTCTTGAACCTGGACCCCTCTTCTCTAGCCTCATTACAAATGCTTATAACCTCTTACCTGGACTGTTGCCTCTTTCCTAAGTCTTTCTGCGTCTACCACAAACCCATCCATACTACCAGTAAACCAGTGGCCTTAACCCTGACTACACTTTTGAATCACCGAGGGGACCTTTAAAAAACCCAGTTTTGGGTGCCGGGGTGACTCAGTCAGTTAAGCGTCCAACTGTTGGTTTTGACTCTGGTCGTGATCTCACAGTTTGTGAGTTCAAGCCCTGCATTGGACTCCATGTTGACACCATGGAGCCTGCTTGGGATCCTCTCTCTCTCCTTCTCTCTGCCTCTCCTGGTGTCTCTCTTAAAATAGGCAAATACACTAAATAACATAACATAACATAACATAACATAACATAACATAAAAATTCCAGTGAGGCACCTCAGAGCCTCCCACAACAACCTCATGTGGTATCTACTATTATTAATACGTTTATGAAGATGAACAAATTGAAGGTTAACAAGGTTAAATGACTTCCCAAGTTTCACAGCTGAGAAGTAGTGGAGCTTAGAGATGTGCATGCAGTTAGCTGAGGGCAGAGCCTGTGATCCTAACCATATGGTAGGATGCCTTCCAAACTGTGCTGCAGAGTTGATTAGATGGATAGCAGCACCAACAGGTGATACAGGACACACAAGTGGAAGTACAGGATTGAGGGAGAATTGATGGTAATGGCTTTGAACTTGGTCGGTTTGAATGGCCTCTTAGACAACTAGGTAGTGATGTTCAGGTAGCAGCTGAGACACAATGAGGCCCAGTAAAATTCAGGGGTAGTGGATATAGAGAGGAGGGCATAGACACGAAAGAACATTCTGAAGTAGAATGGACAGGATTTTGTGATTGAATGCCAAAGGATGAAGTGAAGGAGTATGTGGCATTGTCTCTCAGGGTTCCAGCTTGAGGGAAGGGAGAAAGGGGGCGAGTAAACCTATCTGAGAAAAATGGTTAACACAGGAATATGGGAGAAGACAGTGAGAATCCTTTTGGAGGTATTAAATTTGAGAGACCAGTGGAGTTTATAGGTTGGAAATAGGAATCTGGAGTTGGAGAGAAAATCTGTAGTCAGACGCACCGATTGATGTGGGATCAGGATAGTCGAACCCTTGGAAGTGGATGAGATAGGTCAAGTGTGAGGTATGCCTAAAAAGAGAAGGCGGCCTAGGACACAATTCTGGGGAAGATTAACATAAGGGATGGGGAGCCAGTGAAGGAGACCCAAAGGAAGGAGTCAGCAATCAGGAGGAGTACAGGAATGGATAGATTATCAACTGATCAGTCATTGGATGATAGATAGATAGATAGATAGATAGATAGATAGATAGATAGAAAAAGAAAAGTTTAAGGAATTGGCTCAAGCAATTGTCAGGGCTGACCAGTCTGAAATCTGTAGAGCAGGTTGGCAGGCTGGAAACTCAGGCAGGATTTGAGGCTTTAATCTTGAGGCAGAATTTTTTCTTCTTAGTTTTTACTCTTAAGGACTTCAGCTGATTGGATGAGACACACTTATATTATCTAGGGTAATCCTCTTTACTTAAAGTCAGCTGACTATAGATGTTAATAACCACATCAACAAAAATACCTTCACAGAAACACCTAGATCAGTGTTTGATTAGATGGTTAACACATAGGAGGTACATCACAATCCACGTCTTAACAACTTAACACCCATACACGTCTCCTTAAACCATTATTAATTTCCAAATAAAGACACTAATATAGCACTTCCACTTAACCTGATATAACTGTCCTGAGTACAACCAAAAATACACTATCCTTTCCCTGAAAGAAGATGCAAAGTCCTGGGGTGATGCTCACTCTTCTTCATATATAACTTACGTATAACTTACGTGTTGTACTGTAAATTCGATTATTGTTAATGCATCTTATGTTATAGGATAAGGGGATAAGGGAAGGGAGAAAACAAAGGTAAAGTATAAAATAATATATCAAATATCTTTGTTTTCTTTCCTTACTTAATCCATGTTAAACATGGTCATTGCAGCACCCTCTTAAAATCTTTAATTGGTTGCATCTAAAAAAAGTTATATATATGTCTCTCTCTCTCTAGATATAGATATGGATATAGATACAGATATGGATATAGATACAGATACACACACACACACACACACACACACACACACTCACACACACACACACACACACATCTGGCCTCCCTGATGGAAAACTATATCTCTAAAACCGTAGACTGAAAGGCTTACGGAAATACATTAGGGTACCAAAAAACTAAATATTTAAACTTTGCTTTATGAGAAATATCTATTACATGTTAAATAAAATAGCTTAAATAGCTTAATTCCTTTGGAGTTCTTTTCAGGTTTTAACGAACTGTTTGACAGTTCTAGGTGATACAATGTTGATTATATATTGCACATCATTAGATATAGGTATCACAGACAGATTATTTATGCTAATTGAACCCATAAACGATAATTTACTTTTTGAGGCAGTGCAGAGCTCATCAAAAAAAACTAAAATTAAGAAATGTTATGAAGGCCAGGGGTGCCTGGGTGGCCCAGTCACTTAAGTGTCCGACTCTTGATTTTGGCTCAGGTCATGATCTCACAGTTGTGAGATCAAGCCCCACTTCAGGCTCTGCCCTGACAGTGCACAGCCTACTTGGGATTCTCTCTCTCCACCCTTCTCCTGCTCATGCTTGCTCTCTCTAAAAATAAACAAACAAACGAAAAGAAATGTTAAGAAGGCCAAAGCTTTGGCAGAACTTAAGAAATTGGGGTATGTGGGGCACCTGGGTGGCTCAGTTGGTTAAGCATCTGACTTCAGCTCAGGTCACGATCTCTCAGTTCCTGAGTTTGAGCCCCACATTGGGCTTGCTGCTGTCAGCGTGGAGCCTGCTTCAGATCCTCTGTCTCTCTCTCTCTGGCCCTCCCCCCCAAATAATTAAACATTAAAAAAAAAGAAATTTGTGTATGAATTATGCTTATGTAGATTAAATTGATTATTTCCCAACAAATAACAAAAAAATAAACAGTCATTACAAAATAAGGAAGAAATTCTCATGACAATTACAGGCCTTGGTTCTGCAACTGGTCATAGCTGGTGTTTGTAACTACCTTCTTAAACTACCCTGTCTCTTTGCCTTTAGAAAACATCTCAGCTGGTCATGGTTCTTTGCCTGGTGGGGTCACTTAAACTTTCATTCTTAGGAGAGTCTTGGTCATTGGCAGCCTTGCCTGAATTGGGTTGTTACAGTTTTGCATTGACCTTAATCACAGGGCATGGTAATATTAAAAGATGCCCTAAGGGATCTCCTGTATTCCAGACATAGCCTACCTTACCTCCACTGTGGAGTAACAGTCCAGTGTCCCTTTGGTAATCAGGATCAATTAGCCTAGCCAGCACTGTACCTCCCTTCCTTGCCTATTGATTCAGAGACATGAGGAGCCCAAAGTTTCCAGGTGGCAGTCTTAACTTCCAGTTAAATGGAATTGTTGTGTCTCTTGGTGGAAGCATTCCTTCCTTTGGAATGCCTCTAGGCCAGCAGAGCTTAATGTTGTAGGAACAGGAAACAAAACTTTTTCTAGTGGATCGTTAGAGCTAAGAATGAGAAGTTCCATTCCCATATCCATCTCTTGATTCCTGCACCCATGAATCCTGGCTGTGGGAGAAACAGTACCATAAATTGGACATTGAATCAGCTTACATACAGAGAGGCTCATGCAGAACCTTGCCCCAGTCCTGCAAGTTATTGCCACTGAGCTGGCACTGTAACTGTCTTCGAAAGGCTCTTCCATTATCTCTCAAGCCAGCTACTTCAGGATGATAAGGAAAATGGTAAGACTAGTGAATTTTGTGAGCATGGGTCCATTACTATGCTTCATTTGTTGTGAAGTGAGCTCCTTGATCAGAAGTAATGCTGTGTGGATAAGGTATTCTGATAGTAGTTTTGACAGAAGCAGGAAAGGGAAATCTGCATTCAGTGTAAGTGTCTGTTCCAGTAAGAATGAAATGCTGCCCCTTCCATGGTGGAAGAGGTCCAATGTAATCAATTGCCACCATGTAGCAAACTGGCTGATCACCCTGGGGAAGGGTGCCATATCGTTTGTCTCTGGCTGATTGGGCACTCAGCAGTGGCCATAGTGAGCTTGGCCTTGATGAGTGGAAGTCTGTATTGCTGAGCCCATGCATAACTTCCATCCCTGCTACCATGGGCATTTTATTCATGAGCACAATGGGCAATGTGAAGAGTGTCTGGGGAAAGAGGCTGACTGGTACCCACAGAATGGGTCATTCTATCTGCTTGATGATTGAAATCCTCCTCTGCTGAGATCATCCTTTGGTGAACATTCACATGGGACACAAATACCTTCAAGTTTTTTTGCCCACTCAGTTCTGTCCACATACCTCTTCCTTAGATCTTCTTGTCACCAACTTTCCAGTCATGTCCCTTTCAAATCTCTGGCCATCGAAACCATTGGCCACAGTCCATGAATTGGCACACACTTATACCTCTGGCCATTTCTCCTTTCAAGCAAACTGAACAGCAAGGTTCATTGCTCAAAGTTCTGCCCACTGGAAAGATTTTCTTTTACTGCTGTCTTTCAGGGATGTTCCAGAAAGGAGCTGTAGTGTTGTAGCTGTCTACTTTTGGGTAGCGCCTGAATAATGTGCAGGACCATCTGTAAACCAGGTCTGAGCTTTCTCTTTCTCAATCCACTGATCATGGGGAACTCTCCATGAGGCCACAGGTACAGGGTGGGAGAGAGAAGGTTGTGTAGCAGGAGTGGGCCCCATGGGCATTTGGGCCACTTCCTCATGTACTCACTTGTGCCTTCAGTGTCTGCTTGAGCCCAATGTCATAGATACCCCTTCCATTTGATGATGGAGTGCTACTGTGCATGCCCAACTTATGGCTTATAGGTCAGACCACACTTAGCTCACGATGGGTAGCTCAGGTTGCATGGTAATGTGGTGGCCCATGGTTAAATGCTAAGTCTTTATTAAGGCCCAGGAGTGAGTCAGAAGCTGTTTCTCAAAATGAAAATAGTTATCCAGGTGGATAGCAGGGCTTTCCTTCAAAATCTTAAAGGTCTGTGATGTTATTCACGGATGGGGGCCTGACAAATCCTCCATAAGCTTCTCATCACCACTGACGCTTCAGGCATCATTGAATCTGCTGGATCATTTGGCCCAAGAGGCAAAGCAGCTTGCATGTCAGCCTGGACCTGTTTCGGAGCCTTGTTTTGTTCTGAGCTCCACTCAAAAGTAGCAACATTTCAGATCACTTGGCAAATGGGCTTGAGGAGCACACTCAAATGAGTAGGTTGCTTCCAAAACCCAAAGAAGACCGTTAGGTGTTGTGCCTTTTTGTTGTTGCTGTTGTTGTTGTAGGAAGGGCCAAATACACATATCCTTAGAAGGGATGCCCCCTGCCAGTGGACCTCTAGAAAATCCACAGAGATGGAAGGCCCCTAAATTTTTGTCAGATTTTTTCCCCACTGTCTGACGTGCAAATGTCTCACCAATAAGTCTAAAGTTATTATTTCCCATTCATGAGGCCCAGTCGGCATAATGTCATCCACGTAATGGACCAGCAGGAAGTCTTGTGGAAGGGAAAGGCGATAGGTCCCTGTTTGACTAAAGTATGACGTAGGGCTAGAGAGTTGACGTACCCCTGAGATGGGACAAGGAGGTGTATGGCCGATCTTGCCAGCTGAGAGAAAGCTGCTTCTGGTGGTCTTTACTCACAGATATGGAGAAAAAATACCTGCCAGATCAACAGCTGCATACCAGGTACTAGGGGAATGTGTTAATTTGCTCAGACAATGAGACTACATCTGGCACAGCAGCTGCAGTTGGAATCACCATCTGGTTAATTTATGATAATCCACGGTCATTCTCGGAGATCCATCTGTCTTCTGCCCAGGCCACATGGGCAAGTTGAATGGGGTGTGGTGGGAATGACCACCATGCCTCCTTCCAGTCCTTGATGGCGGCACTAATTTCTGCAGTCCCTCTTGCAATGCAGTATTGCTTTGGTTGACTTTTCCTAGACAGAGGCAGTTGTAGCAGCTTCCGCTTGGCCTTTCCTACCGCTAGAGCCCTCACTGCACAGGCCAGGGAACCAGAGCGGGGACTCTGTCCACTGCTGAGTATGTCTATTCCAATTACGCATTCTGGAACTGGATACCCACTGTGAGAGGACCTGAGCTAAAACTGGTCACCTGGCCTCCATAAACCTTGTGGAGCTGGTGGAACACAGTGATGTTTTGGGCTTCCTGGAATCAGTGTCAGGGCAGAGCCAGTGTCCAGTCACTCCTGAAAGGTCTGATGATTTCCTTTCCCCCAGTGCAGAATCACTCTGGTGAAAGGCCATGTGTCCCTTTGGGGGAAGGCCAGAGGAAAGATGAACAGGACAGATTTGGGGCAGTTTGGCAGGTCTTCCTCCTTCATTCGAGGAGTTCTGGGTCTGTACACTGACTCAAGTCTGGGAACTGACGGAAGGCCTCAGTCTCTGTGTTTTAACTTGAAACCAAGTTAAGCATTCGTTCACTTGACCTAGAACTTTTCCGCTTATACAGATCAAGGAAGAATTTAATAGACCTGCCATCTATTTGACCTCTAGGAACACCATGACTGACCACATCCACCTTACCTTTGGTGATCCATTGCCACCAGTGGCCCCTGCTGCCCCGGGATCCAGTTATCCCCATTGCATTGAAGGATCCCAGTACAGTGGCTGCAGCTGCCACCGTAATTTCTGGCCTACAGAGAAGGATGCTGGGTCACAAAGCTATTTATCAGAGCCCTAGTGAAAGGTGTGATCTCAGGACCCTCCCAGAGTGAGCAAGCAGGTCTTACATGATAATTTCACTCTAATAGTCCAGTCTCCCTGAGCTGATGGATGCTTCCTTTACCGTGTACCAGGACAAATCTGGCATTGCTGCCTTTAGCATTTAGTGTAGGTCGTCTCTTGGTCCATGTTTCAGCCAAAGAACCAAACAAACTGTGAGAGCTCTTTTCTAATCTCTCAAACTAAATCATTGAATCCAGATCTCTGCCTAGTGGTCTGTATCATTAAATTCAGCCTGATCCAACTTTATGTCCCTTTCACCATTTCCCCACATCCTTAATATCCATGCTTGTATTCATTCTGTCCCCAGACACACCGACTTTCAAAGCACATCTATGTGTTTGCACCCACAAGGGTCTTATCTTTTGAAACACCTTGGCCCTAAAATTCTCCTGAGATCTTCCCTTTCCACTAGAAATTCTTCCTGACACTTCTTCACACTTTCTTACCCCCCAAATTCTGCAACAGTTTTTTTTTTTTATGCCAAGCCTCTGGCTCTTGGCATATGTATGTTATTTAGTTTTATATGCACGTGTTTATGTTCCCAACTGGAGGTCAGCTCCTTAAGGATAAGAACCATTTCTGGCAGGTGCTAGACGGGGTAGGGGTGGGGAAGGTGCCCCAGCAGCCTCCTTCAATGAACCAAACAGAAGGGGTGAAGGTCCGTCAGGGGGGCCTAGAAGCTCCACATGGACCCCAGCCTTCCTCCTGCGCCGCTGCCCAGCCTGGGGAGGGGCTCTGGGACCAGTCCACCACCGCCAGAAGATTCAGAAAGTTGGATTCACATTTCATTTTTGAGCAACTGCTCTCGCATCTCTTTGCCGGTGTGACCTGACCTCTTCCAACCTTCTGCCCACCCTCACATCCCCTCTATGCCTTCCATCAACCCTTTGGTCACTTCCCTAATCGCGCGTCTGGGAGGCAGACTCCCCCCTCCCCCACCCAGAGGGCTGCCAGTCTCCTTTCTAGTACACCCGTTCCCCTCCCCGCACTTCCCCTCTCGGGTTCTCCCAGGAATGGGCGAGAGAGCGAGCGAGCGGCAAACTTTCAGAGGTCCCGGAGACAGGCTGTGCGTCGCCCGCCCCAGGCGCGCGGGAGTGAGAGAGTGTGTGTGTGTGTGTGTGTGTGTGTGTGTGTGTGTGTGTGTGTGCCTGCGCGCGCGAGCGCGCGTCTGAGTGTGTAAGGGGCCGAGGCTGGAAAGGAAAGCGGCCGCCTCGCGGAGAAGGAAGGAGCCTCCCCCTTCCTCGTCGCCCCCCTCCCCACTTCCCGTCCAGCTTGCTGTCGCTTCCCCCTCCGCGGGCCTCGGGGCGCACGGAGCCTTCCCACGGCCGAGAAGCTGGAGGAGCCTGTGGGGTGCATGCTGGGCGGGGGACCCCAAGGCGCCCCGGCCGGTGGCGGCGGGGGCCACTGCGCAGGTAGGGGCGCTGTCACCGCAGCCCGGGGGGTTCCGAGGGATGGGGGTGGATGGGAGAAATCCAGGCGCGGAGGGCGCGTTCTGCCCCCTGGAAATCGTATAGGTCTGGGGGTGTGCCTGTTACCATCTTGTGTGAAGTGCACCCCTTTCGAAGTGAGGGAAACCGAGGGCGCGTGGCGTGCCGGGGTAAGAGAGACGTGGGTCTGGGGTTTCCAGGTCCCTCCCCAAGGACTGTGTTGAGATCCCGGCCAGCGGCAGTTTTTGAAACTGCGCTTGTAGGACCCGCCCCGCTAGGCGGGTCCCGGTGGCAGGGGAAGGAGTCAAGGGCTTGGGGTTGGGATCAATGCGGAGACCCTCACACTCGCCCTAGTCCTGAGGCTCAGCAGAATCTCGGGTTCCACCCCATCGGAGACCTGGGAGGAGGAGATTGGGGGTGGGTTATGGAACACAGTGCTGGCACTTCCCCAAGGGTCTGCTCTGCAAACAATTTCACCTCCCACTTCCGACTTGGTGACAGGAACGCCCAAAGCCCGGCTCTGGAGACACCGCTGCATTTCCAGCGGCCGGAGCACGGGTCACGCTGTCGATTCTCAGTGTTGACACTGAGGCCCTTAAGTGGATTGTTGCTTTCCAAGAATGACAGGACTTCTCCCACAACCCCACTCTTAAAATGTACGCAAAGCAATCTGAGACTTTCGGAGGGGAATAGGTTCGGAGTCAGGGAGCGCTGGGTTGTGCCCTTGCTGCACCAGAAGAGGGCCCAGTAACTTTAGACACATCCCTTAAAATCTTGGAGCCTTGGTTTTCTCCTATGTAAAAGGGAACGTTACAAACCTTCAAAATGTGTGTTCAGTTAGACAGATGAGATTTGGGTAATATCAGAGTCCTAAGAGCAGGAGGTTGGAGACAATCTGCCTCCATCTGAATCCTGGACTTAGTCATACCTCAGTTTCCCCATTTATAAAGTGGGGGCAATGTCAGTGCCTACCTCATAGGGTTGTCATGGGGTTTAATTGTGGCGGTGGGTGTGAAGCACCTAGTCCAGAGCCTGAGATACACAGTAAGGTCCAAATGACCCTGAGTTCCTATTTTTACCTAAAGCCTAAAATAATTTGGCGTGGTGTGGAAATACCAGTTGGATTTGATTCAGGTATAAATAGCAGAGTGTTTTAAAAGACACTTAATTTTATTATATTCAGACATGGCACCTGAAGTCTTTTGAAGTTTAGTTGTGAATCTGTCACTGATCACGAAGAGCCTGGATCTGGTCTCTGAGCTCGGTAGCCTTGGGCCTCAGTTTCCTCATCTGTTCACAAAAAAGACCAAAGAAAAGAAACATGGGGACAGTAATTACCGCTTTTTGTACTGATAGAGCTTCCTGAAGATCAAATGAGGTAAAAGATCTGAAAGTTCCTTGAAGAGTATGAGTCACTAAGCAAATCCAAGACGTCACTGCTACCAGCAGGGATTAATAACATCTGCAATTTTTTAGAGCCCCCAATGTGTCAGGCAACTCTCTTAGGAATTCCTTTGATGAAATCTGCCCTAAACCTTTGTGAGGTGGGTATTTATAATCTTCATTTCCCCTGCATAAAGCTGAGGTCAGGGTTATCCTGCTTCTTTCGAAAGGTCACATAGCAGGTAAGGGTAAAGACAGGATTAGAATCTTAGTGTGGGTGCTTCTCACACATGTGTTCTGAACCACTGGCCAAACTGAAGTTGTCGATATAAGCTGTGGTTCAGAGTAGACCTATGTTACATTAGAGGAGATAATATATTCTAACATATTTATAGATTCTAAAATATGAGTGAGGGTGCTTGGCTGGCTCAGTCAGTAGAGCATATGACTCTTGATCTCAGGGTTGTGAGTTTGAGCCCCAGGTTGGTCATAGAGATTACTACATACATATATACATGTATATACATATGTACATACATATATACGTATATATGTGAATTGTTAATTCTGGTAGATGAGACTTTGAAATAATCTTAATTCTTCTTGCACAAATAAACAATGAAAATCTGCAGAGAAGAAAGGTATTAAAATCTTGAAAGGACATATCTCAAGAATTTATTGCAAATATTAGACTAAATGACCTTTGAATTAATGTTTTATTTTAACCTTTAAATTTGCCAGAACTTGTAAGGTGGTATCATGGTTACCTTGCAAGGCTGGGACCTAGGATATTTCTGCAGGGACTTCGCTACTCATCTGAGATGCTCCCCCTGGAAGGAAATGGACATTTATTATTAATATTATTATTATTTATTTTTTAAATATAATTTATTGTCAGATTGGTTTCTATACAACACCCAGTGCTCATCCCAACAAGTGCCCTCTTCCATGCCCATCACTCACTTCCCCTCTCCCCCACCAAAATGGACCTTTAGAGAAAGTCTGCGTCCCTGAGGGAGAGTGAATGCCAGGCCTCTATGCTGCAGAAACAATTCCAAATTCATTTATTTCCTAAATGAAGTTTCTCTTATTCTTCCCCCACCCCCGCCAAAGCAACACATGCTCATTACAGGAAGCACAGAAAACTACAAATAAGAGAAAGAACATTACAAATCACTATAGTCCCGGGTGGCTCAGTTGGTTAAGCATCCAGCTTCACCTCAGGTCATGATCTCACAGTTTGTGGGTTTGAGCCCCACATCAGGCTTCACGCTGATAGTGTGGAGTCTGCTTGGGATTCTCTCTCCCTCTCTCTCTGCCCCTCCTCCACTCATGCTTTCTCTCTCTCTTAAAAATAAATAAATTTAAAAAAAAAATCACTATAATCCTATCAATGCAGGCAAATAGCTTGACATCTCTGTTCTTGTAATCCATTTCTGTGCTATGTTCATCAATTTATATCTTTAAAAAATGGGATGCAAACTATTATTGTTTTGTTGAATGACAATAATAGTGCTTGCTCATTGCTTAAATATCAAGATATTAATCTGGGAAACCAGCCAACATTTGTGATGTGCATTATAACTTTTTCTTTAAAAAAAATCTTAACATTTTGATTGGAAAAGGATTAGAGATGGAGTTGTTGATGTTTGAGTTTTATTGTGGTTTTGGTCAAAGTTTGATGAAAGACCTTCAGAGCAAAAAGAGGGTACAGTGGTGGTCTTTAAATAATAACATCTAAAGCCCAGCATAGAACAAAGTTTTTGAGTATTAAAATAGCTAACATTTTAGATTAGGGTGATTGGAATTAGTATCATTGCTTTGATAACGATGATAATAATTCAGTTTATATGCTGGGTTCTTATGCAGAGCAAACAAAGAGCACTGCTTCCAGAGATGTCTTTGGCAGCCACTCTGGGGGTAGGGATGGTCCCCTTGGCACAGCCTGGGCCACTTGCGGCCAGTCATTTTTCAACCAGCACCATTTAGTAATGTAAGACTTTTAGCCTTTGGGAGTCTTTATGCTGTTTGTTCTTGATGTTAATGACTTTGTGGTAAAAATTCCTTAGTGAATGCCTTCTGTGCAACAATCATGCAATTTAATGGTCAGATGCTTTGACCATCCTGAATCCATTTTTGTGTTGAAATCAGTTTACCAGCTGCATATTTGAGCACAGACTTTGCAATCAGTTTAATTTTTCACAGCAAGTGGAAGGGGGAAAGAACTGTGGCTGACCAATGGATATTATTTCTATTTGGCTTTGGAAGGCAGTCAGGAGCCCCCATGCTGTGCTCAGCGGCTGACTTGACCACCGGTTTGGCCCCACCCTTCTTCCTTTTGGCCACTTGCCTACTGTCATGGCTCAGAAATGGATGGTAGAGATAGTGGGGCTTCCTGTAATCATTACGGGCATTGGTCATCAAGTGTTACAAACAGAATCACAGAACTTATTGCTGGATGAAACTTCAAAAGATCATTTGGTTAATCCTCTTGAGTTCTGGCAGGTGAGGCATTGAGAAGTGCATTTACCAAGTGAGGGTGCTGAGAACAATGTATTTGGTCAATATAACGTAGTTGTAAGTGCAGGAGACCTGTTCACAAATGAAGTAATTGAAATAAATAGGCCTAGATCATCTTTCCCTTGTCAAATTCAGGTTCGTTTCCTAGCCACATCGCCTTGTGTTCATCCATTTAAAGTACATGGAAATATTCTACTTGCTCAACTCCAACATTTACCTGTCATGGTAGGACTTTTTCCCTTTACTTGCAGATCGGGTTAAACTCTCAGAGAAATGCAATTAAAACAGTAAACTCCTTGAGGTTCGAGATAGCAGTCTCTGAGGATAAGTCAGTCTGAGAGTACTGACAGTCTGAGTGACAGTAGAGGTCAGAGTCTGATCTGCTTAGTTTATAGGCAGAAAAGGTGAGAAATGGGAGATGAGTGAGTATTAGAATCTAGGTCCTCTCATCGTACTCAGAGCTGTTTTCATTAAGCCTTGCTTCACTCCATAGTTCCTTATTTATTTAGGAATAGGCTGCCTTGGAAAGCAGTGAGTTGGTTTTTTTTGCCACCAATAGCATTTAAGTTGGTGTTGGCTGATTCTGTGGTTGACTATAGTGGGCGAGTCTGCATGGAGAGAGGAAGGTTGGATTGGGTGAGACTTGTAGGAATCCTTATAGCTCTAGGATTCTGTGGTTTTCGTCCTAGAGAATTTGAGCTACTATGTGAATTTCCTATTCCTTTCTCATTGGGGTTTTACATTTTGAACTACCAACCCTCACTGCCCCCCCCCCCCGCCCCCGCTCCCTCCCAGATGGCCCTATGTGGAGACAAATTGCTTTCATGGACTGAAAGGTAATATATCTCAAGTTTAATGAGTGAATTGTGTCCTGCATATGGAACCTGAGTTTAAATTTAATTTTGTGGCGTGCACACCAACTTAACTTTTTCATATCTGTTATCTTCTAATTTGTGAGTGGATTGATAAGATGATTTGGCATAATTATTAGGCTTGATTTTTGACACAGGAGAATGTATGTGTTTTGCATTTACAAATGAAGGCATGCCTCATCTTACGCAAGCACTGATAGAAAAAGGTGGGCTATTTTACAGGGGTCAAATGAGAAAAGAAGTAAACATAGAGATAAGTTGGGGTTCTCCTGTTTCTAATACACTGGACAGTTAGAACTGCAAAAGCTGTTTTGGGATTGCAAATCCTCTGATAAAAAAAAGTTTATTTCAGCACAGGTCTTAATATTTCCCCAATGCTTTTCTTGATAGCCACAGGCCAGGCATAGTGAAATATGAGACAGCTGTCCTTGGGTGCAGATAATCTGCATCTGATTCAAACAGTAGACTTGGAGGCCTTAAATTACCTGGACTTTTTAAACTGAGATATAATTGACATACATTATGTTAGTTTCAGATGTACAACATAATGATTTGATATTTGTGTATATTGTGAAATGATTGCCACAATGAGTCTAGTTAACATGCTTCACCACACATAGTTACAAAAATTTTTTTTTTTGTGATGAGAACTTTTGAGATCTGCTTTGAAGATCGTGTAAGATCTACCTTGACTGTCAATCCTTTTGTTTCCCTTGGACTGCTTATAGAATTCTAGAGACATTAATTTATGCATTTATTCATTCCATTGTATTTATTTGTCCATGCAAGAATATTTATTTGGCATGTACTCTACATATAGCACTGTGGCATGCACAGCAGGCTGTTTAAAGATGTATTAGGTTATCCTCACCGACCATCCAGTCTAGAGGAAAGATGTAGCAAAGCCTGCTGTTTTTTCCAAGTGTTGTAAGGTGACACTTATTGGTTAACAACACTCCTAGGATGCTTCTTGGGAAGGTGTCTCAGGGCTTCCCTATGTCTCCCTGGTCTTGACACTTGATTGTATTGGGATTTCTTTGCTCCGTTAAATCCTTCCAACCCCACACTGCTGCCACGATAATCTTCCCAAAGCAAAGATCTGATTAGGTTACTGTTACTCTGTGCAAAGACTCATTGTCCCACAAGCAAATTCTTACCGTTCTTCACATTCCTTGCGAGGCCTTCCATAAACTGACCCCTAAATCCCTAAAACTGATACTCTGGCTCTTTTATTGCACACGTTATTCTGCCCAGCAAGAATATTATGGAATCTGTCTGCTCCCCCACCTCCCCCACCCCCCAATCTCTACACATCAAAATGTTATCACTCATTTAAGATCTAGCCAGTAAAACTTCTCAGCCTTCCCTGGTCCTCCAGAGTCATCCACTCCTTCCCTCTTTTTCTGTTATAGTTTGTTATGTATTTAAGCTGCTTTTCTGACTTTAGCATAAACTCCTTTAGCTCAAGGGGGCAGTCTGGTTTATTGGTTTACTTCCTTACCCCCTCATCTGTGTACCACTCTCACTGAATTGAATTAAACTCTTTATTATAGTTTACATGCACTAATCCAGTGTGTAGATTAACCACACCTGTTATTTTTATGTCTTTCAAAAGCAATCAAGAGTTTTAAAAGTTCAGTTCAAATGTTTATTGAGATACACAAACCACATTGCCAGGAGCCATTATAGCAGTTTAAGGTAAGAAAAAAATGTAGAGTCTGCCCATGCCCTTGAGGAGCTTACAGTTCAGTGGAGAAAAGAGAATTCGTTCTTAGGAAATTTCTGGATGTTGTTTTATCAGAATGATTGGGCACATTGGGATACACCAAAATCATTAAGAGTAACGAGCACCCAGTAGATACCCAGGGAATATTGTCCAGGGTGGATAGATGGATGGATGGAGGGAGGAATGTAGGAGGAATACTTTAATTTATAATTTATCAATTGCAGTCTTTATTCCTAGATATACTAATTTTTTAAATGTTTTTAAAAATGTTAATTTATTTTTGAGAGAGAGAGACCAGGGGAGGGGCAGGGGGAGAAAGAGAGAGACAGAGAATCCAAAGCAGGTTCTGAACCATCAATGCAGAGCCCAATGTGGGGCTCGAACCCACAAACTGTGAGATCATGAGCTGAGCTGAAGTCAGATGCTTAACTGATTGAGCCACCCAGGCGCCCCACTCCTAGGTATAATAATTTTGAAGATAATTTACTCAAGTATTGATTCTCATGCTTGTAGATAAAATGTGCTACTCTTCATCTAGGAAGAGGTATCCTAGTTCTCCATCTGTAGAAACTGCATTAATCCCCTGGCTGTGGTGTTGTGTTTGCCTAATTTCATTGACTTTCTCCTCTCAGGCAGCTCTGTCATGAGGACACATGTTTTCCAGGCTGGGGGAGGCCTCCAGCTGTCTGGGGACCGTGATGAAGGGGAGTGTCTCACACTGATGCAACACTCATGATCTCATCCTCTACCCAGACAGCCAGTTGGCCTTGGGGGTTGTGGAATGAGTTCTGAACTATTTCCCAATCATGCGGCTTTTGTGTGTCTTTCTTTACTTGACTTAAATAGTACTTTGATTGGAAAAATGGACAAATTCTATCATTTTAATCCAACTGTTATATTTTCCTCTTTGATTTGGGATTATCTAACACATTTATTCAAATATTGTTTTAGAATTTTTTTTTGAAAAGCATAAGGGATATATATGAAAAGTATTGATATTGTATATGAAAAAGTATTGATATTGTCTCATTTTTCCCATTTTGCTGAGGTAGACTAGGGCTCAGTGGAAATAAAGTGAGATATTCCAAGGGAGTTCCTTTACCTTAGGCTAATCTTGGGATGAATTCATATTGACACTGCCTTTAAATTTTTATTCTGCTTTTTAATGAGGAAAAGATCCCCTCCCTCATTTTTAAACAATATTCAACTCAAATTTGGAGACTGCCTTTTCCAATAAAATGAATAATTATTAATCATTACAGAGCTGGGGAAGGGGTGAGTCAGCCACAAATTTAGTATAGAGAAATACACTCTTTTGGACATGCCTTTGCATTAGTCTGGGCTGAATTTGTTGAGGGCAGGCCAGGCCAGGCCAGGCCAAGTCTTATTTATCTTCTTACCATTTCTATTTGACCTGAAGTAGGAATAAAGGTTTATTGAGTGGTGTTGGTTTAAAGTAACCTGTGTAATACAGCCCCCAGGGTTGCAGGAGAATTGTTTCTTAACCAGTGGTGGCTCCTGCCATTCTACACGGAGAGGCTTAGGCAGTGGCTGCATTAGAAAGGAGAGGGTAGTGTACTTGTTTTAAAGTTGTTTTATATGCAAGCCCACTCTTTAGACAGACTGCATGTTCTAGATCAATACAAGTGGGGACAATTTCTAAAGGTGCTTTCATTCACACATTTCATAAGAGAAGAATGTCAGTTGCCCATACCAAAGCACATTGCCATGACTTTATTTTTTTTTTAAATTTTTTTTTTTCAACGTTTATTTATTTTTGGGACAGAGAGATACAGAGCATGAACGGGGGAGGGGCAGAGAGAGAGGGAGACACAGCATTGGAAACAGGCTCCAGGCTCTGAGCCATCAGCCCAGAGCCCGACGCGGGGCTCGAACTCACGGACCGCGAGATCGTGACCTGACTGAAGTCGGACGCTTAACCGACTGCGCCACCCAGGCGCCCCAACATTGCCATGACTTTAATTTGGAGTGGCTGTAAAAGACTGTGAAGCATGTGGGGGGCTGCAGCAACCCCAAGCCAACTCTTGGTGCTCCCACTGCTCCCAGCGCCACCTACGTTCTGTTGCTCATGACGTTCATCACTTACTGTGATATATTGTGAATTCCTGAAGCATCGGACAAATGCATCTCCTCATGGAAAGGGCAGAGATGCATTGCCAAGGCAAATTTCATTTAAATTGTGATGAAAACACTTCAACTTACTCGTTGTGTTGTGGAAAAGTGATGGTTAGCCATGTTTGGTCAGGAGGCCGGATGGGAGTCGGACCCTGGGCAAGTCCCTTAATCTCTCTGGATCTCAGTGTCCTCTCTTGTGGAAACAAGGGGAATGAGATCAGCCCTCAGTGTAGAATTGTGGTAAAATCCTTCATATAAAAGCTCATCACAATCTATAATATTTTTGTGTAAAGAATTGCTTTTATTATAAACTTGCTGATACTGTCCCTAAGGTCAGTCCTTCCTTTAATCTCAGTTTGCCTTATAGCTTGTCCCTCACATCCCAGTCTGGGTCCCTGATCCCTTAACTAAATTTAGTTAAGCTAGTTTCTGTGGCAAACTAGCTGCTTGTTCCCAGGACTCAGTGGAATAAATAAAGGCCCTTGATCGCTTTGCATCTGTGCGCACGAGGTTTGCCACCCTACGAGATCGAGCTCGGTGAAGTCAGATGTCTGCAAGACAAAGGAGAGGAAGCCTGTGGTTCTCAGACGGACACTTCTGGGTTCTGGAATTCTAGATGATGCATCACGAACTTGTACTTAATAGTTGTTGTCGTTTTGCTTCCTCTTTCCCGGCCCCCCGCCTCTCTTTTCTTCCTCCTCCATTTTCAATTCTTAGCCTCAGCTACTGTTGGGTTGTCTCTACTGAGCCAGGCTGCTGATAAGCCGTGACCAAGCCCAGCACTGTACAAGGGGTGAGCAGAGGGCCACGGGAAGTGGTGCAGGGAGGGTGGGAACGAGACTTTATGGAGGGTGTGTTGTCCAGTCTAGCTTCAGCACACTTCCGGAACAGGTGTGCACATGGTCCCTCTGCAAGGCGGCACGGGTGGTCTGCTCTGGGTGGTGGGGAGGTTCCTGGACTCAGCTTCCAAGCCTGTGTGCTCACTAGGCCACCCTGGTTTTTGATTCTTGGCTTGACACTTGGATTCTTTGTGTTTTGCCTAAGCCACTAGGGAGGGCCACATTGTGTGGACTGCCTTGCATGAGTTTTGAGTCTTCTCTTGAGGCTGCGTCTTGGATTAATCCTGTATGGCCACGTTCTGCAACCTGAGGGCAAATGATACCTTATGCTGTAGGCTTCCCAGGCCCCTGAGACTGCTCGTCTTGGAGGGAGCACGGGACAACTGCTGTCATTGATAGGCCTGTAGGGGACAGGGTTGCAACAGTCAAGGTGCCCCCTTACATGCCCACCACCTGCAGTCAAGGTGAGCGAGTCCTTTGGCATATGTGATGCTGTCTTGGGCTCTGAGCATTCTAGAGTTCCTTGTGATAAGGCTTCGTGTCAGTGATTAATACCAAATGTATCACGGAGAGTGATGGTTGCATGACAGAGTATATTGCATTAGCTCTGCAAAGGGAATTCTGGTCTAGACCCAGACAATCTTTGCTTTTTTCAAGGTGCAATTTAATTTTGGTTTTCTCTTTATAAAACGTTCATCTGTATGAAATGTAAGCTTTGTAAGAGTCTCCAGTAGGACACTGTCTGTGTTTTGGTTTCTTCTCTGATGGGTTGCCTCTCCCGTCGCAGAAAATTCGCCGCTCCTGCTGATATCACTTCATACCCAAAGAGGGCATTCTAACCTTAAAAGAAGTTCAGCTCAGCAGCATGCCTGCCATTGCCTTTCTCTCTAAACTCGGAGTTTGCTCACTCCCTTGGCTTCTCAGGTGTTTTGGCTCCGGGGAAGAAACAGTCATGGTTCATGTGTATTTAATAAAACCATTATGAAAACGAACCCAACCCCAGCGCACACTGGGGTGGAGCAGGACCTGGCTGCTTGCTTTGCCACCGAACCTCACCGGCTCCCTGTAACTTTGGGGAGCTGTTTTCACTGAGGGAGAACTTCTGTGAGCCTGGGGACTTGGCAGGCCAGTTGGCTGATCCTTTGGGTGTTCTTTCAGCATTGTCTGCGGTGACTGTGGGAGTCAAAGGCCCTTCAGTGCAAAGATAATGCCAGCTTGTTCCCTGGAACCCCAAAGGAGTCAGAGTCAAAGGGACTTTTTGTTTCGCCAACAGAAAACCCACAGGAAATCCCAGCTTCAGCTACTCCTGTGCGGTCTCATTGTGCCGTCAGATCCGACTGTGCTCAGGCCTCTTTGAGAGAGGCAGTAACTCGTACAAAAAAATAAATGAAAGGATGCCGTTCGCAGTGGCCGGGGATCAAGTGCACATGCCATGTGCACTAACATGCAGGTTGGGCACTTGCCTTAGACCCCAGTGCCCAGGCTCTTTCAGCAGTGAGCTCTTGGCGAGCGGACTGAAGGGGATGATAGCCACATCCTACTGTTAGGAGAATCGACTGTGGTCATATGAGTAAAGATCTGAGTAACAGTGTCTTTCTCATTGTGGGCACTTGTATTATTGTGATGATTATTATTATTGATGGGTTATAATTAGATTTCAAATCTCTAATAGCAGTTCTGTCACTTGCCCTTTGTAAGCTGGGCAAATAGTTATGCTTATTTTGTTGGACTGTTGTGAGCATTACAGGAGATAATATACACAAAGGACTTAGAAAACAGTAGCAAACTAAAACAGGGGAGGCTGCAGCCCTCCACGTGCGGGTGATGTCCTGCCCAGCATCCCAGTTGAGGGTTGAGTGGGGCTGACACTCAGGCTGGGCTGCTGTGCTGAGGAAGGCCTGCCTTTTCCTAATTCATCAGCTTGGAGATGCTACTTTTTTCTAACATAGTTTCCTAGAGGGGATGTCTTTTCATAGTCCATCACCCCCGAGGAGGTGCCCGTTGAAAAATGTGCCCAGTGGTACCATTTGTGCCAGCAGTGGCTCTGTCGAGAAGAGAAAGATGCTGTTGTCAGGGTAGCGAGCGGGGTCGTCTGGAGGAGGGTGTGGCATGCTTCAGCCGGCTCTGTCTTGCTCACTTCACTGTAATTTCAGTGATGGGATTACCATAGTCGGAGGAACAATTTTGCCATTTCCTCAATTCTGAATTTTCTCTAGGATTCTCCTTGAAGCCAAGGGCTATAGTCCTTTTCCTTCCAAGGCCCCCTTCCCCACCACTGCCCTGCTCGTGTCCTCCAGCGTGGACAGTTGTTAACACAGGCCAGAAAAGAATGGGCAAGGGTGTAGGCCGGGTGCTGGTTGTTGACTCTTGGCCCCTCACCCGCCCTTCTGTGCTTTGCTCTTTACTCCTGGGGCTGGGAGTCTGAAAGTGGCACATCCCTAACTCCCTTGTCAGCTCCCTTCCTGTTAAATTCTGCCAGTAAGAGGCACTTGTGGGACACCAGAGGCAGGAGGAAGAGAAAAGCTTGTGAATTCTGGGTTTTTCAGTGGGGCACCTGCAGACGTGCACTGTAGCAGTGGCAAGGCTGTGTGATTTGGGGACTCCAGTTGCCCTGGCAGGTGGCCTTTGTTTCCCAGGCCCGAGAGCCAATGCCCACCACCTCTTGCCCTGCAGCACATGCTCAGGCTCTGGGACACACAGCCCAGGAGCACCAGCCCCTGATTTTTAGCTACTATCCTTTCCTCCTCTTGGCTCCACCTTTCCTTCTCCTTTGTTCTCTTCCAGTTCTTTCCACACCTCTGTGACCAACTCCCTGGATTAAATATCCTCTGTTTGGTGTACCTGGAGTGGTCCCAGGTTTCCTGTACTCTGTGTATAGCTTGTGCGGACTCTTAGGGGCTGGTACACTCCCTAGGATCTCGTAGCACATGGACCCTTCCTCCGTGTTTCATCTTCATCACATGTGTTAGGATTACTGCCATAGCCTTTAAAGTAGGCTTTCAGCCTTTGGCCTCTTCCTAATGACAGTGGACGTTCTGGTCTGATTAATTTCCCCAAAACTCTACTTCACCTGGCTCACACCTCTGCTTAAAATCTTACAATTCTTATGACAGCCACCCTGATGGTGAGAATCATAACTATGGACACCTCTTCTGCGATCCTAGTAACAGAGAGGTCTGTGCAGTCAGAGAGTCATTCCTTCACCCTGGCTGGGAGGAAGGTGGTTAATTCAGCGGTAAACACACCAGCAGTCACGTGAATGTGAGGAAGATTTCGTACTGGGCTGTGGCTGCCTCCTCCTTCTTCCCTGCCCTCTCTGGTTCCTTGTTCAAGTCAAACTGCACTGAGCTGGCTGCTCCTCCTCTCCTGGAGGGCAAGTTCAGCTTATAAGCCCCGCCCAATATCCTGGGAAGTTTAAATCATGTCAGTTCGTATAAACTGATGGAAATACATGTACTGTGAGAAGTGCAGACGGTTGTAAGCCTAGATAAGATTGTTATTGTCTTGGGAGGGGGGTTTCTCACCCACAGGTTTTCTGACTTCTTTGAAGTAGTGTTTTTAGGGAATTCCATATTGAAGAAGATGGGAAGACTTAAGGGAAATGAATGGGACATCGTAGGGTCGCCTGGAAGAAAAATAATACAGTTAATGTACAAACATAACTTTATTGATTCTATATAAAAACCAGAACATAGTCATAATAAAAAAAAATCAAACAAGCCTGAAAAATACATCATGGAAGAAGAAATGATCCCTCAAGTCCCACCTTTCTCACTCTTAATTTTTTACCAAACATCCTTCTAGAAGGTTCTCAGAGCCTGTGTTATATGCACTACAATATTATAGAAATGGGATCATGCTGCATCTTGTTTTTTTTTTAACTTAATTTTATTCCCACTTATTAGTATAGCACAGAAATGTTTTCATGTCAACAAATACTGCTTTACATCATTATTGTGAATGGCTACACAGTACTCCTGTTTGTACCATAATTTACTCATCCAGTCACATTAAATTGGAATGTTTACAGTTGTCATCCCATTATTTGCCTTAATTTTTATTAAGTTCTTGTATTTAAGGTGATGCTAGTGCCATAACAGATATTCAGAGATATCGATGGCTTAAAACATTAGAAGTATATTTTTCTTGAAGGTAAAGTTCAGACTCTCCCTCCCTATTGAGAGACCAGGCTTGGCTGGAGGGGCTGCTCCGCCTTGCGTGACCGTTCAGGGTTTCAGGCTGACAAAGGCCCCACTACTTTCAGCATGTGGCTTCCAAAGTTGCCCTGGACTTTGCCACCCAGCTAGCCGGTAGTGAAAGGAAGAGCAGAAGACTTCATGGGAGGGTTTTTATGCATTAGAACCAGAAGTGGGGGATACTGCTTCTGCCCACATTCCATTGGTCAGTCAGTCACGTGGCCACATAAAGCCATGAGGAACGCTGGGAAATGTAGTTTAGCTGTGCATGCAGGAGGAGAAAGCAATAGGTTTGGGGAACAGTGGCCAGTCTCTGCCACAGCTTTCCCTACTGGTCACCAAAACTCCTTTCACTTCCCCCTGCCTCACATTTCCACTCACACTTCCCAGAAGGAGACACTGGAGGTCCTATGCAGTCATTGTGTCTTGATCACTTTTCAGGATCTCTGGCTGATGTGCAGTCTTCTCTTTCACATCTAAATGAGGATCCTCATGTTTCTGTGACTTCTGACTTAAAAAGGAAAACCATTATTTGCCTTCTCCCAGCCTCTCTCAATTTTCAGTGGTGGAGCAGAGACGTCATAAAGCACAAAAAACTCCCACTTGGAAGAGGGTAAAATAGGATGTGCACGGTAGTCCCGTGTGCAAAGCAATCACCAAAGCCATTGGGTAGGCAAGGTGGAGTCCCCCCAACAGGCGGTGGGAGAACTTTCTCCATTAGACCTCGATTCTGCTTTCTTAGAGGAAATCTCTAATTGATTGGTCTCCATGGTCTGTCCTGCCAAGTTCCTCTTTGTCTTATTCTCCCTGGCAACATTTGAAGTGGTTGCTGGGGAGTCTGCCATCTTCATGAGGGTGTGCATAGCTTTTGCTGCTCTCCGTTTGGTGGACTGAGGTTTTTAAAGGCTCTTACAGACTTTTTAATTTTTTTAAATTCAAGCTCATGGTTTCTTAGGCCATACATTTCTGTCAAAAATGTAGTAGGGTTCTCTTCTGTTTTTTTTTTTTTTTTCCACTAAGTTCCTTATACCAACAGATAATCCCAAAGTTTTTTCCCAGGTATTATTATCAAGCTCGACTTATTACATTACTTTATCATCCCATGCCCTTCTTTCTCAACCAAATGGTGATTATTTTGAAGCCCATAAGCTCAGATGGGAACGCAAACTCTTAATCAGTTCCTTGTTACAGGGCTGAGTCTTTGGGCCTTTGTCACTCAAGGTTTTTCAATCTTATTTCTTACCGTTTGAGATTTAGAAGCAGCCAGCTTTCAACCCTTTCCAACTCTTACAGTACACACGTTTCTTCATTCTAACCCCTTTCATTTATGCTTGCAAACCAACAAATTCTTGAGTGAGCATATCTCTTTTTTTAATATTACTTTAATATTTACTATTTCTTTCATTTTGTTAACTACTAATGGTCTACTTTCCAACTCTTTCCCTGGAGCTACAAGCATAGTAGACACTAGGTATGCTTTTTAGTTATTGCAGGTGATGATTTTATTAAATATTTTGCCACTGCATAACTTGGGCCTCCACCTTTCCAACCTCTAAGATCAGTTTCCTTGTTGTCTCCTGCCTCATTACTAAACCAGTGCTCCTTGTTTTAGGTAGGGCCTTACTTTAAGGCACTAATCATGTATTAGTTCACCTTCTGTTGTAATGTAAAAACCCAAATTCTCAGTGGCATGTCACTTTCAAAGTTTGTTATCTTGCTCATATATATAAATTACATTTTTTTAAATGAAAAAAATTTTTAATGTTTATTCATTTTTGAGAGAGAGAGAGAGAGAGAGAGAGAGAGAGAGAGAGAGAGAGAGACAGGAGCAGAGAGAGAGAGGAAGACACAGAATCCCAAGCAGGGTCCAGGCTCTGAGCTGCCGGCACAGAGCCTGAGCGTGGGGCTTGAACCCACAGACTGTGAGATCATGACCTGAGCCTAAGTTGGCCACTTAATCAACTGACCCACCCAGGCGCCCCTGTAAATTACATTTTGAAGCAGGGTTGTTGTTTGTGGTGGTAGGGGGTAGGGGTTCTATCCTAGTTAGTCATTCAGGGATTCAGATAGACCAGTTCTCCCTGTTTGCAACAAATGGCTTCCAGAGTCACCCAGTGAGTCAACATATAATCAGTAGATAGAAGAAGACAGAGAATGGGACAACTGCAAAGGGGGCCAGGCCTAGAAGTGGAGGATATCACTTTTGTTCACAATTTCATTGACTAGGACTCAGACTCATGGCTATACATAATTTCAGGGGTAGCTGGGAAATGTAGTCCAACCATGTGTCCAAGAGAAAAGGGAAATGGGCTAGTGAGCCTCTATCTGTTTCTGCCTAGGTGGCCATGTAGCAGAGACTCTTCTAAGAGCCTTACATATATGAACTCCTTCAATTCTATGTGATGGAAACTGTTGATTCCTCATTTAAAAATAGGAAACTGAGATACTGGGAAGTTAAATAGCTCACCAGAGTTCACATAGCTACTAGTGGTGGAGACAGGAGGCCCTCACCTCCTGGCCTGCTGCCTTATTTACCACTCTATACTGATAAAATAGAATACAGTTGAAACATAAAAGTGAAATATAGAAATGATAAAAGTGGTGATCACAGATTGAAAGATTAAAAAGTGAGATTTAGAAGTGATAAATTTTAAAACTACATAAAATAAAGAGAAATAATCATAATTTAGAAGCAGAGATACAAACTTGAGAGAATGATACACAAACTTCAATGTCGCTTAAGGATAAGATGTGATAAATGAACCATAATGGAGAAAAATTAAAGAAAGTAGAAATTAAGAAAAAAGTGTTTATATGTTGGTGGGAGTGCAAACTGGTGCAACCACTGTGGAAAACAGTATGGAGTTTCCTCAAAAAGTTAAAAATAGAACTACCCCATGATCTAGCAGTTGCACTACTAGGTATTTACCCAAGGATACAAAAATACTGATTCAAAGGGATACATGCACCCCAATGTCTAGGACACCATTATCAGCAATAGCTAAACTATGGAAAGAGCCCAAATGTCCATTGACTGATGAATGGGTAAAGAAGATGTGGTGTGTATATATATACAATGGGATATAACTTATCCATCAAAAAGAATGAAATCTTGCCATTTGCAATGATGTGGATGGAGCTAGAAAGTATTATGCTAAGTGAAATAAGTCAGTCGGAGAAAGACAGATACCATATGATTTCACTTATATGTGGAATTTAAGAAACAAAAGTGAATATAGGGGGAGGAAATAGACAAATCAAGGAATAGATTCTTAACTATAGAGAACAAACTGATGGTTACTGGAAGGGAAGAGGGTGGGGGGGATGGGTGAAATAGGTGATGGGAATTAAAGAATGCACTTGTCATGATGAGCACCAGGTCACATAGGGAAGTGTTGAATCACTGTATTGTACATCTGAAACTAATATTACACTGTATGTTGACTAACTGGAATTTAAATAAAAATTTGGAGGAAAAAACCCAAAAAAATGTTTATAAAAATACATGTAAATTGAAATAAAACATCCAGATGAAGTGAAAAAGTAGTAAAATATAACAAAGAAAAATGTTAAATAAGTGAAGTAAGAATTAATTAAGTGAAAATAAAAATGTTAAGAAAGGCAAAGCAAATTCAGGACTCAATATTTAGTAAAACAGAAAAGTATGTCTCAAAACAAAGGAAATATAGTCATACTTTTTTTTTTTTTTTTTTTTTTTTTTTTGAGAGAGCACATGTGACCAAGTGAGCAGGGGGAAGGGTAGAGGGAAAGAGACAGAATCTTAAGCAGGCTCCACACTCAGTGCAGAGCCTGACGCGGGGCTCAATCTCCTGACCCTGACATCATGACCTGAGCCAAAATCAAGAGTCAGACGGTTAACTGATTGAGCCACCCAGGTGCCCCTCATCACACCTCATTTTATTGTGCTTGCAGATATTGCATTTTTTTTTTTTGAAATAAATTGAAGGTTTGTGGCAACGTTGCAGTAGGTGAGTCTGTGGGTGCCATTTTTCCAACAGCGTTTGCTGTCTTCATGTCTCTTTATCACATTTTGGTAATTCCTACAATATTTCCAACTTGCTCATTATTTCGTTATGGAGGTTTGTGATCAGTGATTACAACTTGCTGGAAACTCAGATAATACTTAGCATTTTTTAGCAATAAAGTGCTTTTAAATTAAGGTATGTACATGCTGTTTTAAGCATAAGGCACACTTAAGAGACTACAGTACTGTGTGAATATAACTTTTGTAAGCACTGGGAAATCCAAAAATTGACTGGCCTCCCTTTATTGTGATACTTGCTTTATTGTGGTGGTATGCTTGTACAAGCTTCCTCAATGCCAAATGAGAACAAAATTGACGAAAAATACAAAATAATAAGTGAAACCAAAACAATATAAAATTACAAATCCTTTAGAGGACTATGGGATTTTTACAAATTAACGGGAAAACAGGAAAAATTAGTGGCAACATAAATTCTGCCCTCACAGTGCTCCAGTCTGAATTTATGCCTGTGATTAGGGGGTTCCAGGTAGGCATTTTCAGAGCAGAGAAATGGGGGGTGGGGGAGCACCACTAGGTCCCCTCCTCCTTAATAGGCCCTAAAATGCCTGAGTGGAATCATGTCCACAGGATGGCAGAATAGGAAGCTCCAGGCCCTTGTTCTCCCATGGAGATGTTTAAAAAGACAAACACAAACGATCAATTAGAGACTGGCTGAAATAACTTCACAGGAGCCCTGGAAAATAGTCAAAGGTCTACAGTAACTAAGTGAATGCCCAATTAAGAAAAAGTCACATTCAGAATGGTAGGTTCTACAGAGTTTAAACAGCAAGTGAATAAAAAATAATTATAAATCTATGCTAATAGTATAACGATGTCATTTGTGACACCAGTAACAAAAAGAGTGGGTGGAGCTGGGCAGAAGTAGAGTTTTTGTATGCTATTGACATTTAGTTGGTATTGACTCAAATTAGATTATTATAACTTTCGGATATTATATGTAATCCTCACGGTGGCCACAAAGAAAGCATCTACAGAATACACACAAAAGGAAACGAGAAAGAAATCAAAATGTGCCACTATAAAAAATCAACTAGACACAAAGGAAGGCAATAAAGGAGGAAATGAGGGACAAAAAAGCTGCAGAAAACATGCAGAAAACAAATGGCAACATGGCAGAAGTGAGTCTTTCATTATCAGTAATCGCTTTCAATGTGAACAGATTAAACTCACCGCAAGGCATAGATTGGCAGAATGGATAAAAAAAACCGCGATCCAAGTGCATGCTGTCTACAGAGACTTACTTTAGCTCTAAGGACACATACAGGTTGAAAGTAGAAAGATGGAAAAAGACGCTCCATGCAAATCAAAAGAGAGTAATCAAAAGAGAGCTGAGGTATCTGTACTGATGTTAGGCAAAATGGACTGTAAGTAAAAAACTGTTATAGGAAACAGAGAAGGACGTTGTGTATTGATAAAAGGCTCCATTCACCAAGAAGAATGGACAGTTATATATGTACCAGATATCAGAGCTCCGCAATATGGGAAGCAAACACTGACGGAAGTGAAGGGAGAGAGAGCCCTGGGATGGAATGTCTGTGTAATGCAGCAAGCAGGCTGGCTCAGCCTCTGTCGTGAGTCCCACAGCACTTGATGCGGACATCTGTAATCTGTCAGCCCCTGTACTTCTTGTGAATTCTGACTTCAGCTGTGCTGCCCCTGCAACTTGGTGATGAGCCTCCCCACCTTCCCACTCTCCTGTCCGAGGGCTTCTCTTTCCTCCAAACCCCGTCCCCTCCAGCAAGGCTTTTTGTATGTGTCCAGATTAATGACGTGGATCACTTGCCCTTGGCCTCTTGCACACATGGTCTCTACCACCCATTTAGCACCTTTGACAATTGACGCTTTTATTTTTTACTTATATTTTGTCTACTTGTTGGTATCCTTGAACAGATCTTCAGTTCTTTGGGGGCCAATGCTTTTTTAAGTCACTGGCACTTAGCACTGTAACCTGGGCGCACAATCTTATTTTTTTGTTGCATTAACAGATGTCTCTTTAAATTGGGCCCAAACACCGATCTTAACCTTAAGCATTAGCTAGTGGAAGCATCATAGATACTACATTGGGCAGCATGGCTAAGCTACTGAATTTTGTGAGCCTTGGTTTCCTAATTTTTAGGTCTGAGGTCTCTTTTTTGTGCCTCTACTATATGTGTTAGGCCAAGTGCTAATGCTCTCACTTAACCATCACAACAGCCTAAAATGGAGGGGGTACTATTCTTATCCCCATTTTTCAGATGAGAAAATAGAGGCCCAGAGACATTAAGTAACTTGCAAAAGTTACGCAATTTATAAATGGAAGACTGGAATTTGAACCCACATCTCCCTCTTTGCTTATTATTATTATTTTTAAAAATTATTTATTTATTTATTTATTTATTTAGAGAATCCCAAGCAGGCTCCATGCTCAGTGCACAGCCTGATGTGGGGCTCAATCCCACAACCATGAGATCATGACCTGAGCTGAAATCAAGAGTCAGGCACTCAACTGACTGAGCTATCCAGGCGCCCCTGCTTATTATTTTAAAGATCTGCATACACTTACCGTTCAGTCCTTGAAGTTCTTCATCGTGCTTGTGATCTAAGTTCAAATGCTTTGTTACTTCTTCCCCTCCCCCGGTGCTAGGGAGGCAGGCAGAATAATGGCCCCCCAAAGATCTCTGTATACTAATCCCTGGAACCTGTGAATATGTTACCTTACATGGCAGAAGAGACTTTGCAGATGCGATGAAGTTAAGGATCTCGAGATCAGGATACTATTTCAGACTTTCCAAGTGAGCCCAATGTAATCACAATATAAGTGAAAGAGACAGGAAGGAGATCTGAAGATGCTAAGCTGCTGGTTTTGAAGATGGAGGAAGAGGCCATAAACCAAGAAATTCAGGCAGCTTCTAGAAGCTGGAAAAGTCAAGAAAACAGATTCTTCCCTAGAGCCTCCATAAGGAAAGTAACAATGCTGACACCTAGATTTTAGCTCAGTGACTCTTACGTTGGACTTCTAACCTTCAGAACTGTAAGATAACACATTTATAAGTCTTCCATTTATAAATTGCATTACTTGAAGCAAGTAAATTTGCAGTAACTTGTTACAGCAGCAATAGGACACTGATACAATAGTTTTTCTGCTTTTCTTGCTCTCTGGGAGATTACTGAACTAGTTCTAAAACTCCCTCTTTCCCTTCACATCTCTCCCCCGCCCATCACCATTCCAAGTCACATTACAGAGCTCTCTGTCTCCACTGGATTATCACTCTCTGTGGGTGTGGAAATGTTCTCACTTCTACTTAAGGCCATCCAGACTAGTGGCCTTCCTGGCTGTTTTCTCTTTATAATTTGTTTTAATGTTTATTTATTTTGAGAGAGAGAGAGAGAGAGAGAGAGGGAGAACTCAAGTGTGGGCAGGTGGTGGTGGTAGGGGAAGAGAGAGAGAGGGAGAGAGAGAAAGAATGCCAAGCAGGCTCGGAGAGCAGGGCTTGAACTCATGAACTATGAGATCATGACCTGAGCCAAAATCAAGAGTTGGCCCCTTAACCGACTGAGCCACTAAGGTGCCCCTTTGCTGTTTTCACTTAAAAGGTGGTGCCCAGAAAGGAAAAGAATAGGCCATATGTGTTCTTAGTAGAACAAAGAACAGTAGGTCTCTTGCCTCCTTAACTTGAACATTAGGTCCTTTTCAGTGCAAGCCAAGACAATGCTTAATTTTGATGCCCACATCACATCACATTGGCCAATCAGGTTGAGTTTACTGTTCACTACAACTCCTAAGCTTTTCACATCATATTAAAGCAGAATACCTGAAGAATTGTTCTTGTATCTTTTAGAATGTCTGCCATCTTGACTCATGTAGCTTTTGGCTCAAAGAGGGAAGAAAAGTGTACTGAATTAATCTCTCCAGGGAGGTTTAAAGACTGGGCTAATAAGGAGAGACAGATGGAATTCTGAAAGAAAGATGGTGAATTCTAGAGCTAATTTAATTAAAAGGCTATGGGAACATTGCATTGGTGCATAAATAAAATATGACAATCAGTGTCATCTAAGAAGCCTTCAGCAAAAATCTAATCTCATTTTTAAAATATTACATAGAAATGTTATTTAAAAAATTTTTTTTAATGTTTATTCATTTTTGAGAGAGAGAGAGAGAGCATGAAGAGGGCAGGAGCAGAGAGAGAGGGAGACACAGAATCTGAAACACGCTTCAGGCTCTGAGCTGTTAGCACAGAGCCCAATGTGAGGCTCGAACCCAAGAACTGTGAGATCATGACTTGGGCAGAAGTTTAATCAACTGAGCCACGCAAGCGCCCCACATAGAAATGTTATTTTTAAGCAAATGGTGTTATGACATAAAAGAAGCTGAGAGAAGCAGAGAGGCCAGGATGGACCCAGCCAGACAGGACCTGGCCATCCTCTGCCCATCCCCTCCCCACATGCTCTTTAGAGGGCATAGGATCTCCCAACCATTTCACTCAGTGAAACATCTGTGACATTGACAGCTTGAGGGGTAAAGGGAAATGCTCTTAGGGAAAAGAGAAGGCTTTCATCCTTGCCCAGCCATCATGGGCTCCAAGGATGACTGGGAACTTGAGAATTTAGAGAGGGGGAGTTCAGGATTAGCTTTAGCAAAGGAGGGTGCTGAGGTTATTGAGAATTTCAGAAATGGAACAGTTCTTCCCTTTAAAATTCAGAACAGCTGTGCCCAAGCCCTCTGGGCTTCCTAGAATTTGTGTTTAAATGTTTATGTATTCCTATGCAAATCTTTCAAACAATGTAGCTAAAATGCAGTACCTCAAAGTAGGTAAACCAGTTGGCTCCCCTGCATGGTCACCTTGCATAGCCTGGTTGAGTGAAGACAGGAGCCCATATCCTGAAGGATGTCCTTACAGAACAAGTGGGATTTAGTGCCTCCTAAAAGAAGGAGGAAAGCAATTGGCAAGATTATTTCCATTAACTTTAAGGTACCCAAGAGGACCACGGAGGTGTCATTCTCTCTGATTTGGATAAATCTGGGGCAGCCCAAAGGTTGCCAAGGGAGGTAGGGAGAGAATTTTAATTTGCACACTTGAGCTTTGCAGTCTGGCTGACCCTTTTGGAGTTTACCTGTCTTTAAATGGCAGAATCAGAAGTTTGATGCTTCCTTACCTTCAGTGACCTTTCCTCAGCCCTCCTCTCCCTGATAAGCTACAGGAACGTTATTCTGCTTGTATGATCTGTTGTGGTAGTAACACACACAGAATAATTGCCATTCAAACTTCTTTTGGAGGTGCTTCACCCTTGTTGAATTAAGATCAAATTGCTTTCTACGTCGGTGAATCCAATTCAGATTTCTAACTGACCATAGGTTCAAGTTTTAATTTAAAATTCCGTTTCTTTTAAAAATTAGCAATTCAAATTGCAAGGTTGGTAGGGCAGCCCAGAGTCTGAGTCTGTTGGTGTTGGCATGTGCCTTAGCTGTCATCTGTCCTGAGGGATGCTTTGTTGAACTCTTCTGGGGACAGAATAGTCGCTACTTTAAACAGATTATGTGTAATAATGTAAGAGAAAGTGCTTTGTACACCATAGAACATTCAACAAATATTAACTATTATTAGCATTTGTAAAGGTGCTTTTTCCATCGTTGCTCGCTTTACTTATTATAACACATGCTTCCATATTGGACTCCTAGTTTGCTTTATGTGAATATAAGTCAGAATAACTTTATAAGTCATTTAGGAACACTTTTTACTGCATGCACTCATTCCTGTACAGGTGAGGGATGTGTCACCCAGTGGTACAAGAGACGATTTTCAGAGTCACAGGACTTGACAAGGAATAGCACTAACTCACAGTCTAACGTTTTCCTTTTGCCAAGGAGAAAGTCTGTTTGCTGCTAGTGTGTCTTTAACTTTCTCTAAAACTAATTTCCCTTGTAATAAAGATGGAGCCAAGTGGGCTTCTGTCCCTAGAATCTTTGGCCAACAACAAAAAATGCTGTTTTTCATGGTCTTTATTTGTACAGTTATCTTCTAATTATGGCAAGTGATCGTCATATCCCAGTTATGGTAGTAGTACCAAAAAATTGTTCTTCAAAATAGATTTATTTAAGCAAAAGAAATGAGTCAGTTTATGCAAAAGTATAAAGAAAATATTGTTACAGGTGATGGTCTGCCATAACAGGCACTTGAAGTGGTGTTAGACTGGGTGATTTTGGGGACACATGGCTCTCCGTGGTGATTTTTGGGGACACAAGGCCACTGATCAGAGTGCTGACCTTTATAACAGACAACATGTGCTTTACTCTGTGTCACATGGCAGTCTCTTAAGGATTTGAAGACAGTACTCATGTTTCCTTCACTTAGGAAAGCATTCCCTCATTCTTCCAGTTCTTTCCATGTTCTTTGTATGTTGCCCCCTTGGCCGTAGGTATGCGTGAGTCTGTTTCTCTGTTGGGGAAGCTTCCTGTTCATCGTGTATATAAAAGCAGTCTTTGTTCTGAATGCAGGGATCAGTTCCTCAAATGAGATGAGAAAGGGAAACTGGGGCTCAAAGGAGACTAATAATGATGACATAGAAAGGAGAATCACAGTGAGGGAGATGCCTGGGAATGGTTAGGAGGAACAACTGGGTACAGATTCAGGAGTGATGTCTCTGTCCTCAGATGTCTTTATATCAGTGTACTAAGTAGGGTTTGTAAGCAAAATGAAATTGAAATATTCATATCAGGTAGTGAACATGGACAGACTTGTGTTGGAAAGTCTGCAGGGGTGTGTTTGCAGCTTGCTTCTCTGAGCTCGAAAGTTTCTTATCTCTAAGATCGTCTGGTTGATTCAATAAGGGGTTACATGGGAAAGGCTTTGATAATTCCAGAAGTGCTTTGCAAATATCAGAAATGGTTTATTTTTCATTAGATCTATTATTACTTTATACTGTCACCATTTTAACATTTATATTCTATATTAATACTTCTCATAGTTGTCTAGCCTAGTGCTTTATTTAAAAGGCTCTGGGGCCCACTGCCCCCCCCCCCACCATCCCCGTAGTCTTTCATAGAAGGGTCTTACCCTTCCTGTGTCCTGTACCTTGATTTATTGCTTGATTGTCTGGATTTCACCAACTGGAGGTTTTTATCAAGAAGGCCCTGGTTGTATCCGAATCCACGCATATTGAACAATGACTTTTTATTGTCTTTATAGTGTTTGACAACTTGGCTGGCTATAAAAGTCTTGAGTGCCTCCACCCCTATCCCCAAACTGTATCAGCAGTGTCACTCAGCCTTGAGTGTTGTTTTGGAAGCCAGCTTGAATTTTGCCCTTTGTGTATGTGACTTGAGTTTTCGGAGATTCACATAGGATTTATTCTTTTTCTTTGGAATTCAGTGATTTTACCAAGATATCTTGGTGTTGGTCATAATATTTCAACTGTTTTCCCTGAGTGCTGTGTATACCTTTTTTGTGCAGTTAGTTAGGTTTTTTTGTTTTGTTTTGTTTTGTTAGGTTTTGTTTACTTCATAGATGTTTTCTTTGATTGTATCTTTGGTACCCTATTTGTTTTGTCTTCTTGAGGGATACCTGTCATCCACATGCTTGTTGTCCTGTATGTATATTATTTTCTCTTTAATAATTTTTTTCTTTCCCTTGCATTTTGTCATTTTCTCAAACTGATATTCCAAGTTATTGACTCAGTTTTCAATTGGAATGGTACTTCTTGTTGCTTCTGAAATGGCTTCGTTTTATGAATGAACTGAACAGAACACTTGGGCAGGCATCAGCTAGCCAGTGGGAAATCTTCTTAGATTATTGTTTTCTAAAAATGTTAATGTTTCTCAAATTAACAGTTGGACAGCAGCTGCTTTCTTCCAAACTCATTCTTGCACTCTTCTTTTTTTCTGAGTGGAGTATCTTGGAAAAATACTTTGCTTCTCAAGAACTGGAGAGGAATGTATTAATCTTGGTGTCTGCTATTAATTTCAGCCAAATTTTACAGTATTTGGCAGATATCCCTCATAGGATGGAGATGCAACTTAGTGTAAAAACCATGGCCCTGGAGCACTGTGTTGGTTTTAATTTCTGCTCTGTCAGTCGCCAGCCATGTGAACTTGGGCAAGTTACTTAACCTGTTGGTTGCCCGCTTTTCCTCGTCTGTAGAAAAAGGCTACTCATAGGGCTGGTATGAGAATGAAATGAATTAATATTTGTAAAATGTTGATAGCAGTGCCTGGCACAAGTGATAAATGGGCATTTTATAAGGGCATATTAAATGAATGTGGCATGTGATCATGCATTGTCAATAAAGTTTTTTCCCCAACTTCTCATGCTTTGTCCATTTTAGTGGGCTTCACAGAAGTGCAGTTAACTTGCCTTTATTCCATTCCTTGCTCCAGAGGTTGCCTGATTTGTTTTGGTCATAACATGTTTGTTTGAACATTCATTTGGAATTGTATGCAGGATACGTGTCTGGCTGACTAATCAATAGCTCTTAGATTCTACTTTTTCCCTTCGTGAAGCCAGATCACTTGCCAATCTTTGGTACTTAGTAGGGCCATGATTTCTTAAAACCCACTGAATATATTTCTGGGATCATGTCCGTGAGTTCCTTTAGTACTGGATCATAATTTATCCGCCCTCATTTGGGGACATGAACTCATTTGAAGTGGCTAGGTGTTCTCTTTCCATCTTTTTGCCTCTCTTGGGCTTCAATTCCTCCTAAATTATGCTACCACTATCCTTTCCAATCTGAAGATCATTTTCTTTAATAGAGGTTAAGGATGAACATCTGAGCTATGTAATTCTGCCCTGTCTTCTCTTTTATCTATTACCGTTGTGCCCTAACTTGGGGGCCTGTCTCCACCTGCTTAACTTTCTTGCCCAGGTTTTGTTTGTTTGAAACACACATATTTTGCTGTTCTGTGGCATGGATTTTTTACTCTGCGCTTCTTGGTTCTTTGGCTGTTCTAATAATCAAATTAACATAGGGCAGATTAATAGGAAAAAAGCAAATTTAATTGTGTACATATGGGGGCCCCAGCAGAATATGAGACCCATAGGCAACCAGGCAGTTAGGCTTATATGCCATTCTGAGCTAAGGAGAAGGGGGTGGGGGTCTGGGACCACAAAGTGGAGGGAGGCAATTTACAGGTTGCCGTGCAGAGACAATGGGACCCAGAGAGGTATTTGATCGCTAGGCCCTGCTCACTTTCCCACCTGCTTACCACACCTGCTTACCTTACCTAGCCCTGATTCCTGGTGGTTGCCTCTGGTGATAGTTCTCTTCCTGGATCAGACCCTCTACCTAAATTCTTTTAGGCAGTTAAGGAAGAGGTAAAAGTTTTTCTTGGTTCAGTTGGGTCTTGATTGTCTTCAGCTCAAAATAATCCATGTGCTAAAGTAGCATATTTTGGGGAGATTTGTTCTGAACCTCTTCACTGTCCTTAGCATATCTACAGAAGGTGTAACTCATTCTGGCCTTTAGTATTTTTGACTTTTTCTCATTTCTTTGTGACCCATTTGTCCTTATTCCTTGTTATTTCCTTTCTGTTGATCTTTTTTTTTTTTTTTAAATTAGGTTTTTATTCCAGTACAGTTAACATACAGTATTGTTTGGTTTCAGGTGTACAATATAGTGATTCAACAATTCAATACTTCACTTAGTGCTTATTATGATAAAAGTACTCTTTAATCCCCATCACCTATTTCACCCATTCCCCAACCTGCCTTCCCTCTGGTAATTATCAGTTTGTTCTCCAGAGTTAAGGGTCTATTTCTTGGTTTGCCTGTCTCTCTCTCTTTTTCTCTTTGCTCACTCATTTTATTTCTTAAATTCCACATTTGAGTGAAATCATATGGTATTTGTCTTTCTCTGTTTCACTTATTTCACTTAGCTTTATACTCTCTAGCTCCATCCATGTAGCAAATACCAAGATTTCATTCTCTTTTATGGCTGAATAATATTCCATTATCTTCTTTATCCAGCCATCAACGGACACTTGAGCTGCTTCTGTAATTTGGCTATTGTAAATAATGCTGTGATGAACATAGGGGTGCATGTATCCCTTTGAATTAGTGTTTTTGTATTTTGGGGGTAAATGCCCAGTAGTGTGATTACTGAATTGTGGGGTAGTTCTATTTTGTACGAATGTTTATTTATTTATTTTTGGGGGGGAGGGAGTGAGTGGGAGAGGGGCAGAGAGAGGGAGAGAGAAAATCCCAGTAGGCTCCAGCATGTCAGCACAGAACCCAATGTGGGGCTTGATCTCATGAACTGTGAGATCATGACCTGAGCTGAAATCAAAAGTTGGCTGCTTAACTAACTGGGCCACCCAGGTGCCCCTAGGGTACTTCTATTTTTAACTTTTTGAGGCAACTCCATTCTGTTTTCCACAGTGGCTGCGCCAGTTTGCATTCCCACCAAGTGCACAAGGGCTCTTTTTTCTCCTTGTGAATACTTGTTGTTTCTTGTGTTTTTGATTTTAGCCATTCTGACAGGAGTGAGGTGAATCTCATTTTAGTTTTGGTTTGCATTTCCCTGATGATGAGTGATGTTGAACATCTTTTGTTGTGTCTGTTGACCATCTGTGTGTCTTTGGAGAAATGTCTGTCCATGTCTTCCCATTTTTTTTTTTTTTACATACTTATTTATTTATTTACGTATTTAATTTAAATTCAAGTTAGTTAACATATAGTGTAGTATTGGTTTCAGGAGCAGTATTTAGTGACTCATCACGTCTATATAACACTCAGTATTCATCCCAACAAGTGCCCTCCTTAATGCCCATCACCCATTTAGCCCATCCCCCCTACCTACCTCCCCTCCAGCAATGCTCAGTTTGTTCTATGTATTTAAGAGTTTCTTATGGTTTGCTTCCCTCTGTGTTTTTCTCTTATTTTCTTGTTCCTTCCCTTCCCCTACGTTCATCTGTTTTGTTTCTTAAATTACACATATGAGTGAAATCATATGATATTTGTCTTTCTCTGACTGACTTATTTCACTTTTCTGCTCATTTAAAAACTGTTTATTTTTTTGAAATAGAGAGAGAGAGCAAGATGGGGAGAGGCAGAGAGAGAGGGAAAGAGAAACCCCAAGTAGGTTCCATGTTCAGTGCAGAGCCTGACGTGGGGCTCATACTCACAGACTGTGAAGTCGTGACCTGGGCTGAAACCAAGAGATGACGCTTAACCGACTGAGTCACCCTGGCAGCCCCTGCTCATTTTTAGTTGGATTTTTTTTTTTTTTTTTGGTGTGGAGTTGTGTTAGTTCTTTATGTATGTAGGATACTAACCCTTTATCGGATATGTCGTTTGCAAATATCTTCTCCAATTCCATAGGTTGCCTTTTAGTTTTGTTGGTTGTTTCCTTTGCTGTGCAGAAGCTTTTTATTTTGATGTGGTCCCACTTGTCTATTTCTGCTTTTGTTTCCCTTGTCTCAGGAGACATATCTAGAAAATATCTAGAAAAATGTTGCTATGACTCATGTCAGGGAAATTACTGCCTGTGCTCTCTTCTAGGATTTTTATGGTTTCAGGTCTCCCATTTGGACCCTTAATCCATTTTAAGCTTATTTTTGTGTATGGTGTAAGAAAGTGGTCCACTATCATTCTTTTGCATGTAGTAGTCCATTTTTCTCAACACCATTTGTTGACAAGACTGTCTTTTTCTCATTGGGTAGTCTTATCTCCTTTGTCGAAGACTAAATGGCCATATAATCATAGGTTTATTTCTTGGTTTTTTATTCTGTTCTGTTGATCTGTGTGTCTGTTTTTGTGCTAGTACCATGCTGTTTTGATTACTACAGCTTTGTAATATAACTTCAAGTCCAGAATTGGGATACCTCCAGTTTTGTTCTTTTTCAAGATTTCTTTGGCTATTTGGGATCTTTTGTGGTTCCATACAAATTTTGAATTATTTTTTCTAGCTCTGTGAAAAATGCTGTTGGTATTTTGATAGGGATTGCATTAAATCTATGGATTTCTTTGGTGAGTATAGACATTTCAATAATTTTTGTTTTTCCAATCCATGAACATAGAATGTCTTTCTATTACTTTGTGTCATCTTCAACTTCTTTCATCAGTGTTTTACAGTTTTTAGAGTATAGATCTTTCACATCTTTGGTTAAGTTTATTCCTAGGTATTTTATTATTATTTTTGGTGCAATTGTAAATGGGATTGTTTTTTTAATTTCTCTTTCTGTTGCTTCATTATTGGTGTGTAGAAATGCAAGAGATTTCTGTACATTGATTTTGAATCCTATGACCTTACTGAATTCATTTATGAGTTCTAGTTGTTCTTCTTCTTCTTCTTCTTCTTCTTCTTCTTCTTCTTCTTCTTCGCATAGTCTTTAGGGTTTTCTTTTTTTTTTTTTTTTTAAATTTTTTTTTCAACGTTTTTATTTATTTTTGGGACAGAGAGAGACAGAGCATGAACGGGGGAGGGGCAGAGAGAGAGGAAGACACAGAATCGGAAACAGGCTCCAGGCTCCGAGCCATCAGCCCAGAGCCTGACGCGGGGCTCGAACTCAGTCTTTAGGGTTTTCTATACATTGTATCATGTGCTCTGCAAACAGTGAAAGTTTTAGTTCTTCCTTACCAATTTGGATGCCTTTTATTTCTTTTTCTTGTCTGATTACTGTGACTAGGACTTCCAGTACTATGTTGCACAAAAGTGGTGAGACAGGACATCCTTGTCTTGTTCCTGATCTTAGGGGAAAAGCCTCAGTTTTTCACCAGTAAGTATGGTGTTAGCTGTGGGTTGTTCATATAAGGCCTTAATTATGTTCAGGTATATTCCTTCTAAACCTACTTTGTTGAGGGTTTTTATCATGAATGGATGTTGTACTTTGTTGGCTGTATTCTCTGCATCTATTGAAAGGATCATATGGTTTTTACCATCTTTTCAATTGACATGATGTGTCACATTTATTGATTTGCAAATATTGAGCAATACTTGCATTCCAGGAATAAATCCCACCTGATTGTGGTGAATGATATTTTTAATGTATTGTTGGATTTGGTTTGCTAATATTTTGTTGAGGATTTTTGCATCTGTGGTTCATCAGAGATATTGGCCTGTAGTCTTCTTTTTTTTGTAGTGTCTTTTCTGGTTTTGGTATCAGAATAATGCTGGCCTCATAGAATAAATTTGGAAGTTTTCCTTCCTTTTCTATTTGTTTGAATAGTTTGAGAAGAATAGATATTAATTTAACTCCAACTTGACCTGGTCACTTTTTCCAGAGGTTTCCTTCCTTTGCATGTGAAGGATACATTTTGTGTGGCTGTCAGATTAAATTTGGTGCCATCCGCTGTAGAGAATCTTTAATAAGCAGCCTCTGTTTGAAACCAAACCGGCTTCAGCACATTTTCAGCTTGGAAAGCTTTTGTGTAAAGAGCGTTGTAAATCATGCAAGGTCATTAAGTTTGGACATTATTGCTGTGCAGGTTTCGTCTTAGAGTTTTTAGTAATCTACTTTTTCTGGAATATTTTATAGATAATCACTAAATACCATTGAACAGTTATCCTTTGGAGGATTACATCTGAGAGTTAGGTCCTGTAGACTCCTTAGGAGTTAAATCCCAAGCTCTTAGAGACCTGTACTTATCCAAGACTCTCATACAGAAAGTCAGTGTTTGTTGCCTATAGGGAAGGGTTGAGGCTGAGAGGGAGGCCAGACTTCCTGGGCTCTGGTCTCGGCTCCAGCACTGGCCAACTGTCTGACTTTGGACAAATTACTTCTCTGCTGTAAGCCTCAGCAATCTTATTCTGGAAACAGTGATGATAATCCTTACCTTATTAGGTTTTGGTGAGGATTAAATGACATAAAAATATGTTAAATCCTTAGAATGTGCCTGGCACCTTGTAGATACTCAGTGAATGTTGGATGAGTTCATGGACACCAGTTATGTCAAATGCATCAAGCTAGTTTTGATGTTTATTTTCAAATCCTTGCATTCTGAGTTGTCTTCTAGATCACATTTGTTATGTGTATCATAAAGCCTTATAATTTGGGGGTAGGTGGTAGTGTGGACTGAATATCGTGGGCAGTAACTAGGCTGTTACAATAACTATATTGGATCCATAAACTATTGGGATAAGACTGGGCTATCAATCTTAGAAATAGCATTAGTAAGACTCTTCATTTCTGTAGCACTTTCTGGTTTACAATGTGTTTTCTCATGTCCTATCTCATTTAAACATGTAGAAAAAGTGCAGTGTAAAGAAACAATTTTCTTTTTTTATAAGGTTCATTTATTTATTTTGAGAGAGAGAGTGCATGCATGTACATGCATGAGGGTGGAGGGGTAGAGAGAGAGAGAGAAAGAGAGATAGAATCCCAAGAAGGCTCTGTGCTGTCAGTGTGGAGCCCACTGTGGGGCTTGATCCCATGAACTGTGAAATCATGACCTGAGCCAAAATCAAAAGTTGGATGCTTAACTGACTGAGCCACCCAGGCACCCCATAACTGCCTTTCTTTATGTTTCAGCATCAGGCTGGGTCTGACCCTGGTATGCAGAATCAGATCGGTGGTCTGGGATGCCATCAGACAGCTCTTTGTGGCATATTGGAGCATTTGTTGGGTACATAGAGTATCCAGCACTATGCTAAGCTCTAAAGGTGGTTATAAGAAAAAGAGCTTTTTTTAAAAAAAATGTTTATTTATTTATTTTGAGAGAGAGAGAGAAACAGGCACAGAGAGAGAGAGAGAGAGAGAGAGAGAGAGAGAGAGGAAGAGAGAGAGAGAATCCCAAGGCTCCACGCTCAGCACAGAGTCTGATCTCATGTCTGTGAGGTCATGACCTGAGCGGATATCAAGAGGCAGATGCTTGAACAACTGAGTCACCCAGGAGCCCCAAGAAAAAGAACTTTGAGCTTCTGTGGCCATGTGTATTTAGTTCTGCTTAAGAACATAGTTAGGGGGCGCCTGGGTGGCTCAGTTGGTTAAGCGTCCAACTTCAGCTCAGGTCATGATCTCACGGTCCGTGAGTTTGAGCCCCGCGTCGGGCTCTGGGCTGATGGCTCAGAGCCTGGAGCCTGCTTCTGATTCTGTGTCTCCCTCTCTCTCTGCCCCTGCCCCGTTCGTGCTCTGTCTCTCTCTGTCTCAAAAATAAATAAAACGTTAAAAAAAATAAAAAAAAAAGAACATAGTTAAATGAATTTGTAGTCAATGTAATTATAAAGCCTGATGGCCTCAAACATTCCACAAATAACCTTGAAACTCAACTTCTAGAGGGTGAGGATTTGTGTGGTGTCCCCGATGCCCCTTTGTTTCTACCCTGCTCCGACCTCCATCCAGACTTACCCCTCATTATAATTCTGTCTGGCTCTCCCCCAAGATTATTGTATAATTGAAAATATGCCCACAGACATAATCTCTGGATGAGCAGATTTAAAACAAAGCTGATCAGAGAGTTCCAATTGTAAGCATGTGAAAAGAATCTCTCTAAGAGATGTTCTTGATAACGAAAAGCTGAGAACCGTGATGCTCTGCACACAGTTTGTGGAGATTTATATGGAATCATGTGTGCATCTTGCTGTTGGGCTACTCCTGACCCTAAAGTGGTGTATCTTGCAAAAATGACGTGCCTGTTTTCCCTTGGATGATTGCTGGGCTCTGAGGTTCCTCTCCCTGCCCCTTACCCCTACCCTGACCTAACACACTTCTAGTGTGGCCTTGCTCTAGTGCGTCTCTGGTTGTTAATGCTCATTCTCAGAGTCAGGGAACTAGGTGAGAAGAGGATTTTATGTGAAAACAGTGGTAGGTTGATTTTTTGACCTCAGAAAAAGAGTTCACTTTATAATCAGACATATATGCTCTTTATAGATCTTCCCTTCACACACACATTTGCTCTCAGAGTTTCCTCAGCCAGGATGTCCCCCCAGGTGACTGCATCCTTAATGGCTCTGCCATGAAGGAGAACTGCAGAGAGGTCCATGCACGCCATTGGCTGCATCCGTCAGAGGCTTGCTGGTTGAGGATTTACTCTTTGTCTTGTTTTCCATCCTTAAGGACTCTTCGTTGGTCGCTTACCCCCCTTGTGACGTCCTTCCCCCCTGAGCTGGAATTCCTGGTCCTGGTAACTGTGGGTGTTCTGCAGGTGTGCCATAGTTCTCTTCTCCCCTTTTCTCTGATTGTTTAGTTGAATTACTTCTCCTTTGTCATCATTGGTAACAGTTGTATGTGAGTCACCCTTTTAGGGACATTTTTAGGTCTAGATGCTACTATCATCCATTATACTGAAGAGGATAGTGCCAAGGGGACAGGAAAGAGCCCTGCATCAGAGATCTGGGCCTCTCCCTGTGGTCAGTCATCCATTCAAAGTCCAGGACCCTTTGTCCTGGAACTGTCCTTCACTAGCTATGAATCCACCTGCTTGTCCTGCCTTCAGCCTCTACTTGTACACAGGGCAGCTCAGATCCTTCGGGTCAAGTCCAGACATTTATGTCTACGCTTTTCTTCTGACTTATGATTCCTGACGTATAGTAGAGTTCTCACTAAATGCTATGGTCTTTTCCCCTTTCTTATTTCCCGTTGAGATAAAATACAGTCAGTTTGGCGTGATTTATTTTCAGTAAGCCCATGTAGGCCCTTTTCGTTTGTAAGCACTCACAAAATACCTTATTATGAATCTTCGGAAACTTACCAGGTGTCTGTGTCATGCTCATTGGTTTGCCATCACTGGACTTCAGTCTGCAGGAATGACCTGTTTCCCCTTTTGGAACACGGGAGGGTGTTTGTGTGTCTCCAGTTTGTTGACATGTCCCCTATCCTCCCGGGTTCGTCCAAGACGACCACAGCAATTTCCCAATCTCGTTTTCACCTTCCTTCGGTATCAGTGAATTAAAGCCAATTTATTACCCAGAATTGCCTCATTTATTTCAAAATAGGCTGTGTGCAAAGGAAGCTCTATTCCCTTAGCGGGAGCTAACTCAAGTTTTAAAGCCCATTCTAGAGAAAAACAGACGTATCTAGTTTGTGTTAGCTGTTAAAAACCTTTTTTTTAAAAAAAGAAATAGGCCTTTGGATGTTGCTTCAGGGTGAGAAAAATAGCCTAAAGACTGAAAAGGTAAATGAGGAGAGAGAAGGGAAAACCCTGATTTTGAGTGTTTAGAGTGTGTGAAATGTCACTCTTTGCCTTAACTGCTCCCCTAAGGAAAATGAGGAGGTTTTTAAAGCGGTTCTTGGTCAAGGAATGTACATGCAGAGGATTTCTGTAGCTCTAGGGGAAAATATAGATCTACTAAAATTTTACTAAGTTTCTTTTATTTGTCAGAGATTGCTTAAAGGTTGTCTGATATTTTTCTGATAGTTTGGACCTTTTTTCCGTGGACTTTTATGTCTTAACGCTCACCCACTTATTTTCTCTTTCTACCCTCTTAAGAAGGTGAGACAAAAAAATACCCCAAACAAAACTAACTCTGAAGCAGACTGTTGAATAACAGATTCCACTCCCCACCTCCACCCCCCAAAACCTCATGTACACGAAGGAAGACAAGGGAGAAAATGAACAGTTCTTTTGAAGACTGTCCACGAAAATTCTGAGATGTTATAAGCATTCAGCAGTGACTCTAGATGCTGGGAAGAACTTGGGGAAAGAGACTAAAATTTATTGAGCATGTGTTGCCACTTGCCACAAGCTATGATGGCTTTTGCCAATTCACGTTGGTGATTTTATTGTGTCCTCAGAACGGTCCTTCAAGGTGTGCAGGTCATGCCCGTTTTACACCCGAGTGCACTGAGGCTCCACATGCTAAGTGACTTGCTCAGCATCACTCAGATGGGAACTGACAGAGGCAAGATCCAGCCCTTCCTTGTGCTATCAGACCCTCTCTCTGAATATTAAACCGGTAAACCTCATGCATAACGGATGAAATTAGTCATTTACAGAGGTAACTCAGGGCTTGTCTGTAAATGTCCTACGCTCCCGGGTGACTTTGCTGTGATCTCCAGGCAGGGCTGCAGTGAGATTGTAAATAGGAAAACGGACATCTGAACCACGGTACCGGTCTTATCTGAAGAAAGAGCACTACCAGAGAGGGCTGATCGGGATGGAGCCGTGTTTACGGAGGGCAGAGAGGAAGAACTTGTTGTTTCTGCCCTGCTTCGCCTGGGAAGGGTGGCGAGAACCAGTGAGGAAGGGTGCCTCACTGTCCTGTGTGGCAGGCAGGCAGCTTCGTGACGTGAAGATGTTTGCTCCACTGTCCTGGTCGATGCCAGCAGGTGTGAGATTGCGGCTATGCTGAGAGAAGGTGGTGTGGACACGTGGCTCAGAGCGCAGGCTCTCGAGGGCCTGCACCTTGCAAGGAAGGGTCGAGTAACGTTTCCAGATGAGAAAGCTGAGACTCGGGGAAGGTGACCTTGGACGAGCCAAAGAGGGGCAGTCTAACTTCAGAACGCTCTTGAGAACATCATTCACGTCACCTCGGGGATGTTCGGCAGTAGCTTGTCTTCTGGTGGATAGTTGATGGTGCACACCAGGTCGCATGGGTGACTTGAGCTCACAGAGCTGGGCACTGTCGCAGCTTACCGGTGAGTGTGTGCCCAGTGGGGCAACCATCCCTCACCGACGCACACCCACCTGCCGGGGAGCACGGCCTCGGATTGCGGGTGTGACTTCCCCTGCTTGCTGTCTGGCGGTGTGCCCGGCTGTGCTACCCGCGGCTGTGTCCTCACCACACGCGAATCCTAGCCCTCAGGGGAGCGGCCAGCGCCTCGGGCTCTTTGCCTCCTCTGGCAGATGGCCCTGATCTGAGTGCACATGTGGTATCTATCTGAGAGGAGTGACTGGTGGAGACGGGAGCATCTCATTTTAATAATTTAAAAATCATAAAATATGCCACTTTGGGAACAAAAGCTTTCAAAAGGAGTTTAGTGAGGGTGATTAGTCGCTTTCCACAGTGTGGAAACATATTGCTGTAACCAAAGCGTGCTTCAGACACTTGAGCATCAAAGCATCTGCGGGGGCTTATTCTTAGTGGTAAAATGTATTGCTTTGTTCGAGATCATTCCACAGTAACGAGGCACTCTAAAAGCAAGGAGAGACAGGAATTCTTTATAATTAATTTGCACTGCATGAATGTAAATGGATACTTGAAAAAAGTTTGTTCTCTTAAATATCCTAAGTATTCCCCAGTGTCATCTTCCGAATTAGTGTTAAAGTATTACTGTTTAGACAAACCCTTCATTGGTGGGTAGCATGAAGGTTACCTCCAGTCCACCCCTGCCTCGTTATCATCAACTCCAAATGTCATTTGGATTTGAATGAATCAGAGAGATTTGAGCTTTCTGGATGTAGTCATGGCCTCTTAAAACCTGGATGCTATATATAGCATCTCAGTATGAAGTGAGACTAGAAAAGTTTTATAAAAGAGGAATCCTCAAGTGCATATGGAGTCCAGATCTTTATGCCACAGGAGTTGTATAATGCTGATCTCTCTTTTATTCCCTCGGACCAGTGCGCCAAATTTCCATAGTGAAGTGTGGGGAAAAAAATACCGAATTTCCTCCTGTTTTCTAATAGGGCCATTGAGCAGTACATTTGCAATGCTATAATTGTATCATTTTTAAGGTCAGGCATTTAGAGTGGCACAAACCTTTGATGTAGGCTTAAATTCTGAGTATTATAAAAATTTAGTGCCAAGTAGGGACTTCCTTGAAAGACGCTCCAGTCTCCAGGGCACTACTTATGTGCAAAGTGCTGACAATTTGGGATCATTTTTTAATAAACATATCGCAAATTTGGCACACAAAGCGGGGCATTTAGAAAGCCATGAAAATAAGCCCCATGCATAAAATATGGCATTAAAAAGGTAACTGTGAACTTTGCAGACGGACTAGCATGAAAAAAAGCAATCTTTTGCTAGGGTGCATGTGAGAGGTTGCAACTCTCTGCTGCTAAGAGCAGACTAAGAGCAGGAACTTAAGTTGTTTGGTTGTTTTGAAATAACAGCTACAAAGAGGGCTCCTTCTGGTTCATCCATATTTTATTAGGGCAGCAGTTAAAAAATTCATTAGAGACACCCATCTGTAGCTAGCAGCACTCTTGAGGGGGGTTCAGATGGCGATCAGAGTTTTGAGTAGCACTTTACATGAAAAGAAAAAGACAGTCGTTTATAAGAATTAATAGCACTGCGGAGAGAGGTTGTTCAGTGACTTCAGAGCAAACGCTTTCACGTGGTCTGTGAATCTCTTGCTGCTAAATTCCTCAACTACTTGCTTCAGCTGGAGGAAGTAAATCCAGGCATAGAAAGAAAAGAAAACAGAACACAGAAAAGTGGATCAGAGAGGTAGGAAGGTATTGGTCGGCAAGAGAGTATACGTTGTGACTTTGTGCTGGATGGTGTGTGTGTGTGTGTGTGTGTGTGTGTGTGTGTGTGTGTGTGCGTGTGTACATGAGAGAGGGAGAGAGACAGAGAGACAGAGAGAGAAGAGAAAGAGAAAGACAGAGAGACAGGGAAGGACAGAGAGAGAGACACACACAAACAGAAAGAGACAGAGAAAGAACAGATCCCTATTGGCCTCTAGGAGTCTACTAACAGTACAGAAAAAGGCTTAGAGTCAGGCCTGAGGCTGCTTTGCTTTAGATTTGCCTTGAACTCTGCCTCCAGGTGCCCATGTCCAGGTGTCTTTGCTTCAGGATGATATTCTTGCCTTTATTCCTGAATTGAAAACAGAAACAGCTTTTGAATGGTTACTCTGTGCCAGGCATGGTATAGGGCAGTGAAGTTCATAATCTTACCTATCTCTCCAGCAATTCCGTGAACTAGAGCCCCCTTTAAGGAACAAGACAATGCAAGCAGAGAGGCTGGTGAACAGCATTCACCGAGAACTGGGAGAGCTACATTTTAAACTCCAGCAGTCTGTCTCCAGAGTCCATAACCTTTCCTAGTGCAAGGTACAGGTCCATAAACCGTGTGTGCACACATGTGTACCTGTTTTTTAAATAAGTTTTTTTTTTATTTTGGAATACTTACAGATTTATAGAAGAGTTGCAAAGACATGACAGGGTTCTTTTTCCTCAGTTTCCCCTAATGCTAACAGCTTGTATAATCATGGCACAGTTATTACATCTCAGAAATGGACACTGGTGCAGCGAACTAAACTACAGATCTAAATCAGATTTTCCACCAATATCCTTTCTTTGTTGCAGGATCTAGTCCAGAATCCACACTGCATGTTGCATGCGTGGGTTTTGGCCCTTACACTCCAGAGTGGGCTGAATGTTGACCTGCTGTTTGGCCCCCGTTCCCCTCCCTGCGCCTTAGGGAAGTGAGACCGCTCACAGCAGCTGCCTGCCTCCTGGCCCCTTCCTCGTGGGAGGGCATGTTGTGGGGCCCAGGACTCCCACTGTTTGACTGAAAGTGGGAGCCTTATCCAGGCTAGAAGATTTAGAACAGATGTATGGGGACATATTTTAACTTCAAGCCACACTTTGTCCACGTGTAGAGGCTCACAGCTAACAGCCACGTTTCAAGAAACAAAAAAGTTGAAGGGAAAGAGAAGATTCTGCAAAGCAACATTCTCTGTGGTGTGGCGAACGTTGTTCATGACGCACTTGGATTCTGAGCACACCAGGATGTTAAATAGGACTTTCTCCTACAGCAGAGGTTCCCAGGCCTGGTTTCCCACTGGAATCCCACTGGGGGCACTGAGTCTCGTGCCTCAACATTGTGATTTCATCAGCTTGGGACTTTGGAATTTTGGAAGGATACCCCAGTGACTCTGCTGGGCAGCCAAGTTTGGGGACCATTCAGTGTTTCCACTGGAGAGCTAAAACTGAGGACAAGAGGTGACTAGTGTCCACACACCAAGAATGGTGCCAGACGCATCGGGCTGCACGTGGCAACACCGATATCCCGCAGCCCACGCGTCCTGGAGCCCACATGGTTACCCTCAGTCATTTCCAGTCACTTCTTTCCCCCAGCTTCCTCTTTTTCCAGAATTCTTCCTTAGGTGGCATCACGGGCTCTGATGGATTTCCACCAGCCAACTGTGCTTCCCCGTCTCTTCTCTCCAGCACAGGGCCCTGCCTTGGGCTCCAGCCCCACCTGTCTGCCACCCGGGCTCCTCACAGCCTGCTGTCTGCCTCCTTCTCCGCCGGGGCCACGCCTGCCCGGGCCCCAGACATTTTGAACTTCTTTGAGCTGTTACCTCCATTCCTTCCCTCCACTGACAGTGACCTCACCTCCTTTATGGCCTCCGTAGCCTCAGTCTTTCAGTTCAGCTGCAGGGTCAGCTCCTCCACGAGGCCCTTCCCTCCCTCCTGTGGTAGGATTGCTTCTGGCCCATTCTGCATCTGCTTGTTGACGTTTCTGCCTTGTCCACCGAGCTGTGAGCCCCTTGAGGGCAGGGCCTGTGGCACTGAAAACGCATTACAGACTACCTCACAGTTATAAAAATTCTGTTATTCATAGGTTGCATATATTGTCGGCGCCCACGTAACTACCACCCGCTTGAGCGATGGAACGTTACCCTTGAAGTCCCTCGCGAATCATGTCCCCTCCCCCAGCCAGCTTGTGCTGTGTCTATCATTCTTTTGCTCATTTTCGTACTTTTAGCACATACCTGTCTCCTGTGTTCCAGGCAGTGCCATCTTGTCAGTTTCCTTGACTCAGTCAGGGCTGACATTCTTGCCAGTTACGCCACAATTCTGGGTGGAACCTGTCCCTTTTGACTGTGAGGCTATTATAGGAAGTGATGTCTGCAGCTTGGGAGTCCAAACGCTGGCATCTGGGTGACCACGAGGCTGATAGGAAACCAGACAGAGCTTTGCTGTCACAGACTCCAGCGGCTGGCTGCGAGGGCCGTGCCCTGCAGACCTGTCTGTACCCGCAGTGCGTGTGGCTTTGAAGATTATGGAAATGCTAGATCACGGTGAAGTGGCTGTGCTCACCACGAGCAGCTGGTGAACAATCCCATCTAGGAAAACAATCTGTCTTTCAAAGGGATGGAGAGTGTCAGCTTGTGAAGAACAACATGTCAGCAAGCCTGTGGTGATAACTTTGCTGGGAGAATTCATTGACAAGAGCACTCGCTTGGCCCCTGATCGTTTGTGTGTCTGCACACTGCTTGGGGAAGGGTGGTGGAGGGTGGGAGACTGTGCTGACAGCACAGAGCCTGACTTGGGGCTCGAACTCACAAACCTCAAGGTCATGACCTGAGCCCAAACCAAGATTTGGTTGCTTAACTGACTCAGCCACCCAGGCATTCCTGTGTGGTGTCCTCTAACTGTTCTCCTGGTGGCCTCTCTTGCTTCCGTGTGGTCCCTTCTCCACAGAGTGATCTGTCAAAACGTGCAGATCTGATCATGCCCCTCCCCTGCTTCAGGTCGTTCAAAGACCGTCCATCCCTCTCCAGGCAAAGGCCCAGGCTGGACGTGGCCAGGACACACAGCGGCGTCCAGCTCCGTCCCGCCCCTGCCCATCAGCAGTGTCCTCCACACCACGCCACCAGCTGGCCTTGTTCCTTCCTCTCTGGCTCTTCTCCGCAGAGTCCCTTGTGACCTCTACACCTCTTGCTCATCTGTCAACCTCAGCCAGATGTCACTCAGAGACCCTGCCAGACGAAGCCAGGTGCCCCATTCAGCACCGTGGCTCAGCACCATGGACCTGTCCATCCCCCCGCCGCCAGACCTACCTGTGTGCATGTTTGATTCCTCTCTCTGCTCCCCCAAAGATGGCAAACCACAAGCAGACAGGGCCATGTGCGCCTGCGTGCTGTGCTTTCTCTAGGGTGGGGTTTGGGTTCTCTGAGAGGCGGACATCAAGACAGAGTGAGACATGCAGGAGGTTGGGTGAGGGAGCTGCCCGTCTGTGCAGGGTAAAGGAGGGGAGGAGCGCCTGGGTAGCCCAGTTGGCTAAGCATCTGACTCTTTAAAAATTTTTTTGTTTTAAATGTTTACTTATTTTTGAGAGATAGAGAGAAACAGAGCATGAGTGGGGAGGGGCGGAGAGAGAGGGAGACACAGAATCCAAAGCAGGCTCCAGGCTCTGAGCTGTCAGCACAGAGCTGGACATGGGACTTGAACTCACAGACCCCAAGATCGTGACTTGAGCTGAAGTCTGACGCTTAACCCACTGAGCCACCCAGGTGCCCCAAGTGTCTGACTCTTGATTTCCACTCAGGTCATGATCTCACGGTTTGCAGGTTCGAGCCCCACGTTGGGCTCTGCACTGACAGTGCGAGCCTGCTTGGGATTCTCTCCTCCTCTCTCTCTGCCCCTCCTCTGCTCATGCGCTCTCTCAAAATAAACAAACTTTTTTTTTTTTTTTTAAAGGAGGGGAGCAGGAGCAGGCGGGGGAGCTGCAAGGGAGGTGGGAGGAAGAAGGTCTCAGACCACAGCACAGACCTGCTCCTTAGAGTTGCCCTGTGTCCCAGAGGCCTCTAAATCACCCTTCTTCTCGCCAGTCCCAAGAGATGTTTGTTTGGGGTGACACGAATTCAGGAGTGTTCTGGAGTTCATAGAGTCTCTGCTTTGCTGAAGGGCAAAGAACTGTGAGGTAAACCAACAAAGCCAACTAGATTACCCCATTCATCTAATGTCAGATTGAGTTCTCCCTGTTCCGTGATGGAAGCATAACATCCCGTCCTGGGACATGGCTTACATCCCTTGCAAGCTGTTAGGTCACAAACAGCTGGGGGTGGGGGTGCTGTCTTGCTCACGTCCGCATCCCACACAGAAGCTAGCGTTCAATAAGGAATTGTTGTATTAAAACGGATTGCACAGTTAAAATGGAAGCACCATAAGTGTTGATTTATTCCACACTAGGACTCGCCCTGCTTGCTAGAAGCTTCTCACAACAACCCGAAGCCACTTCCGAATCCTCAAGTGCTCTCTGAACTATCGAAGAAAGATGAACTCGTGCTCAGCAGAGTGTTTGTGTTTTAGTGTGTATATGATTGGATTCTGGTTCTTTGAAAACAAGCTAATCCACAGGGATGTGTGGTTTCTTTACGATTCAGAATCTTTGGTTAACCTGAATGTTTTAGAAAAGACTTCGGCCTCAACCATGACACATAGGATTAAAATTCTTTCCATGAGAAGAATACATTCATTTATGCTTCCACACTGTACATTTCTATCCAAGTCGTGTTTTGTAAAGTCTTATGTGTCTATTCTTCTCTGACTATTCTCTGTGTTCTCAGCAGTGGCCCCGAGTGCCCGTATTTCTTCTTCGGGAGACAGACATGCTTTCCCCACAAGGCCCTGGGATCATCAAATCATTGGTGAGTCACCCAAGCCCACATGGGCACTTCATGTAGATTTGAACTTTGGGTCTTGGTTTTAAGTTCTTCCAAGTAAATTCACATGTATCGTGTTTTCTTAAATTACATATTTTAGATTTCCTATTTAAAAATAAATATTATCTGGCCAATGTGTATTGGAATGCCTTCTCTGTATACTAGGATTTTTAGGGAATTGTAAGGGTATTAGGAAGCTTATATAGAGCATAAGAGGGGAACGGTTTATATACACCAAAGAAAATAGCAAGCAGTGCTGGATGTTAGTTAGTAGAGGGGCAGGAGTGATGTGGACCGTTGTTGAAGCCCTGTGAACTGGGTGATCAGGACAAGGGAGCTGATGGGGAAGGGCGTTGGAAGCTGAAGGGGGGGAAGGATTTGTCCGGAAGAAGGAAAGCACTAGAGACAGGTAGATAGGATTCTCTCTGATCTGACTGGTTGACTAACCTAGGTTTCCCCCAGTTTTCCCCGTAAGTTAGATAAGCTCATGTTTCCAGACACCTTATTTGGACTGTGTGTAGAGGCCTTCTGACACCTGGGTCTATTCTAAGCTCTTGTCTTTCACTTGCTTCCAATCCCAGAGCTTACTGGGCTGGAGGTGGGGTGGAGTTGGGGGTTCTGCACAACCATGGACCGGCAGGTCTATGTTCCTCCCCCCAGCGTCTACTATGGAGTGGGAGGCGGTGAGGGACGGAGAAGGCCACGTGAGGCACCTCTCCCTCCTCAGCCTGTCCAGGGCCAGACGGGCAGAATGCAGCCATCTCTGGGTGAAAGAACAGAAGGCACAGCTGGTTTCCCTGGCCAGCTCTCAAAGCCTGAGTGCACCTCGGGCCTCCCTGCACCTTACCGTGTTTTACTTCCTGCCCGCTCCACCCTGAAGTTAGGTGTTGGGAACGAATGTTGTCCTCCAAGGTCTGAATGTGTCACAACCCTTCCTTAACTGCAGGCAGGGCATGATGGACGGCTTGGGTTTGAACAAATCTAAGATGTAGTATCTCAGCCTGGATATATGGTAATCATTGATTTCTCGCCAGAGGGGACATCATACATTTCTTCAAAAAATAAAAATTGAAAAAAAAAAAAGTGAAAAAAGGGGACTTCGCATACAGGGAACTGGGGGTCTTTTCTAGAAGTTTCAGAGCTGCCATCTGCCCAATGTGGGTTTCTTCTAATCCTTCTAGCTCATTCCAGAAGTGCCCTCCAGATCCGGCTCTCCTGAGGGTTAGGGTTCATAGAATGTGGTGGTCCCTGCCTCTTGGGCTGCCCTCTGAGAAGGCCCACGCTGGGAGATGGGATGTATGAGTGGTCCGGTGGGTGCAGGAGCTGGGCCATCCACACACCAGGCCCTCCTCTCTCGTACCCACATTTGGTGAGCATTTTTCTCATGTCTGGTCTTCTTGGCTTGTTGTTCATGCAGCACGGTGGCCCCCTGACATCTCACCAGAACCCAGTAGGAACGTGGGTTCCCATCCGGTAGCTGCTTTGTGCAGCATCTGTAACCTGGCTTAGGGGGATTTCAGAACCCTCGGTTGAGTAGCTTTAGAAAAGGCTCATCTAGCTGTAAAAGAAATGACATTTCAAAGAAATTATTTTTCCCTTGGCATCGCTGTTTCGACTTTAGAAGGGTTATCTGGGAGACAGTTACCTTGCATTAAAAAAAAATAGTTAAAAGTCTTTTTAAACCAGAAGACAATACAGGTATCACAGGACTCCTTTCTCAAGGTAGGAAATTGCTGAGTAGTTTTCTGTTGGTAATTGGAGCCAGAATTCAGTGCTCTCCCTACTGCCTTTGGGATTCACTGTATGGGCATATGAGAGTTAGCCCCTCTTTTTAGCCAACCCCTGCTCCCTCCTGAGCTCCCACGGCCCCATGAATCCTCTTCTTCTTGTGATTGGGGCCCTAACATGCAGGGGACATCCTCAGATGGTGACACCCCTGAGGGAGAGAATGGGAGGCCCTTTGGGCTACATAGCATGGTGATCCAATTTGACCTCTTTAAACATTTAAAAAAATTTTAATTGGGATAAATACATACAACATAAAATTTACCCTCTTAGCCATTTTTTAAAAATGTTTATTTTTGAGAGAGAGAGAGAGAGAGAGAGAGAGAGAGAAAGAGCATGAGCTGGGGAGCATGAGCAGAGAGAGAAGGGGACAGAGGATCTGAAGTAGGCTCCACCTTGACAGCAGAGAGCCTGACATGGGGCTTGAACTCACAAACCATGAGATCATGTCCTGAGCTGAAGTCAGAGGCTTAACCAACTGAGCTACCCAGGCGCCCCTACCCTCTTAGCCATTTTTATTAAGTGTATAATTCAATGGCATTCACATTGTTGGGCAACTATAGCCCCATCTGCCTCTAGAACTTTTTTGTCTTCCAGACTGAAACTCTGTCCCCAGGAAACACCAACTCCCTCTTCCCCAGCCCCTGGCCACCACCATTCTACTCTCTATCTCTGGGAATTTGACTGCTCTAGACACCGTATATAAATGTATATATGTATGTAAATACAGTATTTAGTATTTGTCCTTTTGTGACTGGCTTATTTCATTTAGCATGATGGCCTCAAGGTTCATCCAAGTTGTATAGCCTGTGTCAGAACTTCTTCCCTTTTTAAGGCTGAATACTATTCCATTGTATGAATTGACCACATTTTGTTTGTGCGTTCGTAGATACTTAGGTTGCTTCTACCTTTGGCTGTTGTGATCATGCTGCTACGAACATGGCTGTACAGATATCTCTTTGCGACTCTGCTTTCAATTCTTGTGGACAGATAATGAGAAGTGGAATTTCTGGACCATGTAGTAATTCTATTCTTAACTTTTTGAGGAACTGCCATGTTATTTTCAGCTGCACTGAAAACATTTTACATTCCCACCAACGGCACACGCTAGGTGCAGTTTTTCTACATTCTAATCAACATTTGTTATTTTCTGATTTTTAAAAATCATTTTCAAAGTCGTAATTTTTTTTAAGTTTTAATTTAAATTCCAGTTAGTTAACCTACAGTGTAATATTAGTCTCAGGTATACAATATAGTGATTTAATACTTCCATACATGACCCAGTGCTCATCACAAGTGCCCTCCTTAATCCCTGTTGGTGTTCTTTCTTTTTCTTTTTCTTTTTTCTTTCTTTCTTTTTTTTTTTTTTGATAGTAACCATCAGAATGGGTGGTCCAATTTGGCCTATTAATGATTCCTTCTAAACATTTTCTGTACATTTTCATCATGTCCATTTCTACTGATTCCAACTTTGCATGCCCTCTGTCAAGAAAAAGAAAGTCAATCTTTCTTCTGACTTCCTGTCATTTCAAGTTCTCATCCTAAGTGATATACTTGGAGGCAAAGGGTATAGGAAGAGCATGTGTTTTAGAACCAGATAGGCCTTCGTTCATGCATCCCTCCCTCCCTTCATCCATGCATCCATTAATTCATTCGCCTTTTATCAAGCAACTTAAATGCAGGGCATTGTGCTGGTTTATTGTCTCGTAATGAGCAAAACAGGCTTTGGTAAGCTATGATCTGGGAGTTCTGGGGCAAATTAAAATTCTGAGCTTTAATTTTATTATTTATAAAATGAAAATGGTATCACGTTCCTAGGGTTGTATGTTAAATACTTCCTTCCTTTACCCTGACTTCCTCTCCCACCCTCATAGCCCTTACATTACTCCCTTCACTGCCAGCTTCCAGAATCCTATGGACGTGGGTAGTATTAGCCCTTCCCCCGGACCAGGCAGTTGGCACACCCGGTTGGCAAGAGAAGACACTGGCTGAACACGTCTTGGGCTCTCTTGTCCTTTGATGCTCAAAGTCAGGGAACAGGTGGCCCATGGGTCATTGTGCTCATGTCCCCAGGGATTATCACTGACACCCATTCCAAAGACTGGTGTGTGCCACGATCATAACACAGGGAGAGCCTAAATGCCTAGCACTTTCCGTTTACCATGACAAAGATCCTGGACCTGTCCATGCTCTGGGGGCAGAGCAGGATGCGTGGGCCTGGTGTGAAGCTGTGTTTCACTCCTCACCACAGACTGTAGTATACCTACAACCGTGCTCAAGTACTGCCTGGTGTTACCTGTATGCTTTCCATCTCATCTTATTCATGCTGTGGCAGAGAGCCCGATGACAGCACCGTGTGGGCCTGGAGAATCGGGAGACTTTGACATTGGCCACTCAGTCACTTGCAGGAGTTTCTGGAATATCCATTTCTCCGTGTGTCAGTGTGCTTAACTGTAAAAAGAAAGTTATAATTCCTGGTTTGGTTGATTCACAGGATTTTGGTAGGGAGCAAGTGAAATGAATGTGGATGATGTACTTATTATGAGTAACAACATCCTATGCAATGTAAAAATAATAAGTAGCCCTTTATCATACTTACTACCAGTGGCAAGCGCTGTTCTAGGCTGTCTCGGCATAGTAACTCATTTAGTTAAATGCTCACAAACCACCCTGTGATGAGACAGGTACTATTAATATCTCCATTTTCCTGATAAGCCAACTGAGGCACCGAGAGGTTAAGTAACTTGTGGAAGGTCACAGCCAGCAAAGGCACATCCAGGTTTTGAGCCAGGCAGTGAGGTGCCTGAGTCTATGTTCTCAGCTGCTCGACGATCCCGCCTGTGAGGTGTTAGCATTTTTTACCGTTTCTGTTCCTTTTGCAGAGCTGGTTTGTAGAGCATGTCAGGCAGGGCCTCCTGTGATCCACTGTGTGAGAGGAACTGATGGGGATAAGCTGTGTCCCAGCTGGCTCTCCATGGTCCAGAGGCACGGGGGACATGGACAGCTCAGATAGTGAAAACTCACATACTGTTCAATAAGTAGCTAGAATGAGTGATCGCATCTCACTTTGAGGAGTGTGCTGGCATTTGCTTTCCAATCGCTTGCTTTCCAGGCCCACTCTGGGATAAAAGTGCTGATGTGCCTAAAAGCCCAACAGGCAAGATGCCGGAGGGGTTCTGAAGGCGCCGCCGAGGTTGTGTCTCCACTGGGCCTCCTGACGTGCTGGCATAACTCAAAGCAACGCCAGCTGCTCTGCTAAACAGAAGAGCTGAGATGCTGTGTTGCTTCTGCACGTTCGAGGCAAGCACTTGGAGGGAATCATCAGAATTTTCGTCCTGGGTTGGCCCCGTGACCACTGAGCCAGCATCTTCTTTGACAGATGCACAGAGCGGTGACCTCTAAACCTAGGATGCTCTCCAAATGCAGTTCCAGCTGAGCCAGTGAGATTTGCATGTTTATGGTGCTGTTTTCTCTCTTCCTCCCAGGCAGCCGGGATTGCTCACCACCTGCAACGTCTTTTCGGAGGAGGCGGCTGGCACGGAGGCCGGGCTACATGAGAGGCACAGCTGGGCCCCAGATCGGGTTTCTCTACCCAGCAGTGGCCACTCCGTTACGGGCCCAGGGAGCGGCGTGCAGGGAGGAGTCCCTCCAGTCTGAGTCCAGGGCCAGACACTGTGGCCTTGAACTTGGAGGCCAGTGGCGAGGCCCCTCTGTTGGGAGCCCAGCAGCCTCGTCTCTGACCATTGTGGGCCACCCAGGCCTGGCTCTGACCGCTGTGAGGGGACCCTCGGGGCTCTTTGGGATTCAGCTCAGAGCTGACACCAAACTACCTGCCAGGCTCACCAGGTCGTGTGGCCCTGGGGACACTGGGTGGCAGGGGGCGCTCCCACCCATGGACAGTTCTGAGGCCCCAGGCCCTGGCCGGGAAGCTGCCGGCGGTGAAAGAGCAAAGGGCACCTGGACAAAAGGCTGTCTGTCCTCAGAGGAGGGGAATGGCAGCAGGTGCAACCTTGAAAGTGGCCCCAGGGTCCCCTCTGCCCCGGCCGGCTCTCAGGATGGCTTCACCTCCAGCTTTAGCTTCATACGGCTCTCGCTCAGCTCTGCTGGGGAACGTGGGGAAGCGGAAGGCTGCCCGCCGTCCAGAGATGCTGAGGCCCCTTGTCAGAGCCCCTTGGAGACGGAAGCCAAGGACGCCAGCTTGGACAGGCCCCACGCACACCCTCGACTTCTCTCTCCCCACTTCAACGTCAAGGCTGCTCAGAGCCTGGCCGACCCTGCCCAGATGGCAGCAGGCAGCCCCCGGCTGGAGTGTGAGACGCGTTCTTTACCGGACGTGGACACTGCCTCCTCCTGCCCCCTGGTCCCCTCGTGGTCAGAGGGCAGCGGCGTGGGGGATGCTCCCCGTTGGGAAACACTACTCAGGAGGTGCGAGCCTGTGCTGCTGGACTGCCTGCTGAGTGACCAGAGGCAGCTGGAGGTTGGTGTCTTCTGGCCGCTGGGGCCCGTGATTGTCACAAGCCTGGACCCCTTTGGTAACTGGCTGCAAAAAGATGTTGCTGCACTCCTGTTTCTTCTCTTTCAGTTTGAACACAAATCTGTTCTCGTTCTCATCTTCTCTGTCACGCGGATGCTCAGATTCGCTCTCTCTTGGGCTGTACGTTCCTCTGCAATTCCTGGCCTGACGGATGTGTGGTTAGCTCTGCCCAGCTTTGCTTTGAAACAGGGGCCCCGGGGAGCTGGGGAGCTGGAACTGGCTGGTGTGGGTGGGGAGCGGCATAAAGACAGCGATGCCCCATGTTGGGGAAGATGCCGGGCGTCGTTTGCATTTACTGTACTCACTGTATTCCATCCTGCCCCGGTGGGAACCGCCTGCCACAGTCAGGAGACCTCGCTCCTGGTCATTAGATCTCTTGGGCTCTCAGTTTCCTTATTTAGAGATGGTGACGCTGCACAGGAGTGTTCTGTGGCTGCGGTGAGAATGTCAGGGTTTTGGAAACTAGGACGGGCTGTATGCATGCGAGCCCTGGCGGTAGGACGGTTCTGTTCACCCAGTTGTCCTACAAGTGTGTACAGAGGGTTGTTCTACTCCCGAAAGATCCTGGAGAGACCCAGGCTGACTCACTGGGCTGTGCGGCTTCTCCTGCTGAAAGGCTGTGTTTTCCTCCTGGGGTGTGTGTGCGTGTGATGTGTGCACATGTGTGCATATGTACATCTGCATTCATTTGTACATGTACGTAAGGAAGTGAGGGCCCACTCATCAGGCATTTGGTAGAAGTACCTGAAAGTGTGAAGGTCATGCTCATTTCTAGCAATCGCACCTCAATTACTTTCCTTTTTCTTTTTTTTTAAAATGTTTATGTATTTATTTTTGAGAGAGAGAGAGAGAGAGCAGGGGAGGGGCAGAGAGAGAGAAAGGGAGAGAGAGGATCCGAAGCAGGCTCCGTGCTGGCAGCAGAGAGTCCGACGTGGAGCTTGAACTCAAGAACTGTGAGATCGTGACCTGAGCAGAAATTGGACCGTTAACCGACTAAGCCACCCAGGTGCCCTGCACCTCATTTACTTTCAGTTCTTTACCTATGACCTGATGTTCCTGGCCCTGTCCCTGTTGCCCCGTTGTAGCCCTCAAGGACCTCAGCCTAGCCATCTGATTTATAACTCCGGTGGACCGCGAAGCCAGGCCAGATATGCACGCAGGTCTCCTTTTCCAGCTGACGCACAGAATCCCAAGTTAGATGTGTTCAATACTGATGCCATCGTCTTCCCCACCAAACCCGTTCTAAAGGGCCCCAGTCTTTTTTTTTTTTAAATTTTTTTTTTTCAACGTTTTTATTTATTTTTGGGACAGACAGAGACAGAGCATGAACGGGGGAGGGGCAGAGAGAGAGGGAGACACAGAATCGGAAACAGGCTCCAGGCTCCGAGCCATCAGCCCAGAGCCTGACGCGGGGCTCGAACTCACAGACCGTGAGATCGTGACCTGGCTGAAGTCGGACGCTTAACCGACTGCGCCACCCAGGCGCCCCTAAAGGGCCCCAGTCTTGATACCTACTTGCTGATTAAAAATTTTTTTTTTAACGTTTATTTATTTTTGAGACAGAGAGAGACAGAGCATGAATGGGGGAGGGTCAGAGAGAGAGGGAGACACAGAATCCGAAACAGGCTCCAGGCTCTGAGCCATCAGCACAGAGCCTGACGCGGGGCTCGAACTCACCAACCTCGAGATCGTACCTGAGCCGAAGTCGGACGCTTAACCGACCGAGCCACCCAGGCGCCCCTTGCTGATTTTAATTAATAGACTCCATCCAGTTCCTGAGAGAAACTGCAAGCATTTTCACCACCCCCCTCCTCCTCGTTCTGCACATCTGGTCAGCCCTCATAGTCCTACAGCTAACCTGCCTCTCACAGCCGTGGCCTCTGCCCTCGTTCAAATCCTTGTTAGTTTTAACCTGGGTTTTGTAAGAGATTTGCCTTCCTCCTGTGTCTCTCTTCTCCAGGTCATCCTCCGGATGGCCAGCAGAGTTATCTTCTGGAACACTGGTGGGAAAGTGTTATTCCTTGGCTTGAAACCTTTGGTGGCTCATTGCTCTTCTGGGGATGGTAGCCAAGTCCCGTATCCTGATAATTGAGACCTTTCCCGACCTGCTTCAGCCTGCCCCCATGCCTCACCCCTGCCGGCTCAGCCATCTGGTGCTGCTTCCTGTTCCTGAAGACACCAGGGAAAGCTGTGCCTCAGGCCTTTGCTTACAGTTTGCTCTCTGCCTGGAATGACCTTCCTGCACTTTTCCATCTGCCAAGCTCCTGTAATCCCCTTGGTGTGGGTTTAAAGCCACTTCCTTGTGAGACATTTCCTACCCCCTCTGGACCAAATGAATCCCTCCTTCCATTTTGCTCCCGTAGCAATCTGGACGTGCCCCTTATAGCACTCATCACATTTGATAATCATTTGCTTGAGGGTCCAAGTTCTGCACTCGGCCATGAGCTCTATAACCACAGGTCATGTCTCTTAGACAGTTTTGGGTGCCTGAAGCCTGGCATACTTTCCGGCCCTTAGAGGTTGCTTGGGTCATTTTTGTTTTTAGTGAAATAATTAATCTTGTTAAGAGGGCCACAGATACTTAATTGACACCTTTTTTGGATTGACTGGCTAAGGCGTAAGAAGACCAATTCCAGCCTTGGAGGGGTGTTTGCCCCTACCAACAATTTTCCAACACCAGCTGGGTGTCCTGTAACAACGCAATTCTGACCGCACCTATCCAGAGATAGTATCAGATCCCACAGCTTAAGGGCTCAGACTCACAAGACCACCTGCCTCTTCTTCAGATGCCCATTTAAGTTCAGAGCATCACCCGTGCTTCTGACCCACTGGCCATGGATAGGAGGCTCCAACAACCATGCTCTCCTTGGGTTCGATTAATTTGTAGAGTGGCTTGCAGAACTCAGAGAAGCAGTTTACTTAATAGATCATATATTTATTATAGGAGGATATAACTCAGTAACAACCAGGAGGAAGGCAAGGTGTGAGGAAAGGACATGGGGTTTCATGCCCTCTCCAGGCACACCACTCTCCCTGAATGTCCACCTGTTTACCAACCTGGAATTTCTCCCAACTCGGTCCTTCGGATTTTTAGGGAGGCTTCACTACACAGGCAGTACTGATTAAATCATTGGCCATTTGGGATTGATTCAACCTCCAGCCCCTCTCTCCTCCCAGGAGGTTGGGGGATGGGGGCTGTAAGTTCCCCTCCTCTCCAGTCATGTGGTTGGTTCCCCTGGCAACCAGCCCTCAGCCTTGGTGTCTTCCTGGAGTCACCTGATTAACATAACAAAAGACAACTTTATTGCCCTCCTCACAGGAAATTTCTAGGGTTTTAGGCGTTCTGTGTCAGAAGTGAACAAAGACCAAATATGTATTTCCTTTTACGAATCACAAGGTCACAGGCACTAAGAAGAGGTTTGTATCATCATTCCAACTCTAAAGGTCAGTTTTCAGTATTTCATGGCCAAGATCTCTTTTAACAAATCTTGACAACATATCTGTATTTCTCCATCTCAAAAAGTCAAGCTTTGACTCAAGTGAAGCAAAAGTAGAATGCCGTTATAATGACCAGCTTCTCCCCCTCCCAAATAGCCAAACAAACAGAACCTCCCCTTGGTAGGGACTCCTCTGCAGTCCACACGATTCAGCTCTCTGCGTTTTGGTGAAACTGATAGTTTTTCCCTTTCTTTTAAACTCCTCTTACCTGCAGGTAAATCACATCCTCCTGAAAATCTTTTTTTTTAATTTTTTAATGTTTTATTATTTATTTTTGAGAGAGAGAAAGACAGACTGTGAGTGGGGGAAGGGCAGAGAGAGAAGGAGACACAGAATCTGAAGCAGGCTCCAGGCTCTGAGCTGTCAGCACAGAGCCCAGTGTGGGGCTCGAACCCACAAACAGCAAGATTATGACCTGAGCTGAAGTCAGACGCTTAACCAACTGAGCCACCCAGGCACCCTAACAATTTCCCTGTTTAAAATGGCCCACCAGCTTTGGGCTGCCATGCTGACCAGCGTTCCCAGGTGCAAGGAGGCTGCAATGTGCCTTACCGAGGAAACGTGTTGAATGAGCTTTGTTCCAGCATGAGCTGTAGCGCTGGTGGCCATGAGTTCTATGTTAATGAACCAGCCATATATATTAAAGAAGGCATCTTTAAACGGAAGCGCACATAAAACAAGGTTACATCTTGATCAGTTGACAAAGATGTTGTGATCAGAGCTCTCAGAAGCCCAACACTTGTTTCCCCTGGAAGCAATGGTTTAGTATTTGCTAACTGAGCATTTCCCGTGACTTTATAGAACACGACGACCACGAATGAGGATTGACAGAATGTGTGTTTTATGCTGTTTAGAAATAGCCACCCAGGGACACTGCCAGGGATTGCACGGGGCTGAGAAAATTGTGATCAAAGGAAATGCTAACTGGGTGTGCAGAGGAGGGAAGAGAGAACCTTGCAAGTTAGCCCCGCCTCAGCTTGTGGAAGCTGGAGGAAATGGAGAGAAATCGCCTGTCTTACATGGTTGTGTCACTGGATGAGACATGACCATCAGTGCCTCTGCTTCCAGCAAAGATGGACATTCAGACATCTCCCGGGGCATCAGTTCGGCGTCCTACAGGGATCATTGATTGAAGGGGACAAAGTGAAGTGGATGTTGGCTATAAATGAAGTTTTCTTTGACTTTCTTTCCTGTAGTTCTTCTGCCTCAGCTCCAGTAACCGTTCAACAGTACCACCCCATGGGTGTGGTGATGGCAGTGGTACGCTCTATATGGCAGCTGAACCACCCATACAGACTTTCTTCTATCTCTAATATGTACGACTGAGTTATTGGTAAAATTTGCACTTGTAATATGGAGCAAATCAAGGATAAAGGGGTTGATGTAATCATTCACTCATTCAGAAAGTATTTACTGACTTACTTGTGTCTGGCTTTGGATTGTATTAGAGTTGGTTAGAAACAGACACCAACACAGTATCAGTGTCTTCACAGGACAAAGTTGTGTTTCTTGCTTAAAAGTTGCGTTTCACAGAGTTGATTGGGGGATCCACTCCGCAGAGTCACTCAGGAAGCCTGCCTGTACTACCTGAACGTATGAGTCAGTCACTGGGACAAGGAGGAAAGCAGTAAGGATCCTACAAGAGCAATTAAATGCCCAATGCCGAAGTAACCTCTAACACTTGCAGCTACACCCCATTACCCACAGCAAGGTGGGGAAGGAAGTGTAATCCTTCCATGTGCTCAGAGCAGTGGAGAACCAAACAACGGTGAGCACTGCCATTTTCTACATGATTAGAAAATAGTTCTTGCCCTCAAGACGCCCAAGGGTGAATGGAGCGCACACACAAAACAAAACAATGGCTGTACTGTGGTGTCCTGAGTACTACGGTAATTTCTTGCAACTCCATTTGTCCCGCAAGCTCAGACCAAACACCCAGCCTTATTTTGACTTTCGCGTCTCCTACCTGCGATCTGTTAACAAATCCCATTTTTTCTGTCTTCCAACAGCCATTTTCTGAATGTGTCCAGGATCAGATCCCTTTTCATTGTCTTCACTGTTGCCACTATCATTCAGGCTATCGTCACCTCCTTCCTGGGCTGTTTCCATGGCCTCCCCTGGCCATCCGACTTCTTCCTTTGCCCACTGCAGTCAGAGTGAGGCTATTCAAACCTCAAACAGGTCATGGACTTTGTGCTCAGAACCCCCCAAGTGCCCCCCCCATCACCCTCAGCATCAGAACTTTTCAGTGGTCTTCGTGTCTCTTCATGATGCATTCCCCATCGCCTCTCTGACCTCATCATCTACAGCCGCCCTTAATCAGGCCATCCCAGACTCAGCGATCTACTTTGCAAGGCCAGCAACACTTTGCCAAGAGCCTCTGCTCTGACTCTTCTCTTTGTTGAAATGTTTTCTCCAGGAGCCCCAGGGTTTCCCCTCTTACCACTTTTAAGTCTTTGCCCAAATGTCAGTGAGATCTTATTTAAAACTGCAGCCCCACCGCCTGCCAGCATTCTTGATGCCCCTTATTGGGTTCTACGGTTTTTCTTCTTTCCCGACACTCATCACTTTCTAAGGTTCCATAAACCGTACTCATTATCTTAATTTTTGTCTTCCTGCACAAGAATGCATGTCGAGAGACGGTTTAGAATTTTGTGCTGTACCCTCAACACCTCAAACTGGTGGCTGACACCCCGAGGAGACACTCAGTGAATATTTGTTAAGAGGGTCATATGACTAGGTCCAAGAACAGGTCACTATGGCAATATAGAGGAAGGACATTTAACACAGGCTGGAGAGGGTGACACCTGAGTTGGGTGTTGAAGGACATATAGGTGTGAGGCAGGCAAGGGTGGGAGGAAGGTGTGTTTTAGGGAGCAAGGCCAAATCCATTCACTGATAGGCCAAGAATCCATCTTCAGAAAATATCTGGGCTTCCTGTCGAGAAGAAAAATACTTAAAAATGAATGTATTGTTAACTCTCTGACAAACGACGGGATCACTGTGTCTACATGTGGGTTAAATAAGACGATACTGTTTTCTGGAAGGGTTTTGTGAAGTCCTTCCTGTCATTGTCACCCAGCCGGCGGGACAACCTGCCGAGTGGAAGCTCATGTTCTTCTCTTGGCTTCTCTTTCAGTCTCAGAGTGTTTATCTTCATAATTTTAATGTGATTTTGAGAACAGTGAGCATTCAGTCAGGTCAGGAAATTTGCGTTCCTTTTTATTATGCATTTTTTCATGCAGATAAGGGTACAATGTGATGTTTTTGTTTAAAATAACTCTCTAACTCTTTCTGTGGACTTTATACTCAAATTACACTTTCTCTTTATATAACTTTTTTTTTGAGAAGCTAATGCATCTGGCATGGGAAAAATGTACATTTGCGGTTCTTTTTTTAAAGGAGAATAAAGAATTTCAGTTTTGAAATAGTTTCTAAGTGTTCTTGGCTTAAAAAAAATAAGTTTGCTTGAGTGCTATTGTAATTTGGCTTTCATTTTTCCCCCCTCCTTCAAACCAACATAGGTAAAGTCCTTAAGATTAAAGCTTCAGAAACTTCAAGAAAAAGCAGTTGAGGAAGATGATTATGACAAGGGTGAGTTTTATTTTATTTTTTATTAATTATTTCTCATTTTCTCTGGAATGTACCATTTCTCTTTTATCCTCATTCATACCTGCCTTCTACACCTCAGTGAATTGTGTGGTCTGTTCCTCTGATCACCTCCACTCAATAACAATTGACTGTTTTACCGCACTGTTATTTTGTGGATTTCAAAGCACTTTATGAGCATTAATCATTGGGCTATAAATTTGTTGATAATCCAGAAATACTCAGAGTACTTGCACAATGGAAGTTATATTAACTCATCATCTGCCTGCTTAGAGTGTGATATATCTATAATTTATTCATCCATTGAAAAAATATTTGTTGTACACCTATTGTGTGCTGCGCAATGTGGAAGGAATAGAAAAGTAAGGTGGACGCATTATCTGATCTTGGGATGCCTGTAAATATAAGTCCCCAAGAAGCTTTTTGACTTCATACTCTCCGGGACCAGAGAGAGAAAATGGGATGAGTCTGAGAAATGCCAGGCTGTGCCAAAGGGGTCAAATGTATCAAATTCCCATGTAGATGCCCCCAAATATCCATACCAGAAAGGAAAAGTAACATGAGACCAGACGATGTAGGAGTTGGTCAGATGCCACAAAAAAACAGTTAACATGACCGTCCCAAAGTAGGATCTGCAGCAGAAACAGCTGACGTGGAGCTGAATGGACACAGAGCAGACTGGGTCAAAGGAGGGATTTCAGGAATGGTTGGCCTGGGAAGAATCTTCAAGATTTCGGATGCCGATTGCGAGATGCCACAGCCATTTCTGCTGCATCTGGGGAAGAGAGAGGACGTAACATGCAGGTTCCCCCAGACACTTAGGAACTTGGTAGATAGTCCTGGTGATAACCAGGTTCAGCACACTCAGGATTGGTCTGGAAATAGAATGCAGACTTAAGGATTCTTAGCCTAGAGGCTTGAACCTTCAACCCTCTTGACCCGTTTTCTCGTGTTCCCAATGAATACGTCACAGACCACTGGCACCGGGGCACTACAGGAGTGGGATGAGTGATCTCCAACAGGAGGCGGCAGATCCTATTCTGGAAACACCCGGAGCTGGTGCTGTGTCGTGTTGTCAGTACATTTACCACGGAGGTGGGGGTTAGAGTGCGCCGGGGTGGGAGGAGGGGGAGGAATTGGGGAATGCAGGTGGAGGTCTAAACTCTCCCGCTCTTTCTACAGGCGGCCTTGATTTTGTGAGGGTGCTAGGTGGGAGAGAGGAGCGAGTCTGAGACAAGGGCCCCCATGAACCCCGCACAGCTGTGGGCAGAGAGCACATGAGCGGTGCCTGCACCAGGGTGCCCCCTGCTGACTTTTGTCTGTGAAGGGAGCCTAGGTTTGCAGCTCCCAACTGCTGCCCAAATTAACTTTCTCTGGCGTGGGCCTTTAGCACACAGCTCTGCTCTAACACACAAAACTGAAGACACAAGTGGAAAACCAAGCCCTCTTTTTCTGATCGAGGCCTGGTGAACTTTTCCGGACTTGGTTTTCTCAGCGGGCTTCATTAAACAAAGGCCTCGCTTCTTTAGTCTTTTCTCCAGATAGCTCTGAAACACCCAAGGGAACAAGGTTGGATAAGATACGCCTCATCAGGGAAGCCAAAGGAACAAAGACACCTTTATTTGGTGTTTCCGTCTGTTTTTTTTTTCTTGTTTCTATGTCAAGAATGAGAATGTCTCCTCAATGAGAACTGGGAGGGCAGGCCGGGCCGTCCGCGTTCCACAAGCCTTCTGGGTGGTTGGGAGGTGTACTGGTGTGTGAGAAAACCCTGGTGCAGGGCTCTGCTTGCTGGAGGACCAGGCCGTGGTGCAGCAAGCCGCCAGCTGAGTTCTGGAGGCGGGGGCTGGTCAGGGGCTCTGTCCCTCCTGATCCACCCGGAGTCTGTGGGCAAGCACCCTGGGAGGCACTTAACACAGAGAGTCACATACCTCCCCCCTCCTGTTTAAACTCCCAAACCTTGCAAGCCTGGTTTAGGGTGTTGAGAGGTGAATGTTCTGATGAAATGTGCAGAGAGCCTGGCACGTAGTGGGTGGGGAGTCAGTCAGTGTTTCGTGATGAACAAGTGAGTTGCTTGCTGCTGAATGCATACGCACCCTACCCCCCCCCCCCCCCCGCCCCCGGATGGATGTCAGGCTAGAGTGAGCGCAAGGGCCAAGAACTCTCACCACCTCAAGATGGCTTACGCAGCTCATCCGCAGTCTGCTGGGGCGGGGTGCATGTAGGGAAGATGTTTGTGTGGAGCGTGGCTTATTACTTAAAAAAATTCCTCCTGAGCATCTATCGTATATAACAGGGCTTCTCAAACTTTAACATGCATGTGAATCGCCTGCGTAATGTGTAAAATGCACATTCTGACCAAGGAGGGCTGGGCTGGGGTGGAGACACTGTTTCTAGTAAGTTTCCAAAGGATGCTGCGCAGCGGTCCAGAGAACCGCACCTGGAGTAGGGATGGGCTACAAGGACGACATGGGGCCATTTTTTTTTTTTTTAATTTTTTTTTTCTTTCCATGTTTTTATTTATTTTTGGGACAGAGAGAGACAGAGCATGAACGGGGGAGGGGCAGAGAGAGAGGGAGACACAGAATCGGAAACAGGCTCCAGGCTCTGAGCCATCAGCCCAGAGCCCGACGCGGGGCTCGAACTCACGGACCGCGAGATCGTGACCTGGCTGAAGTCGGACGCTTAACCGACTGCGCCACCCAGGCGCCCCATGGGGCCATTTTTAAAGACCCACCGAGCACTGTCCTTAGGATTTTCATCTCAGGTGTTTTATGGCCCGGGAAGGGAAATAGCACAGTACACAATAAGGGTAGTGAAGTTACACATAACATGTCCCTTAAAATATAAACAGAAGGAGTTCCAAAAGGGGAGAAATTACTGCTGGTGGTGGGGTGGGTGCGGATCCAGCCCTGTGGAGAAGGTGATAGTGTAGACGCGCCTCGGAGGGTGTGGGGGATGCCATCTGAAAGAGCATTTTAGAGAACGCAGAGGGGTGTAAAAGCCGCCGTCCAGCAGTTTGTCTGGACGTGACATGTGAAGTCGGCTGTTGTTGGAAATGGATCACTACAGGGCCCAGTTGGAACAGTGCATGAACTGGTGCATAGTAGGTTATCACTAAATTCTCATAAACCAATGGCCAAGTCATTAGGGAAGTTGGATTGATATTGAGGTGGAGAATTTGTTGTAATGAGATTTGTTGAAGTAGGATTTGAATGGGATTTCCTTTCTCACATGGCTTATCCAGGGGTTTAAGAATTGTGACTTTTCTTTATACTCAGCCTTTGCAGTCTGTGAGCAGACTCACTTCTGCCTCAGTGTTCGTGGCAGCTGTGGGGCTGTGCTCTGTCTCAGGAGAAGGGGGCTGCTGGAGTCTGAGAGGTTTGCCGGGAGAACCTGGAGGGCTCTCCTCTGGTTTTGTTGCCTTTCTCTCTTTCTTTCTAGTTTCACTCATAAAAATGACTTTGAATTCCAGAGAAAGGAGCACTTGGCACAGAATAGAAAGTTTCATGTTTTATCTCCTCAAAGTGCCAGCAAATTGACCCGCTGACGCCTTGTGGGGAAACCTCCAGGGCTCTAATTACATCTCTACTTCGCCTGGGAAGTAAAGTCAATAATTCCTTCTATTCTTGAATGGGGCCGGGAGGGCTTGGCAGGAAAAGAATAATACTATTTGGTACTTGCTTAGAGTTTTTCTCCAGAGGCTCGAAATGCTTTACTGGTTTCATCCCGTCGGTGCTTGTCCCATGTCTGTCGTCAGCTGAGGGGCGAGTGTGGGACCTCAGAGTCCTTCAGAAGGAGTGAGTGCCGCCCGGAAGTGGGAGATGGGGCTCAGGGTCTGTGACACGCTGGGAGGGGAAAAAGGAGAGCATGAACAATGACGTCCACTGTGGTTGATGTTCTAACTGTCCCTGCACCGACGTGACGTGTGGTCTAGAACGTCCCCCCTGCCTGTGACCATGTTCACTGCTCATTTCTGAAGCAAATGGGGCGAGGTCTTGGGGAAGAAGGAGAAAAATTTTGGGAATTCGCCATTTCAGTGACTCACATCACTGTGATCTGTAGCACAGCTGGCTTTACCCTGCTTGTTTAGGATTTCTTTCCTGGTGCTAAAAGCAGCCAGTTCTGAATTGGTTCCTCTGTCCTTTGTCTCCACCAATGTCATTAGGACAAAACGAGAGTATGATGTGAGGCATGGAAAGAGGAATGATGACCGCAGAGGCCAAGCATAAAACCAGTCTAGACAGTGCCCAGCTCTTGCCTCAATTGTCATAAACTTGGCTTTGCTTTCTTTAGCAAGATTGGTTTGTCCACAATTGCTCTTTGGTGACGGTGTGCAAATCATCCAAGCTGACAGCCCTGTCTGTTGGGGGGATCCCACTCTCTATCTCCTTTAGGGTTTGGCATCTGAGTGGCTTCCTGGAGGTTTGTGCTTAGAACCAGAAGCCCCGCTTCGTCTTCTCTTAGCTGTAGAGGTACCAGAGCTCTTTCAAAATGGCAGCTGGATGCCACTTGGGGGTCCCCAGAACGGGAAGGCTACTCTTGGCACCCTGTGTTGTTCTGTGTCCCTGCTGAAAAGGTAGGCTGCATTTGGGGTTTGCTCAGAGACACGACTGGTGCTTGAAGATGTTTCCAGAGAAAAGAGCCACACTGAGCACACATGGGAATGAGAGTGCAGTTTCTGTCAGCGGTCCCCCTGCACATGCACTTCCTTTTCTCCCTGCACCCCAGGGTTTGGAAACACCCTCACTTGGTCTGCTATCTACCGGAGTCTGTCTCCATTGCTCTGGGGGGTGCTTGCAGGAAGTATCAGGAAAAGAAGCTAAGACAATGCAACCAAGTGAAATAAATGACATTTGGTACACATTCCTTTTCTGGGGTGTGTTTGTATGTGGTGTGTAATATTAATGTGCAGCTGTCCCACATCCTCTCCCAGCTGGGCACTTTCCCACGCGCCGCTGATCACATCCCAGCATCACTGTGGGAGGAATCGGCACTGCCCCGAGCCTCCGGCCAGGCCACGGAAGCTGCTCGGAAGGGACTAGACATGTGCTCCAGACACCCATCCCCTTTGCCTCCTGTCCTCGCTGGCTCTCTGAGCATTGTGTAATCCAGCATGGAAAACCGAGCTCTTGAGGAGTTGTGGGAACCGATCCTAGCCAGGAGGTTTCTGGGTTCTGGAATCTCTTATTTACATGACAACTAGGGAAGGAACAGAGGAGGGTTCCACGCTGGGATACGGGGGGGGGGGGGGGGGGGGGGGGGGGGGGGGGGGAAGACTTTCCATGATTTTATCTTAAAACATTAGGCTGTTAGGAAATTTGCTCTTGAATTATTTCAATTTTAGTCTTCAGCATTATCCTCACCAAAGCAGAACTTGTGTGTCTGCTTCCTCTTATATTAAGTAGAAACTTAAAAATTGAAGGATGCCTGGGTGGCTCAGTTGGTTAAGCGTCCCACTCTTGATTTCAGCTCAGGTCATGATCTCACGGTTTGTGAGTTTGAGCCCCATGTCGGGCTCTGTGATGATGGTGAGGAGTCTGCTTGGGATTCTCTCTCTCTCCCTCTCTCTCAGCCCCTCCCCTGCACTCTCTCTTGAAAATAAATGAATTTTAAGAATTTTAATTCAAGAAAACTTAAAAATTGAGAGATGAGCTAGACATTAAAACGCGTTGTAAACGAGAATGCGGACAAACGCCATTTACTTCACCTAGTTGCATTGTCTTAGCCTCTTTTTCTGTTGACAGAAGAGTTTATGACTCTGTAAATTAAGGGCCACAATCTCTGCCGGTATTGGCTTTCAGGTCACCATTGGTATTTGCAGTTTGTGTGTTAGCATTTTTCATGAGTGCTAGGAGCGTAGTACATCGTGTAACACCTACTTCAGATGTGGTGAGCTTTGTGCACAGACCCGGATGATCTACCTGTGTATGATAAGCTTCCCTCTCATATGTAGCACAGGATGTGGTTGATGGAGCAGGAAGGTGGGCAGAAGGCCCTCTTGCTTTTAGAAGACTGACTTTGAAGCTCCTCCCACAGGTTTTCCACATTGCTGCTATCCTCCCAGAGTTGCTGAGAGGCTGGCAGGGATCCCAGGAGAGCAAGCTCCCCTCAGGGAATGTTCCATCTGGGCCCGAGGAACTCAGCTGCTCTGCAGGTGCCAGACAGGACCAAACAGTGACTTAGATTGTCTGGGGCCAGCTCACTAGGATAGAGTGATCATCTTGTCTGTGAGGGCACTTAGGGCTTCAGAAATGTCAACAATTTCACTTGATTTATTGCATGTTCAAGCAGTGCTTCACCTCTTTCTACAGATTGAGAAATGGGTAACAGGACTGGAAGGGGTGTCCCCTCCTATACAGACATTTGATAGAAAAGTTTAAAAAAAAAAGGCAGACTTTAGTGACTTAAGTGGGCTGATTATCCCTTTCCCTGTCTGCAAAGGAACCTGGCTATTATTGGTATCTTTTTTTTGGTCTAAAACCCTGCAGATAGTTGAGAGCAGAGCCTGGCTTTTAGGCCAGTATATCACAGTACCTTTTCACATGAACAATTTTTTTACTGAGTTTTTTCCAGGTTCACCGTCCCATGGTGGACAAAAAGAACTGTGTACAGGATGTTAGCTTTTTTCTAGAAGAATGTTAGCTTATTTGGGATAAAATATAAATAATATGAATGTGTGAAATTTCAGTTAACATTAGAATTGATTGAGTGTGTGTGTGTGCGTGCGCGCGTGTGTGTGTGAGGGCTCTCTACTTTCAAGAGGAAGAGACCCAAGAAGCAGAGGAAGAGAGGACTTACAGTTTGGTGTGATGGTGCTGGGGTGGTGAGTGGGGTCAGGAGATCCAGAGTGCCAGGACCCTCACTTTTCTCTCTGCAGTTTGATTTAATTTTATCAAAACACTTGTTTCACTTACCTGTTGTTGCATATAGTAGGCTGAAAAATGGCCTCCAAAAGACATACACACCGTAATTCCTGGAATTTGTAGATGTTACCTTATTTGGAAAAGGCTCTTTGCAGGCATGATTAAATCAATGATCTTGGGATGAGATTATCCTGGATTATTGGGGTAGGCCCTAAATGCTATCACATGTGTCCTGAAGAGAGAGGCAGAGGGGGGACTAGACTAGTAGAAGAAGAGGAGGTGATATGATCACAGAAGCAGACATTGGAGTGATGTGCCCACGAGACATAGAATGCTGGCAGCCAACTGAAATTGGAAGAGGCAAGGAAAAGATTCTCCGTGAGAGTCTGTAGAGGGAGTATGGCCTGGCAGACAACTTGATTTCAGCCCAATAAAATTGATTGCAGACTTATGGCCTCTATGAAACTATGAAAGAATGTGAAAGAGTAAATTTGTCGTTTTAAGCCTCTAAGTTTGCGGTTATTTTTTACATAGGAAACTAATATAGTGCATAACAAACCACCATAAAATTTGGTACTTAAAACAATGTCAGGGAGTGACATCAAGAAAATGGCAGAATAAGCACTCCAAGCACTCATTTCCCTCATAGAAACATCAAAAGAGAAGTAGAAAGTGTGAGAACCAGCATTTTCAGAACTCTGGAAAATACACCAAGGTTTAGAGCAACCAAGCAAACATTGAACCAAGAAAAAGGCAACTTGAAAATGATGGGAGAGCTTTGTGGCTTTTGCTCTTGTCCCACCCCTTCTCAGGACAGCAGTGACCTTGGAGATAACAGCTCACATTCCTGGTGTGGGACTCTGGTCCTTGATTCCCCAGGGAGCAAAGCAGACTTTACTTGAAAATTATTGCATGAGTCTGTTTTAACCTGTCTAGGGTTCCCTAAAGGACTGAAATCCAGTGCTTGTCTCTGTTTTGGCTAACTCAGGGCAGAGGCTGGAAAAATGGCAGACATTGCTTGAAAACACTGCCAGGTTAACTAACAAACTTCAAACACCTGGGAGAAAGGTCACTGGTTGTCTAAAGGCCAGGAGCAATAGCTGGGGCACATCTTTGGGAAATTCAGAAGTACCTGTGTATATAGGGAAATTTAGAAAACCACTTGCTTGCTCAGGGCAAGATACATGCTCGGAGAAGAGCATAGAAGACACTAAGCTTTCATCTAAGGATCATCCTGGGGCTCAGGGCAAGCCTGCTCAAGTGTTGAAAGAGTACTCCAGCACAGAACCAATCTGCAAAGACTGGAAGAGGAATTTGTTTGTTTTGGTGTCTCTGTGTGTGTTTCTTCTTTTTTGCTTTTTTCCCCCTTGGCTTTCTTTTCTGTTTTTTCTTTTTCTCCTGGCATTTGAAGAAATCGTTGTCTAAACACTGGCTGAACACTAGCTATAAGAACAGAGACTGCAGTGACCACACTCCTCAAGGAATAGTCTTTGCAAAAATAGTTTGGAAAAGTATCTAAACAGATGGACCACTTCAGCCTTCAAAAATGTTGATGACAACAAAACAAAAACAACCGAAAGCCCCACAAACTGGGGAGTTTGGAGAATCTGATTTCCAGAGTCACCACATTATAATATTCAAGTGTCCAGTTTTTAACAAAGCATCACAAGGCATACAAAGAAACAGAAACACATGGCCCACTGAAAGAGGCAAAATAAATGGACAGAAACCATCCCTGAAGAAGTCCAGACCTCAGACTTATTGAAGACCTTAAAAAAACTGTCTTAAAGATGTCCAAAGAGTTAAAGAAACATGGATGAAGAACTAAGGGAGATCAGAAAAACAATGTATGAACAAAATGAGAATACCAATAAGGAAATAGAAATTGTAACAAGGAATCAAATCTGGAGCTGAAAAGTATAACTAAAATAAAATATTCACTAGAAGGGTTCAACAATAGATCTGAGCAGGCAGAAAAACAATCAGCAAACTCAAGACACAACAATTGAAATAATTTAGTCTGAAGAGAAGAAAGAGAAAAGAATGAAGAAAATTAAAGATGGTCTCAGAGGCCACTGAGAGATTATCAAGCAGACCAACATATACCTATGGGAGTTCCAGGAGAAGAGAGAGAGGAGCAGGAGAATATTTGAAGAAATATTGGCTGACCACTTCCTGAATTTGGTGAGAGACAGGAAACTACAAATTCAAGAGCTCAATGAACAACAAGTGAGGTAAACTGAAAGAGACAGGAAAACACATAATCAAATTGTCAAAAGTAAAAGATAATCTTGAAAGTAGCAAGAGAGAAGCAACTCATCACATACAAGGGATCCTCAATAAGACTGACAGCTATTTTCTCATTACCATAGAGACCAGAAGGCGGAGGGAAGATATATTTAAAGTGTGGAAAGAAAAAAATTGGCAATCAAGAATTCTATACCCAGAAAAAGTGTCATTCAAAAAAATGAGGGAGAGGGGAGCCTGGGTGGTTCAGTTGGGTAAGCATCCAACTTCGGCTCAGATCATAATCTTGAGGTTTGTGAGTTTAAGCCCTGCATCAGGCTCTGTGCTGACAGCTCAGAGCCTGGAGCCTGCTTCAGATTCTGTGTCTCCCTCTCTTTCTGCCCCTCCCCCACTCTCACTCCATCTCTCTTTCTCTCAAAAATAAATAAACATTTAAAAAATGAGAGAAATAGTAAGAAATTTCCAGAAAACAAAAGCTAGAGGGGCTCATTACCACTAGACCTGCTCTGTAAGAAATGCTAATGGGTGTCCTTCAGGTTGAAATAAAAGGACATTAGAGAGTAAGTTGAAGCCATATGAGGAAATAAATAAATCAGTAATGGTAAATAGATGAGCAAATATAAAAGCCAGTATTACTGTATTTTTTGTTTGCAATGCCACTTTTCATTTTCTACATGATTTAAAAAAACAAATGCATAAAATTTATAATTTATAAATTATAAACCTATGATACTGAGTGCACAGGGTAAAAAGATGTAATTTGTGACAGCAATAACAAAGGAGCTGTATAGGAGCAGAGTTTTTATATTCTATTGAAGGTAAGTTGATATCAATTCGAATCAGGTTGTTATAACTTTAGACTGGTAAATATAATCCCCATGGCAATCACAAAGAAAATATCAAAAAAATATACACAAGAGGAATCAAAACAGTTTGGTACAAAAAAATCAATTAAACCCCAAAGAAGACAGTAATGGAGGCAATGAAGGAAAAAAAAAAAAAAAAAAAAAAAAAAAAAAAAAAAGACTTACAGAAAATGAATAAGAAAATGATAGAACTATGTCCCTCTCTCTTTTTTTTTAAAGTTTATTTATTTATTTTCAGAGAGAGAGAGGGTGCATGCTCCAGCATGGTAGGGGCAGAGAGAGAGGGAGAGAGACAAAGAGAAAGAGAGGGAGAGAGAGAGAGAATCCCAAGCAAGCTCTGCACCATCAGTGCAGAGCCTGATGTGGGGCTCGAACTCATGAACTGTGAGATCATGACCTGAACTGAAGTCAGATGCTTCACTGACTGAGCCACCCAGGTGCCCTAGAACTATCTCCTTCTTTATCAGTAATTACTTTAAATGTAAATGGATTAAACTTTGTAATCAAGGGGTGCCTGGATGGCTCAGTTGGTTAAGCATCTGATTTCAGCTTAGGTCATGACCTTGCAGTTTGTGAGTTTGAGCCCTACATTGGGCTCTGCTGTCAGCTCAGAGCTCACTTTGGATCCTCTGTCTCCCTCTCTTTGACACCTCTTCTGCCCAAAAATTAAACAAATATTTAAAAAATTGTAATCAAAAGGTAGAGACTGACGGATAAAAAAAAAATGATCCAACTATATACCATTTACAAAAGACTCACTTTAGACCCAATGACACAAATAGATTGATAGTCCATGCAAATGGTAATCAGAAGAGAGCTGGGGTATCTATACTATTAGACAAAATGGACTTCAAGTAAAAAACTGTTATGAGACCAAAGAGGCACTATATTTTGATAAAAGCATCAATTCATCAAGAAGATACCATAATTTTAAACATATATGCACCAAACAACAGAGCCCCCAAATATATGAAACAAATATTAACAGAATATGATTCTCCATTATAGTTGGAGACTTCAGTACACTACTTTTAATAATGCTGAGAACATCTGGACAATTGATAAGGGTATAGAGACTTGACTAACACTGTAAACCTTCTAGACTTAACAGACGTGTATAGAACACTCCAGCCAACAGCAGAATGCATTTTTCTCAAGTGCACATGGAACATTCTCCAAGATAGACCACATGTTGGGCCACAAAGAAATCTCAATAAATTTAAAAAATTGTAATCATACAAAGTATCATTTCCAACCACAATGCAATGAAGCTAGAACTGAAAACTGAAGGACAATTGGAAAACGTACAAAATATGTAGAAAACTAAGCAACACACTCTTAGAGAACCAATGGGTAAAAAAGACATCTCAAAAGAAATTAGAAAACATTTAGAGGTGAATGAAAAGGAAAACCCAACATCTCAGAACTCATGGGATACAACCAAGACAGTGCTCAGAGGAAAATTTATAGTTGTAAATACCTATATTAAAAAAGGAGAAAGATCTCAAAATCAATAACCCAACTTTACACACCGATGAGCTAGAAAAGAAAAGCAAACTAAACCCAAAGCTAGCAGTAGGAAGTAAAAATTAGAGCTGAGATGAGTAAAATAGAAAATAGAAAACCAATAGAGAGAATCAATAAAACCAAAATTTAGTGCTTTAAAAATATCAACAAAATTGACAAAGAAAAAAAGAGAGAAAATGGGAACTAAAATTGAAAATGAGAACATTACTCCCAAATGTATGAAATAAAAATGAAAATTAGAGAATACTATGAATAATTGTATGTCAGCAAATTGGATAACCTGGATGAAATGGTCCAATTCTTAGAAAAGCACAAATTACCTACATTGACTGAAGAAGGAGTCAAGAGACGGAATTAGTAATTAAAAACCTTCCAACAGGGGCGCCTGGGTGGTGCAGTCGGTTAAGCGTCCGACTTCAGCCAGGTCACGATCTCGCGGTCCGTGAGTTCGAGCCCTGTGTTGGGCTCTGGGCTGATGGCTCAGAGCCTGGAGCCTGTTTCCGATTCTGTGTCTCCCTCTCTCTCTGCCCCTCCCCCGTTCATGCTCTGTCTCTCTCTGTCCCCAAAAAAATAAATAAACGTTGAAAAAAAAATTAAAAAAAAACAAAAACAAAAACAAAAAAAACCTTCCAACAGAGAAAGGTCCAGGACCAGATGGCTTTACTGGTTAATACCATCAACGATTTAAGAGGAGTTAACACTAATCCTTCTTTAACTGTTATGAAGAATAGTAGAGGAAAGAACACTTCCTAACTCATTCTATGAGGCCAGCATTATCCTGATACCAAAGATGAAATCATCACAAGAAAGAAAATTACAGATCAATATCACTTATAAATATGGATGCAAACATCCTTCACAATGTTGAGGTATAGATGCAAATCAAAACCATACCCACTAGGATGGCTACTATAAAAAAATGGTCAGTAACAAGTCTTGGTGAGAATGTGGAGAAATTGGAACTCTCATACACTGCTGTGGGAATGTAAATGATGCAGTACTATTGAAAACAGTTCGGTGGTTCCTCAAGAAACTAAACATGTGCAAGCAATTCTACTCCTAAGTATTTTCCCAAAGCAATTGAAAGCAGGGACTCAAACAGATATTTGTATGCAAATGTTCATGCAGCATTACTCGCATTAGCCAAGAGGTAGCAACAAACCCAAATGTCCATCAGTAGATGAATGGATAAACAAATTGTGGTATGTCCACTACAAAGGAATATCATTCAACCGTAAAAAAGGAATGAGGTCCTGATACATGCTACAACATAGATGAATCTTTTTTTTTTTTTTTCTGGCATAGATGAATCTTAAAAACATTACATTCATAGGGTGCCTGGATCGCCCAATTGGTTCAGCAGCTGACTCTTGATTTCAGCTCAGGTCATGATGTCACCATTTGCGAGTTCGAGCTCTGTGTTGGGCTCTGCGCTGACAGTGTGGAGTCTGCTTGGGATTCTCTCTCTCCCCCCCCCCCCCCGTCTCTACCCCACTTATGCTCTCTCTTTCTCTAAAAAATAAACATTAAAAAAACCATTATGTTCAGTGAAATAACCCAGACACAAAAGGACAAATATTGTGTGATTCCACTTACACGAAATACCTGGAATAGGCAAGTTCAGAAACAAAGTAGAACAGAAGTTAACAGGGATGGGGGAGGGGAATGGGTAGTCACTGCTTAATGGATGCACAGTTTCTGTTTGGGATTATAAAAGGTTTTAGACATGTTAAGTGGTGATGGTCACACAACATTGTGAATGTACTTAATGCCACTGAATTGTATATTTAAAAATGGTTAAATGGCAAATTTTGTATTATACATATTTTACCACAATTAAGAAAATTAATGTAATGTGCCCAAACCCATTGAGTTGTATACTCTAAATGGGTGAATTGTATGGCATGTGAATTATACTCGACAAAACTGTGTAAGAAAAACAAGGACAATATTTATTTTGCTCATGAATCTGCATTTTGGGCAGGGCTGAGTGAGTGTAGTTTATCTCTACTCCAGGCGTCAACTGGGGTGGCTTGAAGGCTGGGGCCTGGAGTCACCTGCAGTGTTGGTCACTCAAGTGTCTGGTGGTTGATGCTGACTGTCTTGTGGGTACTTGGCTGGGTCTGGGACACCTGTAGCCTTTCCATGTGGCTGTTTGGCTTCCTCATTGTATGGTGATGACATCCTGAGGGACAGTTGGGCAAAAACTATTACTTCTTGTGGACTGACCTTGGAAGTCAGGCAGTGTTACTACTGCTGCATTTTACTCATTAGAAATAAGTCACTAAGGGTGATGTGACCCATGCTTGAGGGCAGAGTAACTCCCCATCTTTTGATGGGAAGAGTGGCAAAAGAACTTGTCGGCATCTTTTTGAAACCACCACAGACTGCCCTTTATTCTTGTGTGTTTTCACATTCTTTCCACATCCAAAATATTCTCATCCACTCTCAAAGCCCCTCAACAGCCACATATGATGGCATCCGGTTCAGGGTGGATGTCCAGGAGCTCCATGTGTAACTCACGTGGAGCTGCAGGTGAGGGTCCCAGGGTGGGATTCTCCGAGCACAGCTTCTTGGGTACAGTTTCTCTCGATGATCGCTCGGAACACTTATGTTCCGAAGCTACAGCTTGTCACCCCCCACAGTCCCAACATAGGATGGTGGGACAGGTGTGGGATCACTGCTATAGATACGTGTTCAGAAAGGGGGGATGTGGGGGCCACACGGCAGCCACGGGTCCACGGCGATTCTGAAATCCAGCTGGGCTTCTGTTGCCACTTTCTTGTTTAGGGTTTATCCCTACTGCCTGGGAGTGATTTTCCGTGGTTTCCCTCGGCTCTGACCCGTGGGCTCCTGGTTCTACACCTTGAGTCACCCTTCCTTGTCCATAAGCAACAGCCTGAATTTGGAGCCAAGTAATTTTCTCAGCCTGCTTTCCACCCATACAAGTTTGGGGGCCTAAATGCCTTTTTTCATCTCGTACTTTCCTTGTTCTCTCCAACTTGCCATGATTCTTTGAAAAATGTTTTGGATTTCATATGAATCAATTTATAATCCACTCTATCAGACAAAAGCTATGCCCACAGATCTCTTCAAGAATAGCCTCTTTTTCAGGCTCCCTGTAAGGTTTGCAGGAGGTGAGGCAGCGGGAACAATGCTCCTAAGATTCTTGCAGGGCTGTTTGACTGTTTGAAAGGGTCTGTGATCTTTCTGAGATCTTAGAAAGGGTTTTACAGTTTACGTCCTTGGCCTCATGTCTTAACCATATTTTCCGGCAGCACTCTGGGATTGATCTTTGCCTGGGAGCTGTTTTTAGCCTTGTTTGTCATCTGATGAAGCTGCGGATCAGGACCAGTGTTAATTTCAAGCCCAGCAAGTCCTGACTTCTTTATAGGAAGTGGTTTCCTTTGCTTCTTTCTCTGTTTTCACACCGTACTGTGGGTAGTAAGGAGAAGCCAGGTGGTCGCTTCAGCCCCCTGACTGGAAATCTCCCTAGCCAGACTACCCAGCTCAATGGATACACTTTCTATTTTCTGTGTCAGTGTCGCTTTCGGGCGACAGTGCTTTCAAACTTAGGTTCTTTGTTCCAGCTTCTGGTAACATTTTCCTCTGTCTCCTTGATGTCCTCACCCCCCCAGCCTCCTCAAGATCAATCTAACTCTTCTCCTGTGTCGTTAGGGCCCTTCCAGCTTCCCAAACCTATGGCCCAGTCCCAAATCCGTGGCCACGTGTTTTGGGTTTTGTCATGGCAGAACCCCACTAAGGCACCAAAATCTGTTCCTGTTATCTGTTGCTTTGTAGCAAATGACCCCTATCAGGCTTAGGGGCTTATCAAAATGACAACATTTATTGTGCTCAGAAGAATCTATAATTTGGGGAAATCTCAGCAGAGATAGCTCTTTTTTTCTCCATTTGGCCTTAGCCAGGCAGCTCACAGAATGAGTGAGGCCTGGGGTCATCTGAAGGCCCGCTCTCATGTCGGGCAGTTGATGCCTGTCAGCTGGGTTGTGGCTGGACTGCCCATTTGTGGCCTTCCCGTGGGGCTGCTTGTCTTCCTTACAGCGTGATGGTGAGTGTCCTGGGGGTGGGGAACAGGGGAGGGAGGCGGAGGAAAGTCTGTTGTCTTTTATGACTTCATGTAGAAAATTGTGTGGTGTTAATTCCACCACATCCTGTTCACTTGAAGCAAGTCACCAAAGTTAGCCCATCTTCAAGCAGAGAAGAGTTAGGCCAATGTTTTGTTTTTGTTTTAAATATATGTATATTTAACATTTATTTTTGAGAGAGAGAGAGAGACAGAGTGCTAGTGATGGAGGGGAAGAGAGAAGGAGACACAGAATCTGAAACAGGCTCCAGGCTCTAGCTGTCAGCACAGAGCCCAACGTGGGGCTCGAACTCACAAACTGTGAGGTCATGACCTGAGCCAGAGTCGGACGCTCACCTGCCCGAGCCACCCAGGCGCCCCTGGACAGAGGAATGTTTTAAGGCGATCATACCAGTTTACTCCACCTGGCAGTTCAAGACTCGTGTACTAACAGCACCATGACTTGAGAAGAAAGGAGACTTCCCTCCGCGGCTCCAGTTTGAAAACTTTCAGGGCGGGCTTGGGACAGGTGCCAACTCCTCGGACCAGTTGCTGTAGCTAAAGGGGTGAGGTGGTGCAATTAGCCAAGTTGTGTTTACCTGTCTGTCTCTGTGATGAGGTGGGTACATCTGTTATGAGAAGGTGAGGGAGCTGGGGCCAAGCAGATAAAAATAGTAGCCTAGTGAAGCACACACACGCATGAAGTAATTAAGAATGGTTGAGAACAACGTATGAATTTCAAAATGAGGGATGCTAAAAATATACAAGAAGACTAACATGGAAACGCTCTGTACAGAGTTTATTCATTTAGTCAGGAAACACTTATTGAATGCCTGCTGTTTCTAAGCACTCTGCTGGATGATGGGAAGCCGTGGTGAATTAATACAGTCCTTCCGCTCCCAAAACCTGCTCTCACATATTAGTTTGAAGTTGCCTTTTATTTAGAGACTTTCCAGAGACTTTTGTCCTAATCCTCCCTAGGGAGCAAAGTAACCTTTGATGTGTCTCTGACTGTGGTGACATTTAGGGGGGCTTTGTGTGTTAGATTAAGAAAAAGTTCAATCCATCACTTGGTTATTATGGGGCTGATTGGCCCAATGTCCTGTCGGTGAATTGACCGATTGATGAATTCAATTGGCGGGATTAACCCTTCTATTTCAACATGAAGTGACAATTAGAAATAATTAACTCCTGTTCAAACTGGGATAGTCAGTGCTTAAAAATACCTTTAAGCAAGCTGTGAAAGATTTAACAGGTGTTTATTTACATATTCAGTTCTAATTTTCCGTATGTTTTTAGTTGAGGTAGAATTTACATACAGTGAACTGTGAAATGTTTAATAACCCCCTGTGTACCTCTGGGTGAGGTCAGCTCAGCAGGCAGAAGGGAGAGTCCCAGGACTAGATAAGGAGACTCAGTGCCAGTGTGGCAGTGCCTCTTTGTCCTGTAACGTGTCCTTGAACACCAGTGTGCTCCTGGATAAGCGAGGAGTGAGAATACCTATCCTTCTGTGTGGGTGGAAGGTTAAATGTGGTCATGGTGTATGTGAGGTGCTTCGTGCACAGGTGTGAAAATGCTGAGGTGGGGCTTCTTCTGAACAATGTCTACCAGCAGTTAGCATCTGTACCATGCAAAGAAGATAGAATGATTTGGCTTCTTATTTTCTGTCTGTCAATAAGAAGCTTATTGGCACATAGCCTGATTTCTTTCCAGCTGCAAAAAATTCGGAAATGAGGTAAAGCAATATATATTAAAACATGCAAATTATAATGAGGCATTTAAGGCTTGACTACTCTTCACATCTTCCTGTGACAAAGTATTTTTCTTCTCGGTGGTAAATCTCATGACCTTGAATCTCATTCTCTGCCTCATTCTCTGTTGCATGACATTGGATGACATTGAGGAAATGAGTTTGAAACTCTGCTTGGGCTTTGGAAAATTGGGTGTCCTGGTTTTGAGGGTGGATGGAAAAAAAATAGAAGAGGAGGAAATGGCGACATAAATGGAGGGTGAAGACAAGAGGAATTGAAGAGAGGTTGATTTTGTGCTCTGGTCATTTTTTTCTGTGGGTCTCTGCTGCTTTGTGACCTGTACCTTCTTGAGCAGAGAGGGTTAAGGTTCAATTCCCAGGCAACTATTTAATCCATCCACTTAAAACGGTCATTTACAAATGTGGTGTCCATTTCCTCTGCGTAATGGCCATGATATGGTGCCCCTGCCCCTACTTGGGGCTCCTTGCACTGGTGATTTATCATGGGACAGCTAATCTGTTTTTATAAACTGCCCAGGCGCTTAATTAAATCTGGCATCCTGTCTCATGTGAAACTGACAGCAAATTTCCTACCCGCACATCCTGGATGATAGAGGGTCGCACCAGAAGAGAACCTTGAGTGGCCGTTCCCTCCAGATTTAACAAGCACTGCAGCCTGTCGTCTGCTGCTCCTGCTTCCAAATCAACGAGGGCTGAAAGCATGGCGTGACTATATCAGCTGCTCTGGAGGCCCTGCTTTTGGAGATGAATCGTGACCCACTCTGAACAAAAGTTACATAGGGAAATTTGAGTACGTTTCCTATGAGACGTGGACACAAAAATCTTTGTTTACCAAGGTCTTCAGTTGGAAGGGGGCAGACGCTGTGCCGAACCAAAGAGTATCCCATGGGGTTCTGAGTAGAAAGCTCTAGGGACAGTGTTGACCTTTACTTTGGGGCTGGTGGCTGGGGGTCATGACCAGGAGCCTTGACACAGTTTTGAATCAGCTCTGCCTGGTGCGTCTGCCTCCTCGAGCCATTAGTGTGAGATCGTGCATTGGCCTTTTGGTCTTGTTTCAGTGAGGAAAGACAGACCAAGTGGGACAAAGTGGCAAGGCGCTTATTCAGTGTGGGGACTGAGTGGCATCGTAAAATAAAGTGGTGAAGGGAGAGAGTATCTTGGCAACCTCCTGAGACGATCTCAGCCAAAGTCTCTGAACCCCACAACCTGAACACCTCTCAGTTCTGCGTGTTCTGTGAGCACATTGACCTGACAGTTCTGTGCACCGCCCACCCCCCCCCCCCCCACCGCCCATACTTTGTTTGCCTGCTCATTCTAGCCTGAAAGTGGTTTTCAGTATACCTTTGTTTCCTGACAGTCAGATCTGTCCATTAATAAGGGAAAGGGGGGGGCATCTGAGTGGCTCAGTTGGTTAAGCGTCCAACTCTAGATTTTGGCTCAGGTCATGATCTCGTGGTCCGTGAGTTAGAGCCCTGCATCAGGCTCCATGCTGGCAGTGTGGAGCCTGCTTGGTATTCTCTCTCTCTCCCTCTCTCTCTCTCTCCCCCTCTTTCCCCCTCGCCAGCTCGCGCGCTCTCTCTCTCTGTCTCAAAGTAAATAAACTTTAAAGAAAAAATAAGAGAAAGGACTTGGAGATGTGACATCACTTTCCCCTCAATACTTAGGTGTAGAATGTAAGATCCATCCCTTCCTCTATAAGTTCTTGATCTCTGGCACAGCCCAACTCCTCTTGTTCTGGTTCCTGCTGCAGTGAATGGGGCCAAGCAAGAAAAACTGGGAGTCATGCTGGACACTCCCCCCTGGACTTTGAGCCACTGTATCTTTTAGATTTCATCCCCTAAATATCTCCTCCTTCTGTCCTCAGATCTCACCAGTTGTTGCCTGGACTGTAGTCTCTTAAAAGGGTCCCTGCTTCCATTCTCGCCCTGCTCCGATCCATATTTCACCTTGTAACCAGTCTTCCTTGTCAAAAGCATATAGGGTCACGTTTCCATTTCACATCTCTCCATGATGGACATTTTCAGGATAACTGGTAAACTTAGCCCGCAGTAACCCTGTCTCACCCTGGCCCTTGCGTAGCTCATTAATTTCTTTCCTTGCCACTCATTTCCCTTTCTTTCTAATGCTTCAGTAGTTCCTGAAGGCAGAATGTCTGTTCCCGATCAGTTTACACCTCTTCCCACATTGCCTCCCCCCTTCTCCTTCTTAGATCTTATTAGACCATCAAGACTTGATCTCGGTGCTCCTTCTTTTGGGTTCTCTGCATGTTTCCCTAGCCTCATCCATATTATGTTCTAATGTAGTTGTTGGCTGTCCTCTTGGCTGGACCGTGAGCTGTCTGAGGGAGAGAATGAAACCTTGTCTGATTTTATCTCCGGCATCTAGCATAGTGCCTGGTCAAAGTTGACTTTTTTTTTTCCTAATGTTTATTTATTTTTGAGAGAGAGAGAGACAGAGTGCAAGTGGGGGAGAGGCAGAGAGAGAGGGAGATACAGAATCCGAAGCAGGCTCCAGGCTCTGAGCTATCAGCACAGAGCCTGATATAGGGCTCAAACTCACAAACCATGAGATCATGACCTGAGCCGAAGTTGGCCACTTAACCGACTGAGCCACCCAGGTGCCCCTCAAAGTCGACTCTTAAGAAATGGTTGTTGGATGAACAAAGGAAAGATCAAACTACATCCCATCTACAAATAACAATTGTAATCTTTATCTTGTTATTAATAGTCAGTAAGTCTACTAACATAAAGTCACAGAGTAACCTAGTCATAAAGTATTAGTGCCTTTCAGGTCAACATAGTTAAAAACCTGACAACGAAGTTAGGTTCTTCCATTTACTAGCTGTTTAAGCTTGGAAAATTACATAATCTTTCAAAGCTTTGATTTTTCCCACCTGTACAATGGGTATCAGAGTTGTTTTGAGAATTAAATGAGGTGGTGTATGCTAAGTATTAGTGTTATATAAAATGCTGAATGAATGTCAGTTACTACAATTACAATCAGCAGTAAACTATTTAGATATTTAGGTATTATGAGTCTATACAGATAGTGTTTTAGACCTGCCATCTTTGTGTTTTTCTGTTCTAATTTGTTTGTAAACAAGTTATTGTCAGAGCAGCAGCTGGAAATACCCTGGATTGCCTAGTTTAATACATTTTGAGAGCAGAGAGAAATCAGAAAGCCCATACATAGCAGAGGGACTTTTTAATATTTCACAGTAGACAAACAAAGTTATTTTCCGTCATGGCAATGTATTGGGTGGAATGACCTTTATCAGTTGATGACAGTGATGGAGCAGAAGGGACAGTTTTCCACTTGACCTTTATACAATGTGCCAGCTTGTCTCCTAACACAAAATAAGTTACAATTGACAGGCTTGATAGAACAGTAACCTGACAGAAGCTTATTGTTTGGAAGGAGACAGTCACTCTCGCAGCCCCCGTTTGCTATAGAACGTGGTGACTTTCATATCCCCAGGGGTGGCTTAGAAATGAGTACTACCTAAGTCAGTGCCAGAACATTTAGTGTAATTAGTTCCTCTGGGAGTTTGTTTTTAAATGAGATTTGTTCATAATGAATGTTTATTGCCATGGACTTGATTACTCTGCACGGACCAGACTATATTCTTTCAACTTTTCTTTGTTAGCTCTCTTTCTCTCCTCTTTGCCAAAACATCACAGAATGTTTTCTGCACATCTTTCTTCTATTGCTTCATTATTGCCTTTCCATAAACTTTACTATTCCCTTTAGTTTTTTGCGGCGGGGCATTTTCCCTTGAGGCTTTCCTCCATGGGGGCTAACATGTGAACTTTGCAAGTTTACTACTTTTCCTAGGTACTGGTGGTGCAGAAGTGGCTTTGAGAAGCAGGGAGGGAATGTGTTGCAGTTCAGCCTTGCAGGCCAGGTGGGGGAAATGGCTGTGGAGGGTCAGTTGATCTGGATTGTAGCCTTACTTCTGACACTAAGTGCATGGACAGTCGCAGGTAATGTACTTCTCTTTAGGATGTCAGAGGAGGGATTACATTTTTATTTGGAGGAGATGGAAAACTGGTAGCCCCATCATGAACGTTACAAGTAGAAAATGGGCACGTCATTCTGGGACTTTTCCCAGAGCCAGATCTGTGATGTGACAGATCCTGGCTTCATCTGCTAAATGGGTACGGTAACATCTGCCCTATCCACCTTGCTGGGTTCATGTGAGAAACAAAGGAAATATTAAATATGGAAGGTTTCCTGGTTGGAAGAACTCTGGCTAGGCCTGTCTCTGGCTGGAGAGTAGTGGATTGTGCTTTCTGCCCTTTAGACTTTTCCATACTACACATTAAAAAAGAAAAAGAAAAAGATAAAAAAAAAATAGGAAAAATCAGAAAGAAATATACAAAAAAAAAAAAAAAAGCTTTCCGAAAATGAGAAATCTAATAAAGCCCTCAGTACCATAGCTGAGGATTTGGCCTCATGTTCCGAGTAAGTAAATCTCACTGAGATTAATATTTTATGCATTTCTGTGGAATCAGCAATTCACTCGCATGTCTGAAACCAGAGTCTGTCCCTAGCAAAACAGAGGGTGAAGATGCACATCTTCTCTTTTTCTTGAAGACCGTATAGGACGAGCTGTTCCCTTTCGTCACGTGGACTCGGGACAATAACACAAAGTTGGCAGCTTGTGGTTGGCAGTGTTTATAGCTCCTCAACACTTTGAATCTATGTATTTTTTCCGAATGCCAGCAGACTGATGGTCACACTGTGTTCTGGGGGGGTCACGGGGATCCTTAGGGGAGCTGGAAGGGAACACCATCCCCAGTCTCAGAGGGTCTTGGCTTTTATCGGTTGTTAGTACCCGGTGAGACTGCGTCTCCAGAGGGTTCTGTTGCTAAGCAAAACAGCAGCAGCGACAAAGTACTCGAAAAGTTTGCCATAAGGCTTAAAAATGATACCTGAGAAACTCTGAAACTGTATTGAGAGGAAGGAAGAGAATCCTTCCCAACCCAGGTTCCTTCTTCATATTGAATGGAGGCTTGGCGTTTGAGCGGCCACAACCACAGCACGCTAGACGTGGATAGCCTACGAGGACGACGACATTGAGCTCTGCTCAGGTCCTGAACGCTGAGGACAGGATCGCCCAACGCACTTAACTATGAAGCAGAACCTCCCAGTCATCCCCACGGGGGCGGGAGCTTCTGATGAGCTCACGTGAGGGTGGTTTTCCAGCAGGAACAGCAGTGTGCTTCAAACACGGTTAGTCCCAGTCAGGGGTGTTCTTCTGTGTCCATTCCACTTAGTGGTGTTCATTTTCTTCTCGGCAGCTGGAACCAATTGCTTTGGATCCACCATGGAAACCTCAACATCCTGAACAAAACTCCTATTAATGAAACTCCCTGGGTTTAAATAAAACAAAACAAATAGATACTGACACAGAGCCAGCTAATTCGTCTTTAGACATAATGAAAAGAAAAAGAGGAGTCAGGTGGAAGAATGTGTCCATTTAAGATAGGGTGCATCTCCTCTCTCTCTCTCTCTCTCTCTCTTTCAGGATACCAGTTGTTTGGATGCTGGCCACGGGCTTGAGAAAAGTCAGCTGGGCACCGTCAGGCCTGTCCCAGTAATGTCCCCACTCTCTATCATGGCATGAAAAAAACACTATTGTTTGACATCTGTGTTCGAACAGTTAGATTTTGGTAGGAAAAAAACCCCACCCAAAAGTGACTGCAAAAATATGCTACGATTAGTGTCAGTCGTGAGAATTCAACTTTTGGGGCCTTGAGGACCATAACTAAGCATGCATCTCCCCCCGCCCCTGCCTCAGTGACAGTACGTACTAATTGCAGGTACAACATCTGGGCAAGAATTTGCTTGCCCTGCAATCCCAGGTCCGTAACATGATGACAGTCCTCGTCCCTCCCTTCCAGAATTGTTGCTGAGAAGTCGGACGCACTGGCTGTGGACTTTCTCTTGTCACGCAGCTTCTTTCCGTCCTGGCTTAAGTGACAGGCATTGCTTTTGTGCAGTCCAACGCCTCCATCCATCAAAGGTTAAATTTCTTTCTTTCTTTTTTTTAATATTTAATTATTTTTGAGAGACAGAGAGAGAGAGACAAGCCAGGGAAGCGCAGAGGAGAGAGAGAGAGAGAGGGAGAGAGAGAGAGAGAGAGAGAGAGAGAGAGAGAGAGAGAGAGAGAGAGATGGAATCCACAGCAGGCTCCAGCAGGGGTCAGGTCCTGTAGGTTGATGGCATCCCTCCAACATGCATTCAGGCCAAAACAATTCTGTAAGTAGCCAGCATGATGTGGTCACAAGTCATGCCACTCTGCTGCTTTGTCCTCATTCAGGAGGTGGCTTTAGAATACCAGGAGAACGGAAACGGAAGGACCGCATAATCCTTCTGGAAATATCACAGACCTATCCTTCCCTCGCCTTTGATAGATAAGGGTGAACAGTGAGATCTCACCCTCCTTGCAAGAATTTTGTGTGCACCTGTTCAGGATTGCTAATTAAGGGAGGACTTTCAACCTTAATAGAATCAACCAAGGAGTAGAGCTGGCATTATAATGCAGTCACTACTTAGTAGTTAATGATCTTATAATTTCTTTTCATGAAAACACCAGTGCATTGGTGCCTGTTACCACTTGCTTGCTGCTGCCTGCAAAATAATAAAGTGGGTGAGCACATAGCACAAGATTATCATGGGAAACTCAGAAACTCTTCATTACACCCAAGTCTGAAAGGTTTTTTTGTTTGTTTGTCTCTTTTCTTCATGGACACCAGTGTTCTCACTGTAATATGTATGTATGTATGTATGTATGTATGTATTTATTTATTTTAGAGAGAGAGATAGAGCATGAGGAAGGGAGAGGGGCAGGGGAAGAGAGAGAGAGAGAGAGAGAGAGAGAGAGAGAGAGAGAGAGAGAATCTTAAGCAGGAGAGCCTGACTCGGGGCTCGATCCCACGACCCGCGATCATGACCTGAGCTGAGATCAAGGTTCAGACGCTCAACCAACCGAACCACCCAGGTGCCCCCCCTCCCCCCACGGTAATTTTATATAATTAAAATTATACATAAATATATAAATAAATTTATATTATATCATAGGTATGTCTGTCGCTGATATTGTTGCTAACACTTATGATGGAATTTAGCGTATCCGTGTGTCATGGCATTCCTCAAAAGGTTCTGTGACTTCTGGGTGGTTCAGTGCCACTGGTACAGGGAAGGTAAAGGTAGCCTGCGCTGTCTGTATGTGTGGGTGGAGGACTTGGGGTGAGCCAGGAGGAGGGACAGGAATCTGCTGTACATTGTACATTATGAAAAAAGAAGCCCGGAGCAAGACTGGCTATCAATGCCTCTGAATCTGACAGCCCTCCAGGTTGGGTCACCCTAAATGCATGCTGAGTAGTTATTTACTTATTTATATTTACAGAGCGAGAGCACACGAGATGGGGAGGGGCAGAGGGCGAGGGAGAGAATCCTAAGTAGGCTCCACGTTCTGCTCAGCATGGAGCCCCGTGTGGGGCTCGATGCCGCCACCCTGGGATCATGACCTGAGCTGAAATCAAGAGTCAGACGCTCAACCTACTGAGGCTCCCAGGCACCCCCGACTGCTGAGTTTTAAAGAGATTTAGTCTGAGTTGAATTAAATCTGAATCAACAAGGTAGTGCTGTCAGAGTCGCTTTCACTTTTGCAACAAGTCTGCCACTTGTATTTTTCACAACTGTTCACGGGCATTTTTCACTTTCACCACAATTTGGTGGCAGAAATTGGACTAGTATTCTCATTCCTAAGATAAGGAAACTGAGTCGTAAGGAGGCTACATAGTCTCAAGGTTACAAAGTTGTCCCCAGTGAATCCAGGACTAAAATCTGGATCTCTAGATCCTTTAAGCAAAGAAATCAATTTAAAATGTTGATTTTCTTCCTGTACCAGAGGCGCATACACGCAGAGAGAAGAATCACATCACTTTCCTCTCCATTGTTTATGTGATTTTTTTAATACATACTTAGATATTTATTTTCAGGATAACATCTTATACAATCTATGATGTTTATCTTTAAGATTCTAGTTTTAACAATTATAAAGCCAAGATTTATTTTGGCCGCATGCATATATCACTCCTCACTCGTTCCGTAAATCCTGGTTAAGTGCCTTTTATAGCACACACTACATTAGGTACTGGGGAGACAGTCATCGACAAGGCAACATTGTCTTCTGCCTTCAGAAACCTCTGGCACAGTCTTCCTGCTGTGGGATAGCACTTTCTGTGAGTGCGCATCTGGGCCCAGAAGTTAGACTTTTCCACCAAGAAGTGTCTGTTACTCTTATCGTTATTGTTAAAAAACTTTTTTTTTTTTTTGTAGCTCAGGGGTTTTGGAGCTCTGTCTTTGGAGTTATGCTTAATCATCGAGAGTCCTAAATGCCGTCTGAAACCACATGGGGAATTCAGTTAGTTCTGTAAAGGACCTGAGGTGTTTCTTGTGTCTGCTTTCTGTTACTATTACATTCCTGCTCTGGGAAAGTGTTCCCACTAACTCCAGTTTTGTTTCTAATATCTGCACGGTATCTTAGGACTCTGGGAAGATACTCTTACAACTAGTCCTGCAGAGATTTCTAATTTCTTTAGCTTCTTACTATTTTATAGAGGCGTTGCTTGAAACTAGTACATATGCAGCTTCCCAGCATGCTAAAAGCATTGCTCTTTATTAGTCATTCTTATCATTGGCTGCTGTTTTGTGATTTCTCTCTATTAACATCGCCTTTGAATTGAAGGTCACTGTTTTATTTGCATTGTGGTGCTTCTGCCAAAAGAAAACAGCTTAATTCTACTTTGTTCTAAGGAATTAGTATCCTAGTACACTTTATTCCTTCTGATTGGATTTCATCCTAATGGGAATGGCTCAGGCTAGTGGAAATAATTTATTCAATCTTCTTAGTTTTTTTTGTTTTTTTTTTTTTAGAATATGCCGTTTTACCTAGATCCCTTTATGCCACTCAAAGAATTTAAGCTGTTCGTGTTGCCGTGTTGTTAGAGATCAATTTAGTACGATCCTCTTGGCACTGAGCATTACACTGGTGTGTTCTATTTGTCTGTTGCAGAAAGGGTATGCACATCAATGTGGTTTGCATTATCTTTTTAAAAATAATGATGGTAGCGGTTGCTCGACAGTGAACTCCTAATGTCCTGAATTCCATTAGAGACAAATGTGTTAAAAGATCTTCTACAAAAAACAGTTAAGTCTTAAAAGACTGCAGGCTGTGGTGGTTGCCATTACAACAGAAGAGAGCCTGTGGTTTTTGAGCACTGACAAACAGATGTGTCCGGCTGATTTTTTATGAAAACACCAGCAGAGCAAATTACTCGTGAAAAGTCCATTCATGGGAACTAATTGAATGCCACGTCCAGTTTAATAATGAAAACTGAGTGCAACCAAAACCAGGAGAGAGAAATAATGAATAGGCATTTGAATACTTCCATTTGTATGACTTCTAAAAATAGCCTCAGTGCCAATAGTATGTTCTCATGTCTGAGAGGCACATCAATCTATTAAATGGCCCAAAGCTCTTTAACATACATGGAGAAAGATAAAGCAGCCCTTGAAGGAGAAACTCAAAAGTGACCATTTGGATTTTCAGTAGTGTCGTTTTACAAGGTTATGAGTGATGTGGAAAAGGTCCGAGAATCATTGGCCGGATCTTTAAGTTGTTTTCTAGCTTGCCAGAAATTTTCCTTGGCCAGTCAGTGTGCTGTAAGAATTATTCTTTTTAATTTCTGTCTTAACTAGACTATACCTAATAAGCTTCAATATTCAGTGTACGGAGCTGGTTCATTTATCAGCCATGCATCTAGATTGCTAAGTGACTTAGTAATTGCCTAAGTGATTAACCCATTTCAGTAATGACTGATCATATATCCAAATTCAATTAAAATAATGAACATGACATAAAAAATAGTTTCTTGTGGGAGGATCTGCCATTACATGTTCAACAAGAGTTTCTCTTTCAGAGTTTACACAGTTTGAAGTGGCTGAAAAAAAAAAATCACACTCAAGTATTTGACTTCATAGTCCATGCTGGTTGACCCCGTGTAGGAAACCTACTTGCTATTGCCTGAATGTACTAGCTGATGATTGCCTTTTATTTCTAAAAGTGGATTTTCTTTCGCTAGTTATTAAAGCAACACATGATCATTGTAAGAACATGTAGAAAGTTCAGAAATATAAATAAAAGAAAAAATCATCTTTATTTGCGTGGCACAGATAGGGCCACTGTTAATGTTACGTCCTTTCTGACTTTTCTTCATTGTGCTGTTGAGTGGCTTTTCGTCTCTTGTCCTTTCTCTTGGGTTCTGTGCATTGTAACTATTTGGAAATGATCTAAAGAAATGTTTCTCCTTCTTGGGTAAGTGCTTTCAGTTCCTATCTCCTAATAAGCAGCAGGTGATGGCAGTGGTGGTAGGAGTTGGTGGGGTGCTGGTGGAGAAAGTGGGGGTGCTGGTAGAGGCGGTGGGGGGTTGGGGGGGAGGAGACGGTGGGAGTAATGCTGGGGGATGGTGGGTGCCTTCTCTGGCACTTACAAAGAAGCAGACAGCTGACAATTGCCAGTAGGGAGGGTCAGCCAGCCCAGATTCTGAGCCATGAAAATGGACCACATGTATACCGTGATCTGGTTTTCCACAGTAACTATGAAAACATACTTTAGGGAAGGTTCTTAATAGTTCTAAAAATATGAAGCCTCTATAAAAGGTAACTGGCCAACTTTGGTTGGTCAGTTACTTTCCTCTAAGACATTCGGTGATTGACATTTGATGAAAGAAACATTTTCCTATATTTTTAGTTTTAGGAGTTGAGGCAGAGAGTATTCCAGAGTGATCCATACCCAACCACCCTTTCAGAAACTCATGATTCTAAGGAATTTTGTATGTTTTCTGATGTGTCTGAATACTGCAACTTTAAGCATTATTTGTTTACACCCTTAAACACACTCTTCTACACACACACACACACACACACACACACGCACACACACACACAGAGCTTGCTGGTCATATGACCCACCCAAGACCTGGGGAAGTCCCTGGACTTTTCATTACTTTTGTTATTTTGATCCCTCACAATTTATTTTGCTTGGTAAATTCTTGCTGAGAAAGAACAGATGTTTCAAACCAAACTGTCTACTGAAATATTTCAGGGCCAGTCAACAAATGTGTATGAAGAACAAGGCGATAGGCTAAGTGCTGAGCAGGTGAGTATCGTGGCAGAGTATTGCTTGTCTTGCAACATTTTTCTGTCTCCCCCAAAGGTTTGTTTTTCCTTTCATCCCACAACCAAAGTGATTTCTCAGTCTTCTTTCCTCATGCCGGCCGGCTTAAAATATAACATTTCTAGAAATCCTCTTTGGCGTACCCTGAAAAGATTGGTGGCCCAGGGAAACGAAGCTTACCCTAAGCAGTTTAGTCTTAAGAATTTGAGGAACCAAATCTCTATTTTTATGCAGAAATCAAAGGGTAGCACAAGGAATCAGTAGGCTATTTTTAAAAATATACTACTTTTCTAAATAATAAATGACCCAAGATTTTATGGCTGATTTTGTAAGAAAAGAAATTGAAAGAAAGTCACTGACAGTCTCACTGACAAAACTCTTAGTTCTGCCCCTTTCTCTCTTTCTTTCTTTCTTTCTTTCTTTCTTTCTTTCTTTCTTTCTTTCTTTCTTTCTTTCTTTCTTAACATACTGGTAATCATAAAAGTACGGTAACATCTACATATAATTTTGTATCTTGCTTTTCTCTTGTAATGTTCAAATATTTCCCCTTAGTTTTTCTAACCGGGTTTTGATTCGCCACATATCCCTGAGTGGATATGCCCTTATTTATCTAACCATTTCCCTTATATTGGATCTGAGGCTGTTTCCGCTTTTTGCCAGCTTGTTACTTTGTGTCGGCTACTGACTGCTTTCTGCGAGAAGGAGGGGACCAAATGGCAAGCGAGTTGTTGGAAGAGTTTGTACCTGTGTGATGCATTCAGGTGTGTGTTTCAGGGGGTTGTGGTCACTGGGGGATGTGATCTGGCCAGTAGAACACAGCAGTTCAGAACACAGGTTTCGGAGCAGCAGATACTGGCTTTATTTCTGAATCTACGTAGCCATGTGACTGATCTAGGAGAAGTTTGTCAACTTCCCATGAGCCTCAGTCTTTTGATCTGCAAAGAGGGAACAGCCCTGTCTGCCTCATGACATCATCGCGAGGGTAAAATGTTCGGCGCTTGGTGTATGGCAGGGGTCGTAAGGGGGTTGCTGCTGTTCAGTGTCTCCACTCTTCCTCATCCAAGTACAGTCATTCGTTAATTTACTCAGCTTTCACCCAGCCCCTGTTGTGTGCCTAGCACTGAACGAGATGTTGGCATGGCAGAGAGGGATGAGGCTCAGGGCCTGCTCTGTGGGTCCCACAGTCTCCGGGGACCCAGACAAACGAGTAGACAGACAAGGTCCCTGTGTGACTAGGGAAAGTCTGGGAGCAGGTACTGCTTCAGGGATGGCTCCCGGGAAGCATAACAGGAAAAGCCCGGAGTTTTTATGGAAAAAGTATGGAAAAGATCAGTGTTCACATTCTGGCTTTGCTGCTAACTCATTCTGAGGTCCTGGGCACATTATTTTAATTCTCTGCAACTTTGGGTCTGCGTTTGTATTCCTGCTCTACACGTTGTTGCAAAGCTTGGAAACAGTGTATACATAGTGCAGCCGCCTTGGATGCTCCGAAATGATGCGAGACGTCTTCCGTGCCCCGATAGCGATCGGTTTTTATGATAATGAATCTGACAAAGTCCAGCATTTGAAATGTCAAAGAGTGGCTCAGTTGTGCTCAGGTTATTCTGAAATACGTTTTATTACAGTGCAGTTCTTTGTAAACTGGCCATCTACACATGATGTGTATGGTAATGTGGACATATTAGAATATTCAGCTCGCGATGAATAGCGTGTCTTGGCCATTATGTAAAAACCAAGGAAAAATGACTTATGAAGACACTGATTGCTTCTTAGCTTTAAAGAGCCTCCTCAGAATGTAGAATGGCTGTACAGCCAAGAATACGGCTTATTCCATATTTTCTGTCATCCCATAGACAGAGCGAGGCAGCAGAAATTGAATCTGTTTAGCAGAATGTCTTTATGTGTGAAGATTTCTTGCTGCTCTGTAAATGCTTATTTGCTTATTTATTCATAGATGTAGAAAGTACTTTTCTTTCATTCTGTTCCCGAATTATAGCCCCAAAGTAGCAGGCACTTAGTACTGATGTGCTAAGGAATACAGATGAGCCCTGACCCTCAATTAAACATTAATAAATATGTTGTAGTGGCATCAAAAAACGCATTTACTTGGCCCAAAATGGAATGAGGTGATGCTTAGCATTTTTTATTCTGGAGGTCCTATAAGTAAAACATGTTAGATCCATAAATTGAATATACTGTATCAATTAGAACATATTATTCAATGTATCATTTTGCTTAACCCTTGATAATGTCTTCTGTAGTTAACTTTGAGTTTTGTTTTTTATGTTTTTTTTTTTTTTACCATTCAGCTATATTTACAAAATGCAACCAAAATTTCTAATATCATTGCTATCCTGTCACTCAAATGGTCAGTGGACCACATTTATTCAGCACCTGCTGTGTGCATCACTCTCTACAATTCTGGCTTTAAATCTTGAGCTTCAAACTGAAATCAGATTAACAATGTCTACAGAAAGCTTGCAGAGGTTTTAAAGGAAGAAAAGATGGAGAAAGTGAGTTATTATTCCTCAACCACTGGGCCAAATAGAATGATAGGAGAGATTTTCTTTTTTCTTTTTAACGTTTATTTATTTTTGAAGGAGAGAGAGACAGAGCATGAGTGGAGGAGGGGCAGGGAGAGAGGGAGACACAGAATCTGAAGCAGGCTCCAGGCTCTGAGCTGTCAGTACAGAGCCCAATGCAGGGCTCGAATTCACAAGCCGTGAGATCATGACCTGAGCCGAAGTCGGACACTTAACCAACTGCACCTAGGTGCCCTGATAGGAGAGATTTTCTTAAACACATAGCAGGATTCATATGAATAAATGGACATAATAGTCATGAATACAGCATTTAAAAGTGCTGTGGTTATCTATTTTTTTAAAATAATAATTTAAAAATAAATATTTTAAAAAATTATGAAAATACAAGTTTGAGAGACACCTGGATGGCTCAGTGTGTTGAGTGTCTAACTCTTGATTTCTGCTCAGGTCATGGTCCTGGTGTTGTGGGATCGAGTTCTGGGTCGGGCTTCATGCTGGGTGTGGAGCCTGCTTGGAATTCTCTCTCTCTCTCTCTGTCTCTCTTTGCCCCCCACCCCTAAAAAATAAAATAAAATACGAATTTCAAAAATAATAATTTTCCACTTACAGAAAAATTGTAAGTATAGTACAAAGAACTCGCATATCTCCCTCACTCTGATTCTCCAACTGGCGCACATATGCATTATCACTATCCTTTTTCCACAGAGAGTGAGCTGCAGACATGATGCCCTTTCAGCCCTATGTACCCCCTTCACTATTTCCCCAAACAAGGACAATTATAGGCCAGCAAGTGGCAATGCTCCAGGACAAGAAATCAACACTGATACATTCCTCCTATCCTGCCTACAGACCCCATGTGCATTTCACCAACAAGGCCACCATTGTTCCTTCCTATTCTGATTCAGGAAAGGTTCACGCACTGCATGCAGTTGTGTGTCTTCAGTCTCTTATTTGGAACAATTCTGCAATACTCAGTCTTTTACATCCTTGGAAGTTCTAAGGGGTGCAGACCTTACATTTTGTCAGATGACCTTCAGTCTGGGTCCACTGATGTTTCCACATGACTAGATTCAGGTCATGAGGACCTTGACAGGAATACTGTGGAAATGAAACTGTGCACTTCTTGGTGTCTCTCATCAGGTGTCACACAAGGTAGACCCGTCATCCCACCACTGCCGAGGGTAGCTGTGACCATCTGGATGTGCTGGTGGTTTCTAAGTCTTTCCACCACAAAGTTACCATTTGTCCTTTGGACACTTATTAGTATATTGTGGGGAGATATTTTAAGAATACACTGGTACCCTGCACCTTACCAAACCTCCATTCCTTTTTTTTTTCAAAAATTTATTTATTTATTTAGTTATGGGGCATCTCGATGGCTCAGTTGGTTAACGATCCAACTTTGGCTCAGGTCATGATCTCATGGTTCGTGGGTTCGAGCCCCACATCGGGCTCTGTGCTGACAGTGCAGAGCCTGGAGCCTGCTTCAGATTCTGTGTCTTCCTCTCTCTCTGTCCCTCACTCGCTCACACTCTGTCTCTCTCTGTCTCTGAAAAATAAATGAAAATGTTTAAAAATTAAAAAAAAATCTAGTTAGTTAACATACAGCATAATATTGGTTTCAGGAGTAGAATTTAGTTATTCATCACTCATGTATAACATCCAGTGCTCAACACAAGTGCCCTCCTTAATGCCCACCACCCATCTAGCCCACCCCCCCTTCACCTCCCTCTGTTCCTTTTTATTAGTTGGCATTCTGTTAGCATGGATGTATGGGTTCCTATTCTATTCAATAGATTGTACTTCATTGATAGTATTATTTATTTGATTCTCAAATGACACCCGATTTGGCCTATGGGAGCTCCTTGTAATTTATCGACTCTTGTATTCTATGGACATGTCTCCATCAGTCCTTGAGCACGTCCTAATTTTTTGCTGCAACAAGGTATTCAGATTCTGGCCCTGCCTCGGGCCTATAATCAACCATTTCTCCAAAGGGCTCTGATTCCTTTCACAGAGGATGGTGTTTGGAAATCAGGATCTGTGTGCTTGGTTTACTCATTGCTCCTGGGGTTATCATTGCCTCTAGGCTTTCTTGGTGGGTAAAGACAGAAAATATACGTAACTGCAAATACACACATCTGTAACTCTTTCCATCTCTATGTGTATCGATATTAAAAACCATCAGATCACACTAGTACTTCCAAATTTCAATGCAACACACCTAAGTGCTTTCTACCCTTACCCCTTTCCATAATTGTAAGTATATGCTCCAAATACTAAGGAACCTGGCTCTCTCTATCCTCCATATATTTACTTACTTGTGCCATTACTTTATTTATTTCTCAGTGTACCCTATCTCCTAGCCTTCTGGCTGTCTCTTCCACCTGCTCTCCCTCTCCCCTCATGTCCCTCATTCACAGGTGCTACTGGGCACACCACCTCCGTGCCACTGCCTGCCTCTGTGTGGCTTCCGGAAGCCCCTTGGCCCCCTGTACCCTTGGTGCTGGTGGGAACACCACCCTTGTGTTCCTTTATGGCCCCCCGATACCAATGGGGCAGGTTGCTGGCCACCTTTTCTGCACAGGAAGATAAGAAACTATTTGTAATTTTGACCCCTGTCCCCAGTCACTGAGTTCCTTAAGAACCAAGGAATTGTCTTGTTCATCTTTTTAGCCCCTACAGCCTAGCAACACTGAGTTATCAGAAGTATTTGTTAACTGAGTGAATACATGAAATAATAAGCATGGCATTTACGAGGTGAAAGATGCTATTTTCAAACATTTCTGAACCCTCCTTTCTCCCAGAGGAACCATTTTTCTTCTGGCTGAAGGTTCTCCCTTCACGGGAGTTCTCCATTCACGGGCTGAATGTTTGTGTCCCTCCAAATCCACGTGTTGAGACTGAATCCCACTGGGATGGCGTTAGGAGGTGGGGCCTTTGGCACGTGAATTAGGTCATGAGGGTGGAGTTCCCAAGAGTGGGATTAGTACCCTTATGAGAAGAGACCAGTGTACTCTCTATTGGTCACGTGAGGACATAGCAGGAAGCTGGCCATCTGCCACCTCACGGCGGGCTCTTCCCAGAACCAGGCCGTACTGGTGCTGTGATCTCAGACTTCTAATCCCCGGACTGTGAGAAATAAATGTTTGTTGGTTCAGCCGCCCGCTTGTGGTGCTGAGCTGATGAAGACAGGGTGGTGTCCAATATACCTCTTTGCTGTTGGATGACATCCATGATTTCATTAAACACCTTGTGGCGATGTTATTCCCACCTGCTGGATGAGGCTCTGAGACGTGAACGGAGGAAGTGATTTGTCAGAAAAGCATGCTCGCTGCTGAAGCCGGTGATAGAATTCAGGTGCCCTGATTCTTAGTGCTGTGAGTCCGTGTCCTTACCGTGTCACTCAGGGAGCAGAGTGTCGGTGTGGGAGAAGAGAGCGAGGCTGAGCAAACCTGCTGATGCCCTTGCTGGTGCCACAGACGTCGGGCCTTTGTTCTGGAGGCCGGGCGGAGTCCTCCAGGATTCCAAGAACATTCTGTGATGTGCGTATGAATGTGCTTGGCACGGTGCAGGGACGTAGCTGATGTCTCTGCATTCCTTGGTCTGGTCACTCATTCGTTGGCTTGTGCACATCTGAGCGCTGGGAAGGGCGGTCTGCTGAGCATGTGCAGGAACACTGGAGGAACATGGGTTTTTAGGCAGAGAGGTGACTCACCCCACGGAAGTGAGGGAGATGTGGCCTGCCTGGAAATGGGGACGCGGGCCTGAGTGACGTGGACAGCACCGAGGTGTGGAAGCCTGGGATGGTGACAAGTCCAGGAGCCCAAAGCCTGGGCCCGGCTGGCAGCGGCCCCGTGAGGGCCTGTGGCAGAAAGAGTAAAATCTTGCAAGGCAGTCGGTGGATTTCCTTTTAGACTTGAAGAGTTTTATGTTTTTATGTTCATTTACTTGCTAATGAAAACGATATAAAGTGGCTTAAGAAAACTTACCAAGCAAGAAACCCCATGAGGGAACCTAACTTGAGTGTAGCAGGACACTTGTGTGCTCACTCTGAGCCAGGCAGCCTCCCCGTGTGGGTCTTTAAACAGTGACAAGCATGGTGACATGGTCCCTCTCTCACGGACACAGGAGGTCTTGAATAAGTGGAGACAAGTGTGAGGCCCTTGTGTGGGCAGAAGCCTGGGTGTGCTGAGGGGGCATAGAGCCTGCGGAACCCACTTGAGGGGCTGGAGATCTGGAGGGGGAGGATGGCTTGCCTGGGCCGCTGTGGGGAAGGGTGTTTCTGACAGAGGGAACGGCAGATTACCCCAGCTCAGCTCACAGCAACCTTGTCCTGGTGGTTTGGGCCACAAATACTGGAGTCACTGTCTTCCTCCATTCCCAACATCCCATCTGTCAGAGAATATCCCAAATCCCGGCACTTTCCACCACCCCTGTTTCACTTGCAGGTCCTGGGCACCATTAGGCCTTGTCCAGGGAACCGCAATTCCCACGTGACTGGTTTCCGAGATTCTGCCCCGTATGGTCTCTTCCCAGGGGAGCAGCCGGCTTATCCTGTTCAACAAGAGTCAGTCACGTCATATCACTGCTCAAAATTCTCCAGGGGTTCCCCATCCCTCCAGATAAACAGACAGTCCTTACAGTGGCCTCTGCAGCCCTGATGACCAAGTCCACCCCAACACTGTCTCCCCTTTGTTCACTGCCTCAGGGCCTTTGCCCTGGCTGGGAGCTCCCTCTGTCTGCAATAGCAAATTAGTGAATAGGGGTGTACTTTGGGGGAACCAGTAGAATGCACCCTAATGCCAAGCAGAGCTGATGCCAGCCTGTGAGGTGGAACCCGCAGTAGCCGACAGCCATTTGAGAAGCTCGGGGAGTAGGTCATTTAGAGACTGGGGACAATAAGCTATTAGAATCAGTGGTGACTGTCCTGGGACACCTTTCTAATCGTAACACGGATATAACTTTAGACGTCACAGTTTCGAAGGTGAGGGGCAACGCAGAGCACAGCTAATCACAGGTATTTCCTGGGATAATTCATATTTGTCTTTGAAATTCATGGCGAATGTGATTTTTGGCAGCCAATTTACTGTTTTATTTGGCTGGGTCAGTTTGCAGTCTCTGAGCACTTTTCACCAGGCAGTGGGAGGGGACAGTTTAGAACACAGCTGGTGGCAGAGGGAGGCCAGGTTGGGGGTCTAACATCCGTGCAAACACTCCAAGGCCACTACCTAACGGCGCTACTAAAGATAGCCTTTGGACACGTGCTAGGTGCTGGGCTGCTGGGCATATGCTAAATGCTTTGCGTAGATGATCTCAGTTAATTCTCAGGAAACTTCAGGATGTACATGTTATTAGCCCCAATTCCGCAGATTAGGAAGCTGACGTGTAGACAGGCTAAGTAAAATAACAGAGGTGGATATATGGTCATCTGTAACATAGAATTGGAACATGGCTTCAGTGACTTTAGTGATTGTAACTGGTTCTGTCTTGATGGGAAGTTTGTAAGGGAACATTCTTTTTTTTTTTTTTTTTTTTTTTTCAACGTTTATTTATTTTTGGGACAGAAAGGGAACATTCTTAAAATGAAGGTGGGACAGCTAGGAACGGCAGAGCCAAGGTGCAAACACAGGCTTTGTCCTAATCCCTGTGTAACACACCTCTATACACATCAACAGCAGGAAGACGGGATTTGAAGCCACGTGTAAGGCATTTATTGCTTTTCATGGCAGTTTTGATTGTATATAGCACGAATGAAGTAAACAACTAAGTAATAAAATTAATTAAAAATTTTAAAATTAACTAAAATAAAATTCATTTCGGGGCGCCTGGGTGGCTCAGTCAGTTGAGCGTCTGACTTCGGCTCGGGTCATGATCTCGCAGTTGACGAGTTTGAGCCCCGTGTCGGGCTCTGTGCTGACAGCTCGGACCCTGGAGCCTGCTTTGGATCCTGTGTCTCCCTCTCTCTTTGCTCCTCTCCAGCTTGTGCTCTGTGTCTCTATCAAAAATAAACATCAAAAAAAATTTTAAAAAAATAAAATTCAGTTTTTAAAAAGGTTGAAGCTTTTGGTGTTAGGGAATAGGTGTATCTTGGTGTTATCCTGAGACAACTGCCAGGCCAGAGTCCACTCTGTGTTGTTGGTGTGATGTCTTGTCACCTTGAACAAGGTGGCACCAACTGAGAACCCTTGTCAGGTCCCTGTGACTTGGTCTTGAAGTAAGTAAACGACCCTTTCTGGTATTGTTAGAATGAATCCTTGGCAAATAAATTCTCTTAGCAAGTTCCTGGCCGTTGGTCCCAATGTATATGGCTGGGGGAGGTTGTCTGCTGCCCACAACACCTGAGGCCTGCCTTTCCTCTGCCCAAGTGCGCACCTTGGGAGTAGGGCAGGAAGAGAGAGGCGTCATGTCGAGGGTGCACCGTGCTTAGCGTTGACCTCTGCTGGTATACGGCAAAAAGTTTTGTCCAAAGAGTTTTATAAATAAAACTGGGTCTTCTAGAAACGGCCTAGTTGGAAAATGCCCTGAGGGCCATGGGTATGTAAAGAAGCATGGTCTAGGGTTGGGCCTCCCAAACATCTTCCCATCATGGCACACACAGAAGACGCTAATGTTTCCACTGCACGTCAGGGTAAGCAGTAGGCGCTCATGGCCAGAAGTGGCTTCCTGGGGTCCTGGGTGGCCCCAGAGCCCACCTACTACCCAAGGGTGGAGGCCATCAAATTTCTGCTGACTCGCCTGGCAAGGAGCAGCAGGAGTGAAGATCTGATGGATGATATTTTTAAAGATTAATTTTTTTTAAAGCTTATTTATTTATTTTGGGGGAGGTGGGCAAGTGGGGGAGGGGCGGGGGGGGGGAGGACCCGAAGCCGGCTCCACGCTGTCAGTGCAAAGCCTGCCTCGGGGCTCAATCTCATGATCTCAGATCATGACCTGAGCCGCAACCAAGAGTTGGACGCTTAACTGACTGAGCCACCCAGGCACCCCTGATGGATGGTATTTTTGAACCCAGTCTTAATATTTCTGCAGAAATGGCTTTAGGGGAGACTTTCCAATTCTTCAGGTGTTTGGTTAGAAAAGTTCTTATTGGAGGGGATTCCAATTTCTCAAGCTTACTTTTCTAGAGAAAAACTGTTTTACAGTGATTCTGCATCTGCACCTTGTCCTAGGGAAACTTAAGGTCATTAAAAAGTAATAGGACCCCTACCTGATAACGGAGGTGGACATATGGTCATCTGTAACATAGAACTGAAACATCGCTTCAATGACCTTAGTGATTGTAATTGGTTCTGTCTTGATGGGCAGTTTGTAAGGAAACATTCTTAAAGTCCAAGCTTGGGCACTGACATTTTTCAATTGAAGACCCCAAACTCATCAAAATGAGCAGGTTTTCTCCCGAGTGAAAACCATGGTTTTAAAAATAATGTTGGGGTGCCTGGGTGGCTCAGTTGGTTAAGCGTCCGACTTCAGCTCAGGTCACGATCTCGCAGTTTGTGGGTTCAAGCCCTGCGTTGGGTTCTGTGCTGACAGACAGCTCAGAGCCTGGAACCTGCTTTGGATCCTGT